>NC_064643.1:47237500-47862500 GCF_023864345.2 Schistocerca serialis cubense
GCAGTAATCAGGGAATAGTGCATTGGAAAGGAGATTGTCGTATCCAAAAGGAAAATCATGTTGTCCCCATAGAAACGTTACTCGATTTAGAAGGAGATATCATTGAACTCATAGTATTTCATAGCGACGCAAATTCTGTGTTAATTCGTAAATGTGAGCTAGGGAGGGATGCTGTAAGTAAGGAATAGTGCATCGGAAAGGAGATAGTAGTATCCCAAAAGAAAATCCTCTCGTTTCCATTGAAACGTCACTCGATTTAGAAGGACAAGTCATAGAACCCTCAATATATCATAGCGACGCAATTTCTGTGTTAATTCGTCAATGTGAGGGAGCGAGGGTTGCAGTAAAGAAGGAATAGTGCATCGGAAAGGAGAGGGTCGTATCCCAAAAAAGGTCCTCTCGTTCCCATAGATACGTTACTCGATTTAGAAGGAGAAGTCATAAATTCCATAGTATTTCATAGTGACGCAATTTCTGTGTTAATTCGTCAATGTGAGGGAGCGAGGGATGCAGTAATGAAGGTATAGTGCATCGGAAAGGAGATACTCGCATCTCAAATGAAAATCCTGTAGTTTCCATAGAAACGTTACTCGATTTAGAAGGAGATGGCATAGAAACAATAATATATCATAGCGACGCAGTTTCCGTGTTAATTCGTCAGGGTGAGGGTGCGAGGGATGCAGTAGGGAAGGAATAGTGCATCGGTATGGAGATAGGCGTATCCCAAAAGATAATCCTGTTGTTTCCATAGGAACGGTACTCGATTTAGAAGGAGAAGTCATAGAAAACATAGTATTTCATAGCGACGCAATTTCTGTGTAAATTCGTCAATGTGAGGGAGCGATGGATGCAGTAATGAAGGTATAGTGCATCGGAAAGGAGATACTCGTATCTCAAAAGAAAATCCTGTAGTTCCCATAGAAACGTTACTCGATTTAGAAGGGGATGTCATAGAACCCATAGTATTTCATAGGGACGCAGTTTCCGTGTTAATTCGCCAGGGTGAGGGAGCGAGGGATGCAGTAGGGAAGGAATAGTGCATCGGAATGGAGATAGTCGTATCCCAAAAGATAATCCTGTTGTTTCCATAGGAACGTTACTCGATTTAGAAAGTGAAGCCATAGAAAACATAGTATTTCATAGCGACGCAATTTCTGTGTTAATTCGTCAAAGGGATGGAGCAGGGGATGCAGCAATGAAGGATTAGTGCATCGGAAAGGAGTTAGTCGTACCCCGAAAGAAAATCCTTTCGTTTTCATACAAACGTTACTCGATTTAGAGGGAGAAATCATAGAACCCATAGTATTTAATAGCGACGCAATTTCTGTATTACTTCGTCAATGTGATGGAGCGAGGAATGCAGTAAAGAAGGAGTAGTGGATCGGAAAGGAGATTGTCGTATCCAAAAGGAAAATCCTGTTGTCCCCATAGAAACGTTACTCGATTTAGAAGGAGATATCATTGAACCCATAGTATTTCATAGGGACGCAATTTCTGTGCTAATTCGTCAATGTGAGGGAGCGAGATATGCAGTAAAAAAGGAATAGTGCAGCGGAAAGGAGATAGTCGCATCCCAAAAGAAAATTCTGTCGTTTCCATGGCTACGCTATTCGATTTAGAAGGAGAAGTCATAGAACCCTTAGTATTTCATAGCGACGCAATTTCTCCGTTAATTCGTCAATGTGAGGGAGCGAGGGACGCAGTGAAGAAGGAATAGTGCATCGGAAAGGAGATACTCGTATCATATTAGAAAATCCTCTTGTTTCCACAGCAACATTACTCGATTTAGAAGGAGAAGTCGTAGAACAAACAGTATTTCATAGCGACGCAATTTCTGTGTTAATTCGTCAATGTAAGGGAGCGAGGGCAGCTGTAAAGAAGAAGTAGTGCATCGGAAAGGGGAATGTCGTATCCCAAAAAAAGGTCCTCTCGTTCCCATAGATACGTTACTCGATTTAGAAGGAGAAGTCATAAAACCCATAGTATTTCATAGTGACGCAATTTCTGTGCTAATTCGTCAATGTGAGGTAGCGAAGGATGCAGTTAAGAAGGAATTGTGCATCGGAAAGGAGATTGTCGTATCCCAAAAGAAAATCCTGTCGTCTCCATAGAAACGTTAATCGATATAGGATATGTCATAGAACCCATAGTATTTCATAGCGACGCAAATTCTGTGTTAATTCGTAAATGTGAGCTAGGGAGGGATGCTGTAAGTAAGGAATAGTGCATCGGAGATACTCGTATCCCAAAAGAAAATCCTTTCGTTTCCATTGAAACGTTACTCGATATGGAAGGAGAAATCGTAGAACACATAGTACTTAATAGCGACGCAATTTCTGTGTTAATTCGTCAGTGTGAGAGAGCGAGGGATGCAGTAAAGAAGGAATAGTGCCTCGGAAAGGAGATAGTCCTTTCCCAAAAGAAAATCCTGTCGTTTCCATAGAAACGTTACTCGATTTAGAAGGAGATGTCATAGAACCCATAGTATTTCATAGCGACGCAATGTCTGTGTTAATTCGTCAATGTGAGTTAGCGAGGGATGCAATAAAGAAGGAAAAGTGCATCGGAAAGGAGATAGTCGTATCCCAATGGAAATTCTTGTCGTTTCCATGGAAACGTTACTCCATTTAGAAAGTCATAGAACGCATAGTATTTCATAGCGACGCCATTGCTGTGTTAATTCGTCAATGTGAGGGAGCGAGGGATGCAGTAAAGAAGGAATAGTGCATCGGAAAGGTGATACTCGTATCATATTAGAAAATCCTCTTGTTTCCACAGAAACATTACTCGATTTAGATGGAGAAGTCGTAGAACAAACAGTATTTCATAGCGACGCAATTTCTGTGTTAATTCGTCAATGTAAGGGAGCGAGGGCAGCTGTAAAGAAGAAGTAGTGCATCGGAAAGGAGATGGTCGTATCCCAAAAGAAGGTCCTCTCGTTACCTTAGACACGTTACTCGACTTAGAATGAGAAGTCATAGAACCCCTAGTATTTCATAGCGACGCAATTTGTGTGTTAATTCGTCAATGTGAGGGAGCGAGGGATGCAGTAGGGAAGGAATAGTGCATCGGAATGGAGATAGCCGTATCGCAAAAGAAAATCCTGCCGTTTCCATAGAAACGTTCCTCGATTTAGTAGGAGCAGTCATAGAAAACATAGTATTTCATAGCGACGCAATTTCTGTGTTAATTCGTCAATGTGAGGGAGGGGGGGATGCAGAAATGAAGGAATAGTGCATCGGAAAGGAGATAGACGTATCCCAAAGGAAAATCCTGTCCTTTCTTTAGAAACATTACTCAATTTAGAAGGAGGACTCATAGAACCCATAGTATTTCATAGCGTCGCAATTTCTGTGTTAATTCGTCGATGTGAGGGAGCGAGGGATTTTGTAAAGAAGGAATAGTGCATCGGAAAAGCGATAGTCGTATCCCAAAAGAAAATCCTGTCGTTTCCATAGAAACGTTATACGTTTTAGATGGAGATGTCATAGAACCCATAGTATTTCATAGGGACGTAATTTCTGTGTAAATTCGTCAATGTGAGGGAGCGAGGGATGCCGTAAAGAAGGAATAATGCATCGGAAAGGAGATAGTCGAATCCCAAAAGAAAATCCTGTTGTTTCCAAGGAAATGTTATTTGTTTTAGAAGGAGAAGTCATATAACACATAGTATTTCAGAGCGACGCAATTTCTGTGTTAATTCGTCAATGTAAGGGAGCGACGGATGCAGTAAAGAAGGAATAGTGCATCGGAGGGGAGATAGCCGTATCCCAAAAGAAATTCCTGTCGTTTCCATAGAAACGCTAATCGATATAGCAGGAGATGTCATAGAACCTATAGTATATCATAGCGACGCAGTTTCTGAGCTAATTCGTTAATGTGAGGGAGCAAGGGATTCAGTAAAGAAGACATAGTGCATCGGAAAGGAGATACTCGTATAACATAAGAAAATCCTGTCGTTTCCATTGAAACGTTACTCAATTAAGAAGGAGAAGTCATAGAAACCATAGTATTTCATAGCGACGCAATTTCTGTGTTAATTCGTCAATGTAATGGAGCAAGGGTTGCAGTGAAGAAGGAGTAGTGCATCGGAAAGGAGATAGTCGTATCCCAAAAGAAAGTCCTCTCATATCCATAGAAACGTATTCGATTTGGAAGGATAAGGCATAAAACCCAAAGTAGTTCATAGCAACGCTATTTCTGTGTTAATTCGTCAATGTGAGTTGGCGAGGGATGCAGTAAAAAAGGAATAGTGGATCGAAAAGGAGGTTGTTGTATCCCAAACGAAAAGCCTGTCGTTCCAATTGAAACGTTACTCGATTTAGAAGGAGATGTTATAGAAACAATATTATTTAATAGGGACGCAATTTCTGTGTTAATGTGAGGGAGCGGGGGCTGCAGTAAAGAAGGAATAGTGCATCGGAAAGGGGATACTCGTACGCAGAGAGAAAACCCTGTCGTTTACATAGAAACGTTAGTCGATTAAAAGGAGAAGTCATAGAACCCACAGAATATCATAGGGACGCAATTTCTGTGATAATTCGTCAATGTGAGGGAGCAAGGGATGCAGTAAAGAAGGATAAGTGCATCGGAAAGGTGATAATCGTATCTCTAAAGAAAATCCTGTCGTTTCCATAGAAACGTTGTACGATTTAGAAGGAAATGTCATAGAACCCATAGTATTTCATAGCGACGCAATTTCTGTGTTAATTTGTCAATGTGAGATAGCGAGGGATACAGTGAAGAAGGAATAGTGCATCGGAAAGGAGATAGTCGTATCCCAAAGGAAGGTCCTCTCGTTCCCCGTTGAAACGTTAATCGATTTGGAAGGAGTAGTCGTAGAACCCATAGTATATCATAGCGACGCAATTTTTGTGATAATTCGTCAATGTGAGGGAGCGAGGGATGCAGTAAAGAAAGAATAGTGCATCGGAAGGGAGGTACTCGTATTACATAAGAAAACCCTGTCGTTTCCATAGAAACGTTACTCGATTTAGAAGGAGAAGTCATAGAACCCACAGTATTTTATAGCGACGCAATTTCTGTGATAATTCGTCAATGTGAGGGAGCGAGGGATGCAGTAAAGGAGGAATAGTGCATCGGAAAGGCGATAGTCGTGGCGTTACTAATTGAAAAACCTAAACAGCCTACTTACATAGCCCCCATGCTCCCCACAAAAAATTTTACAAATTGGTTTGGGCAGTGGCCAATACAGATTTGTAAAAATGTTTCATAATTACAGTAACAAAGAAATCAAATGCACACACTTATTGATACAATGTTGTTCAAAAGCTCAAATTTTCCCACAGTCAATAAAGATGGTCCTGATCTTTCATCACGGTAAAATAGTAGTGTTTTTCTCAAAGTCTGAGCAGTAAATGAAAATGCACACAGAAGTAGTGGATTTCCATGCTGTCTTGAAGAAGTAGTGTTGTCTTTCCAACAGAAAGGCAGTGCTGACTCTCGACATGCAGACAAATAATGGGTCACAACAGAGCAAACCCACAACAGAGTCATTCGAAGTTTTGAATAATATTGGTAGGCAGGTCATCACAGAGTAGACCCACTGTAGTCCTGGTAGAGATTGTGGTATTGGTGGGCCACCAGAAGTGCAGACCCACTGCAGTCCTTGTAGAAATAATGGTACTGGTGAGTCAGCAAAGGTGTAGACCCACTGTAGTCCTTGTATAAATAATGGCATTGGTGGGTCATCAAAGGTGCAGACCCACTGTAGTCCTTGTAGAAATAATGGTATTGGTGAGTCAGCAAAGGTGTAGACCCACTGTAGTCCTTGTAGAAATAATGGTATTGGTGGGTCATCAAAAATGCAGACCCACTGTAGTCTTTGTAGAGATGGCCAGTAGCCATCTGTTGTGACTGTGCAGGTGCACAATCACCATTGAAGAGTCTTGCGGATAATATAGCAAGTCCATAATCACCACTTGTGCACTCACAAAGTTTTTGGAATTGTCCTTAGAACCAGCAATGCTGTTATCCAGTCCCTTGCTGAATTATTAACACACGTGCAAACACTAACAGTCCCTACTTCTCACATATTGTCCATGTACTATGACCAACAGAAACGTGTGCAGTGAAATGCAACTTAATTTGAAGAACTGGTGTCTATACAATTATAAATTTACAACATGAAAATACATTTACAAAGGTACAAAATACATCATTAAAGAACATAATAGTACAGATAACATTTGTGGTAATATGGGCTTTACAAAAGAATCGAAATAACATATACATCAGTGTTACAGGAATTATGACATGAGTACATACATAAAAGATCAGAATAATTTTCGAAACATCAATTTCACACATGAGCATTAAAACAAAACATAATAAATAATGTCTAAACATCTTTACAAAATAAATAACATATTATTAATGCAAATTATATTTGAGGATAACAGTATTCATCATCGTGAATGTAGCTGAGTACTAGAAAAATTCTACAGCATAAATCGTATCAGATAAACACATAAATACAGGATGAACACAAATACACAAGGGTACACAAACATATAGCGGAATAATACAAAAGGAAAGGACAGGGTTTGTTGTACTGCAGTATTTTGCAAACAAAACTTTCTTTACTTTTTGGAGATCTCCCTTCATTCATCATTATTCCCAAAAAGTCCTATCTATAACTGCTTTCTGTATTCTATTCATATTTCTTTCAATATAATTATTTCTCAGTGTACAATACTCATTTTGGCCCAAATCTTTTTCATATAACTTCGCAATGCATTCTTTACCTATTCTCCATAGTCAGTTTCTTATATAGTCTACCCCTCTTAAGCTAACTTAAATCTACTGAGCTCAGATGCTAAACTAAGGGACGAGGCAATGCAGCAGCACAAAACGCAAACAGCAATGAAAAAAATGCAGATTTGCAAAGCAAGCAGCATTATAGAAATTAGCAAAGCAATTGCAATATTACAACCAATATAAAGCAATGTGCAGCAAACAATAAATATAAATCACTAGTAAAACTGGCTTAACAGAATAATACAAAGTCAATTTCAATAACACCATGCCTGGCAAACAGCAGATATCTAAACATGACATAGCTCAAGCAGAAAAAAATATTACACTAAAAATGGCGATGTCTAATACCTATGTCACATCTTAACACTAGAGTGATGCATCACGAGAACTTACACTAGCAGATAAGTTACCAAATCGTAAAGAAATTATTTATGCAATTATTATGAAGGGAAATGTCTATTTATGTGCCCTCGTTTTCTTGGAAGTAGATGATAAATTTCTTATTGACTGGATCTGTAGGCATAAAATAACTATATTAGTACATATATTAAATTTTATTTTAACCAATGCTGCAGTGCTGCTAGAAACTAGATGTTAAAGAAAATGAGCAAATATGTACAAAGGACAACATGAAACATCATTCATTAACCATATGGCAATTCATAAGGCAGTAAAAATTCTCTCAATTCTCGATAAAAACGCTTGTCATAATCAGGTGTGCAGATGTAAGTATCTTTCCAAGTAATGAGCGTGTCGTATTTGCGGTGCTTTCTACAAAGGAATGTCGATAGCAAGGATAATGGCCTCCCCCTTTTTTTTTCTTCCTGTGCTCTGAAAAGGCACACGCTAATGGCTTTTTCTCCAGGTGTCTGACACAGCTAGGTGACCACGACGCATTACGTGCAGGTGGTCACTTAATTTTCTTACGAAAATATTTACTACAGCAGTTTCCGCTACAGTGGCAGTCACATATAAAAAATTTCAGAGGTCGAGAATTTGCGTTGCAAATGTGTAGATACAAAATCTTATGAATATAACAGCGTCCAAAGAATTTTCGCCGGCATTGTGATACATTCACGCATTTACACACATTTCATAACTCTTAAAGTACGATTCTTGGTTTCCATCATCCTTTTCCACAAATCAGAGTCACTAACCACTACTCATTATTCCTTACCTTACTCGTCGACACATCTACAATATTTCATCATAAAAGATACGTAGCATAATCAAATAACTCATATAGCATCAGCTTATTGATCATAAACATACCGCAACAGCATAATACACATAGTCATCGTAATAATAACATCATAACACCTCAGTAAACTCTCAAAATCGTCGTAGCTTCCTCCAATAATTTCAAAACCAAAAAAAAATTCTCTGTTCATTTCAATAGTGCCATCTACCTCAAACGTACTTTAAGATCATGATCCCATAGCAAATACATCATTCAGAGCTCTCATAGTATCACAATGGTTTCGAAAAAATATGAACAGTTCACAAAGTACAGATGAAAAACAATTTCATAAGTCTGACATTATCCAACTGTGTAATTACGTAAACATCTGTCACTGATGTAAAAAAAAAATGTTTGTTTCTCTGTTAAATAATCAGATAGCTGTGTAATTCTGTGTTAGAGAAATATGGTACCGATGAGTAAAGCTGTATAAGCAAATACCATATTAGCTAGGGCTCCTTGTGCTTGCCAAACACATGGTACACAAAGTAGGCGTGTACCCCCCTGAGGATAAATGAAATTGTATCCTCAAGTGTAACAGATTACAGCAACGGAATGAAATGTATCACGGAAAACTTTCTTTGTAATTCAAAAATCTTGAAAAATAAATGGTTTAAGTACAAAATTGATCACTCAAATGCGTGTCCTGTAGCACTAAATGTGCGTCTTGCTGTAAGATAATTCTGTGGAAGTGTCGTAGTTATCGTCCACTGTAAGCAAAGTTCTGCTGAAGTCAATGTACTTACCTCATCATAAACGAAAGTGAAATGCTTCGCGAATAGATATCGTAGTTATTATGTTTATTGGCGTGATAAAGAAATTACTGTACAGTAACATATTGTTGTGCCACGAAAAAGGCTGTCTCATTGTTGCTGTACCACAAAAGTTACTACTAAAACATGTTTTACTTTCCAGAAGAATTCAGAAAAACTGTGCAGATATAAAACAGATACACCGCAAAAGCAACGAGGTAAATTGTGTCACACATTAGTAGTGTTGTGATATAGTCGTGTAGCTGTCACATAAACTAACCACTGTGTCATCTGGTATCTCACAGAAAGTACTTTAAATCCAGAATGTATTTTCAAGTAAACCAAAATGTTGCATTAAAATCACATTAGCAGTACCAGTAAATGTTTTAAGTATGTGAGCCTTATGGTTGTTACGTTTTTCACACGCCATTATTGTTACAATATCTCACACGATAACACAGAAAAGCACAATTTGAAGAGCAAAATAAAATAACATAGCAATGGAAATAATGTCTACTTCATTGCAAGCGCAGCTGCGAAATACTTGGTGCAAATCTACATGCATGCCACAAGTGTTTTACTGTACAACAATGAAAAACTACAACTACAATGGAAACTCTCTCTATAATTACGCACTAGCAATAAACAAAAGCTACATTAATTACACAAACTACAAGAAAAAAATCAGAAGATTCCAGTGAGGTATCCTGGCAGGGTCGCCATATGAAACGTCCCCTTTGAACAATTATACAAGACTGTGCTTAAACTGACATACAATATTTTTAGCGCATTACAATCTGACTTTCAAAAATCCCTACAAAAGAATGGCCCTGACTAACATTAAACTATACCTTTCAGAAATCACTTACCCCACAAAAATCTACATTACTCAAACTACTGCAATACAGCGAGCGCCACTACTGCCAGCTAAATAATAGATTCAAACTACGGAAGGCACTAACTACTGATAGGGATAGTTAGCAAATGAAAGATATTAATAGAGAACAAACAATAAATTACCTTAATAGTCATAATATATGTAGCAGTTCATGACAAATTACCAAACTCCGCCATCTCTCTCCCCAAATCCACCACTGCTGGCAGCTCACCTCCAACTGCGCAACGCTACGCGCTGTTCACATCCAGCTGCCGCTGCTCAACACTACAATGGCAGACAACAATGCAAACTAGACACAGACTGCACACAGCACAGCCAGTTATTTTTATACAGAGGTGGCGTTACCAATAGAAAAACCTAAACAGCCCACTTACAGTCGTATCCCAAAAGAAAATCCTTTCGTGTCAATAGAAACGTTATACGATTTAGAAGGTGATGTCATTGAACCCATAGTATTTCATAGCGACACAATTTCTGTGTAAATTCGTCAATGTGAGGGAGCGAGGGATGTAGTAAAGAAGGAATAGTGCATCGGAAAGGAGATAGTCGTATCCCAAAAGAAAATCCTGTCGTTTCTATGGAAACGTTACTCGATTTAGAAGCAGAAGTCATAGAAACCATAGTATTTCATAGCGACGCAAATTCTGTGTTAATTCGTCAATGTGAGGGAGCGAGGGATACAGTAAAGAAGGAAAAGTGCATCGGAAAGGAGATACTTGTATCCCAAGAGAAAATCCTGTCGTTTCCATAGAAACGTTACTCGATTTGGAAGGAGAACTCTTGGAACTCATAGTATTTAATAGTGACGCAATTTCTGTGTTAATTCGTCAATGTGAGGGATCGAGGGTTGCAGTGAAGAAGGAATAGTGCATCTGAAAGGAGATAGTCGTAGTTCAAAAGAAAGTCCTCTCGTATCCGTAGAATCGTTTTCGATTTAGAAGGAGAAGGCACAGAACCCATAGGAGTTCATAGCAACGCAATTTCTGTGTTAATTCGTCAATGTGAGGGGACGAGGGATGCAGTAAAGAAGGAATAGTGCATCGAAAAGGAGATATTCCTATCCCAAAAGAAAATCCTGTCGTTTCCATGGAAACGCTACACGATTTAGAAGGAAATGACATAGAACCCATTGTATTTCATAGTGATGCAATTTCTGTGTTAATTCGTCGATGTGAGGGAGCGAAGGATGCAGTAAAGAAGGAATAGTGCGTCGGAAGGGAGATAGTCGTATCCCAATAGAAAATCCTGTCGTTTCCATAGAAACATTACTCGATTTAGAAGGAGATGTCATAGAACACATAGTACTTCATAGCGACGCAATTTCTGTGCTAATTCGTCAATGTGAGGGCGCGAGGGATGCAGTAAAGATGGAAGAGTGCATCAGAAAGGAGATAGTCGTATCCCTAATGAAAGTCATGTCGTTCCCATCGAAACGTTACTAGATTTAGAAGGCGAAGTCATAGAAACCCTAGTATTTCATAGCGACGCAATTTCTGTCTTAATTCGTCAATGTGAGGGAGCGAGGGATGCAGTAAAGAAGGAATAGTGCATCGGAAAGGAGATACTTGTATCCCAAGAGAAAATCCTGTCGTTTCCATAGAAACGTTACTCGATTTAGAAGGAGAAGTCATAGAACGCATAGAATATCGTAGGGACGCAATTTCTGTGTTAATTCAGCGATGTGAGGGAACGAAGGATGCAGTAAAGAAGGAATAGTGCATCGGAAAGGAGATAATCGTATCCCAATAGAAAATCCTTTCGTTTCCATAGAAACGTTACTCGATTTAGAAGGAGACGTCATAGAACACATAGTACTTCATAGCGACGCAATTTCTGTGCTAATTCGTCAATGTGAGGGAGCGAGGGATGCAGTAAAGAAGGAATAGTGCATCGGAAAGGAGATACTTGTATCCCAAGAGAAAATCCTGTCGTTTCCATAGAAACGTTACTCGATTTTGAAGTAGACGTCATAGATCCCATAGTATTTCATAGTGACGCAGTTTCTGTGTTAATTCGTCAAAGTGAGGGAGCGAGGGTTGCAGTGAAGAAGGAATAGTGCATCGGAAAGGAGATAGACGTATCCCAAAAGAGAATATTGTCGTTTCCATGGAAACGTTACTCGATTTAGAAGGAGATGACATAAAACCCATAGTATTTCATAGTAACGCTATTTCTGTGTTAATTCGTCGATGTGAGGAAGCAAGGGATGCAGTAAAGATGGAATAGTGCATTGGAAAGGAGATAGTCGAGTCCCAAAAGTAAATCCTCTCGTTTCCAAAGGCACGTTACTCGATTTAGAAGATGTAGTCATAGAACCCATAGTAATTCATAGCGACGCAATTTCTGTGTTAATTCGTCAATGTGTGGGGGCGTGGGATGTAGTAAAGATGGAAGAGTGCATCAGAAAGGAGATAGTCGTATTACATAAGAAAATAATGTAGTTTCTATCGAAACGTTACTCGAATTAGAAGGAGAAGTCTTGGAAACCAAAGTATTTCATAGCGACGATTTCAATGTTAATTCGTCAGTGTGAGGGAGCGAAGGATGCAGTAAAGAAGGAATAGTGCATCGGAAAGGAGATAGTCGTATTCCAAAAGAAAATCCTTTCGTTTCCATCGAAACGTTACTCTACTTAGAAGGAGATGTCATAGAACCCATGGTATTCCATTGTGACGCAATTTCTGTGTTAATTCGTTATTGTGAGAGAGCGAGGGATGCAGTAAAGAAGGAATAGCACATCGGAAAGGAGATACTTGTAACCCAAAAGAAAACCCTGTCGTTTCCATAGAATCGTTACTGGATTTTGAAGGAGACGTCATAGATCCCATAATATTTCACAGTGACGCAATTTCTGTGTTAATTCGTCAATGTGAGGGAGCGAGGGTTGCAGTGAAGAAGGAATGGTGCATCGGAAAGTAGATAGTCGTATCCCAATAGAAACTCCTCTCGAATCCATAGAAACGTTTTCGATTTAGAAGGGAAAGGCATAGAACCCATAGGATTTCATAGCAACGCAATTTCTGTGTTAATTCGTCAATGTGAGGGGGAGAGGGATGCAGTAAAAAAGTAATAGTGAATCGGAAAGGAGATAGTCGTAAACCTAAAGATAATCCTTTGGTTTCCATCGAAACGTTACTCTACTTAGAAGGAGATGTCATAGAACCCATGGTATTCCATTGTGACGCAATTTCTGTGTTAATTCGTTATTGTGAGAGAGGAAGGATGCAGTAAAGAAGGAATAGTACATCGGAAAGGAGATACTTGTAACCCAAAAGAAAACCCTGTCGTTTCCATAGAATCGTTAATGGATTTTGAAGGAGACGTCATAGATCCCATAATATTTCACAGTGACGCAATTTCTGTGTTAATTCGTCAATGTGAGGGAGCGAGGGTTGCAGTGAAGAAGGAATGGTGCATCGGAAAGTAGATAGTCGTATCCCAATAGAAACTCCTCTCGAATCCATAGAAACGTTTTCGATTTAGAAGGGAAAGGCATAGAACCCATAGGATTTCATAGCAACGCAATTTCTGTGTTAATTCGTCAATGTGAGGGGGAGAGGTATGCAGTAAAGAAGTAATAGTGAATCGGAAAGGAGATAGTCGTAAACCTAAAGAAAATCCTTTGGTTTCCATCGAAACGTTACTCTACTTAGAAGGAGATATCATAGAACCCATTGTATTTCATAGCGACGCAATTTCTGTGTTAATTCGTCAATGTGAGGGAGCGAGGGATGCAGTAAAGAAGGAATAGTGCGTCGGAAAGGCGATAGTCGTATCCCAATAGAAAATCCTGTCGTTTCCATGGAAACGTTACTCGATTTAGAAGGAGAAGTCATAGAACCCATAGTATATCATAGCGACGCAATTTCTGTGTTAATTCGTCAATGTGAGGGTGCGAGGGATACAGTAACGAAGGAATAGTGCATCGGAAAGGAGATATATGTGTCCCAAGAGAAAATACTGTCGTTTCCATGGAAACGTTACTCGATTTATAAGGAGAAGCCATGGAACATGTAGTATTTCATAGTGACGCAATTTCAGAGTTAATTCGTCAATGTGAGGGAGCGAGGGCTGCAGTGAAGAAGGAATAGTGCTTCCGAAAGGAGATAGTCGTATTCCAAGAGAAACTCCTCTCGTATCCATAGAAACGTTACACGATTTAGAAGGAGATGTCATAGAACCCATAGTATTTCACAGCGACGCAATTTCTGTGTTAATTCGTCAATGCGAGGGAGCGAGGGATACAGTAAAGAAGCAATAGTGCATCGGAAAGGAGATACCTGTTTCCCAAGAGAAAATCCTGTCGTTCCCATAGAAACGTTACTCGATTTAGAAGGAGAAGTCATAGAACCCATAGTATTTCATAGTGACGCAATTTCTGTGTTAATTCGTCAAAGTGTGGGAGCGAGGGTTGCAGTGAAGAAGGAATAGTGCATTGGAAAGGAAATAGTCGTATTACATAAGAACATCCTTTCGTTTCCATAGAAACGTTACTCGATTTAGAAGGAGAAGTCATAGAAACCATAGTATATCATAGCGACGATTTCTGTGTTCATTCGTCAATTTGAGGGAGCGAGGGATGCAGTAGGTAGGGAACAGTGCATCGGAAAGGGGATAGTCGTATCCCAAAAGGAAATCCTGTCGTTTTCATTGAAACGGCACTCGATTTAGGAAGAGATGTCTAAGAACTCTTAGTATTTCGTTGCGACGTAATTTCTGTGTTGATTCGTCAATGTGAGGGAGCGAGGGGTACAGTAAAGAAGGAAAAATGCATCGGAAAGGAGATACTTGTATCCCAAGAGTAAACTCTGTCGTCTCCATAGAAACGTTACTCGATTTACAAGGAGTAGTCATAGAACCCATAGTATTTCACAGTGACGCAATTTCATGTTAATTCGTCAATGTGAGGGAGCGATGGTTGCAGTGAAGAAGGAATAGTGCATCGGAAAGCAGATAGTCGTATCCCAAAAGAAAGTCCTCTCGTATCCATAGGAACGATTTCGATTTAGAAGGAGAAGGCAAAGAACCCATAGTATTTCATAGCAACGCAATTTTTGTATTAATTCATCAGCGTGAGGGGGCGAGGGATGCAGCAAAGAAGGATTAGTGCATCGAAAAGTAGATAGTCGTATCCCAAAAGAAAATCCTGTCGTTCCCATAGAAGCGTTACTCGATTTAGAAGGAGAAGTCATAGAACCCATTGTATTTCATAGTGACGCAATTTCTGTGTTAATTCGTCAATGTGAGGGGGCGAGGGATGCAGTAAAGAAGGAATAGTGCATCAATAACGAGGTAGTCGTATCCCTAAACAAAATCCTGTAGTTCCCATAGAAATGTTACTCGATTTGGAAGGGGAAGTCATAGTAACCACCGTATTTCATTGCGACGCAATTTCTGTGTTAATTCGTCAATGTCAGGGGGCGAGGGATGCAATAAGGGGGAATAGTGCATCGGAAAGGAGATAGTCGTATCCCTAAAGAAAATCCAGTCGTTCCCATAGAAAAGTTACTCGATTTAGAAGGAGAAGCCGTAGTACCCTTAGAATACAATAGGGACGCAGTTTCTGTGTTAATTCGTCAATGTGAGGGAGCGATGGATGCAGTAAAGAAGGAATAGTGATTCGGTAAGGACATAGTCGTATCCCAAAGGAAGATCCTGATGTTTCGATAGAAACGTTACTCGATTTACAAGGAGAAGTCATAGAACCCATAGTATTTCGTACCGACGCAATTTCTGTGTTAATTCGTCAAAGTGAGTGAGCGAGGGATGCAGTAATCAAGGAATAGTGCATCGGAAAGAAGATACTCGTATCCCATAAGATAATCCAGTCGTTTCCATTGAAACGTTACTCGATTTAGAAGGAGATTTATTGAACACGTAGTATTTCATAGCGACGCAATTTCTGTGTTAATTCGTCCATGTGAAGGAGCGAGGGTTGCTGTACATAAGGAATAGTGCGCCGGAAAGGAGATAGTCGTATCCCATAAGTAAATCCTCTCGTTCCCATAGAAACGTTACTCGATTTAGAAGGAGAAGTGATAGAACATACACTATTTCATAGAGACGCAATTTCCGTGTTAATTCGTCAATGTGAGGGAGCGAGGGTTGCTGTAAAGAATCAATAGTGCGTCGGAAAGGAAATATTCGTATCCCGAAAGAAGGTCGTCTCGTTCCCATAGAAACGTTACTCGATTTAGAAGGAAAAGTCTTAGAACCCATAGTATTTCATAGCTAGTCAATTTCTGTGTTAATTCGTCAATGTGGTGGAGCGAGGGATGCAGTATAGAAGGAGTAGTGCATCGGAAAGGAGATAGTCGTATCCCAAAAGGAGATCTTGTCGTTTCCATAAAAACGTTACTCGATTTAAAAGGAGAAATCATAGAACCCATAGTATTTCATAGCGACGCAATTTCTTTGTTAAATCGTCAATGTGTGGGAGCGACGGTTGCAGTAACGAAGGAGCAGTGCATTGGAAAGGAGTTAGTCGTTTTCCTAAAAAAAATCCTATCGTCTCCACAGACACGGTACTCGATTTAGAAGGAGAATTCATAGAACTCACAGTACTTCGTTGCAACCCAATTTCTGTGTTAATTCGGCAATGTGAGGGAGCGAGGGATGCAGTAAAGAAGGAATAGTGCATCGGAAAGGAGATAGTCGTATCCCAAAAGAAAATCCTGTCGTTTCCATAGAAACGTTATACGATTTGGAAGGAGATGCCATAGAACCCATAGAATTCCATAGCGACGCAATTTCTGTGTAAATTCGTCAATGTGAGGGAGCAATTGAAGCAGTAGAGAAGGAATAGTGCAACGGAAAGGAGATAGTCGTATCCCATAGAAGCGTTACTCGATTTAGAAGGAGAGGTCATAGAAAACACAGTATTTCAGTGCGTCGCAATTTCAGTGTTAATTCGTCAATGTGAGGGAGCGAGGGATGAAGTAAAGAAGGAATAGTACATCGGAAAGCAGGTAGTCGTATCCCAAAGGAAAATCCTGCCGTTTTCATAGAAACGTTACTCGAAATAGAAGGAAATGTCATAGAACCCATAGTATTTTGTAGCGACGCAATTTCTGTGTTAATTCGACAATGTGAGGGAGCGAGGGATGCAATAATGAAGGAATAGTGCATGGGTAAGGAGATAGTCGTTTCCCAAAAGAAGATCCTGCCGTTCCCATAGAAACGTTTCTCGATTTAGAAGGAATTGTCATACAACACATAGTATTTCGTAGCAACGCAATTTCTGTGTTAATTCGTCATTGTGAGAGAGCGAGGGATGCAGTAAAAAAGGAATAGTGCATCGGAATGGAGTTACTCCTATCCCATAAGAAAATCCTCTAGTTACCATAGAAGCGTTACTCGATTTATAAGGAGAAGTCATAGAACCCACAGTATTTCATAGCGACGCAATTTCTGTGTTAATTCGTCAATGTGGGGAAGCAAGGGTTGCAGAAAAGAAGGAAGAGTGCATCGGAAAAGAGGTAGTCGTACCCCAAAAGAAAAACCGGTCGTTTCCATTGCAACGATACTCGATGTAGAAGGAGATGTCATAGAACCCCTAGTATTTCTTTAGTGACGCAATTTCTGTGTTAATTCGTCAACGTAAGGGAGCGAGGGTTGCTGCTAAGAAGGAATAGTGCGTCGGAAACGAGATAGTCGTATTCCAAAAGAAAATACTGTCGTTTCCATAGAAACATTACTCGATTTAGCAGGAGAAGCCATAGAACTCATAGTACATCATAGCGACGCAATTTCTGTGTTAATTCGTCAATGTGAGGGAGCGAGGGATGCAATAAAGAAGGAATAGTGTATTGGAAAGGAGATGGTCGTATCCCAAAAGAAGACCCTGTCGTTTCCATAGAACCGTTACTCGATTTAGAAGGAGAAATCATTGAACCCATAGTATTTCATAGCGGGGCAATTTCTGTGTTAATTCGTCATTGTGAGGGAGCGAGGGTTGCTGTAAAGTAGGAATAGTGCGTCGGAAAGGCGATAGTCGTATCCCAAAAGAAGGTCCTCTCGTCCCCTTAGAAACGTTACACGATTTAGTAGGAGAAGTCATTGAACCCATAGTATATATAGCGACGCAATTTCTGTGTTAATTCGTCAATGTGAGGGAGAGAGGGATGCAGTAAAGAAGGAATAGAGCATCGGAAAGGAGATACTCGTATCCCAAGCGAAAATCCTGTCGTTTCCATAGAGACGTTATTCGATATAAGATACGTCATAGAGCCCATAGTATTTAATAGCGACGCAAAATGTGTGTTAATTCGTCAATGTGAGGGAGTGAGGGATGTTGTAAAGGAGGAATAGTGCATCGGAAAGGACATAGTCGTATCCCAAAAGATAATCCTGTCGTCTCCATAGAAACGTAACTCGATTTAGAAGGAGAAGTCTTAGAACCCATAGTATTTCATAGCGACCCTATTTCTCTGTTAATTCGTCAATGGAGGGAGCGAGGGTTGCAGTAAAGAAGGAATAGTGCATCGGAAAGGAGATAGTCGTATCCCAAAAAGAAAGTCCTCTCGTATCCATAGAAACGTTACTCGATTTAGAAGGAGATATCATAGATACCGTAGTACTTCACAGCGACGCATATTCTGTGTTAGTTCGTCAATGTGCGGGAGCGAGGGATGCAGTAAAGAAGGAATGGTGCATCGGATAGGAGATAGTCGTATCCCAAAAGAAGATCCTGCCGTTTCCATAGAAACGTTACTCGATTTAGAAGGAGAAGTCATATAACCCATAGTACTTCATAGCGATGCAATATCTGTCTTAATTCGTCAATGTGAGGGAGCGAGGGATGCGGTAAAGACGGAATAGTGAATCGGAAAGGAGATTCTCGTACCCCAAAAGAAAATCCTGTCGATTAGAAGGAGAAGTCATAGAACCCATAGTATTTCATAGCAACGCAATTTCTGTGTTATTTCGTCAATGTGAGGGAGCGAGAGTTGCTGTAAAGGAGGATTACTGTGTTGGAAAGGAGATAGTCGTATCCCAAAATTAAAATCCTGTCGTTTCCATTGAAACGCTACACGATTTAGAAGGAAAGGTAATAGAAACCATAGTGTTTCATAGCGATGCAATTTGTGTGTTAATTCGATAATGTGAGAGAGCGAGGGATGCAGTGAAGAAGGAATAGTGCATCGGAAAGGAGATAGTCGTCTTCCAAAAGAAAATCGTGTCCTTTCCATAGAAACGTTACTGGATTTAGAAGGAGAAGTCGTAGAACCCATGGTATATCATAGTGACGCAATTTCTGTATTAATTCGTCGAAGTGACGGAGCGACGGATGCAGTACAGAAGGAATAGTGCATCGGAAAGGACATAGTCGTATCCCAAAAGATAATCCTGTCGTCTCCATAGAAACGTAACTCGATTTAGAAGGAAAAGTCTTAGAACCCATAGTATTTCATAGCGACCCTATTTCTCTGTTAATTCGTCAATGGAGGGAGCGAGGGTTGCAGTAAAGAAGGAATAGTGCATCGGAAAGGAGATAGTCGTATCCCAAAAAGAAAGTCCTCTCGTATCCATAGAAACGTTACTCGATTTAGAAGGAGATATCATAGATACCATAGTACTTCACAGCGACGCATATTCTGTGTTAGTTCGTCAATGTGCGGGAGCGAGGGATGCAGTAAAGAAGGAATGGTGTATCGAATAGGAGATAGTCGTATCCCAAAAGAAGATCCTGCCGTTTCCATAGAAACGTTACTCGATTTAGAAGGAGAAGTCATATAACCCATAGTACTTCATAGCGATGCAATAACTGTGTTAATTCGTCAATGTGAGGGAGCGAGGGATGCAGTAAAGACGGAATAGTGAATCGGAAAGGAGATTCTCGTACCCCAAAAGAAAATCCTGTCGATTAGAAAGAGAAGTCATAGAACCTATAGTATTTCATAGCAACGCAATTTCTGTGTTATTTCGTCAATGTGAGGGAGCGAGAGTTGCTGTAAAGGAGGATTACTGCGTCGGAAAAGAGATAGTCGTATCCCAAAAGAAAATACTGTCGTTTCCATAGAAACATTACTCGATTTAGCAGGAGAAGCCATAGAACTCATAGTACATCATAGCGACGCAATTTCTGTGTTAATTCGTCAATGTGAGGGAGCGAGGGATGCAATAAAGAAGGAACAGTGCATCGGAAAGGAGATAGTCGTATCCCAAAAGAAAATCCTCTCATTTCCATAGAAACTTTACTCGATTTAGAAGGAGAAGACATAGAAACCATAGTATTTCATAGCGACGCAACTTCTGTGTTAATTCGTCAATGTGAGAGAGCAAGAGATGCAGTAAATAAGGAATAGGGCGTCGGAAAGGAGATACTCGTATCCCATAAGAAAATCCTCTCATTTTCATAGAAACGTTATTCGATTTAGACGGAGATGACATAGAATTCATAGTATTTCATTGCGACCCAATTTCTGTGTAAATTCTTCAATGTGATGAAGCGAGGGATGCAGTAAAGAAGGAATAGTGCATCGGAATGGAGAAACTCGTATCCCATAAGATAATTCTGACATTTCCATAGAAACGTTACTCGATTTAGAAGGAGAACTTATAGAACACGCAGTATTTCATAGCGACGCAATTTCTGTGTTAATTCGTCAATGTGAAGGAGCGAGTATTGCTGTAAAGAAGGAATAGTGCGTCGGAAACGAGATAGTCGTATCCCAAAAGAAAATACTGTCGTTTCCATAGAGACATTACTCGATTTAGCAGGAGAAGCCATAGAACTCATAGTACATCATAGCGACGCAATTTCTGTGTTACTTCGTCAATGTGAGGGAGCGAGGGAAGCAATAAAGAAGGAATAGTGCATCGGAAAGGAGATAGTCGTATCCCAAAAAAAAATCCTGTCGTTTCCATAGAAACGTTATTCGATATAGAAGGAGACGTCATGGAACCCATAATGTTACGTAGCGACGCAATTTCAGTGTGAATTCGTCAATGTGAGGGAGCGAGGGTTGCGGTAAAGAAGGAATAGTGCAATGGAAAGGAGATGTATCCCAAAAGTGAGTCCTCTCGTTTCCATAGAAATGTTACTCGATTTACAAGGAGAAGGCATAGAACCCCTAGTATGTCATAGCCACGCAATTTCTGTGTTAATTCGTCAATGTGAGGGAGCGTGCGATGCAGTAAAGAAGGAATAGTGCATCGGAAAGTAGATTGTCGTATCCCAAAATTTAAATCCTGTCGTTTCCATTGAAACGTTACTGGATTTAGAAGGAGAAGTCATAGAACCCATGGTATTTCATAGTGACGCAATTTCTGTATTAATTCGTCGATGTGACGGAGCGACGGATGCAGTACAGAAGGAATAGTGCATCGGAAAGGAGATAGTCGTATCCCAAAAAGAAAGTCCTCTCGTATCCATAGAAACGTTACTCGATTTAGAAGGAGATGTCATAGATACCATAGTACTTCATAGCGACGCAATTTCTGTGTTAGTTCGTCAATGCGCCGGAGCGAGGGATGCAGTAAAGAAGGAATAGTGCGTTGGAAAGGTAATAGTCGTATCCCAAAAGAGGGTCCTCTCGTTCCCATAGAAGCGTTACTCGATTTAGAAGGAGATGTCATAGAACACATAGAAATTCATAGGGACGCAATTTCTGTGTCAATTCGTAAATGTGATGGAGCGAGGGATGCAGTAATGAAGGAATAGTGCATCGGAAAGGAGTTAGTCGTATCCCATAAGAAAATCCTCTCGTTTCCATAGAAACGTTACTCGACTTAGAAGGACAAGTCATTGAACCCACAGTATTTCATAGCGACGCAATTTCTGTGTTAATTCGTCATTGTGATGGAGCGAGGGTTGCTGTAAAGTAGGAATAGTGCGTCGGAAAGGCGATAGTCGTATCCCAAAAGAAGATCCTCTCGTCCCCTTAGAAACGTTACTCGATTTAGAAGGAGAAGTCATTGAACCCATCGTATTTCATAGCGACGCAATTTCTGTGTTAATTCGTCAATGTGAGGGAGCGAGGGATGCAGTAAAGAAGGAATAGAGCATCGGAAAGGAGATACTCGTATCGCAAGAGAAAATCCTGTCGTTTCCATAGAAACGTTATTCGATATAAATACGTCATAGAGCCCATAGTATTTAATAGCGACGCAAAATGTGTGTTAATTCGTCAATGTGAGGGAGTGAGGGTTGTTGTAAAGGACGAATAGTGCATCGGAAAGGAGATACTCGTATCCCATAAGAAAATCCAGTCGTTTCCATAGAAACGTTACTCGATTTAGAAGGAGAAGTCATAGAACCCACAGTATTTCATAGCGACGCAATTTCTGTGCTAATTCGTCATTGTGAGGGAGCGAGGGTTGCTGTAAAGTAGGAATAGTGCGTCGGAAAGGCGATAGTCGTATCCCAAGAGAAGGTCCTCTCGTCCCCTTAGAAACGTTACTCGAATTAGAAGGAGAAGCCATTGAACCCATAGTATTTCATAGCGACGCAATTTCTGTGTTAATTCGTCAATGTGAGGGTGCGAGGGATGCAGTGAAGAAGGAATAGAGCATCGGAAAGGAGATACTCGTATCCCATAAGATAATCCTGTCGCTTCCATAGAAACGTTAGTCGATTTAGAACGAGATGTCATAGAACCAATAGTATTTCATTAGTGACGCAATATCTGTGTTAATTCGTCAATGTGAGGGAGCGAGGGTTGCAGTAAAGAAGAAATAGTGCATCGGAAAGGAGATAGTCTTATCCCAAAAGAAAGTCCTCTCGTTTCCATACAAATGTTACTCGATTTAGAATGAGAAGGCATAGAACCCATAGTATTTCATTGCGACGCATTTTCTGTGTTAATTCGTCAATGTGAGGGAGCGAGCGATGGAGTAAAGAATTAATAGTGCATCGGAAAGGAGATAGTCGTATCCCAAAAGAGAGTCCTCTCGAATCCATAGAAACGTTACTCGATCTAGAAGGAGATGTCATAGAACCCATTGTATTTCATAGCGACGCAATTTCTGTTTTAATTCGTCAATGAGTGGCAGCGAGGTATAAAGGCACATTTGCATGCCGTGCGTGAGTTTCCTCGGAAACGCGAAATCTTAATTAAATAATTATCTGTGACAATTAAATACAGCGTATGGCACAGAACTGCAGCGCTGTGTCGCTGATAAAACAAAAACACAATTACGATACTCTTATGTTTCTTTAGGAAGGGGAGGTCTTGGACAAGTGGTGCGGGAAGCACGTATATTTCATTGACTGGCACACCGCCATATTTGATGTTAAATAAGAACATTGCGAGTTGCAATCTTACTAGGCACTCGATTCTATAAAGAATTTTTATTTATGAAAGTAAGTAGATATATTTAACTGTAGGCTAATTCGTTGAATATATCTGATTTAACTAACTGTCTAAACTTTCTATGTTTAGTAGATAGTCACCTCTGTACGACGTATTGACATGGCTGGCAAATTATTCTAATATTGAGATTTAGATTTGAGTCCGTACCTACCGCAGCAGTCTTTGGTAACGATTTAAATACGAAGTCCGATTATTTGAGTCTTATTTCACGGTCAACTACTAATAGCATTACATTTACGAAAAAGCCATTGTCAAGCGTCTGATACCGATTAATTAAACGTCTACGTTCCAGATAAGCAAATATTAATTACATCCAATCACTATCATACATAATTAATAAATAATAATTTATTTTATTTTATTTTATTTATTTTATATTGGTGACTGCGTGTCGGACTTTTTATTTTGTCATTTGTTACACTGTTCTCCTTGTGTCATGTGAAAAATCAACTTTCTGGACCTGGACTTGAATATATGAGAAATAACAAAAAATCTGAAGATATTTTCCAGTTTTAAAATTTTGCGGGAGGACGCAATGAAGCTTCCAGCAAAATAAGGTAAGACGCAACATTTGTGCATTGTCAGGCTTGACCAGACGCATAATTCAGTTTATTAGCTCTTCAGTAGATTCTGTAGTATTTTTTTCGCGTGTAGCAGTTTTCAGTGATAAATTTCATTCTCAGTACTTTTCCTTAAACAATAACTTCTGCAACAATACCAATACACGAGTGTACAATATGGCCGATTTCTGTACGATTCGTTGTAACATGGACAGCAGCCATTAACAATAATCCCATATTCAGTTTACATTTTTAATTTAACAAACAGCCATTGTTGCTACGAGCGATTCATGCTCAACTGCATTTTATTTTAAAACCAGTGTCAAACATTATTTTCTTGAAACATATATCACGTGTGGCATGGTCATAACTAGAAAACAATAAGCAAAGATGGAACAGCAAAGACATACTAGTCAGACGCAATCCGACTCGGACGAGAGACAAATGTTAGAAAATGACTTTACGACAGCAACCGGTAGTGACGATTCATCAAATATTGACGCAAGTGTTAACGGAAATTTTGACAATAGGCCGTCCACCACAAAAATTTCAAAGTCTCAGTCAGAGCCCATGTTAATACATGACGTCACGTCTAATGACGCGGCGGGGGCAGAGACCTTGCAAACAGTAAACATTGCCAACATGTTACAAATGCTAAAGAAACAAAACGCAGAAAATATGGCAACCTTAATTATGCAGAACTCGGAAAACATGGCAACCTTAAGGATGCAGAACGCGGAAAACATGGCAACCTTAAAGACACAAAATGAACAGTTTAAAACACAAAATGACGAAATTAAATCTGATCTTATAGCAATCAAGACAGGTAGTGACACTTTGTGTAAACGTGTGGAACTTATAGACGCCACACTGACCAAACAGATGACTGAACTCAGTACGAAATTTTCCGAGCTTAATACGATACAAGAAAAGACTACAAATGATGTAGCACTTTTACAGACACAATTAAAAAACCTTAATGTCACGTGAGAAGCTCTTACTGAACAAATTCAAACATATCCTTCAGTACACGACAACCTTGAAAAACGAATTACTGACGTACAGAATAAATTTGACAATGTTGAACAACACCTGACTGACATCTTACAATCAGATGCCACAGCTCATTTTCAAAATATTAATAAAGAATTTCATGATTGGGTTGAGAACAAAGACAAACATTTTGATAGATGCTTACGTGAAAATTTACCAACAATTGTGCACGACTCCGTAGCGCAATACATTACTAATAACAAACAGCTGATCAGTGACGCAGAACAATCCGTCACTGCACCCATGAGACAATTCACCGATCAACTACAGTCTGAATGTAACGAAACTATCAGTCAAAATGTACAGTTCAGAAACCAATATACATTCGAGTATGATACACACATTCCGCACACGACAAATACACAAGAACAAAACACACCACGACTACAACACATACCACGATGTGGAAACACAAACACAAGCTATTATCATGGTAAACCACAGCAACATTAACGTAATTACTCGCCAGCTGAACATACCAGTAATTACAGTGGAATAAATCCATATCACAATGCGAAGGAAGATGAAAGCTTAATGAAACACAGGCAATTTCAGATTTTTATCCCAGAAAAACGAACCATTCATCCGGTGATTTTTCTTAAATCTTTTAGTAACGCATTTCCACGCACTTGGAGTGACCGGAAAAAGATTTCATATATTGTCGGTTACATCCAAGGCGATGCAGCTGTCTGGGCATACAGTCAAGCTGACGTATGTACCACGTACAGTGAGTTTGAGCGTGCCTTTCTGAACAAATTCTGGTCGCAATCCGTCCAGGAGCGACTCAGAAGACAAATTTTAGAACCTGAAACTTTTAACAGTAAAAATGGTAACTTACGCAGATATTTTGAAAAATACCTGAACATGGGACATTTTTTGGTTGAACCAGTCGCAACACGTGATATACTCCGTGCGTTGAAGGCCAAATTGCCTTTCAACATTAAAGAAAAACTCTTACATATTCCGGATGACGATCCAGATTATTTTTTAACAGCTTTAAATTCGGTTGACATGTTACTAGAAGATCAGCGCTTTGCGCGGCAAAACAGCAGCCACAATGTTTATACTAGTGGTATGCAAAACATACAGGCTTGCCAACTCAATTCTGGCGCGCCCACAGTTGGATACGCGGTACAGCAAAAACAGCAAACTCACATGCCGTCTCAATACGGAAATCAAAATCAACACGCGTATTCCAATACAAACAACAGTTACAATAGTAATAACACTCCATGCGGCAATCCATACAAAAGGCACCGCGGTAATAACAACAACGGTAACAACGGATACAAATGTAACGACAAAAACAAAAACAGAAATAGAAATAATAATAACTACGAGCCAAGACAGCATCAAGGCTGGACTCGTAGCGATCAATACTTTCATTCAAACACTGCTTTACCACAGCAGCCACCAGGACAATATTGGAGCATACCTTACGCCCGACAGGTAAGTTATAATGCGCAACAGCAACAACAACCACAAAAGTTTGGAGATCACAACAGGCAATATCCGAATGTGAATATAATAGAAATGACACCTGATACACAACCTCAATCTGTGTCAGTACCTAATACAAATGATAATCCAACAAACTAGAAACAGTCACTTCTATGCCCCGGGTCGTGGCTGAAGAATTCTTGGGGGGCGACTTCAATGTTAATCAGTTATTTGACACCACAATTGAACAACAAAATATTGATATGCCTAATAATTGTAAACAAAAACTACCTGTTTTATCTATAAGATACAATTACAATGACAATATATCAGATGAACTTTTTCAAGACAGTACACAATGTCGTTCAAACACAAATGAAATTGTTTTAGCATCTACTACTGGTGTAGTAGGTGGGATTCCAACTACTATTATCTTAGATACAGGTGCAGCTGTGAGCGTTTTGTCTTTTAATTTCTATAGAAAGATGTGTGAGTTGGAGCCTGTGCCTGAGTTTCCCGCCCAAAACTGTAAAATATCTACTGCTCTAGGTAATAAGTCATGTAGGGTTACAAAGCAAGGTTTTGTAAACGTTAAAATAGGTAATGGAACCGTACAATGGCCATTCCTGGTTGTACAAAACCTTGTGACAAATTGCATATTAGGATTAGATATTATGAGCGAGAAGGACTGCATTATAGACTTCTCCAAAGGTAAATGTATTTTAAGTGATAAAGGTAGTGTAATTATTATTGATTTGGACAGGAGAACTCTAAAGCATGACAAACACTGTACAGGATACAAGGTTCAATAAGTACTTGACAATGACATTCAAGACATGCAAACACACTCATCTGACACAGAGCTAATTGACTTGAAAACATTGCTTGATCATAAGATAAATGAAGCTACAGCTCTCAGTGTACATGAACGTATAAAACTACAGGAAGTGTTATCCAAATATTTACAAGTTTTTACAAATGATTAGGTGTTATCAACACGTATGTGTACAAGATTGAAGTTAAGCCTCACAAGATCTTCTACCACAAGACATATAACGTACCATTATCTCAACGACCTGCTGTGTGGCAAGAATTAAAACAAATGTTAGACTGGAAGGTCATTGAACAATCCACCTCACCTTACTGTAGTCCTCTACTTGTTGTCAAAAAATCAAATGGTAGCATTAGGCTAGTGTTAGATGCACGAGCAATTAATGAAATAATTTTACCGGTTCACAAAAAACCCGAAAATTTAGAAGAGCACTTACAGAAATTTCTAGATGCAAAATATTTTTCCACAATAGATCTCGCTAATTCATTTTGGCAAGTAGGTATCACTCCTGATTCTCGGAAATATTCTGCATTTATGTTCGAGGGGCGAACCTATCAGTTTTGTGTTCTACCCTTCGGATTGAACGTCAGTTCTGGGGTATTCATTACAGCCCTGGATACCGTGCTTGGCGATGATTTAGTTGAGACAGTCACACACTATGTAGATGATATACTGATAGCTACACAGTCTTGGAATGAACACGTTGACACACTTCAAAGAATTTTAGAAAAGTTTGCACAAGCTGGAGTCACAGCCAATCTTAGAAAATCAAAATTTGGTTGCAGTGAGATAAAATATTTAGGGCATATCATTAATTAACAGGGCATACGTCCTGATCCCAGTAAATTAGATGCTATCAGAAACTTTCCTAGCCCTCCAACTAAAAAGCAGTTAAAATCATTCCTTGGGCTATGTTCATTTTTCAGACGTTTTTTACCACAACCACTTTTGAACAGTAAACATCTGCTAAATCTACTCAGAAAGAATCAAGTTTGGATCTGGTCAGAACAGTGCCAGAATGACTTTAATACAATTAAACACGCTTTAGTGAATGCAAACATATTGAGCCATCCAGATTTCAATTTAGATTTCTGTATGACTTGTGACGCTTCACGTACTGGCTTGGGCTGTTGCTTATTTCAAGTTGTAAAGAATAAAGAAAAGGAACAGATAAGAATTATTGGGTTTGCAAGTCGTACTCTAACTGAATGTGAGCGTACATACTCCACTACTGAGTTAGAAACACTTTCCATAGTCTGGGCATTCAAGAAATTCTGTTATTATTTATTTGGAAAACATACAGTAATTTATACCGATCACCAGGCCCTGACAATTTTGTTAACTTGTAAACTTGCACATCCTAGACTATCACGATGGGCAGTTACTCTTCATAACTACTCTTTTGAAATTACGTACATAAAAGGTAAGGACAACACCATTGCCGACGCTTTGTCTAGACTTCCACAAGGTATGAATGAAACCAACAGTGACTTAGAAAATATAAATGACTACAGGATTCTCTTAATGCAAGACAAGCAGTATCACCAATATTATATTGATATGTGCAGAAACATGGCTAAATTACAAAAATCTGATCCTCACTGGTATAAGATAGTAACATTACTGGTAGAAGAACACAATCATCCTTTGACTAGGTATTACAAGTTACACAATGATGTGTTATTTTATCGCCGACATCCAAATGCTACTAACTGGTGTGTATGCATTCCCAAAGAGTCTGAACGTAGTTTGATTTGGCACGCACTCTTAGTTTGGGGTCATTATGGAACGAAAAAGTGTTTGGCAAAGCTCAGCACATACTGTTATTTTAGCAATATGAGAAGAAAAATTTACAGGGAACTGAAAACATGTGTCATTTGTCAAAAATCAAAATCTCAGAATTTATCCACAAAAACAGATTTACATTCTATTTTACCGAGTAAACCCCTGGAAATTCTGTGTACTGACATCAGTGGACCGCATCCAGCAAGCTCTGGAGGCGGTAAATATATCTTAGCTTTTTACGATATATTTTCTAAACATGTAAAACTTTATGCTTTAAAATCCGCCACAGCAAATGCTATAATACGAAGATTCTCAAGTGATTACCTGACGCACGTGGGAAAACCTAAAGCAATTCTGTCAGATAATGCAGCATACTACTCTGGGTACAAATGGAGAAATTTCTTGAAGGACAATAACATTAAAAGTATATTTATTTCAAAGTTTAGTCCACAATGTAACACGACTGAAAGACTTTTCCGAGAACTAAACCGATTCATGAGGACCTATATTTCATCAAAACATACTAATTGGGTGTCCTACCTAAGTCTTTTCGAAGACGTACACAATAACTTAAATATTTACGATACGAATTACACACCTAACGAGATCATGTTCAATTGCAAACAGAACGATCAATGGATAGAACCATTACCTAAGTTGTCAGACAAGGAAATCACACCTGAACAGAAAATAAAAGAAGTATTGACTACACTGACACATCACGTACAGATACGAAACAAACATCACATAAGCATAATAAAAAGAAAACAAAAATTCAAGGTAGGAATGCTTGTACTACTTCGTACTCATCATAAATCTGTAGCACTCAAACGACGCAATGCTAAGTGGCGTCTGCTATATGAAGGACCTTATATAATTGTTAACATACCGCATCCTGGTGCGCATCTGTTACAACATCCTAGAACTAACAAAATTATTGGGCTATACGCACACCGAGATCTTAGAGCATTTCATGCTAAATAATGTCAAAGTCATACCCATGAAAACATTGCTAAGCAACTCGCAAAACTCTGTTTGCTACAACACAGATAATAAGTAGTATAGAAATTTTCATTTCAGCGGTTCCAGTGACGCAGTTGAAGACAGAAGAACTTTTCTTTCAACGCCGCGGCACCACCGAGAAGACTGAATATTAAAGTAAAATTTATGATTACGTAGCAGTGAATGATATATTAATTTTGCAAGGAACATTTGTGACTGTAGGTACCACTGACTTGGTATGACACCTGACGAACCGACAGACGTCATCTGTGAAGCGATCTTTTACTTCGAGAAATAGATTAGACGCACATCTCTCGGCAAGAAAAGCATCTACCAGTAGCCATGGCCACACAGACACTATACACACACGCACAAAACGCGAGGAATCTAACAGTTTCCCGTCTCTTATTATTTTGGATATTTATTGAGTAGTGAAAACGCTTGGTCTTGCCTACTGATGTAATGAATGTTGTGTCTAACCTATCTTAATTTCAGATGACATTACAAAAAAAACATCGATAAAATCCCAGCAAAACCGTTAAAGAGAACGTAAATATCTGCAATTCATGTAATCAAATGTGACATAATGTAATAATTTATAGCTATGTAATGATGATGTAAACATGTTTATGTGTAACTGTATTATGTTTATGCTAAGAAAATTTGTGGCGTGTATATGTATGATTACTTATGTTTTTTAAAAAAAATTATGTATAATGTAACTGTTACTATGTGAAAATTTGAACCATAACGAGTGCCAAAACGTGAAAAACTTAAAAACAAAAATTTGCATAGTGAACGACTGTTCACGGACATTAACGTACATTACTAAGTCTGCAACTACGCAGAAACCTATGTGAAAGAAACTGTTAATGACATTCATCATGCATCGTACCTTTGTAAACGCGATGAACGATTTCTTTGATAAGTAACTACGAACATTTAGGTGCGCTATATTTAGCAAAAAACTGAAAATGTGAAGTGCGTAATTGGTGCACGGTCTAGTGACATTACTACAGTGTCTAACTTCAAGATGTTAACTGGATTGAATGGTCACAACGTGCCTGTCCAGAAAACAACACGACGAGTGGAAGAATTTTGGTTGGAACTTCAGGGAATGAAATGTTCTCGAAATGTGACGGACACACTTACCTGGACTGTCCAAGGATCGACGCAAGCTATGTGCCGTTCGAGGTTCTGCAACCAAGCTTCCACGGAATATCGAAAACGAACTGCATATGGACCAATTACTCGACGGGTCACGTCTGATCTGTAATAAACAATACTTTTTGTCACAACGAACTGCATCACAACGACTATAATGGAAATACGAAATGGACATGCTTATGTATCAATCACGTTGTTATACAGCGATGTTACTGTGATAAAAAAAAAAATTACCACGACGACACTAACCTGTGAAAAATTATTGTGCAGCAGATGAATATAATCTGTAATAACGACACGATATGTATAGGTCAACGCACCTGAAACAAAAAGACATTTTTCTTTGAAGCATTTCAATGCAATACTATGTAACTAAGAACATTCAACAATCTAAAGTTGTATTGTATTATAACAAATATTGTAATTTTAAAACTAAGTTACCTGTCATAGAATGTAGTCTTCATATGTAATCTTGGTGGAATATCTTCTTTGTGCAACGACTAAGAAATGCGCGCGCACACGAACAATATGAACTGCAATACTATGCCGCGTGATCTAAATTTACGATATAAGGGCAGTGCCGGAGTCACACAGACGCTTCTGCACATGCGCGCACTCTATTTTGCCAACATAAGAACTTTTACGACGCACGCGCGTCCTTTCAATTTTGTATATAATATACTGTATAATGTAAGTCATGTAAATGGTTGTAGATAACTTAGATTTTCTTGTGCCTTTTGGTGAATTGCTCGCCTGCAGGTGTGTCCTTTCGCCTCGCAATTCAGGGGGCAATATAAAGGCACATTTGCATGCCGTGCGTGAGTTTCCTCGGAAACGCGAAATCTTAACTAAATAATTAATCTGTGACAAATAAATAAAGCCTATGGCACAGAACTGCAGCGCTGTGTCGCTGATAAAACAAAAACACAATTACGATACTCTTATGTTTCATTAAGAAGGGGAGGTCTTGGACAAGCACGTATATTTCATTGATTGGCACACCGCCATATATGATGTTATATAAGAACACTGCGAGTTGCAATCTTACTAGGCACTCGATTCTGTAAAGAATTTTTATTTATGAAAGTAAGTAGAATTATTTTACTGTAGGCTTATTCGTTGAATATATCTTATTTAAATAACTGTGTAAACTTTCTATGTTTAGTAGACAGTCACCTCTGTACGACGTATTGACATGGCTGGCAAATTATTCTAATATTAAGATTTAGATTTGAGTCCGCACCTACCACAGCAGACTTTGGAAACGATTTAAATACGAAGTCCGATTATTTGAGTCTTATTTCACGGTCAACTACTAATAACATTACATTTACGAAAAAGCCATTGTCAAGCGTCTGATACCGAATAATTAAACGTCCACGTTCCAGATAAGCAAATATTAAGTACATCCAATCACTATCATACATAATTAATAAATAATATTTTAAATTTATTTTATTTATTTTGTAGAGGGATGCAGTAAAAAAGAAATAGTGCATCGTAAAGGAGATAGTCGTATCCCAAAAGAAAATCCTGTCGTTTCCATAGAAACGCTACTCGATTTAGAAGGAGAAGTCATAGAGACCATAGTATTTCAAAGTGACGCAATTTCTGTGTTAATTCGTCAATGTGAGGGAGCGAGGGATGCAGTAAAGAAGGAATAGTGCATCGGAAAGGAGATACTCGTATCCCATATGAAAATCCAGTCGTTTCCATAGAAACGTTACTCGATTTCGAAGGAGAAGTCATAGAACCCACAGTATTTCATTGCGACGCAATTTCTGTGTCAATTCGTCAATGTGAGGGAGCGAGGTTTGCTGTAAAGGAGGAATAGTGCGTCGGAAAGGAGATAGTCGTATCCCAAAAAGAAAGTCCTCTCGTATTCATAGCAACGGTACTCGATTTAGAAGGAGATAACATAGATACCATAGTACTTCACAGCGACGCATATTCTGTGTTAATTCGTCAATGTGAGGGAGCGAGGGATGCAGTAAAGAAGCAATAGTGCATCGGAAAGGAGATTGTAGTATCCAAAAAGAGAATCCTGTCGTTTCCATAGAAACGTCATTCGATATAGGATGTGTCATAGAACACCTAGTATCTAATAGCAACGCAAATTCTGTGTTAATTCGTCAATGTGAGGGAGCGCGGCATGCAGTAAAGAAGGAATAGTGCATCGGAAAGGAGATAAGCGTATCCCAAAATTAAAATCCTGTCGTTTCCATAGAAACGTTATTCGATATAGCATATGTCATAGAACCCATAGTATTTAATAGCGACGCAAATTCTGTGTTAATTCGTCGATGTCAGGGAGCGAGGGATGCAGTATAGATGGAATAGTGCATCGGAAAGGAGATTGTCGTATCCCAAAAGAATATCTTGTCGTTTCCATTGTCACGTTATTCGATATAGGATAAGTCATAGAACCCATGGTATTTAATAGCGACGCAAATTCTGTGTTATTCATCAATGCGAGGGAGTGAGGGATGCAGTAAAGAAGGAATAGTGCAACGGAAAAGAGATACTCGTATCCCAAAAGAAAATCCTGTCGTTTCCATAGAAACGTTACTCGATCTAGAAGGAAATGTTATAGAACCAATAGTATTTCATTTGTGACACAATGTCAGTGTTATTTCGTCAATGTGAGGTAGCGAGGAATGCAGTACAGAAGGAATAGTGTATCGGAAAGGAGATAGTCGTATCCCAAAAGAAGATCCTGCCGTTTCTATAGAAACGTTACCCGATTTAGAAGGGGAAGTCATAGATCACATAGTATTTCAAAGCGACGCAATATCTGTGTTAATTCGTCAATGTGAGGGAGCGATGGATGCAGAAAAGAAGGAATAGTGCATCGGATTGGAGATACTCGTATCCCAAAAGAAGATGCAGCCGTTTTTATAGAAACGTTACTCGAATTAGAAGGAGAAGTCATAGAACCCATTGTATCTCATAGCGACGCAATATCTGTGTTAATTCATCAATGTGAGGGAGCGACGGCTGCAGTAAAGAAGGAATAGTGCATCGGAAAGGAGATATTCGTATCCGAAAAGAAAATCCTGTCGTTTCCATAGAAACATTATTCGATATAGAAGGAGACGTCATAGAATCCACAGTATTTCATAGCGACGCAATTTCTGTGTTACCTCGTCAAAGTGAGAGAGCGAGGGATGCAGTAAAGAAGGAAGAGTGCACCGGAAAGGAGATAGTCGTATCCCAAAAGAAGATCCTGTCGTATCCATACTGACGTTACTCGATTTAGAAAAAAAATCATAGAACCCATAGAATTTCATGGCGACGCAATTTCCGTGTTAATTTGTCAATGTGAGGAAGCGAGGGATGTAGTAAAGAAGGAATAGTGCATCGTAAAGGAGATAGTCGTATCCCAAAAGAAAATTTTGTCGTTTCCATTGAAACGTTACTCGATTAAGAAGGAGAAGTCATAGAAACCATAGTAATTCACAGCGACGCAAATTCTGTGTTAATTCGTCAATGTGAGGGAGCAAGGAATGCAGTAAAGAAGGAATAGTGCATCGGAAAGGATATAGTCGTATCCCAAAGAAAATCCTGTCGATTCCAAAGAAACGTTTCTCGATTTAGAAGGAGAAGACATAGAAACCATAGTATTTCTCAGCGACAAAATTTCTGTGTTAATTCTTCGATGTCAGTGAGCGAGGGATGCAGTAAAAAAGGAAGAGTGCATCGGAAAGGAGATTGTCGTATCCCAAAAGAATATCTTGTCGTTTCCATTCTAACGTTATTCGATATAGGATAAGTCATAGAACCCATGGTATTTAATAGCGACGCAAATTCTGTGTTATTCATCAATGCGAGGGAGTGAGGGATGCAGTAAAGAAGGAATAGTGTAACGGAAAGGAGATACTCGTATCCCAAAAGAAAATCCTGTCGTTTCCATAGAAACGTTACTCGATTTAGAAGGAGATGTCATAGAACCCATAGTATTTCATTTCTGACACAATGTCTGTGTTATTTCGTCAATGTGATGTAGCGAGGGATGCAGTAAAGAAGGATTAGTGCATCGGAGAGGAGATAGTTGTATCCCAAAAGAAGATCCTGCCGTTTTTATAGAAACGTTACTCGATTTAGAAGGAGAAGTCATAGAACACATAGTATTTCATAACGACGCAATATCTGTGTTAATTCGTCAATGTGAGGGAGCGAGGGATGCAGTAAAGAAGGAATAGTGCATCGGATTGGAGATACTCGTATCCCAAAAGAAGATGCAGCCGTTTTTATAGAAACGTTACTCGAATTAGAAGGAGAAGTCATAGCACCCATTGTATCTCATAGCGACGCAATATCTGTGTTAATTCATCAATGTGAGGGAGCGACGGCTGCAGTAAAGAAGGAATAGTGCATCGGAAAGGAGATATTCGTATCCGAAAAGAAAATCCTGTCGTTTCCATAGAAACATTATTCGATATAGAAGGAGACGTCATAGAATCCATAGTATTTCACAGCGACGCAATTTCTGTGTTACTTCGTCAAAGTGTGAGAGCGATGGATGCAGTAAAGAAGGAAGAGTGCACCGGAAAGGAGATAGTCGTATCCCAAAAGATAATCCTTTCGTTTCCATAGTAACGTTACTCGATTTAGAAGGAGGAGTCATAGAACCCATAGTATTTCATAGCGACGCAATTTCGGTGTTAATACGTCAATGTGAGGGAGCGAGGGATGCAGTGAAGAAGGAATCGTGCGTCGGAAAGAAGGTAGTCGTATCCCACAAGAAAATCCTGTCGTTTTCATAGAAACGTTACTCGATTTAGACGGAGATATCATAGAACACATAGTATTTCATTGCGATGCAATTTCTGTGTTAATTCCTCAATGTGAGGGAGCGAGGTATGCAATAAAGATGGAATAGTGCATCGGAAACGAGATAGTCGTATAACAAAAGAAATTCCTGTCGGTTCCATAGAAACGTTACTCGATTTAGAAGGAGAAGTCATAGAAATCATAGTATCTCATTAGTGACGAAATTTCTGTGTCAATTCGTCAATGTGAGGGAGCGAGGGATGCAGTAAGGAAGGAATAGTGCTTCGGAAAGGAGATATTCGTATCCCAAAAGAAAATCCTGTCGTTTCCATAGAAACATTACTCGATTTAGAAGGAGATGTCATGGAACCCATTGTATTTCATTAGTGCCGCAATTTCTGTGTTAATTCGTCAATGTGAGGGAGCGAAGAATGCAGTAAAGTAGGAATAGTTCATCGGAAAGGAGATAGTTGAATCCCAAAAGTAAATCCTTAAGTTTCCATAGAAAAGTTACCCGTTTTAGAAGGAGAAGTCATAGAACCCATACTATTTCATAGCGTCGCAATATCTGTGTTGATTCGTCAATGTGAGGGAGCGAGGGTTGCAGTAGAGAAGGAATAGTGCAACGGAAAGGAGATACTCGTACACCAAAAGAAAATCCTGTCCATTCCAAAGATACGTTACTCGATTTAGAAGGAGAAGTCATAGAACTCATAGTATATCATAGCGACAACATTTCTGTGTTAATTCGTCATTGTGTGGGAGCGAGCGATGTAGTAAAGAAGGAATAGTGCATCGGAAAGGAGATAGTCGTATCCCAAAAGAAAGTCCTTTTCGTTTCCATGGAAACGTTACTCGTTTTAGGAGGAGAAGTCATAGAACCCATAATATTTCATAGCGACGGAATTTCTGTGTTAATTTGACAATGTGTCGGAGCGAGGGATGCAGTAAAGATGGATTAGTGCATCGGCAAGGAGGTAGTTGTATCCCAAAATTAAAATCTTGTTGTTTCCATAGAAACGTAACTCGTTTTAGAAGGAGGCGCCATTGAATCCATAGTATTTAATAGTGACGCAATTTCTGTGTTAATTCGTCTAAGTGAGGGAGCGAGCGATGCAGTAAAGAAAGAATAGTGCTTCGGAAAGGAGTTAGTCGTATCCCAAAAGAAAATCTTTTCGTTTCCATAGAAACGTTACTCGATTTAGAAGGAGAAGTCATAGAACCCTTAGTATTTCATAGCGACGCAATATCTGTGTTAATTCGTCAATGTAAGGGAGCGAGGAATGCAGTAAATCAGGAATAGTGCATCGGATTGCAGATACTCGTATCCCAAGAGAAGTTCCAGCCGTTTTTATAGAAACGTTACTCGAATTAGAAGGAGTAGTCATAGAACCCATTGTATCTCATAGCGACGCAATATGTGTGTTAATTCTTCAATGTGAGGGAGCGAGGGATGCAGTAAAGAAGGAAGAGTGCACCGGAAAGGAGATAGTCGCGTCTCAAAAGAAGATCCTGTTGTTTCCATACACACGTTATTCGATTTAGAAAAAAAACATTGAACCCATAGAATTTCATGGCGACTCAATTTCCGTGTTAATTTGTCAATGTGAGGAAACGAGGGATACAGTAAAGAAGGAATAGTGCATCGTAAAGGAGATAGTCGTATCCCAAAAAAAACTCCTGTCGATTCCATAGTAACGTTACTCGATTTAGACATAGGAGTCATAGAACCCATAGTATTTCATAGTGACGCAATTTCTGTGTTAATTAGTCGATGTAAGGGAGCGAGGGATGCAGTAAAGAAGGATTAGTGCATCGGAAAGGAGATAGTCGTATCCCAATGGATGATCCTGTCGTCTGCATAGAAACGTTACTCGATTTAGAAGGAGAAGTCATAGAACCCATAGTATTTCATTGCGAAGCAATTTCTGTGTTAATTCGTGGATGTGAGGGAGCGAGGAATTCAGTAAAGAAGGTATAGTGAATCGGAAAGGAGATAGTCGCATCCCAAAATTAAAATCCTGTCGTTTCCATAGAAACGTTATTCGATATTGGATATGTCATAGAACCCATTGTATTTAATAACGACGCAAATTCTGTGTTACTTCGTCAATGTGAGGGAGTGAGGGATGCAGTAAAGAAGGAATAGTTCATCGGAAAGGAGATAGTCGTATCATAAAAGATAATCCTTTCGTTTCCATAGAAGCGTTACTCGATTTAGGAGGAGAAGCCATAGAACCCATAGTATTTCATTGTGACACAATTTCTGTGATAATTCGTCAATGTGATTGAGTGAGGGACGCAGTAAAGAAGGAATAGTGCATCAGAAAGGCGATAGCCGTATCCCAAAAGATAATCCTGTCGTTTCCATAGTAACGTTATTCGATTTAGAACGAGGTGTCATAGAACCCATAGTATTTCATAGCGTCGCAATTTCAGTGTAAACTCGTCAATGTGAGGGAGCGAGGGATGCAGTAAAGAAGGAATAGTGCATCGGAATGGAGATACACATATCCGAAAAGAAAATCTTGTTGTTTCTATAGAAACGTTACTCGATTTAGAATGAGAAGTCATAAAACCCACAGTATTCCATAGCGACGCAATTTCTGTAAAATTCGTCAATGTGATGGAGCGAGGGATGCAGTGAAGAAGAACTAGTGCATCAGAAAGGCGATAGTCGTGTCCCAAAAGAAAATCCTGTCGTTTCCATAGAAACGTTTTTCGATTTAGAAGGAGATGTCATAGAACCCATACTATTTCATAGCGACGCAATTTCTGTGTTAATTCGTCGATGTGAGGGAGCGAGGGAAGCAGTAAAGAAGGAATAGTGCATCAGAATGGCGATAGTCGTGTCTATAAAATAAATAAAATAAATAAATAAAAATATATTGTTATTTAGATATTGATTATTCTATCTGTATGATGGTGATTGTGATTGCAATTGTATTTGCTTATCTGGAACGTGGACTTTTAATTATTCGGTATCAGACGCTTGACAATGGCTTTTTTCGTAAAGGCAATGTTACTCGTAGTTGACCGTGAAATAAAACTGAATAATCGGACTTCGTAATTAAATCGTTTCCAAAGACTGCTGCGGTAGGTGCGGACTCATAATCTAAATCTCAATATTACAATAATTTGCCAGCCATGCCAATACGTCGTACAGAGGTGATTGTCTACTAAACATAAAAAAGTTACACAGTTAGTTAAATCAGATATATTCAATGAATAAGTCTACAGTTCATAATCCTACTTACTTTTATAAATATAATTCTTTACAGAATCGAGTGCCTAGTGTGGTTGCAACTCGCAGTATTCTTCTATAACATGAAATATGGCGGTGTGCCAGTCAATAAAATAAAATACGTGCTTCTCGCACCACTTCTACCAGAGCTCCCCTTTTTTAATCAAACATAAGAGTAACGTAATTGTGCTTTTGTTTTATCAGCGACACAGCGCTGCAGTTGCGTGCCATAGGCTTTATTTATTTGTCACTGATTATTTATTTAATTAGTATTTCGCGTTTCCGCGGAAACTCATGCTCGGCATGCAAATGTGCCTTTATATTGCCCCCTGAATTGCGAGGCCAAAGGACACACCTGCAGGCGAGCAATTCACCTAAAGGCACAAGAAAATCTAAGTTATCTACAACTATTTACATGACTTACATTACACATTATACACATTATATACAAAATTTGAATGACGCGGCTGCGCCGTAAAAGTTCTTATGTTGGCAGATAGAGTGCGCGCATGTGCAGAAGCGTCTGTGTAACTGCGGCACTGCCATTATATCGTACAGTTAGACCACGCGGCGCAGTATTGCAGTTCATATTGTTCGTGTGCGTGCGTTTTTCAGTCGTTGCACAAAGAAAATATTCAACCAAGATTACATATGAAGACTACATTCTATGACAGGTAACTTAGTTTTAAATTTACAATATTTGTTATAACACTATACAACTTAGATTGTTGAATGTTCTTAGTTACATAGTATTGTTTTGAAATACTTCAAAGAAAAATGTCCGTATTTTTCAGGTGCGTTGACCTATACACATCGTGTCGTTATTACAGTTCATATTCATCCGCTGCACAATAAATTTTTACAGGTTAGTATCGTCGTGGTAAAGTTTTTTGATCACAGTAACATCGTTGTATAACAACGTGATTAATACATAAGCGTGTCCATTTCTCATTTCCATTATAGTCGTAGTGATGCAGTTCGTTGTGACTAAAAGCATTTCTTATTACAGATCAGACGTGACCCGTCGAGTAATTGTTCCACGTGCAGTTCGTTTTTTACATTCCATGGAAGCTTGGTTGCAGAACCTCGGACGGCACATAGCTGGCGTCGATCCTTGGACAGTCCAGGTAAGAGTGTCCGTCACATTTCGAGAACATTTCATTCCCTGAAGTTCCAACAGAAATTCTTCCACCCGTCGTGTTGTTTTCTGGACAGGCACTTTGTGTCCATTTAATCCAGTTAACATCTTGAAGTTGGGTACTGTAGTAATGTCACTAGACGATGCACGAATTATGCACTTCACATTTTCAGTTTTTTTGCTGAATATAGCTCACCTAAATGTTCGTAGTTATTAATCAAGGAAATCGTTCATCGCTCTTACATAGATACGCTGCATAATGAATGGCATTAACAGTTTCTTTCACATAGGTTTCCGCGTAGTTGCAGAGTTAGTAATGTTCGTTAATGTCCGTGAACAGTGGTTCACTATGCAATGTCTTTTTGGCACTTGTTTTGTTCAAATTTTTACATAGTAACAGTTACACTATACATCAGTTTAAAAAAATAAGTAATTATACATACACACGTCACATATTTTCTTAGCATAAACATAATATAGTTGCACATAAACATGTTTACATCATCATTACATCGCTATAGGTTATTACATTGTGTCACATTTGATTTCATGAATTGCAGATATTTACATCCTCTTTAGCGGTTTTGCTGGGATATTATCGATGTTTTTTGTGATGTCATCTGAAATTAAGATAGGTTAGACACAACATTCATTACATCAGTAGGCAAGACCAGGCGTTTTCACTACTCAATAAATATTCAAAATAGTAAGGGAGAGAAAATGTTCGATTCCTCGCGTTTTGTGCGTGTGTGTAGAGTGTCTGTGTGGCCTTGACTAAGATGCTTTTCGTGTTGAGAGATGTGTGTCTAATCTATTTCTCAAAGTAAAAGATCGCTTCACAGATGACGTCTGTCAGTTCGTCAGGTGTCACACCAAGTCAGTGGTACCTTCAGTAACAAATGTTCCGTGAAAAATTAATATGTCATCCACTGCTACATAATCATAAATTTTACTTTAATATTCCGTCCTTCAGGTGGAGGCGCGCGCTGAGAGAAGAGTTCTTCTGTCTTCAACTCCGTCACTGGAACCGCTGAAATGAAAATTTCTATACTACTTATTATCTGTGTTGTAACAACAGAGTTTTTCGAGTTGCTTAGCAATATTTTGATGGGTATGACCTTGACATTATTCCGCATGAAATGCTCTAAGATCTCGGTGTGCGTATAGCCCAATAATTTTGTTAGTTCTAGGATGTTGTAACAGATACGCACCAGGATGCGGTATGTTAACAATTATATAAGGTCCTTCATATAGCAGACGCCACTTAGCGTTGCGTCGTTTGAGTGCTACAGATTTATGATGAGTGCGAAGTAGTACATGCATTCCTACCTCGAATTTTTGTTTTCTTTTTATTATGTTTCTGTGATGTTTGTTTCGTATTTGTGCGTGATGTGTCAATGTAGTCAATACTTCTTTTATTTTCTGTTCAGGTGTGATTTCCTTGTCTGACAACTTAGGTAATGGTTCTATCCACTGATCGTTCTGTTTGCAATTGAACATGATCTCGTTAGGTGTGTAATTCGTATCGTAAATATTTAAGTTATTGTGTACGTCTTCGAAAAGACTTAGGTAGGACACCCAATTAGTATGTTTTGATGAAATATAGGTCCTCATGAATCGATTTAATTCTCGTAAAAGTCTCTCAGTCGCGTTACATTGTGGACTAAACCTCCAAATAAATATACTTTTAATGTTATTGTCCTTCAAGAAATTTCTCCATTTGTACCCAGAGTAGTATGCTGCATTATCTGATAGAATTGCTTCAGGTTTTCCCACGTGCGTCAGGTAATCACTTGAGAATCTTCGTATTATAGCATTTGCAGTGGTGGATTTTAAAGCATAAAGTTTTACATGTTTAGAAAATATATCGTAAAAAGCTAAGATATATTTGCCGCCTCCAGAGCTTGCTGGATGCGGTCCACTGATGTCAGTACACAGAATTTCCAGGGGTTTACTGGGTAAAATAGAATGTAAATCTGTTTTTGTGGATAAATTCTGAGGTTTTGATTTTTGACATATGACACATGATTTTAGTTCCCTGTAAATTTTTCTTCTCATATTGCTAAAATAACAGTATGTACTGAGCTTTGCCAAACACTTTTTCGTCCCATAATGACCCCAAACTAAGTGTGTGTGCCAAATTAGATTACGTTCAGACTCTTTGGGAATGCATACACACCAGTTAGTAGCATTTGGATGTCGGCGGTAAAATAACACATCATTGTGTAACTTGTAATACTTAGTCAAAGGATGATTGTGTTTTTCTACCAGTAATGTTATTATCTTATTCCAGTGAGGATCAGATTTTTGTAATTCAGCCATGTTTCTGCACATATCAATATAACATTGGTGATACTGCTTGTCTTGCATTAAGAGAATCCTGTAGTCATTTATATTTTCTAAGTCACTGTTGGTATCATTCATACCTTGTGGAAGTCTAGACAAAGTGTCTGCAATGGTGTTGTCCTTACCTCTTATGTACTTAATTTCAAAAGAGTAGTTCTGAAGTGTAACTGCCCATCGTGATAGTCTAGGATGTACAAGTTTACAAGTTAACAAAATTGTCAGGGCCTGGTGATCGGTGTAAATTACCGTATGTTTTCCAAATAAATAATAATTGAATTTCTTGAATGCCCATACTATGGAAAGTGTTTCTAACTCAGTAGTGGAGTATGTACGCTCACATTCAGTTAGAGTGCGACTCGCAAACCCAATAATTCTTATCTGTTCCTCCTCTTTATTCTTTACAACTTGAAATAAGCAACAGCCCAAGCCAGTACGTGAAGCGTCACAAGTCATACAAAAATCTAAATTGAAATCTGGATGGCTCAATATGTTAGCATTCACTAAAGCATGTTTAATTGTATTAAAGTCATTCTGGCACTGTTCCGACCAGATCCAAACTTGATTCTTTCTGAGTAGATCTAGCAGATGTTTACTGTTCAAAAGTGGTTGTGGCAAAAAACGTCTGAAAAATGAACATAGCCCAAGAAATGATTTTAACTGCTTTTTAGTTCGAGGGCTAGGAAAGTTTCTGATAGCATCTAATTTACTGGGATCCGGGCGTATGCCCTGTGAATTAATGATATGTCCTAAATACTTTATCTCACTGCAACTAAATTTTGATTTTCTTAGGTTGGCTGTGACTCCAGCTTGTGCAAATTTTTCTAAAATTCTTTGAAGAGTGTCAACGTGTTCATTCCAAGATTGTGTAGCTATCAGTATATCATCTACATAGTGTGTGACTGCCTCAACTAAATCGTCGCCAAGCACGGTATCCAGGGCTGTAATGAATACCCCCGAGCTGACATTCAGTCCGAAGGGTAGAACACAAAACTGATAGGTTCGCCCCCCGAACATAAATGCAGTATATTTCCGAGAATCGGGAGTGATACCCACCTGCCAAAACGAATTAGCGAGATCTATTGTGGAAAAATATTTTGCATCTAGAAATTTCTGTAATTGCTCTTCTAAATTTTCAGGTTTTGTGTGAACCGGTAAAATTATTTCATTAATAGCTCGTGCGTCTAACACTAACCTAATGCTTCCACTTGATTTTTTGACAACAAGTAGAGGACTACAATAAGGTGAGGTGGATGGTTCAATGACCTTCCAGTCTAACATTTGCTTTAACTCTTGCCACACAGCAGGTCGTTGAGATAACGGTACGTTATATGTCTTATGGTAGAAGATCTTGTGAGGCTTAACTTCAATCTTGTACACATACGTGTTGATAACACCTAATCGTTTGTAAAAACTTGTAAATATTTGGATAACACTTCCTGTAGTTTTATACGTTCATGTACACTGAGAACTGTAGCTTCACTTATCTTATGATCAAGCAATGTTTTCAAGTCCATTAGCTCTGTGTCAGATGAGTGTGTTTGCACGTCTTGAATGTCTTTGTCAAGTACTAACTGAACCTTGTACCCTGTACAGTGTTTGTCATGCTTTAGAGTTCTCCTGTCCAAATCAATAATAATTACACTGCCTTTATCATTTAAAATACATTTACCTTTGGAGAAGTCTATAATGCAGTCCTTCTCGCTCATAATATCTATTCCTAATATGCAATTTGTCACAAGGTTTTGTACAACCAGGAATGGCCATTGTACGGTTCCATTACCTATTTTAACGTTTACAAAAACTTGCTTCGTAACCCTACATGACTTATTACCTAGTGCAATAGTTATTTTACAGTTTTGGGCAGGAAACTCAGGCACAGGTTCCAATTCACACATCTTTTTATAGAAATTAAAAGACAAAACGCTCACAGCTGCACCTGTATCTAGGATAATAGTAGTTGGAATCCCACCTACTACACCAGTAGTAGATGCTAAAACAATTTCATTTGTGTTTAAACGACATTGTGTACTGTCTTGTAAAAGTTCATCTGATATATTGTTATTGTGGTTGTATCTTATAAATAAAACAGGTAGTTTTTGTTTAGAATTACTCGGCATATCATTATTCTGTTGTTCAAGTGTGGTGTCAAATAACTGATTAACATTGAAGTCGCCCCCCAAGAATTCTTCAGCCACGACCTGGGGTAAAGTGGTGACTGTTTCTAGTTTGTTGGATTAGCATTTGTACTAGGTACTGACACAGATTGAGGTTGTGCATCAGGTGTCATTTCTATTATATTCGCATTCGGATATTGCCTATTATGATCTCCAAACTTTTGCGGTTGTTGTTGCTGTTGCGCATTATAACTTACCTGTCGGTCGTAAGGTATGCTCCAATTTTGACCTGGTGGCTGCTGTGGTAAAGCAGAGTTTGAATGAAAGTACTGATCGTTACGAGTCCAACCTTGATGCTGTCTTGGCTCGTAGTTATTATTATTTCTATTTCTGTTTGTCTTTTTGTTATTACCTTTGTATCCGTTGTTACCGCTGTAGTTATCACCGCGGTGCCTCTTGTATGGATTGCCGCATGAAATGTTATTACTTTTGTAACTATTGTTTGTATTGGAATACGCGTGTTGATTTTGATTTCCGTATTGAGACGGCATGTGAGTTTGCTGTTTTTGCTGTACCGCGTATCCAACTGTGGGCGCGTCAGAATTGAGTTGGGAAGCCTGCATGTTTTGCATACCACTAGTGTAAACATTGTGGCTGCTGTTTTGCCGCGCGAAGCGCTGATCTTCAAGTAACATGTCAACCGAATCTAAGGCTGTTAAAAAATAATCTGAATCGTCATCCGGGATATGTAGAAGTTTTCCTTAATGTTGAAAGGCAATTTGGCCTTCAACGCACGGAGTATATCACGCGTTGCGACTGGTTCGTCTAAAAAATGTCCCATGTTCAAGTATTTTTCAAAATATCTGCGTAAGTCACCATTTTTACTGTTAAAAGTTTCAGGTTCTAAAATTTGTCTTCTGAGTCGCTCCTGGACGGATTGCGACCAGAATTTGTTCAGAAAAGCACGCTCAAACTCACTGTACGTGGTACATACGTCAGCTTGACTGTATGCCCAGACAGCTGCATCGCCTTGGATGTAACCGACAATATATGAAATCTTTTTCCGGTCACTCCAAGTGCGTGGAAATGCGTTACTAAAAGATTTAAGAAAAATCACCGGATGAATGGTTCGTTTTTCTGGGATAAAAATCTGAAATTGCCTGTTTTTCATTAAGCTTTCATCTTCCTTCGCATTGTGATATGGATTTATTCCACTGTAATTACTGGTATGTTCAGCTGGCGAGTAATTACGATAATGTTGCTGTGGTTTACCATGATAATAGTTTGTGTTTGTGTTTCCACATCGTGGTATGTGTTGTAGTCGTGGTGTGTTTTGTTCTTGTGTATTTGTCGTGTGCGGAATGTGTGTATCATACTCGAATGTATATTGGTTTCTGAACTGTACATTTTGACTGATGTTTTCGTTACATTCAGACTGTAGTTGATCGGTGAATTGTCTCATGGGTGCAGTGACGGATTGTACTGCGTCACTGATCAGCTGTTTGTTATTAGTAATGTATTGCGCTACGGAGTCGTGCACAATTGTTGGTAAATTTTCACGTAAGCATCTATCAAAATGTTTGTCTTTGTTCTCAACCCAATCATGAAATTCTTTATTAATATTTTGAAAATGAGCTGTGGCATCTGATTGTAAGATGTCAGTCAGGTGTTGTTCAACATTGTCAAATTTATTCTGTACGTCAGTAATTCGTTTTTCAAGGCTGTCATGTACTGAAGGATATGTTTGAATTTGTTCAGTAAGAACTTCACACGTGACATTAAGGTTTTTTACTTGTGTCTGTAAAAGTGCTACGTCAGTTGTAGTCTTTTCTTGTCTCGTATTGAGCTGGGAAAATTTAGTACTGAGTTCGGTCATCCTTTTGGTCAGTGTGGCGTCTATAAGTTCCACACGTTTACACAAAGTGTCATTACCTCTCTTGATTGCTATGAGATCAGATTTGATTTCGTCATTTTGTGTTTTTAACTGTTCATTTTGTGTCTCTAATTGTGCCTTTAAGGTTGCCATGTTTTCGGCGTTCTGTTTCCTTATGGTTGCCATATTTTCTGCGTTTTGTTTCACTAGCATTTGTAACATGTCGGCAATGTTTACCGTTTGCAAGGTCTCTGCCCCCGCCGCGTCATTAGACGTGACGTCATGCATTAACATGGGCTCTGATTGAGATTTTGAAATTTTTGTAGTGGACGGCCTATCGTCAAAATTTTCGTCAACACTTGCGTCAATGTTTGATGAATCGTCACTACCGGTTGCTGTCGCAAAGTCATTTTCTAACACTTGTCTCACGTCCGAGTCGGATTGCGTCTGAATAGTACGTCCTTGCTGTTCCATTTTTGCTTATTGTTTTCTAGTTATGACCATGCCACACGTGATATATGTTTCAAGAAAATAATGTTTGACACTGATTTTAAAATAAAATGTAGTTGAGCATGAATCGCTCGTAGCAACAATGGCTGTCTGTTAATTTAAAAATATAAACTGAATTTGAGATTATTGGTAATGGCTGCTGGCCATGTTACATGATATCGTACAGAAGTCGGCCATATTGTACACTCGTGTATTGGTATTGTTGCATACGTTATTGTTTAGGGAAAAGTACTGAGAATGAAATTTATCACTGAAACTGTTATGCGGAAAAGAAACACTACAGAATTTACTGAAAAGCTAATACACTGAATTATACGTCTGGTCAAGCCTGCTAATGCAAAGATGCTGTGTCTTACCTTATTTTGCTGGAAGTTTCATTGCGTCTTCCCGCAAAATTTCAGAATTGGAAAATATCTTCAGATTTTGTTATCTCTCATGCATTGACGTCCAGGTCCAGAAAGTTGATTTTTTACGTGAAACAAAGAGAACAATGTAACAAATGACAAAATAACAAGTCCGACACGCAGTCGCCAATATAAAATAAATAAAATAAATAAATAAAAATATATTGTTATTTAGATATTGATTATTCTATCTGTATGATGGTGATTGTGATTGCAATTGTATTTGCTTATCTGGAACATGGACTTTTAATTATTCGGTATCAGACGCTTGACAATGGCTTTTTTCATAAAGGCAATGTTACTCGTAGTTGACCGTGAAATAAAACTGAATAATCGGACTTCGTAATTAAATCGCTTTCAAAGACTGCTGCGGTAGGTGCGGACTCATAATCTAAATCTCAATATTACAATAATTTGGCAGCCATGCCAATACGTCGTACAGAGGTGATTGTCGACTAAACATAAAAAAGTTACACAGTTAGTTAAATCAGATATATTCAATGAATAAGTCTACAGTTCATAATCCTACTTACTTTTATAAATATAATTCTTTACAGAAATGAGTGCCTAGTGTGGTTGCAACTCGCAGTATTCTTCTATAACATGAAATATGGCGGTGTGCCAGTCAATAAAATAAAATACGTGCTTCTCGCACCACTTCTACCAGAGCTCCCTTTTTTTAATCAAACATAACAGTAACGTAATTGTGCTTTTGTTTTATCAGCGACACAGCGCTGCAGTGGTGTGCCATAGGCTTTATTTATTTGTCACTGATTATTTATTTAATTAGTATTTCGCGTTTCCGCGGAAACTCACGCTCGGCATGCAAATGTGCCTTTATATGTCCCAAAAGAAAATCCAGTCGTTTCCATAGAAACGTCATTCGATTTAGAAGGAGATGTCATAGAACCCATAGTATTTCATAGCGACCCAATTTCTGTGTTAATTCGTCGATGTGATGGAGCGAGGGATGCAGTATAGAAGGAATAGTGCTTTGCAAAGGAGATACTCGTATCACAAAGGAAGATACTGTTGTTTCCATAGAAACATTACTCGATTTAGACGGAGATGTCATAGAACCCATATTATTTCATTGCGACGCAATTTCTGTGTTAATTCGTGGATTTGAGGGAGCGAGGAATGCAGTAAAGAGGAATAGTGCATCGGAAAGGAGATACTCGTATTACATAAGAAAAGTCTGTCGTTCTATAGAAACGTTACTCAAATTAGAAGGAGAAGTCATAGAAACCTAAGTATTTCATAGCGACGATTTCTGTGTTAATTCGTTAGTGTGAGGGAGCGAGGGATGCAGAAAAGAATGTATAGTGCATCGGAAAAGAGATAGTCGCATCCCAAAAGAAAATCCTGTCGTTTCCATAGAAACGTTACTCGATTTAGAAGAAGAAGTCATAGAACCCTTCGTATTTCATAGCGACGCAATTCCTGTGTTAATTCGTCAATGTGAGGGAGCGAGGGATGCAGTAAAGAAGGAATAGTGCATGAGAAAGGCGATAATCGTATCCCAAAAGAAAATCCTGTCGTTTCGATAGAAACGTTATTCAATTTAGAAGGAGATGTCATAGAACCCATAGTATTTCATAGTGACGCAACTTCTGTGTTAATTATTTAATGTGAGGGAGCGAGGGATGCAGAACAGAAGGAATAGTGCATCGGAATGGAGATAGTCGAATCCCAAAAGAAGATCCTGTCGTTTCCTTAGAAACGTTACTTGATTTAGAAGGAGAAGTCATAGAACCCATAGTATTTCATAGCGACACAATATCTGTGTTAATTCGTCAATGAGAGGAAGCGAGGGATGCAGTAAACAAGGAATAATGCATTGGAAAAGACATACTCGTACCCCAAAAGAAAATCCTGTCGTTTCCATAGAAACGTCACTCGATTTAGATGGAGAAGTCATACAACCCACAGTATTTCATAGCGACGCTATTTCTGTGTTTATTCGTCAATGTGAGGGAGCGAGGGATGCAGTAAAGAAGGAGTAGTGCATGGGAAAGGATATACTTGTATCCCAAGAGAAAATCCTGCCGTGTCCATAGACACGTTACTCGATTTAGGACGAGAAGTCAATGAACACATTGTATTTCATAGTGACGCAATTTCTGTGTTATTTCGTCAATGTGAGGGAGCGAGGGATGCAGTAAAGAAGGAATAGTGCATCGCAAAGGAGATAGTCGTATCCCTAAAGAAAATCCTGTCGTTTCCGTAGAAGCGTTACTCGATTCAGAAGGAGAAGTCATAGAACACATAATATTTCATAGCGACACAGTATCTGTGTTACTTCGTCAATGTGAGGGAGCGAGGGATGCAGTAAACAAGGAATAATGCATCGGAAATGACATACTCGAACCCCAAAAGAAAATCCAGTCGTTTCGATAGAAACATTATTCAAATTAGACGGAGATGTCATAGAACCCATAGTATTTCATAGTGACGCAATTTCTGTGTTAATTCTTCAATGTGAGGGAGCGAGGGATGCAGTACAGAAGGAATAGTGCGTCGGAATGGAGATAGTCGTATCCCAAAAAAAGATCCTGTCGTTTCCATAGAAACGTTTCTTGATTTAGAAGAAGACGTCATAGAACCCATAATAATTCATAGCGACACAATATCTGTGTTAATTCGTCAATGTGAAGGAGCGAGAGATGCAGTAAACAAGGAATTGAGCATCGGAAAGGCGATAGTCGTATCCCAATAGAAAATACTGTCGTTTCCATAGAAACGTTACTTTATTTAGAAGGTGAAGTCATAGAACCCATACTATTTCGTAGCGACGCAATATATGTGTTAATTCGTCAATGTGAGGGAGCGAGGGATGCAGTAAAGAAGGAATAATGCATCGGAAAAGGGATACACGTACTCCAAAAGAAAATCCTGTCGTTTCCATAGAAACGTCACTCGATTTAGAAGGAGAAGTCATACAACCCATAGTATTTCATAGCGACGCTATTTCTGTGTTTATTCGTAAATTTGAGGGAGCGAGGGATCCAGTAAAGAAGGAATAGTGCATCGGAAAGGAGATACACATATCCCAAAAGAAAATCCTGTGCTATCTATTGAAACGTTACTCGATTTAGAATGAGAAGTCATAGAAAACACAGTATATCATAATGACAAAATTTCTGTGTTAATTCGTAAATGTGATTGTGCGAGGGATGCAGTTAAGGCGGAATTGTTCATCGGAAAGGAAATACTCGTATCCCGTAAGAAAATCCCTTCGTCTCCATAGAAACGTTACTCTACTTAGAAGGAGAAGTCTAAGAACCCACAGTATTTCATAGCGGCGCTATTTCTGTGTTAATTCGTCAATGTGAGGGAGCGAGGGATTCAGTAAAGAAGGTATACTGCATCGGAAAGGAGATAGTCGTATCCCAAAAGAAAATCCTGTCGTTTCCATAGAAGCGTTACTCGATTCAGAAGGGGAAGTCATAGAAACCTTTGTATTTCATAGCGACGCAATTTCTGTGTAAATTAGTCAATGCGAGGGAGCGAGGGCTGCAGTAAAGAAGAAATAGTGCATCGGAAAAGGGATAGTCGTATCCCTAAAGAAAATCTTGTCGTTTCCATGAAAACTTTACTCGATTTAGAAGGAGAAGTCTTTGTACCCATAGTATTTCGTAGCGACACAATTTCTGTGTTAATTCGTCAATGTGGAGGAGCGAGGGTTGCAGAAAAGAAGGAATAGTGCATCGGAAAGGAGATAGTCGTTTCCTTAAAAAAAATCCTGTCGTTTCCATAGAAACGTCACTTGATTTAGAAGGAGAAGTCATAGAACCCATAATATTTCATAGCGACGGAGTTTCTGCGTCATTTAGTCAATGTGAGGGAGCGAGGGATTCAGTAAAGAAGGAATAGTGCATCGGATCGGAGATAGTCGTATCCCAATAGATGGTCCACTTGTTCTCGCAGAAACGTTACTCGATTTTGAAGGAGAAGTAGTAGAACCCATAGTATTTCATAGCGACGCAATTTCTGTGTTAATTCGTCTATGTTAGGGAGCGAAGGATGCAGTGAAGAAGGAATAGTGCATTGGAAAGGAGACAGTCGTACCCCAAAAGAAAATCCGGTCGTTTCCATAGAAACGTTACTCGATTTAGAAGGAAATGCCATAGAACACATAGTATTTCATAGTGACGTAATTTCTGTGTACTTCGACAATGTGATGGAGCGAGGGATGCAGTAACGAAGGAATAGTGCATCGGAAAGGAGATAGTCGTATCACTAAAGAAAATCCTGTCGTTTCCGTAGAGGCGTTACTTGATTTAGAAGGAGAAGCCATGGAACACATAGTATTTCATAGCGACGCAATTTCTGTGTTAATTCGTCAATGTGAGGGAGCGAGGAATGCAGTGAACAAGGAATAGTGCATCGGAAAGGAGATAATCGTATCTTAAAAGAAAGTCCTGTCGTTTCCATAGAAACGTTACTCTAATTAGAAGTGGATGTCATAGAACACATAGTATTTTATAGCGCCGCAATTTCTTTGTTAATTCGTCAATGTGAGGGAGCGAGGGATGCAGTAAAGAAGGAATAGTGCATCGGAAAGGAGATAGTCGTATCACTAAAGAAAATCCTGTCGTTTCCGTAGAGGCGTTACTTGATTTAGAAGGAGAAGTCATAGAACACATAGTATTTCATAGCGACGCTATTTCTGTGTTAATTCGTAAATGTGAGGGAGCGAGGGATGCAGTAAAGAAGGAATAATGCATCGGAAAAGGGATACTCGTACCCCAAAGGAAAATCCTGTCGTTTCCATAGAAACGTCACTCGATTTAGATGGAGAAGTCATACAACCCACAGTATTTCATAGCGACGCTATTTCTGTGTTTATTCGTCAATGTGAGGGAGCGAGGGATGCAGTAAAGAAGGAATAGTGCATCCGAAAGGAGATACACATATCCCAAAAGAAAACCCTGTGCTGTCTATTGAAACGTTACTCGATTTAGAATGAGAAGTCATAGAAAACACAGTATATCATAATGACAAAATTTCTGTGTTAATTCGGAAATGTGATTGTGCGAGGGATGTAGTTAAGGCGGAATTGTTCATCGGAAAGGAGATACTCGTATCTCAAAACTAAATCCTGTCGTTGCCATAGAAATGTTACTCGATTTAGAAGAAGAAGTCATAGAACCCTTCGTATTACATAGCGACGCAATCCCTGTGTTAATTCGTCAATGTGAGGGAGCGAGGGATGCAGTAAAGAAGGAATAGTGCATCAGAAAGGAGATACTCGTATTACATAAGAAAATCCTGTCGTTCTATAGAAACGTTACTCGAATTAGAAGGAGAAGTCATAGAAACCTTAGTATTTCATAGCGACGATTTCTGTGTTAATTCGTCAGTGTGAGGGAGCGAGGGATGCAGTAAAGAAGGAATAGTGCATCAGAAAGGCGATAATCGTATACCAAAAGAAAAACCTGTCGTTTCCATAGAAACGTTATTCGATTTAGAACGAGATGTCATAGAACCCATAGTATATCATAGCGACGCAATTTCTGTGTAAATTCGTCATTGTGAGGGAGCGAGGGATGCAGTAGAGAAGGAATATCGCATTGGAAAGGAGATACTCGTATCCCTAAAGAAAATCCTGTCGGTTCCATGGAGACGTTACTCGATTTAGAAGGAGAAGTCATAGAACCGATAGTATTTCATAGCGACGCAATTTTTGTGATAAGTCGTCAATGTGAGGGATCGAGGGATACAGTAAAGAAGGAGTAGTGCATGGGAAAGGATATACTTGTATCCCAAGAGAAAATCCTGCCGTGTCCATAGACACGTTACTCGATTTAGGACGAGAAGTCAATGAACACATTGTATTTCATAGTGACGCAATTTCTGTGTTATTTCGTCAATGTGAGGGAGCGAGGGATGCACTAAAGAAGGAATAGTGCATCGCAAAGGAGATAGTCGTATCCCTAAAGAAAATCCTGTCGTTTCCGTAGAAGCGTTACTCGATTCAGAAGGAGAAGTCATAGAACACATAATATTTCATAGCGACACAGTATCTGTGTTACTTCGTCAATGTGAGGGAGCGAGGGATGCAGTAAACAAGGAATAATGCATCGGAAATGACATACTCGAACCCCAAAAGAAAATCCAGTCGTTTCGATAGAAACATTATTCAAATTAGACGGAGATGTCATAGAACCCATAGTATTTCATAGTGACGCAATTTCTGTGTTAATTCTTCAATGTGAGGGAGCGAGGGATGCAGTACAGAAGGAATAGTGCGTCGGAATGGAGATAGTCGTATCCCAAAAAAAGATCCTGTCGTTTCCATAGAAACGTTTCTTGATTTAGAAGAAGACGTCATAGAACCCATAATAATTCATAGCGACACAATATCTGTGTTAATTCGTCAATGTGAAGGAGCGAGAGATGCAGTAAACAAGGAATTGTGCATCGGAAAGGCGACAGTCGTATCCCAATAGAAAATACTGTCGTTTCCATAGAAACGTTACTTTATTTAGAAGGTGAAGTCATAGAACCCATACTATTTCGTAGCGACGCAATATATGTGTTAATTCGTCAATGTGAGGGAGCGAGGGATGCAGTAAAGAAGGAATAATGCATCGGAAAAGGGATACACGTACTCCAAAAGAAAATCCTGTCGTTTCCATAGAAACGTCACTCGATTTAGAAGGAGAAGTCATACAACCCATAGTATTTCATAGCGACGCTATTTCTGTGTTTATTCGTAAATTTGAGGGAGCGAGGGATCCAGTAAAGAAGGAATAGTGCATCGGAAAGGAGATACACATATCCCAAAAGAAAATCCTGTGCTATCTATTGAAACGTTACTCGATTTAGAATGAGAAGTCATAGAAAACACAGTATATCATAATGACAAAATTTCTGTGTTAATTCGTAAATGTGATTGTGCGAGGGATGCAGTTAAGGCGGAATTGTTCATCGGAAAGGAAATACTCGTATCCCGTAAGAAAATCCCTTCGTCTCCATAGAAACGTTACTCTACTTAGAAGGAGAATTCTAAGAACCCACAGTATTTCATAGCGGCGCTATTTCTGTGTTAATTCGTCAATGTGAGGGAGCGAGGGATTCAGTAAAGAAGGTATACTGCATCGGAAAGGAGATAGTCGTATCCCAAAAGAAAATCCTGTCGTTTCCATAGAAGCGTTACTCGATTCAGAAGGGGAAGTCATAGAAACCTTTGTATTTCATAGCGACGCAATTTCTGTGTAAATTAGTCAATGCGAGGGAGCGAGGGCTGCAGTAAAGAAGAAATAGTGCATCGGAAAAGGGATAGTCGTATCCCTAAAGAAAATCTTGTCGTTTCCATGAAAACTTTACTCGATTTAGAAGGAGAAGTCTTTGTACCCATAGTATTTCGTAGCGACACAATTTCTGTGTTAATTCGTCAATGTGGAGGAGCGAGGGTTGCAGAAAAGAAGGAATAGTGCATCGGAAAGGAGATAGTCGTTTCCTTAAAAAAAATCCTGTCGTTTCCATAGAAACGTCACTTGATTTAGAAGGAGAAGTCATAGAACCCATAATATTTCATAGCGACGGAGTTTCTGCGTCATTTAGTCAATGTGAGGGAGCGAGGGATTCAGTAAAGAAGGAATAGTGCATCGGATCGGAGATAGTCGTATCCCAATAGATGGTCCACTTGTTCTCGCAGAAACGTTACTCGATTTTGAAGGAGAAGTAGTAGAACCCATAGTATTTCATAGCGACGCAATTTCTGTGTTAATTCGTCTATGTTAGGGAGCGAAGGATGCAGTGAAGAAGGAATAGTGCATTGGAAAGGAGACAGTCGTACCCCAAAAGAAAATCCGGTCGTTTCCATAGAAACGTTACTCGATTTAGAAGGAAATGCCATAGAACACATAGTATTTCATAGTGACGTAATTTCTGTGTACTTCGACAGTGTGATGGAGCGAGGGATGCAGTAACGAAGGAATAGTGCATCGGAAAGGAGATAGTCGTATCACTAAAGAAAATCCTGTCGTTTCCGTAGAGGCGTTACTTGATTTAGAAGGAGAAGCCATGGAACACATAGTATTTCATAGCGACGCAATTTCTGTGTTAATTCGTCAATGTGAGGGAGCGAGGAATGCAGTGAACAAGGAATAGTGCATCGGAAAGGAGATAATCGTATCTTAAAAGAAAGTCCTATCGTTTCCATAGAAACGTTACTCTAATTAGAAGTGGATGTCATAGAACACATAGTATTTTATAGCGCCGCAATTTCTTTGTTAATTCGTCAATGTGAGGGAGCGAGGGATGCAGTAAAGAAGAAAAAATGCATCGGAAAGGAGATTGTCGTATCACAAAAGAAAATCCTGTAGTTTAAATAGAAACGTTATTCGATTTAGGATATGTCATAGAAAACATAGTATTACATAACGGCGCAATTTCTGTGTTAATTCGTCAACGTGAGGGAGCGAGGGATGCAGTAAAGAAGGAATAGTGCATCGGAATGGAGACAGTTGTATCCCATAAGAAAATCCTGTCGTTTCCATAGAAACGTTACTCGATTTAGAAGTAGATGTCATAGAACCCATAGTATTTCATAGTGACGCTATTTCTGTGTTAATTCTTCAAAGTGAGGGAGCGAAGGATGCAGTAAAGAAGCAATAGTGCGTCGGAAAGGAAATAGTCGCACCACATAAGAAAATCCTGTCGTTTACATTGAAACGTTACTCGATATAGATAGAGAAGTCATAGATCCCATAGTATTTCATAGCGACACAATATCTGTGTTAATTCGTCAATGTGAGGGAGCGAGGGATGCAGTAAAGAAGGAATAGTGCATCGCAAAGGAGATAGTCGTATCCCTAAAGAAAATCCTGTCGTTTCCGTAGAAGCGTTACTCGATTCAGAAGGAGAAGTCATAGAACACATAATATTTCATAGCGACACAATATCTGTGTTACTTCGTCAATGTGAGGGAGCGAGGGATGCAGTAAACAAGGAATAATGCATCGGAAATGACATACTCGAACCCCAAAAGAAAATCCAGTCGTTTCGATAGAAACATTATTCAAATTAGACGGAGATGTCATAGAACCCATAGTATTTCATAGTGACGCAATTTCTGTGTTAATTCTTCAATGTGAGGGAGCGAGGGATGCAGTACAGAAGGAATAGTGCGTCGGAATGGAGATAGTCGTATCCCAAAAAAAGATCCTGTCGTTTCCATAGAAACGTTTCTTGATTTAGAAGAAGACGTCATAGAACCCATAATAATTCATAGCGACACAATATCTGTGTTAATTCGTCAATGTGAGGGAGCGAGAGATGCAGTAAAGAAGGAATTGTGCATCGGAAAGGAGATACACATATACCAAAAGAAAATCCTGCCGTTTCTATAGAAACGTTACTCGATTTAGAATTAGATGTCATAGAACACACAGTATTTCATAGCGACGCAATTTCTGTGATAATTCGTCAATGTGAGGGAGCGAGGGATGCAGTAAACAAGGAATGGTGCATCGGAAAGGCGATAGTCGTATCCCAATAGAAAATACTGTCGTTTCCATAGAAACGTTACTTTATTTAGAAGGTGAAGTCATAGAACCCATACTATTTCATAGCGACGCAATATATGTGTTAATTCGTCAATGTGAGGGAGCGAGGGATGCAGTAAAGAAGGAATAATGCATCGGAAAAGGGATACACGTACTCCAAAAGAAAATCCTGTCGTTTCCATAGAAACGTCACTCGATTTAGAAGGAGAAGTCATACAACCCATAGTATTTCATAGCGACGCTATTTCTGTGTTTATTCGTAAATTTGAGGGAGCAAGGGATCCAGTAAAGAAGGAATAGTGCATCGGAAAGGAGATACACATATCCCAAAAGAAAATCCTGTGCTATCTATTGAAACGTTACTCGATTTAGAATGAGAAGTCATAGAAAACACAGTATATCATAATGACAAAATTTCTGTGTTAATTCGTAAATGTGATTGTGCGAGGGATGCAGTTAAGGCGGAATTGTTCATCGGAAAGGAAATACTCGTATCCCGTAAGAAAATCCCTTCGTCTCCATAGAAACGTTACTCTATTTAGAAGGAGAAGTCTAAGAACCCACAGTATTTCATAGCGGCGCTATTTCTGTGTTAATTCGTCAATGTGAGGGAGCGAGGGATTCAGTAAAGAAGGTATAGTGCATCGGAAAGGAGATAGTCGTATCCCAAAAGAAAATCCTGTCGTTTCCATAGAAGCGTTACTCGATTCAGAAGGGGAAGTCATAGAAACCTTTGTATTTCATAGCGACGCAATTTCTGTGTAAATTAGTCAATGTGAGGGAGCGAGGGCTGCAGTAAAGAAGAAATAGTGCATCGGAAAAGGGATAGTCGTATCCCTAAAGAAAATCTTGTCGTTTCCATGAAAACTTTACTCGATTTAGAAGGAGAAGTCTTTGTACCCATAGTATTTCGTAGCGACACAATTTCTGTGTTAATTCGTCAATGTGGAGGAGCGAGGGTTGCAGTAAAGAAGGAACAGTGCATCGGAAAGGAGATAGTCGTTTCCTTAAACAAAATCCTGTCGTTTCCATAGAAACGTCACTTGATTTAGAAGGAGAAGTCATAGAACCCATAATATTTCATAGCGACGGAGTTTCTGCGTCATTTAGTCAATGTGAGGGAGCGAGGGATTCAGTAAAGAAGGAATAGTGCATCAGAAAGGTGATAGTCGTGTCCCAAAAGAAAATCCTGTCGTTTCCATAGAAACGTTACACGTTTTAGAAGGAGAAGTCATAGAACACACAGTATTTCAAGGCGACGCAATTTCTGTGTTAATTCGTCAATGTGAGGGAGCGAGGAATGCAGTGAAGAAGGAATAGTGCATCGGAAAGGAGTTAATCGTATCTTAAAGGAAAGTCCTGTCGTTTCCATAGAAACGTTACTCTAATTAGAAGTGGATGTCATAGAACACATAGTATTTTATAGCGCCGCAATTTCTTTGTTAATTCGTCAATGTGAGGGAGCGAGGGATGCAGTAAAGAAGAAATAATGCATCGGAAAGGAGATTGTCGTATCCCAAAAGAAAATCCTGTCGTTTAAATAGAAACGTTATTCGATTTAGGATATGTCATAGAAAACATAGTATTACATAACGGCGCAATTTCTGTGTTAATTCGTCAACGTGAGGGAGCGAGGGATGCAGTAAAGGAGGAATAGTGCATCGGAAAGGAGATAGTTGTATCCCATAAGAAAATCCTGTCGTTTACATAGAAACGTTACTCGATTTAGAAGTAGATGTCATAGAGCCCATAGTATTTCATAGTGACACTATTTCTGTGTTAATTCTTCAAAGTGAGGGAGCGAAGGATGCAGTAAAGAAGCAATAATGCGTCGGAAAGGATATAGTCGCACCACATAAGAAAATCCTGTCGTTTCCATTGAAACGTTACTCGATATAGATGGAGAAGTCATAGATCCCATAGTATTTCATAGCGACACAATATCTGTGTTAATTCGTCAATGTGAGGGAGCGAGGGATGCAGTAAACAAGGAATAATGCATCGGAAAGGAGATACTCGTATCCCGAAACTAAATCCTGCCGTTTCCATAGAAACGTTACTCGATTTGGTAGGAGAAGTCATAAAGCACATAGTATTTCATTGCGACGCAATTTCTGCGTTAATTCGTCAATGTGAGGGAGCGACGGTTGCAGTATAGAGCGAAAAGTGCATCGGAAAGGAGATACTCGTATCTCAAAACTAAATCCTGTCGTTGCCATAGAAACGTTACTCTAATTAGAAGGAGAAGTCATAGAAACCTTAGTATTTCATAGCGACGATTTCTGTGTTAATTCGTCAGTGTGAGGGAGCGGGGGATGCAGTAAAGAAGGTATAGTGCATCGGAAAAGAGATAGTCGCATCGCAAAAGAAAATCCTGTCGTTTCCATAGAAACGTTACTCTAATTGGAAGTGGATGTCATAGAACACATAGTATTTTATAGCGCCGCAATTTCTTTGTTAATTCGTCAATGTGAGGGAGCGAGAGATGCAGTAAAGAAGAAATAATGCATCGGAAAGGAGATTGTCGTACCCCAAAAGAAAATCCGGTCGTTTCCATAGAAACGTTACTCAATTTAGAAGGAAATGTCATAGAACACATAGTATTTCATAGTGACGTAATTTCTGTGTATTTCGACAATGTGATGGAGCGAGGGATGCAGTAACGTAGGAATAGTGCATCGGAATGGAGATAGTCGTAACGCAAAAGAAAATCCTGTCGTTTCCATAGAAACGTTACACGATTTAGAAGGAGAAGTCATAGAACGCACAGTATTTCAAGGCGACGCAATTTCTGTGTTAATCGTCAATGTGAGGGAGCGAGGAATGCAGTGAAGAAGGAATAGTGCATCGGAAAGGAGATAATCGTATCTTAAAAGAAAGTCCTGTCGTTTCCATAGAAACGTTACTCTAATTAGAAGTGGATGTCATAGAACACATAGTAATTTATAGCGCCGCAATTTCTTTGTTAATTCGTCAATGTGAGGGAGCGAGGGATGCAGTAAAGAAGAAATAATGCATCGGAAAGGAGATTGTCGTATCCCAAAAGAAAATCCCGTCGTTTAAATGGAAACGTTATTCGATTTAGGATATGTCATGGAAAACATAGTATTACATAACGGCGCAATTTCTGTGTTAATTCGTCAACGTGAGGGAGCGAGGGATGCAGTAAAGGAGGAATAGTCCATCGGAAAGGAGATAGTTGTATCCCATAAGAAAATCCTGTCGTTTCCATAGAAACGTTACTCGATTTAGAAGTAGATGTCATAGAACCCATAGTATTTCATAGTGACGCTATTTCTGTGTTAATTCTTCAAAGTGAGAGAGCGAAGGATGCAGTAAAGAAGCAATAGTGCGTCGGAAAGGAAATAAACGCACCACATAAGAAAATCCTGTCGTTTCCATTGAAACGTTACTCGATATAGATGGAGAAGTCATAGATCCCATAGTATTTCATAGCGACGCAATTTCTGTGTTAATTCGTTAATGTGAGGGAGCGAGGGTTGCAGTAAAGAAGGAATAGTGCATCGGAAAGGAGATAGTCGTATCCCAATAGAAGGTTCTCTCGTTCCCACAGAAACGTTACTCGATTTAGAAGGTGAAGTAACAGAAACCATAGTATTTCATAGCGACGCAATTTCTGTGTTCATTCGTCAATGTGAGGGACCGAGGGATGCAGTAAAGAAGGAATAGTGCATCGGAAAGGAGATACTAGTATCCCATAAGAAAATCGTCTCGTTTCCATAGAAACGTTACTTGATTTAGAAGGAGAAGTCATAGAACACACAGTATTTCATAGTGACGCAATATCTGTGTTAATTCTTCAATGTGAGGGAGCGAGGGATGCAGTAAAGAAGGAATAGTGCATCAGAAAGGTGATAGTCGTGTCCCAAAAGAAAATCCTGTCGTTTCCATAGAAACGTTACTCGATTTAGAAGGAGAAGTCATAGAACCCATAGTATTTCATAGCGTCGCAATATGTGTGTTAATTCGTCTATGTGAGGGAGCGATGGATGCAGTAATGAAGGAATAGTGCATCGGAAACGTGATAGTCGTATCCCAAAAAAAAACCTGTCTTTTCCATAGAAACGTTATTCGGTTTAGAAGGAGATGTCATTGAACCCATAGTATTTCATTGCGATATAATTTCTGTGTTAATACGTCAATGTGACGTCGCGAGGGATGCAGTAAAGTAGAAATAGTACATCGGAAAGGAAATTGTCGTATCGCAAAATAAAATCCTGTCGTTTCCATAGAAACGTTATTCGATTTCGGATATGTCATAGAACCCATAGTATTTCATAGCGATGCAATTTCTGTGTTAATTCGTCAATGTGAGGGAGCGAGGGTTGCAGTAAAGAAGGAATAGTGCATCGGAAAGGAGATACTAGTATCCCATAAGAAAGTCCTCTCGTTTCCATAGAAACGTTACTCGACTTAGAAGGAGATGTCATAGAACACAAGTACTCCATAGTGACGCAATTTCTGTGTTAATTCGCCAATGTGAGGGAGCGAGGGATTCAGTAAAGAAGGAATAGTGTAACGGATTGGAGATAGTCGTATCTCAAAAGAAGGTTCTCTCGTTCCCATTGAAACGTTACTAGATGTAGAAAGAGAATTAATAGATCCCATAGTATTTCATAGCGACGCAATTTCTGTGTTAATTCGTCAATGTGAGAGAGCGAGGGATGCAGTATAGAAGGAATAGTGCATCGGAAAGGAGACAGTCGTATCCCAAAAGAAAATCCTGTTGTTTCCAAAGAAACGTTACTCGATTTAGAAGGAGAAGTCATAGATACCATAGTATTTCATATCGACGCAATTTCTGTGTTAATTCGTCAATGCGGGGAGCGAGGGTTTTAGTAAAGAAGGAATAGTGCATCGGAAGGGAGACAGTCGTATCCCAAAAGAAAATCCTGTCGTTTCCATAAAAACGTTACTCGATCTAGAGGGAGAAGTCATAGAACCCATAGTATTTCATAGCGATGCAATTTCTGTGTTAATTCGTCAATGTGAGGGAGCGGGGGATGCAGTAAAGAAGGAATAGTTCATCGGAAAGGAGACAGTCGTATCTCAGAAGAAAATCCTTTCGTTTCCATAGAAACTTTACCCGATTTAGAAGGAGAAGTCATGGATCTTATAGTATGTCATAGCGACGCAATTTCTGTGTTAATTCGTCAATGTGAGGGAGCGAGGGATGCAGTAAAGAAGGGATAGTGCTTCGGGAAGGAGATACTCGTATTACATAAGAAAATCCTGTCGTTTCCACAGAAACGTTACACGATTTAGGATGCGAAGTCATAGAAACCATAGTGTTTCATTGCGACGAAATTTCTGTGTTAATTCGTCAATGTGAGGGGGCGGGGGATGCAGTAGGGAAGGAAGAGTGCTTCGGAAAGGAGATAGTTGTATCCCATAAGAAAATCCTGTCGTTCCCATGGAAACGCAACTCGATTTAGAAGGAGATGTCATAGAACGCACAGTATTTCATAGTGACGCAATATCTGTGTTAATTCTTCTATGTGAGGGAGCGAGGTATGCAGTAAAGAAGGAATAGTGCACCGGAAAGGAGATAGTCGTATCCCAAAAGAAAATCCTGTCCTTTCCATAGAAACGTTACTCGATTTAGAAGGAGAAGTCATAGAACCCATTGTATTTCATAGCGTCGCAATATCTGTGTTAATTCGTCTACGTGAGGGAGCGAGGGATGCAGTAAAGAAGGAAGAATGCATCGGAAACGCGATAATCGTATACCAAAAGAAAATCCTGTCGTTACCATAGAAACGTTACTCGATTTAGAAGGAGAAGTCATAGAACCCATAGTATTTCATAGCAACGCAATTTCTGTGTTATTTCCTCAATGAGAGGGAGCGAAGGATGCAGTAAAAAAGAACAGTGCATCGGAAAAAAGATAATCGTGTCCCAAAAGAAAATCCTGTCGATTCCATAAAAACGTTACTCGATTTAGAAAGAGATGTCTTAGAACACATAGTATTTCATAGCGACGCAATTTCTGTGTTAATTCCTCAACATGAGGGAGCCAGGGATGCAGTAAAGAAGAAATAGGGGATCGGAAAGAAGATACCCGTATGCCAAAAGATAATCCTGTCGATTCCATAGACACTTTACACGATTTAGAAGGAGATGTCATAGAACCCATAGTACTTCATAGCAACGCAAGTTCGGTGTTATTTCTTCAATGTGAGGGAGCGAAGGATGCAGTAGAGAAGGAATAGTGCATCGTAAAAAAGATAGTCGTATCCCAAAATAAAATCCTTTCGTATCCATACAAACGTTACTCGATTTGGAAGGAGATGTCATAGAACTCATAGTATTTCATAGTGACGCAATTTCTGTGTTAATTCGTCAATGTGAGGGGGCGAGGGATGCAGCGTAGAGGGAATAGGGCATCGGAAAAGAGACATTCGTATCCCAAAAGAAAATCCTGTCGTTTCCATTGAAACGTTACTCGATTTGGAAGGGATGTCATAGAACACATAGTATTCCATAGCGACGCAATTTCTGTGTTAATTCCTCAATATGAGGGAGCGAGGGATGCAGTTATGAAGGAATTGTGTATCGGAAAGGAGATACTCGTATGCCAAAAGAAAATCCGTTCGTTTCCATAGAAACGTTACACAATTTAGAAGGAGATGTCATAGAACACATATTATTTCATAGCGACGCAATTTCTGTCCTAATACGTCAAGGTGACGGAGCGTGGGGGGGATTCAGTAAAGAAGGAATAGTACATCGGATGGGAGACCTGTTTTCCCCTAAAGAAAATCCTGTCGTTTCCATAGCAACGTCACTCCACTTAGAAGGAGATGTCATAGAACACGTAGTATTTCATAGCGACGCAATTTCTGATTTAATTTGTCAATGTGAGGGAGCGAGGGATGCAGTAAAGAAGTAATAGTGCATCGGAAAGGAGATAGTCGTATCCCAAAAGAGAATCCTGCTGTTTCCATAGAAACGTTATTCGATTTAGCAGGAGAGGCCATGGCAAACATAGTATTTCATAGCGATGCAATTTCTGTGTTAATTCGTCAATGTGAGTGAGCAAGGAATGCAGTAAAGAACGAATAGTGCATCGGGAAGGCGATAGACGTGTCCCAAAATAAAATCCTTTCGTTTCCATAGAAACGTTACTCGATTTAGAAGGAGAAGTCATCGAACACATAGTATCTCATAGCGACGCAATATCTGTGTCAATTCGCCAATGTGAGGGAGCGAGGGATGCAGTAAAGAAAGAATAGTGCATTCGAAAGGAGATAGTCGTATCCCAAAAGAAAATCCTGTCGTTTCCATAGAAACGTTACTCGATTTAGAAGGAGATGTCATAGAACCCATAGTAATTCATAGCGACGCAATTTCTGTGTTATTTCGTCAATGTGAGTGTGCGTGGGGTGATGTGATGAAGGAATAGTGCATCGGAAAAAAGATAGTCGTATCCCAAAAGAAAATCCTGTCGTTTCCGTAGAAACGTTACTCGATTTAGAAGGGGATGTCATAGATTTTATAGTATTTCATAGTGACGAAATTTCTGTGTTAATTCGTCAATCTGAGACAGCGAGGGATGCATTAAGGAAGGATTACTGCATCGGAAAAAAGATAGTCGTATCCCAAGAGAAAATCCCGTCGTTTCCATATAAACGTTACTCGTTTTGGACGGAGATGTCATGGAACACACAGTATTTCATAGCGACGAAATTTCTGTGTAAATTCCTCAGTATGGGGAGGCGAGGGATGCAGTAAAGAAGGAATAGTGCATCGGAAAGGAGATACTCGTATCCCAAAAGAAAATCCCGTCGCTTCCATAGAAACGTTACTCGATTTAAATGGAGATGTCATAGAACCCTTAGTATTTAATGGTGACGCAATTTGCATGTTATTTCGTCATTGTGAGGGAGCGAGGGATGCAGAATAGAGGGAATAGTGCATTAGAAAAAAGACAGACGTATCCCAAAAGAAAATCCTGTCGTTTCCATATAAACGTTCCTCGATTTAGAAGGAGTTGTCATAGAACGCATAGTATTTCATAGCGTCGAAATTTCTGAGTTAATTTGTCAATGTGAGGGAGCGAGGGATGCAGTAATAAAGGAATAGTTCATCGAAAGGGATATAGTCGTATCCCAAATGAAAATCCTGTCGTTTCCATAGAAACGTTACTCCATTTAGAAGGAGAAGTCATAGACCCCATAGTCTTTCATAGCGACGCAATTTCTGTGTGAATTCGTCAATTTGAGGGAGCGAGGGATGCAGTAAAGAAGGAATAGTGCTTCGGAAAGGAGATACTCGTATCCCAAAAGAAAATCCTGTCGTTTCCATAGAGACGTTACTCGATTTAGAAGGAGAAGTCATCGAACCCATAGTATCTCATAGCGACGCAATATCTGTGTCAATTCGCCAATGTGAGGGAGCGAGGGATGCAGCAAAGAAGAAATAGTTAGTCGGAAAGGAGATACTCGTATCCCGAAACAAAATCCTGTCGTTTCCATAGAAATGTTACTCGATTTGGAAGGAGATGTCATATATTCCGTAGTATTTCATACTGACGGAATTTCTGTGTTAATTCGAAAATTTGAGGGAGCGAGGGATGCAGTAAAGAAGGAATAGGGCATCGGAATGGAGATACTCGTATCCCAAAATAAAAAATCATGTCGTTTCCTTATAAACGTTACTCGATTTAGAAGGAGAAGTCATACAACCCATAGTATTTCATAGCGACGCAATATATGTGTTTATTCATCAATGTGAGGGAGCGAGGGATGCAGTAAAAAAAGAATAGTGCATTCGAAAGGAGGTAGTCGTATCCCAAAAGAAAATCCTGTCGTTTCCATAGAAACGTTACTCGATTTAGAAGGAGAAGTCATGCAACCCATAGTATTTCATAGCGACGAAATTTCTGCGTTAATTTGTCAATGTGAGACAGCGAGGGATGCGTTAAAGAAGGAATACTGCATCGGAAAAATGATATGCGTATCCCAAAACAAAATTCCCGTCGTTTCCATATAAACGTTACTCGTTTTAGGCGGAGATGTCATGGAACACACAGTATTTCATAGCGACAAAATTTCTGTGTAAATTCCTCAATATGGGGGAGCGAGGGATGCAGCAAAGAAGGAATAGTGCATCGGAAAGAAGATACTCGTATCCCAAAAGAAAATCCCGTCGTTTCCATAGAAACGCTACTCGATTTAAATGGAGATGTCATAGAACCCATAGTATTTCATGGTGACGCAATTTGAGTGTTATTTCGTCAATGTGAGGGAGCGAGGGATGCAGAATAGAGGGAATAGTGCATTAGAATAAAGACAGACGTATCCCAAAAGAAAATCCTGTCGTTTCCATATAAACGTTACTCGATTTTGAAGGAGATGTCATAGAACACATTGTATTTGATAGCGTCGAAATTTCTGTGTCAATTCCTCAATACGGGAGAGCGAGGGATGCAGTAAAGAAGGAATAGTGCATCGGAAAGGAGATACTCGTTTCCCAAAAGAAAATCCTGTGCTTCCCATAGAAACGTTACTCGATTTTGAAGGAGATGTCATAGAACACATAGTATTTCATAGCGACGCAATATCTGTGTTAATTCGTCAATGTGAGGGAGCGAGGGATGCAGTAAAGAAGGAGTAGTTCATCGGAAGGGAGATAGTCGTATCCCAAAAGAAAATCCTGTCGTTTCCATAGAAACGTTACTCCATTTAGAAGGAGAAGTCATAGAACACATAGTATTTCATGGTGACGCAATTTCTGTGTTACTTCGTCAATGTGTGGGAGTGAGAGATGCAGTAAAGAGGGAATAATGCATCAGAAAATAGATACTCGTATCCCAAAAGAAAATTCCGTCGTTTCCATAGAAATGTTACTCGATTTAGAAGGAGATGTCATAGAACCCATAGTATTTCATAACAACGCAATTTCTGTGTTATTTCCTCAATGAGAGGGAGCGAAGGATGCAGCAAAAAAGGAATAGTGCATCGGAAAGAAGATAGTGGTATCTGTGATGTTACAAAATAGAAGTGATGTTGCTATTCAATGGAAAGTTGGAAATTGAGATTTAACTAGCTGTTTTATCAATCACAATTGGCGTAAGAATCATGGATTGACCATTGTCATAAAATATTGCATTATGAGATGTGAATAGTTTTTTACTTGCGGTTTCGCGTGGCTTGAGGCAGTCACAACTAGCGTGCTATTGATTAAGAAGTTGCGTTATCGTCTTTCTAATTACTTCATGATCGTAGATACGATCATACCCGGTTGTGAAGTTATTGTTATGACAAAAAAATTTCCTAAGGGACCAGAAAGTTCTTAAGGGCGCAAAAACAACTGTAACATCACACAAAAGAGAAATTCAATATTAAAGCTGATGCAAGAAGACGATAAAACAGTTTTCCTTTTATCAATGTAACACGCACATTAGACTGCTGATCTTGGAGTCTGTAATATTAGCAAAATGCATAATTAAAATGAAAATAATACTGAGGAGATAATAGGAATGAGCACTGCTAAATGATTCAGTATTCCCAGAACAAATATTTATTATAACTAAAACATATATCGTACCTTAAGCTTAATACAACAATGACGGTAGATTTTTATGTCCGTATCATGTCCATTTAGCGCTCTTTTATATAGCCATTGTCTTCTTAGAGTCGCTCGTGCGTCGTCACGGTAAGTTATAACAGTTCTTTACACTTCACTCAAACTTAAACATAACACGTTTTTATACATTTAGTAAAAAATTAGATCAGACTGCCACAAATCTGCGTCCGTCTTACTCGAGAAAAACAGTAAAAGTCTTCTTAGCGCTCCAGGCTTCATTTGTTCTCCCGCGAACAAAATAGTGAGGGATCGTATATCTATCCGTATTTTTCTGTTTTTATTGCCGCCCAAAGACGACAAATTACATCACTAGAAAATTCCACCGTCGCTATGCGACGCCTCATTATACATTAATCATTATTTATAAACAAGTATTTGCCTTCTGGCTGAATTTGCTGTTTTAATTAAGCCAAAAATAGCGAATATCACATTGCCTCCCATGAGGAGAGAGGGAATGCCGAAGGATTACCTCGATCCTCATGTCCTCATGAGATATTCGTGATTTTTGGTGTGACATTTATATAATGTTACTGGCGTACCATGTACTTAAATTGAAATTACATTTATAAACATATATCAGATATTTATCATTTTTCAAAATAAAGTTTTTCATTCTTTGTTCATCAGTCACTTCATTCCATAATACCAAGATTAACATTTATGTGCATATTTAAGTTTGGTCCATATTTGCTTATAACAATAAGTGAACGTTCATTTCGCACTTCAGGGGATAGAATTCAGGAATTACTTTCTCTTGAGCTTAACAACTAATACATGAGTACAGTGAGTGCTTATTTTCACTAAACGAGAGTGGACAATGTTCGAGCACTTGTTGACTCCTTGTGGTTCAATTACAGTTTAATAACGTAGCACTACACTTCGTGATGCTTTCACTTTCTGTGTTAGCTGTCTACGGCGTTCATTATGCAGTACATCTGTCCTTTCCACTGTGGTGCCAGGAATTCAAGTGGCTTCCCGGGTTTTTATTTACAATATGAAACAGAAGAAGTGGAAAATTATTAGTATGACTTACAAGCTACTGGATACATTTGTTAAGGATCGGGACTGGTCTGGAGTTTAGGGTCTTCCTATAGTGCGCATTCATTTTCTTTGTCCATCAAGAGACAGGATTATAATTCATTTTAGCAGTGTTCAGGAGTGCCGGTATTAATGGCTTTAAGGTCTGAGTAATCTAACAATCTACTTCTTACTCATCTTAACTTCAACTCAAGAAAATTGCTTAATTTACGTATGAAGATGTAGTCACACAAGTGTACAAATGTCTTTCCTCCAGTATGTACGATTGAAGTCATGGCGGTTAGCAGTTTAAAGTTTGGATTGTTTCGTCACCCACACGTCAGCCACTCACAGCGGCTGCACAGTGTTGCGTGAGCTCCAATACTTAGTATCCGTTTGCGCTCAGGCTGTAACAGAGCTGCTGGTCGTAGATTGCTCCTTCTTTTTGTGAACTTCGTATCACACGAGTGCATCGATACAAACACCTCGCACGCGTTTTTCATAGGAGGAACAGGACACTGAAGCTGCCTCCATACTTCTCTGTCAACTGCCTCCCATGAGGCTCACAGGTAAGTGACGACGAATGTTTTAGCTGTCGCTGCACTTAGAACAACACTGAACTTTGCGTTGCACCTGTTGTCGTAGCCTTGACTTCTTTTTTACACTTGCAGTACAACACTACCACTAAGATACAGTGAACAGTTACTTTTATTATGCACGTCGCACTTTAGTGTGCATCTTCACACAGCATTCGTGCTTAGTTCCTTCGCCGATGGAGTTCATTTACAAAACAATCAATTTTGCACGTTTCCTCCACTGGTATAGAAAGACTTATATTCTACTATTTACAAAATATCACTTACGAGCTAATATTTACAATTAATGGTCACTCCTTTTGTTAAGTCCAGTGAACAACTGCTTTATGAATGGACTCTTTATATCTCAAGATTTGCTTTCACTAGTGAACCTAAAAATATTCTTTCAAACTTTCTTTTAAGTGCTCATCTCCTCATTATGAAAAATACAGGTTTCGCAACACTCGTTGCATTTATTCTTTAGTGCACCCAAGATCATTTTCTACTGCCACGCAGCATATCTACTACATAACGAGTACGCATTTAACGCTGAATCTTTTTTTTTTTTTTTTGTGCTTGCCAATTTTTTTTTTTTTTTTTTTTTTTTTTTTATACATTTGAGGGCAGACTGGATAACAATAGGTCTCCCTCTTCGCTTCATGTACTCAGCAATCGTTCTCTGTTAAAAAAAAATAGGGTAACGCGTGTCTACTATTTTTTGCATGAATGGAATTACCGACAGTTCACTGGGTTTACGCAACCGGTCCATAACAAACATTACCAAAGCTAGCGAAGTTCATCACGCTACGTGTCTCATTTCTCATAAGCACTGCTTTGCTTCGAAGCACACGTGCCTTTTACAAGTCGACCCTTGGTCTGGGTTAATGAACCAGGATCAAAAGGAACGGGCACAAGGAAAATGGATTTCATAAGAGGAGTGTCTTAGGAGACATTTTTGCAATAAAATCTGCATGTAAATAAAATTATCTTAATAAACATAGGCACATATATAAACTTCAACCTCCTTCCTTACAGCATGCTTTGCTACTTCTACGTCTTACTCTGTTATAGTCAGTATTAAGTTTAAATATCACTGAATTGCTTGTTCTTTAGATTAGCCTTCAATCAGGGTATTGAATGGTCGCTAGATTACACTACAAATCTTCTGAAGATCTTTACTTGGACTTATTTATGATACAGGGGGCTTGCTGTGTGGTTATTTAGTAACTTGATTCTACTGAAATCAATTCGTCAGCTAACATTCCTCATATACTCTTTACATTGCGCTCAGATCACAGGGAAATAGTTTACTTTCATAGCAATTAGTGGCCTCGTGGGGTACTTACGCTACATTATTGATGCTTCATGGTTTGCCTCTATTTGTACTGTATTTCACCTAACTTAGTTTACTACAGCTTATTGTCTCCTTGCGTGAACACATGTGGGTTACCACTTGTTTTTCCATTTAACAGCACGCTTTAACTGAACTTTAAGCTATTTCTTCTATTCCTGTCCACTGTCTGGACTGTTTGAACATGTACCCTTTTTTTTTTAAGCAGGTAATTTGGGCTTTTACAACAGAACTTCAAGTACTTACATTACTAAAAATAAATCTATCTTCTTGTACCTTGAGAGAAGTGCTTATTTACGCATCCTTCTCCATTTCTCATCTTTACATATTTATATAGCTCCGGGCAATCGCCTCGCAAGCACTTTTTTTTTTAATACTAACTTAAAATTAAATTGAAATTCTTGGTGCAACCTCAATTTCCTGCTTCAGCTTGTTGAAGAAATATCAGTTCATGTCCATCACTATAAACAATTTTTCCATACATGGCATTTAATACTTAAAGATGACATGTAGTAGCCGTTACCATGTAGTCAGTGTGCTGTTCAACACAATACTTATCATTAACAGTTCACACAAGGAAATTTCCAGTACGCAAGAGGTGAGAAACCAAAACAGATTCTATCTGCAGTTGAGGCTGTGTCTGTAAACTAACTCTTTGTTTCAATGGACCAGTCGCTCCCGATATGGAGCAGCCCTGAATCGGCAATGATAAAACTTTTGAAACAGAAGACACCTGTCTGAAGAGACATGGTGACATGACATTGATGTTTGCTCCTGTATCAACAACTGCTGTGAAAGGAATGTTGGCAATAGAAATCATAATCGAAGCCTGGACCTGTTCATCATAAATGTCATTAATGTCTTGAGCTTCTAGGTCAGGTGCAAGGTCATCTTGTAAGTCGGTCTCATGGTCGTACCGTATCGCATTAACATACTCAGAATCAGAGTATTCGTTAGTACCCCCACTGGAACCGGCAGCGACCTCTAGGAGGCTGAAAGGTGCTGCCTCTAATTTTCCGCAGGATGTTTAACCTGTTTGTCATTCATGGCCTTAAGTGTTTGTTCCGTTTCATATTGGTGCTGGTTATGTGGTACAAATGCCGGTGTAGAGGGGTAAAATCCACTGGGTGCATTCACTTGTGAATAAAATACTTGAGACGTCTGCTGTCGCCCGATCTTTTGGTTGCCGGCAGAATCATTTCCTTGTGAAGGAAAGTTCGCATTTGGTACCGTTTGAAAATTGTTCCGCGGTCCTCTATTCTGTGAAAAGTTGTTCTGATGTGCTGGGTGGCCTCCGCCTTGCCCATGCCACTTGCTATATTTCGACCTATAACTTTGATTGTACACTGGCCCATTTGAAAAATTACCACTAGTTTGTGGAGAATTTCCATACTGCTCAGGCGCAGAATTAAAGGGTGGGTTTCCGTACTGATGTTGTACCTGGTGGTTGTAAATTGGGTGGTATCTCTGCTGATTACTGTAATTGGTTTTCTGCTTCCGTTTAAAGTTATTGCCGTTTGCGTTTTGATAACCGCTGGCAGGTTGGTAACAGCGGTCGCAGTAGCTCGCTCTCTCCTTGGGCGCATTGTTGTCCGCGTGCGATGCATTCTGCTGGCTGCCAGGGAAGAATTTGCCGCTGCCAACCTTGGAGCGCACATCCTCGCTAATTAAATCTAAGGAATCCAGCACAGAAAGGAATACATCCGTGTCTTCTTCGGACACATTTACTAATTTCTCTCTAATAGACACAGGGAGTTTGCTTTTGAGAATCATAATTACGTCCTTGGAAGAAATCGGAGAATCCCAGAATTTAATTTTTGCTAGATACTTCTCAAAGTATCGCCGGAGACTTCCATGCTTCTCATTGAAAATTTCCGCACCATACACCTCCTTCCTTAATCTTTGCTGTACCCCATTACTCCAAAATTTTGCCAAGAACATTTTCTCAAACTCTTCATAATTCCTACACGTGTCTACCATTTCCGTTCCCCATAATGCTGCATCACCAGAAATAAAGCCAGTGACGAACTGAATACGCTGTCTATCTGTCCAGCTCCTGGGAAATATGCCGGAAAAATTCTTTAGGAACACGATGGGGTGTATTTCTCGCTTCTGCGGATGAAAAACAGGAAAAGTGCGATGCTTAATCACACTTTCCTCTTGCATTAAACTCACAATTGTGGGCGGATCATTTAGTTTCCCTACTCGGGACTCAACAGGACTGTTGTTTTGCATGTAATCAGGCGGTGAACAATAAGGAGTTGACTGACATTCGTCACCGTCTAAAGAGTTGTTCCCTATAGTTTGCGTATGCGTGTGCGGATTTTCTACACAGTTTCTCAGCATTCTGACTTCGTCCACTACTTGCTGCTTCCACTCGGGAAGATCCCGTGTAAGTGTCCTCCGAATCTGTCCCAATTCAGAAACCACTGTGTCTCCAGACTTACCAGGAGCAGCTAAGATTTCATAAGTTACATCCTTGACAGTCTCCCTAAGCTCCTCCCTGACCTTCTTTTCGATAAAAATATCTTTACCCTTTATCCATTCACCGTAGTGTTCCGACAATGCCTCCGCGTGTGCTTTCACGGTGCTCTTAACCTGTTCTTCGATATTGATTGAGTCTATCTGCCTCGACAGAACCTCTACTACACCTTCAATGTCAGATACTGCATTTCTAACTGAGTTTATTTCTTTGGTAGCTGCCTGAATTTTTGTGTTTAATGTTCCAGATACTTCAGCTATTTCACTTTTCACCTGTTTCTGCATTTTCTGAATTTGATCACTGATCTTAGTTTGCACCTCACCCAAATGGGTATTTAATTCAGCCGTAATTTCTTTATGCAGATCTGTTTTGATTGTGCCTAGCTGTGTTTTTAATGATTCGCTTACAGCATCTAATCGGGCGTTAACAGTCTCATTTTGTGTTTTTATAGTCTCATTTTGTGTTTTTACTGATTCGCTTACAGCATCTAATCGGGCGTTAACAGTCTCATTTTGTGTTTTTATAGTCTCATTTACTGCGTCAAACTGTTGTTTCAGCATTTCCATTAACGCACCGAGGTCATTTGTAGCTGCAGCGGGAAGAATTTGGACTTTAGGGTCACTTTCCCCTGTTACAGACATGGTTAGTTCAGTTTCCACACGGGAACCTACCGTTCGCGATCGTAAAGGGTATGGAATACTATTAACGTCTTCACTCCCGTCTCCTGTTGTCACCTGTCTCTGTTTACTATCTGCCATTTTCGTCAGTAAACCACGTGCTACGCAAGGCTTTCGTCGTTTGTCAGTGACGTGGTGAGTCCGCTAAGAGCACCACTCTCGCGTGAGCAACAAATGAAATTCTATCTTGCGAGAAGACAAGATGGAACCTAAACGTTTCAGACAAATGAATGAAGATGCTCTTCACTGCAAATTGCGCACACTATCCACCATGTTGAAAATGTAATACAGCTATACTAACAATGGGGAGAAATAATTTCTATTATCAGACTACGAATAATTTTACTTTGAAAGATAAAATAAAGCAGATTTTCTATAGCGGGAAGGAGATAGAAAGGATGTGGATCGACTTGGAAAAGCAACGTTGCTACTGAAGCACTACACTGCGTATGCAAAATTCTGACTTACTTTTTGATGGCTTGGTTACCGCTATGTTGTCTCAGCAAATTCGCGTCTCTTTTCTTTTCCTTTCTCTCGGTAATTAAACTGCATTATTGACCGTTATTCTCACAGAGAGACGATGTGTACATGAAACGACAGAACATTTATTAACACAAGCACATAGAAAATTTTCCAAGAATTCGAACTAATTTTTGGTCAAGTCCCTGTTCGGGCGCCAAGTGTGATGTTACAAAATAGAAGTGATGTTGCTATTCAATGGAAAGTTGGAAATTGAGATTTAACTAGCTGTTTTATCAATCACAATTGGCGTAAGAATCATGGATTGACCATTGTCATAAAATATTGCATTATGAGATGTGAATAGTTTTTTACTTGCGGTTTCGCGTGGCTTGAGGCAGTCACAACTAGCGTGCTATTGATTAAGAAGTTGCGTTATCGTCTTTCTAATTACTTCATGATCGTAGATACGATCATACCCGGTTGTGAAGTTATTGTTATGACAAAAAAATTTCCTAAGGGACCAGAAAGTTCTTAAGGGCGCAAAAACAACTGTAACATCACACAAAAGAGAAATTCAATATTAAAGCTGATGCAAGAAGACGATAAAACAGTTTTCTTTTTATCAATGTAACACGCACATTAGACTGCTGATCTTGGTGTCTGTAATATTAGCAAAATGCATAATTAAAATGAAAATAATACTGAGGAGATAATAGGAACGAGCACTGCTAAATGATTCAGTATTCCCAGAACAAATATTTATTATAACTAAAACATATATCGTACCTTAAGCTTAATACAACAATGACGGTAGATTTTTATGTCCGTATCATGTCCATTTAGCGCTCTTTTATATAGCCATTGTCTTCTTTGAGTCGCTCGTGCGTCGTCACGGTAAGTTATAACAGTTCTTTACACTTCACTCAAACTTAAACATAACACGTTTTTATACATTTAGTAAAAAATTAGATCAGACTGCCACAAATCTGCGTCCGTCTTACTCGAGAAAAACAGTAAAAGTCTTCTTAGCGCTCCAGGCTTCATTTGTTCTCCCGCGAACAAAATAGTGAGGGATCGTATATCTATCCGTATTTTTCTGTTTTTATTGCCGCCCAAAGACGACAAATTACATCACTAGAAAATTCCACCGTCGCTATGCGACGCCTCATTATACATTAATCATTATTTATAAACAAGTATTTGCCTTCTGGCTGAATTTGCTGTTTTAATTAAGCCAAAAATAGCGAATATCACATATCCTAAAAGAAAATTCTGTCGTTACCATATAAACGTCACTCGATTTAGAAGGAGATGTCATAGAACACACAGTATTTCAGAGCGACGTAATTTCTGTGTTAATTCCACAATATGAGGGAGCGAGGGATGCAGTAAAGAAGGAATAGTGCATCGGAGAGGAGATACTTGTATGCAAAAGGAAAATCATGTCGTTTCCATAGAAACGTTACTCGATGTAGAAGGAGTTGTCATAGAACGCATAGTATTTCATAGCGTCGCAATTTCTGTGTTAATTCGTCAATGTGAGGGAGCGAGGGATGCAGTAAAGAAGGAATAGTGCATCGGAAAGGAGATAGTCGTATCCCAAAAGAAAATCCTGTCGTATAAATAGAAAAGTTCTTCGATTTTGAAGGAGATGTCATAGAACTCATAGTATTTCATAGTGACGCAATTTCTGTGTTGCTTCGTCAATGTGAGGGAGCGTGGGATGCAGCATAGTGGGAATAGTGCATCGGAAAAGAGATAGTCGTGTCTCAATGGAAAATCCTTTCGTTTCCATAGAAACGTTACTCGATTTAGAAGTAGAAGTCATAGAACTTATAGTATGTCATAGCGACGCAATTTCTGTGTTAATTCGTCAATGTGAGGGAGCGAGGGATGCAGTAAAGAAGGGATAGTGCTTCGGGAAGGAGATACTCGTATTACATACGAAAATCCTGTCGTTTCCACAGAAACGTTACGCGATTTAGGGTGCGAAGTCATAGAAACCATAGTGTTTCATAGCGACGAAATTTCTGTGATAATTCGTTAATGTGAGGGAGCGGGGGATGCAGTAGGGAAGGAAGAGTGCTTCGGAAAGGAGATATTTGTATCCCATAAGAAAATCCTGTCGTTTCCATAGAAACGTTGCTCCATTTTGAAGGAGATGTCATAGAACCAATAGTATTTCATAGCGACGCAATTTCTGTGTTAATTCGGCAATATGAGGCTGTGAGGGATGCAGTAAAGAAGGAATAATGATCCGAAAAGAGATAGTCGTATCCCAAAAGAAAATCCTGCCGTTACCATTAAAATGTTACTCGATTTAGAGGGAGAAGACATAGCACCCATGGTATTTCATAGCGACGCAATTTCTGTGTTAATTCGTCAATCGGAGGGAGCGAGGGATGCAGTAAAGAACGAATAGTGCATCGGAGAGAAGATAGACGTGTCCCAAAAGAAAATCCTTCCTTTTCCATAGAAACGTTACTCGATTTAGAAGGTGAAGTCATAGAACACATAGTATTTCATAGCGACGCTATTTCTGTGTTAATTCGTCAATGTGAGGGAGCAAGGGATGCAGTAAAGAAGGATTAGTTCATCGGAAGGGAGATAGTCGTATCCCAAAAGAAATAGCTGTCTTTTCCATAGAAACGTTACTTAAAATAGAAGGAGAAGTCATAGAACCCATAGTATTTCATAGCAACGCAATTTCGGTGTTATTTCTTCAATGTGAGGGAGCGAAGGATGCAGTAAAGAAGGAATAGTGCATCGTAAAAATGATAGTCGTATCCCAAAATAAAATCCTGTCGTTTCCATTGAAACGTTACTCAATTTAGAAGGAGATGTCATAGAACCCATAGTATCTCATTGCGACGCAATATCTGTGTCAATTCGCCAATGTGAGGGAGCGAGGGATGCAGCAAAGAAGAAATAGTTAATCGGAGAGGAGATACTCGTATCCCGAAACAAAATCCTGTCGTTTCCATAGAAATGTTACTCGATTTGGAAGGAGATGTCATAGATTCCATAGTATTTCATACTGACGGAATTTCTCTGTTAATTCGTCTATGTGAGGGAGCGAGGGGGGTGCAGTAAAGAAGGAATAGTGCATCGGAATGGAGATACTCGTATCCCAAAAAAAAATCCTGTCGTTTCCTTACAAACGTTACTCGATTCAGAAGGAGAAGTCATACAACCCATAGTATTTCATAGCCACGCAATTTATGTGTTTATTCGTCAATGTGAGCGAGCGAGGGATGCAGTAAAGAAAGAATAGTGCATTCGAAAGGAGATAGTCGTATCCCAAACGAAAATCATGGCGTTTACATAGAAACGTTACTCGATTTAGAAGGAGATGTCATAGAACCCATAGTATTTCATACCGACGATATTTTTGTTATATTCGTCAATGTGAGGGAGCGAGGGATGCAGTAAAGAAGGAATAGTGCATCGGTAAGAAGATAGTCGTATCCCAAAAGAAAATCCTGTCGTTTCCATAGAAACGTTACTCGATTTAGTAGGAGATGTCATAGAACCCATAGTAATTCATAGGGACGCAATTTCTGTGTTATTTCGTCAATGTGAGGGTGCGTGGGATGATGTGATGAAGGAATAGTGCATCGGAATAAAGATAGTCGTATCCCTAAAAGAAAATCCTGTCGTTTCCATTGAAACTTTGCTCGATTTAGAAGGGAATGTCATAGATTCCATAGTATTTCATAGCGACGGAATTTCTGTGTTAATTCGCCAATGTGAGGGAGCGAGGGATGCATTAAAGAAGGAATACTGCATCGGAAAAAAGAAAGTCGTATCCCAAAAGAAAATCCCCCGTTTCAATATAAACGTTACTCGTTTTAGACGGAGATGTCATGGAACACACAGTAATTCATAGCGACGAAATATCTGTGTAAATTCCTCAATATGGGGGAGCGAGGGATGCAGTAAAGAAGGAATAGTGCATCGGAAAGGAGATACTCGTATCCCAAAAGAAAATCCTGTCGTTTCCATAGAAAGGTTACTCGATTTAAATGGAGATGTCATACAACCCATAGTATTTCATGGTGCCGCAATTTGTGTGTTATTTCGTCAATGTGAGGGAGCGGGGGATGCAGAATAGAGGGAATAGTGCATTAGAAAAAAGACAGACGTATCCCAAAAGAAAATCCTGTCGTTTCCATATAAACGTTACTCGATTTAGAAGGAGATGTCATAGAACACATTGTATTTCATACCGCCGAAATTTCTGTGTCAATTCCTTAATATGGGGGAGCGATGGATGCAGTAAAGAAGGAATAGTGCATCGGAAAGGAGATACTCGCATCCCAAAAGAAAATCCTGTCGTTCCCCTAGAAACGTTATTCGATTTTTTAGGAGATGTCATAGAACACATAGTATTCCATAGCGACGCAATTTCTGTGTTAATTCGTCAATGTGAGGGAGCGAGGGATGCAGTAAAGAAGGAATAGTTCGTCTTAAGGGAGATAGTCGTATCCCAAAAGAGAATCCTGTCGTTTCCATAGAAACGTTACTCCATTTAGAAGGAGAAGTCATAGAACACATAGTATTTCATGGCGACGCAATTTCTGTGTTAATTCGCCAATGTGAGGGAGGGTGGAATGCAGTCAAGAAGGAATAGTGCGTTGGAAAGGAGATACTCGTATCCCAAAAGAAAGTCCTATCGTTTCCATAGATCCGTTACTCGATATAAAAGGAGTTGTCATAGAACACATAGAATTTCATAGTGACGAAATTTCTGTGTTAACTCGTCCCTGTGAGGGAGCGAGGGATGCTGTAGAGAGCGAATAGTGTATCATAAAGGAGATAGACGTGCTCCAAAAGAAGATCCTTTAGTTTCCATAGAAACGTTACTCGATATAGAAAGAGAAGTCATAGAACCCACAGTTGTTCATTGTGCCGCAATTTCTCTGTTAATTCGTCAATGTTTGGGAGCGAGGGTTGCAGTAAAGAAGGAATAGTGCATCGGAATGAAAGATAGTCGTACCCCAAACGAAAGTCCTCTCGTAACCATTGAAACGTTACTCGATTTGGAAGGAGAAGTCATAGAACCCATTGTACTTCATCGCGGCGCAATTTCTGTGTTAATTCGTCAATGTGAGGGAGTGAGAGATGCTGTAAAGAGGGAATAATGCATCGGAAAAGAGATACTCGTATCCCATAAGAGAATCCTGTCGTTTCCATAGAAACGTTACTAGATTTAGAAGGAGATGTCATAGAACCCATAGTATTTCATAGCAACGCAATTTCTGTGTTATTCTTTCAATGAGAGGGAGCGAAAGATGCAGTAAAAAAGGAATAGGGCATCGGAAGGAAGATAGTCGTATCCCAAAAGAAAATCCTGTCGTTTCCATATAAACGTTACTCGATTTAGAAGGATATGTCATAGAAAACACAGTATTTCATCGCGACGTAATTTCTGTATTAATTCCAAAGTATGAGGGAGCGAGGGATGCAGTAAAGAAGGATTAGTGCATCGGAAAGGAGATACTTGTATGCCAAATGAGAATCCTGTCGTTTCCATAGAAACGTCACTCAATTTAGAGGGAGTTGTCATAGGACACATAAAGTTTCTTAACGACGCAATGTCTGTGTTAATTCGTCAATGTGAGGGAGCGAGGGTTGCAGTAAAGAAGGAATAGTGCATCGGAAAGGAGATAGTCGTATCCCAAAAGAAAATCCTGCCGTTTCCATAGAAACGTTACTCGATTTAGAAGGAGAAGCCATAGCCCCCATAGTATTTCATAGCGACGCAATGTCTGTGTTAAATCTTCAATGTGAGGGAGCGAGGGATGCAGTAAAGAACGAATAGTGCATCGGAAAGGAGATAGACGTGTCACAAAAGAAAATCGTGTCGTTTCCATAAAAATGTTACTCGATTTAGAAGGAGAAGTCATAGAACCCATAGTATTACATAGTGACGAAATTTCTGTGTTAATTCGTCAAAGTGAGGGAGCGAGAATTCAGTAAAGAAGTAATAGTGCATCTGAAGGGAGACAGTCGTAACCCAAAAGAAAATCCTGTCGTTTCCATAGAAACGTTACTGGATTTAGATGGAGAAGTCATAGAACACATAGTATTTCATAGTGACGAATTTTCTGTGTTAACTCGTCACTGTGAGGGAGCGAGGGATGCAGTAAAGAAGGAATAGTGAATCGGAAAGGAGATACTCGTATCCGAAAAGAAAATCCTGTCGTTTCATAGAAACGTTACTCGATTTAGAAGGTGAAGTCATAGACCCCATAGTATTGCATAGCGACGCAAATTCTGTGTTAATTCGTCAATTTGAAGGAGCGAGGATTGCAGTAAAGAAGGAATAGTGCATCGGAAAGGGGCTAGTCGTATCCCAAAAGAAAATCCTATCGATTCCATAGAAACTTTACTCGATTTAGAAGGAGAAGTCATCGATCCCATAGTATCTCATTGCGACGCAAATTCTGTGTTAATTTGACAATGTGAGGGAGCGAGGGAAGCAGTAAAGAGCGAATAGTGCATCGGAAAGGAGATACTCGTATCCCAAAAGAAAATCCTGTCGTTTCATAGAAACGTTACTCGATTTAGAAGGTGAAGTCATAGACCCCGTAGTATTACATAGCAACGTAATTTCTGTGTTAATTCTTCAATTTGAAGGAGCGAGGGTTGCAGTAAAGAAGGAATAGTGCATCGGAAAGGAGATACTTGTATTCCAAAAGAAAATCCTGTCGTTTCCATAGAAACGTTACTCGATTTAGAAGGAGATGTCATAGAACTAATAGTATTTCATAGCAACGCAATTTCTGTGTTAATTCGTCAATGTGAGGGAGCGGGGGATGCAGTATAGAAGGAATAGAGCTTTGGAAAGGAGATACTCGTATCTTAAAAGAAAATCCTGTCGTTTCCATAGAAACGTTACTCGATTTAGAAGGAGTTGTCATAGAACACATAGTATTTCAGAGCGACGCAATGTCTGTGTTAATTTGTCAATGTGAGGGAGCGAGGGATGCAGTAAAGAAGGAATAGTGCATCGGAAAGGAGATAGACGTGTCCCAAAAGAAAATCCTGTCGTTTCCATAAAAATGTTACTTTATTTAGAAGGAGCATAGTCCATTTCGTGGGCATAGTCCATTTCGTATTCAATCCCGATGCAATAGCTGTGTTTCTTGGTCAATGTGAAAGTCCAAGGGATATAGAAAACTTGCAGTGGTGCTTCGGAATCTAGTACTGGTCTTCCAGGAGAAGCTCAAAGCACAGACTGTTAGAGGAGTTACTCCTCTTGTACTTAAGTCGGCATTGTCCCTTTCGTATACAATCGCGATGCAATATCTCTGTTCATTGGTGAATGTGAAAGTCCAAGTGTTATAGAAAAACCTGCGGTGTTGCTTCGGAATTTAATACGGGTCTCCCAGGAGAAGCTCAAAGCTTAGGCTATTAGAAGCGTCACTCCTCTTGTACTTAAGTGGGCATTGTCCTTTTCATTTTCAATCCCGATAAAATATCTGTGTTCCATGATCAATGTGAAAGTCCAAGGGATATAGAAAACCTTCCGTGGTGCATCGGAATCTAATACTATTCTCCCAGGAGAAGATCAAACACAGTTTAATAGAAGAGCCACTCCTCTTGTACTTAGGTGGGCATTGTGCCTTTCGTATTCAATCATGATGCACTACTTGTGTTCCATGGTCAATGTGAAAGTCCAAGGGATATAGAAAACCTGTAGTCGTGCATCGGAATCTAATACTGGTCTCCCAGGAGAAGCTCAAATCATAGACTATTAGAAGAGCCACTCCCCTTGTTCTTAAATTGGCATTGTCCCTTTCGTATTAAATCCCGATGCAATATCTGTGTTTCACGGTCAATGTGAATATCCAAGGGATATAGAAAACCTGCTGTGGTGCATCGGAATCTAATCCTGGTCACCCAGGAGAAGCTCAAACACAGATTATTAGAAGGGTCACTCCTCTTGTACTTACATGGCCTTTGTCCCTTTCGTATTCAATCCCAATGTAATATCTGTGTTCCATGGTCAATGTGAAAGTCCAAGGGATATAGAAAATCTGCAGTGGTGCTTCAGAATCTAATACTGGTCTCCCAGGAGAAGCTGAAAGCACCGACTATTTGAAGAGTCACTCCTCTTGTAATTTAGTGGGCATTGTCTCTTTCGTATTCAATCCCGATGCAGTATCTGTGTTCCATGGTCAATTTGAAGGTCCAAGGGATATAGAAAACCTGCAGTGGTGCTTCGGAATCTTATACTGGTCTCCTAGGAGACGCTCATAGCACACACTATTAGAAAAGTCATTCCTCTTTTACTTATGTGGGCATTGTCCCTTTTGTATTCATTCCCGATGCAATATCTGTGTTCTATGGTCAATGTGAAAGTCCAAGGTATATAGAAAACCTGCAGTGGTGCTTGGATATCTAAAACTGGCCTCCCTGGAGAAGCTCACCCTATTAGAAGAGTCCCTCCTCTTGTACTTAAGTGGTCATTGTCCCTTTCGCATTCAATCCCGATGCAATATCTGTGTTCCATGGTCAATGTCTATGTCCAATTGATATAGAAAAACCTGCAGTGGTGCTTCGGAATCTAATACTGGTTTCCCACGAGAAGCTCAAAGCATAGACTATTAGAAGAGTCACTCCTCTTGTACTTAAGTGAGCATTGTCTCTTTCGTATTCAATCCCGATGCAATATCTGTGGTCCACGGTCTATGTGAAATTCCATGGGATATAGAAAACCTGCAGTGGTGCTTCGGTATCTAGTACTGATCTCCCAGGAGAAGCTCAAAGCACAGACTATTAGAAGAGTCTCACCTCTTGTACTTAAGTGGGCATTGTCCCTTTCGTATTCAATCCCAAAGCAATATCTGTGTTTCATTGTCAATGTGAAAGTCCAAGGGGTATAGAAAACATGCAGTGCTGCTTCGGAACCTAATACTGGTTGCAATCTCCCCACGGAAAATTACCCTATACCACGCAATAATTAATAATTATCAATCAAATCATCCACATTTATTCACTTTTGGAAAGTATCTGATCGGATTTTCTAGTAATATATGCGCCGACAGCTCGTCGACGCCAAGGTACTTTTCTAGTACGTTTATTCTTTGGAATAACGGAGATAGATATGTATTCTCCACGGTTGTTAGGGACGGATAATGAGGAGAACTTCGGAAGTATGTGTTGGAAGATTGTCGGGTTGCTACAAGAGACATATTTGCTCTTCTTCTCGCTAAAGCGAGCTATTAACGTTTGTGCCACCAGCGGGTTATTTGAAGAGAGAGAAAAACTGTAAACGCAAATTAAGTAAGACTTGGAATCAACAGGAAACGGAACATGTAATGGAGATGGATTGAATATACAATTTTCCTCAGAAATAAGGTTTGTGACCCTTTTATTCTAGAGTGAATGACGAATGAGTTCTCTGTCTGAATCATTGATGAGTTTCTTGGCCCTGTAATTAGTGGGGAAGTTTCAGTTGTGACGAAGAGAGCCTGCAATCACCGAGATTTTTATAAAATCGTCCAAAAAGGCTTCGGACACATCTGAAATTCTAGATCTGTCGTAAAATGAACGAATTGTTCAAACGATCGATTTTCCCAACTGAATGCAGCGCTTAACAATAATAATAGATATAAAGATCTTTTACAGCAAGCCAGCCGCTGAATATTAAGACGAAGGGCTCCACCAGAGATTCTATTGGGCTGAGTTCACGTAATGAAATATTATATTTAAAACTGTATATAGATAAAGGACAGAGAGAGAGAGAGAGAGAGAGAGAGAGAGAGAGAGAGAGAGAGAATGAAATTAGAGAAAATACGCAGAATCCTCCATTAGTATAATTGTTTGCCTGTCTTATCATGGATCAGCCTAAAGATAAAACAGAAGGCCCTTACTTTACTGTACAGGTTTATGTGTGAGAGACATTACACCAAGTAAGCGGCAAGCTGCATTCACATACTTTCATCATTTACAGTATAATCCATTATAATGGCGACCGTGACAGGACACGTTTTTGGACGTTGTTATAATAATTCTCTGTTTCATGTGAACTATGACGAGCCAACTTAACTGACGCTTGGAAAAGAGAAGAAATACTCGCAGTCACATAAAGTGGATCTACAAATAAGAACATAAAACAACACGCTGAGTGGAGAAAAAGGCTAGATCTATAATTTTATTATTAAAGCTTGCTAGTATAGATGAAGTATACGCTTTTTTATTTAGTATTATTGGATATTTGAACATTGATTATTTGTGTTCATGCTAGATGTAGTTCGATTGACCTGCCCCAGTTGCATTTATTTGTATAAGTACAGTAAGAAACTAGCCACAGAAGTACTCTTGTGTGAACGGAGTTACGTATAGTGACAGTAGAAGGGAGATATATATATATACATATATATTGACGGTAGAAAATTAATATGGTTTTAACTAGGGCAACGTTTAAGATGAGTCAAGCAGAGCAGAGCAGCACGCAACAGCCTTCAGCTGTTAGCACTGATGATAATGATGTAGTAAGAAGTGTTGTAGAACCGATCGCTACAGATAGCGCAAGAGAACGCCCTGTAGACACGGCTGGAGATGAAACGGCAAGTACGCAACATGGGTTAGATCCATTGGTCATTATCATGAGACAGATGCAGATGATAACCGAGAATATTAATAATATGAATACAAAATTAGCCTCAGTCACTGAAGGGCAAAATGATTTGAATGCGAAATTAGCCTCAGTTACTGAAGGGCAGGAAAATCTGAAAACCGACATTAACGCGAAATTAGCCTCAGTTACTGAAGGGCAAAATGATTTGAACGCGAAATTAGCCTCAGTTACGGAAGGGCAGGAAAATTTGAAAACTGAGATTAAGCAGCAGTTACAAGGCAGTTTTTCCGAATTAGAGCAGCGGATAGAGGAGAAGACAAAGGAACTTAAAGATCAGGCCGAAGAGACGGAACGAAAATTAACTGTACAAATAGCATTGGTGAAAGCTCAATGTGAGGAATCTACTCATCACGTACGTGTAGAAATGAAGGAGTATGTGGCGATTAAGATAGATACCGTACGGGAACAGGTGGAAATGGTTCCGCAATCAGTACAAAAGCAAGATGCCATGTCATGTGCAATTGCGCAACTTCCTGAATTGGCACGTACGCAGACTAACCTAAAGGAAAGTGTTGAACATCTGGCAGAGCGTCAAGATGTTATAGACCATCAAATTAATCTATTAACGGGTAAATTATCCGAAATCACATTAGAAAACAAAAGGCTAATTAGTGAAAACGTTGAGCATAATGTTAAGGCAGCATTCCAGAGTCTATTTGGCAAACAGGAAGAGAATTTGTTTGCGAAAGGACTTGAGGAAGTGCGACAGCAGTTAGGTGCTGATTTCGAGCATTGGAAACAATCGATAGAAGAGTCGATACGCGTTTCACAACAAGGCTCAGAACAAATGAATACAGGCCACCAGCAGAAGTCGGCAGCGACTATAGAGCCAGTTACTGCACATTCGCACACGATGCCGACTGGTGTAAGTAATTCAAACATTAAATTGCCACGAGCTAGTTGTTCACGTGAATTTTTATCTAACGGAGATTACGAAAGCCTTTGCCATGCCGAAGAAAAAATGATAAAGCATCGGCAATTCCAGATTTTTAACACTGACAAAAGGGGGGTCCATCCAATTGTTTTTATTCGAAGTTTCAGAGGAGTGCTACCCAGAAATTGGTCGGAGTGGCAGAAGATCAGTTTCGTTACAGGATATATACAAGGTTCGGGGGCGATTTGGGCTTCGGACATGACTTCTGTTTGCTCGACATATGACGATTTTGAGAAGGCGTTTTTAGCAAAGTTCTGGTCAGAAGGGGTACAGGAACGCCTAAGCCAGGAGGTGCTCTACCCAGAGCCTTTCTCCTTTTCAAAAGGAAGCCTTAGGAAGTATTTTGAAAAATATATAAATAAAACTAGATACTGGGACAGACCTATGCCTTTGCCAGACATAATAAACATACTTAAGGCAAGACTACCAACTAGCATCCGGAATCAATTGATTTACGGCAACGACAAAGACTTGGAGTCGTTCCTCACGACGTTAGACCATATAGATATTATCGAAGAGAACAACCAGAAAGCCCGTAATAACAGATTCCAATGTAGGTAGATAGAACCTCCGCCAAACGGTAGGCAAGGGAATGGACAGATATCGTTAAATAGCGGAGAAACCCCTCAAAATCTCAATAGTAATACCGGCAATAGTCTTGCGAGGGGCTATCCAAGGAACAACAGAAATGGGAAAAGATACAATCCTTTGTGGGGGAACGAAAGGAATTTCAGACCTCAAGCCTGGAATAATAACAGTAATAGAAAGTGGAATCAACCGGGGGGAATGAACTCAAATAACCAACATCAGTGGGGATGGACATCTACGAATCAACCGGTAATTACCGAAGTGACGGATGATGTCAACCAGCAGGCAAATCAAAATCCAACAAACTTGTAAGGACCCACTCGTGCCCCGGAGAAGCGGTCAACAATTGGTTGAGGGGCAACAGGATATGTGTACCCATGCTAACGTATAATGATGGACGATTGCTGGCAGATGAATTGACTGAGGACTTAGAACCCCAAGATGAGGATAAGGAACAGATGGCAGTAGCCGAAGTGCAAGTCATTTTGGAGAGTGTACCTATAGTGGCGGTTTTAGACACAGCTGCAACCACAAATGTTATTTCGGAGGCTCTATTCAACAAGATCAGAAATATAAGACGAGTACCAATTTTTCCAGTTCAAAATTGCAGAATAATAGGCGCCGTTGGGGCTAGATCGGCTAATGTAAAAGTGCAGTCACTACTTAGTGTAGAAGTCGGAAATGTAGCAATATTAACTACATTCCTTGTTGTGAAAAATTTGGTGGTAGATTGCATTATTGGAGTCGACAGCCTACGTCAATACGGATGCAGAATAGATTTTAAAACAGGAAAAATTTGGTTAAATGTAAATAAACAAGAAATTGAGTTGGACTTGTTGAAAAAAGAAAGCCTTACCAGAAAATATAATAGTGGGATCAGTGTGCAAGTAATCAGGACGGCACAAAATTCTAAACAGCACGTAATTAATGAGTTCCAAGTTAAAGGAGATTTCGGTCAATTAGTGTACGAGAAGTTAAATGAATCCGACTGCATTACTGAAGATCAGAAGAAGCAGCTAAAAGAATTATTATTAGCGTATAAAAACGTGTTTGATGAAAGGCCAGGAGTTATTAAGGGATACATATGCCATCTCTACGTTAAGCCGCACGAAACGTATTGTAGAACTTTCTATCCTGTTCCCTGGAGGTTAAAGGCTCAAGTTCAAAAAGAAATAGATCACATGTTGAAATGGGGTTTGATCGAACCCTCTACAAGCCCATACTGCTCCCCATTGTTGGTTGTACCAAAAGCAAATGGGTCTGTGAGACTGGTACTCGACGCCAGAGAAATAAATAAAATCATAATTCCAGTGAGAACACATCCGGAAGACATAGACAAACTTATACAACGGTTCCAGGATGTCCAATATTTGACGAGCATTGATTTGCGCAGTTCTTATTGGCAAGTCAAGCTGGATGAGTTACCAAGGAAATATACGGCTTTCATTTATTCCGGAAGAAGTTACCAATTTACTGTAGCTCCTTTCTGACTCAACATTAGTGCTGGAATCTTTATAGCAGCTCTAGATTATGCACTAGGTTCATACCCGGGATCGAACAAAATAAAAGGGTTATTTTCCCATAACGACTTGAAAAAATTTAATGAAGATTAGAAGATAGGGAGGAATGGTGTTGCGAGTGACAGAGATGAACGCTCGTAAAAAACATAACAATAAACTGTGTGTGTAGTGTTAGAAAACTATAAATTGAAATAATTAATCAGTGACATAGACTATAGAAATAGTGACTAACTATTACTATCGAGTGTTGCAAAGAAGATAGTGGAGATAGGCTTCACCTGTGTTTTGGTGAACATGGAACTTTAGCATTGCTAATGTCATCAAGATTTATAAAGGATCTAACTGACCTTCTAGAACAATGAAATGTTTCCCGTAAATGACGCTGAATAATCAAAAGAGGTTCCGAGTGAAGGTTCATATATAATTTCAAGTGCACATTTAGATGTGTAAACGTGTGAAGGGATGTGTTGAGGCAGTGAATCGTGAGTGACGGTTGACGCCGCAAAGATAATTTCCCGCGCAAAACAGTTGACGTCGGCGCGAGAGTTAAAATCGAAATAGACGACACAGATATGCTTTGTAAGAGACTCGCATCAAACGCGAGGGTAAACTGATTCATGTTGAACTTTAAAAAGAAAAGGTGTTATAATTAGAAGTTAAGAGTTTTTAATTTATTAATGAATGATCAAAGAAAGTAATATTCATAGAATTAGTAGTTATTTAATGGTTCGTGTTCGTTTGGGAATTTTATTTGAAAAATCCATTTCCATATATGTGCATGTATGAACGCCGTATGAATCAGAGAATAAATGAAAGAAGTGAATCCGCATTCCTCAATGCTAATAAGTTTTACATTACAGCAATCACGCGGAGAAATATATGTATTTAGAATAAAAAGTTTTTGAGTATAGATAAATTATATGACTTTTCAAGGAAATGATGGATTATGTCTTTGTATAAAATGAACTACACTTTCCATTATTCGATTATTTGAATCCAAAATCTATTGTAAGTTGCATGAATCCTTTAAATTACGAAGAACAAATCAGTGATAGACAATGTGTCAGAACTTTTGGATTTATAAGCACAAGTGGGGATGCAAAGTCAAAAAGAGTATTCAAACGAGAGTAAATATGATGATGCTTTTGGCAACATCATTAGTTAATGGCAAAATTCCTTGAAGTACGTCGTAACAAAAAGGATCCATGAAGCCATACGGATTTTGCTTTCAGAAAGGAGAATCTTGGACGGTGCAACCTAACCAGTTCTCTTACAGGAAGAGTTTCCCTTTTGGTCATTGCTAATTCTTTTGGAATGAATGTTGCATGTGAATTCGAGTATCCCTGTCCTTTCTACTCTTCCCATTGTGGGCCGCGTAGAAGACCGACTACAAAGTGGGCCGCGTAGAAGACCGACTACAAATGTGGACGTCGGGGACATGCAAGACCCGGGGGAGTTTTAGCACCGTAAGATATTGTCCTAGGAACAAGACTGTAAAACGAAAATTCACGTTATTTATTGTAAAAATGTTTTTTTTTTTTTTTTTTTTTTTTTTTTTTTTTTTTTTTTTTTTTTTTTTTTTTTTTTTTGCTAGAGGCACAAATCACTCTTCTCCAACTCGTGATATAAATTGATTCCTGTCTTTCCTTTAGAGATCCATTTCAAAATTATTTTTTTTTCTTCTATAGGCTTTCCTATCTTCAATGTACCATAGGCTGGGGGTCTAGGCTTAAGAGGTTTTCCAAGGTTTCCCTGCTTAAGAAAGTTCCCGAATGGGTAGACCCTGATAACAGTTTCATGAAAGATCATTTTCCTTGGTTGTGCACAGCAAACATAACACCTAGATGCACGTAAAAGCAATACAGCCGCGGTAACTGTCTCTTCATTTCTTCTGTTTTCAACATTTCTTTCCTTCGTCTGTCTTAAACATAATATTCTTTTTCAGTCGGAGGACTGACAATTATCACTTCCGGGTTATTCACACTAATAGATAGCTCGCGAAGTGTGTTCGGTAAATCAAAATTGAGCTCACAAACTTCGCTCGCTGCGAGGGGCATTGTAATCTCCCCACGGAAAATTACCCTATACCACGCAATAATTAATAATTATCAATCAAATCATCCACATTTATTCACTTTTGGAAACTATCTGATCGGATTTTCTAGTAATATATGCGCCGACAGCTCGTCGACGCCAAGGTATTTTTCTAGTACGTTTATTATTTGGAGGAACGGAGATAGATATGTATTCTCCATGGTTGTTAGGGACAGATAACAAGGAGAGCTTCGGAAGTATTTGTTGGAAGATAGTCGGGTTGCTGAAAGAGACATATTTGCTCTTCTTCTCGCTAAAGCGAGCTATTAACGTTTGTGCCACTAGCGGGTTATTTGAAAAGAGAGAAAAACTGTAAACGCAAATTAAGTAAGACTTGGAATCAACAGAAAACGGAACATGTAATGGAGATGGATTGAATATACAATTTTCCTCAGAAATAAGGTTTGTGACCCTTTTACTCTAGAGTGAATGACGAATGAGTTCTCTGTCTGAATCATTGATGAGTTTCTTGGCCCTGTAATTAGTGGGGAAGTTTCAGTTGTGACGAAGAGAGCCTGCAATCACCGAGATTTTTATAAAATCGTCCAAAAAGGCTTCGGACACATCTGAAATTCTAGATCTGTCGTAAAATGAACGAATTGTTCAAACGATCGATTTTCCCAACTGAATGCAGCGCTTAACAATTATAACAGATATAAAGATCTTTTATAGCAAGCCAGCCGCTGAATATTAAGACGAAGGGCTCCACCAGAGATTCAATTGGGCTGAGTTCACGTAATAAAATATTATATTTAAAACTGTATATAGATAAAGGACAGAGAGAGAGAGAGAGAGAGAGAGAGAATGAAATTAGAGAAAATACGCAGAATCCTCCATTAGTATAATTGTTTGACTGTCTTATCACGGATCAGCCTAAAGATAAAACAGGAGGCCCTTACTTTACTGTACAGGTTTATGTGTGAGAGACATTACACCAAGTTAGCGGCAAGCTGCATTCACATACTTTCATCATTTACAGTATAATCCATTATATGGTCTCCCAGGAGAAGCTCAATGCACAGACTATTAGAAGAGTAACTCGTCTTGTACTTAAATGGGCATTGACCATTTCGTATTCAATCCCGATGCAATAACTGTGTTTCATTATCAGTGTGAAAGTCCAAGCTATATAGAAAACTTGTAGTGGTGCTTCGGAGTCTAATACTGGTCTCCCAGGAGAAGCTCAAAGCACAGACTATTAGAAGACTCACCCCTCTTGCACTTAATTGGGCATTGTCCCTTTCGTATTCAATCCCGATGCAATATCTGTGTTTCATGGTAAATGTGAAAGTCCAAGGGAAATAGAACACCGGCAGTGGTGCTTCGGAATCTAATACTGGTCTCCCACGAGAAGCTCAAAGCATAGACTATTAGAAGAGTCACTCCTCTCGTACTTAAGTGGGCATTGTCCCTTTCGTATTCAATCCTGATGCAATATCTGTGGTCCACAGTCAATGTGAAATTCCATGGGATATAGAAAACCTGCAGTGGTGCTTCGGAAACTAGTACTGATCTCCCAGGAGAAGCTCAAAGCACAGACTATTAGAAGAGTCTCACCTCTTGTACTTAAGTGGGCATTGTCCCTTTCGTATTCAATCCCGATGCAATATCTGTGTTTCATTGTCAATGTGAAAGTCCAAGGGATATAGAAAATCTGCAGTGGTGCTTCAGAATCTAATACTGGTCTCCCAGGAAAAGCTCAAAGCACAGACTATTTGAAGAGTCACTCCTCATGTAATTGAGTGGGCATTGTCTCTTTCGTATTCAATCCCGATGCAATATCTGTGTTCCATAGTCAATTTGAAAGTCCAAGGGATATAGAAAACCTGCAGTGGTGCTTCGGAATCTTATACGCGTCTCCCAGGAGACGCTTAAAGCACACACTATTAGAAAAGTCACTCCTCTTGTACTTATGTGGGCATTGTCCCTTTCGTATTCGATCCCGATGCAATATCTGTGTTCCATGGTCAATGTGAAAGTCCAAGGGATATAGAAAACCTGCAGTGGTGCTTCGAAATCTAAAACTGGTCTCCCAGGAGACGCTCAGACTATTAGAAGAGTCACTCCTCTTGTACTTAAGTGGGCTATGTCCTCTTCATATTAAATCCCGATGCAATATCTGTATTCCATGGTCAATGTGAAAGTCCTAGGGATATAGAAAACCTGCAGTGATGCATCGTAATCTAATACTGGTCTCCCAGGAGAAGCTCATATACAGATAATTAGAAGAGTCACTCCTTTTGTACTTAGGTGGGTGTAGTCCCTTTCGTATACAATGCCGATGCAATATCTGTGTTTCATGGTCAATGTGAAATACCAAGGGATATAGAAAACCTGCAGTGGTGCTTCGGAATCTAATACTGGTATCTCAGGACAAGCTCAAAGCACAGACTATTAGAAGAGTCACTCCTCTTGTATTTGCGTGGGCATTGTCCCTTCCGTATTAAATCCCGATGCAATATCTGTGTTCCATGGTCAAAGTGAAAGTCCAAGGGATATTGAAAACCTGCAGTGGTGCTTCGGAATCTATTACTGGTCTCCCAGGAGAAGCTGAAATCACAGACTATTAGAAGAGTCACTCTTCTTGTACTTAAGTGTGCATTGTCCCTTTTGTATTCAATCCTGATGCAATACCTGTGTTCCATTGTCAATGTGAAAGTCCAAGGGATATAGAAAACCTGCAGAGGTGCTTCGGAATCTAATACTGGTCTCCTAGGAGAAGCTCAAAGCAAGGACTATTAGAAGAGTCACTCCTCTTGTACTTAAGTGGGCATTGTCCCTTTCGCATTCAATCCGTATGCAATATCTGTGTTCCATTGTCAATGTCTATGTCCCAGAGATATAGAAAAACCTGCAGTGGGGCATCGGAATCTAATACTGGTTTCCCAGGAGAAGCTCAAACACAGACTATTAGAGGAGTCAGTCCTCTTGTACTTAAGTGCGCATTGTCCCTTTCGTATTCAATCCCGATGCAATATCTATGTTCCATGTTCAATGTGAAAGTCCATGGGATATAGAAAACCAGTAGTGGCGCATCGGAATCTAATACTTGTCTCCCAGAAGAAGCTCAAAGCACAGACTATTAGAAGAACCACTCCCCTTGTACTTAGGTGGGCATTGTCCCTTTGGTATTCAATCCCAATGCAATATCTGTGTTCCATGGGCAATGTGAAAGTCCAAGGGATATAGAAATCCTGCAGTGGGAATCTAATACTGGTCTCCCAGGAGAAGCTCAGAGCACAGACTGTGGTGTCACCGCCAGACACCACACTTGCTAGGTGGTAGTTTAAATCGGCCACGGTCCATTTAGTACATGTCGGACCCGCGTGTCGCCACTGTGTGATCGCAGACCGAGCGCCACCACAAGGCAGGTCTCGAGATACGATATAGCACTCGCCCCAGTTGTACGGACGACATTGCTAGCGACTACATGGACGAAGCCTTTCTCTCATTTGCCGAGAGACAGTTAGAATAGCCTTCAGCTCAGGCCATGGCTACGACCTAGCAAGGCGCCATTAGCCTTACACAGTTTGATAGTTATCGTAAGAAATGTCTCATCAAGAACGTTGTAAACCAAAGGATTAAAAGTTAAGTATTCGAGGAGCTGCATACTTTTCTTATTAGCATTCACTACTTATTCTGTTCCGGAATTTGCGCCCGTCTGCGTTAGATATCGTGCATTTCGGCCTCCTCTATCTACAAGGTGTTGGCTCATTTGCCAACACATCAGTGGCGACGGGGGATACGTGTTCTTTCTAATTGCTTACATTTACTTGTGTCATGGCTTCGCCAGATGTACTGTCAGAATTTTATCGCTTGCAGAATCAGCAGACGCAAACGGTATTGGATGCCCTTGGACAGCTCGTCCAGGGTCAACGTGCCATTCAAACCGATGCGGCAGCCGCTTCACCGCTACCGCAGCCACAACATGCAGTTGCACCGCCGTTTCGCAATTTTGATGCGGCGCAAGAATCCTGGACGGAATGGTCACGCCAGTTTGGATTTCATCTCGACGCCTACAGAATGAAGGTAACGAGCGGCAGCCTCACTTATTGTCTTGTGTCGGCGTGCAGACGTACCGTGTGATAGTGAAATTGTTTCCCCGACGCGACGTAGCAACTCTGTCCTACGAAGAAATTTTGTCGGCATTGGACGCCTTTTTCAAAGAAACAGTCAATGTCGTTGCAAAAGGGTATACTTTCTTTCGTACAAAACGTACGGCCAGTCAAACTAATAGGGAGTGGGTTGCAACATTGCAAGGCCTTACAAGGGATTGTGCTTTTGAGTGTGAATGTGGACTCCCTTATTCAGATACAATGGTACGTGATGCAATAGCACAGAACGTTTCTGATGTTCGTATACGGGAGAAAATTTTGAAACTAGTTAATCCCTCCCTTCAGCAAGTGATAGACATATTGGATAGACAGGACACACTTGACTTTGCTCAGGAATCATTTGAAACTTCGCCAGCCGTGTGTAACATTAACTGGCCCGCCGGGCACGCTGCGTGGCCCAGTCAACTGCCCTCGCACACGTCCGCGCAGCTGCCGCCACGCTCTAATCCAGGTGTGCCGCGCCAGCGTACAAATGCAATGAAATCATGCCCGCAGTGTGCTACTAGACATTCGCGTGAAAATTGCCCGTCACGCCAAGCTATTTGCTTTTTCCGTCATAAGAAAGGACATGTTCAAAGTGATTGCGAGAAAAAGCTCAGATCAGACAATCACAACCATTCCAGGCCTTTTGCTTCGCGCCGGAATCGAACCACGAATACTCAGGCTCGTGAACATTCGCACATGGACATTCATGTAGTTACTTCCACTTCGTCCAGTGCCAATGTCTCTAACAGTGACTGTGTACGTCCCACAAAAAGTGTGCGTCGACGTCGCCGGACATCACGTCAATTAGCAAGTGATGCTGTGCCTGTATCAGTTCAAATTGCACGGGACAGTCGCTCTTGTCGTCTGCAGGACAATAAACTTTTTGTAGATTTGGACTTTAATGGCAAAGTGATCCCATTCCAGCTAGATACCGGAGCTGCAGTTTCATTGCTCAATCACGACACATACAAACAACTGGGCAAACCTCCGTTGCGTTCCGCAAATGTTCAGCTAACTACATATTCAGGACAGAAAATTCCTGTGTTAGGACAGTGCAGCCTTCTTGCAACATACTTCTACTGCAGTGAACTTGTTTGGTTTAGATTTATTTCAGTTGTTAACATGTCTATAGTCAATCAGGTCCTATCAGTGAATCAGACTGTGCCTTCAGACAGTGTTTCTCGTCTGTGTGAAGAATTTGCAGACATTATTGCACCGAGCCTTGGTTGCGCTAAGAACTATGAAGCACATTTGGAACTGAAAGTAAACGCGCAACCGAAATTATGCTGAGCACGCAATGTTCCCCACGCATTGCGTGATGAGGTTGCAAGAACATTAAACGATTTAGAATCACAAGGTGTAATTGAACGTGTGCAAGCTTCTCTCTGGGCCTCACCCTTAGTAATTTTGCCGAAACCTTCCGGAAAACTGAGACTTTGTGTGGACTTCAAGGCAACAGTGAATCCACAACTCGTGATTGCAACTTTTCCCTTACCCCGCCCGGAAGATCTTTTTGATAAACTGTGCCCGGGTAAATACTTTTCGAAGTTGGACCTAGCAGATGCGTACTTGCAAATCCCAGTGGACGCCGAATCCCAGCGCGTCTTGGTGGTTAACACGCGTCTTGGTTTGTACCGATTCAAAAGACTGCCATTCGGGTGTGCATCCGCCCCTGCATTGTTTCAGCAATATTTACAAACTGTTTGTGCGTCGGTCCCTACTGCTGCGAACTATCTGGACGATATTGTGATCTCCGGAAAGACAGCCGACGAGCATTTAGCACACCTACGAACATTATTTCAGGTATTGCGACAAAATGGTATTCGCTTGCGGAAGGACAAATGTGTGTTTTTTGCTCGGGACTTGCCGTATTTGGAACATGTCATCAATGCCCAAGGCATACATCCGAGTCCAGAGCACCTCCGTGCCATACAAGATTTGCCTTCACCACGGAATGTGAAGCAGCTACAGAGTGTGTTGGGTAAAATTAACTATTATCATCGCTTTCTGCCTCTTCCATTTCAGCTCCGCTTCATAGCTTACGCCGTAAGGGTGTTCCGTTCGTCTGGACGACGGAATGCGAACGCGCCTTTCGCCAGTTGAAATCGGCGTTGCTTTCAAATACTTGCCTTACGCCATTCGATCCCCAGAAACCCCTTTTGTTGATGGTAGATGCATCGGATTTCTGGATCGGTGCTGTGCTTGCGCACAAAGATGGATCGCATGATCGCCCTATTGCCTTTGCGTCCAAATTGCTCTCGTCTGAGCAAAGAAATTATTCACAGATAGAGAAAGAAGCTTTGGCTCTCGTGTTTGGTGTTACTAAGTTCCATGATTTCTTATATGGTCGTCACTTTACCATCATCACAGACCACAAACCTTTGACGTCGCTTTTTCATCCGAACAAGCCTGTACCTCCGCGTACAGCGCAGAAATTCATTCGCTGGTCTATTTTCCTCTCGCAGTACCGCTACGATATCTTGTATCGGTCCACTGCTAAGCACGGAAACGCCGATGCGTTGTCCCGTTTGCCTGTTGCTGAGGATAAAGCATTCGATTCTTCCGAACTTGCTTGCATGTTCATTGATTCGGAAACCGATGAAGTGGTCGAATCGTTTCCGATTGATTTTCGTCGTGTAGCTACAGCCACAGCTGCTGACCCTGTCCTTGCTACCGTTTTGCGTTTTGTTGCTACGCAATGGCCTTTGTCAAAGTCTCGGATCGAGGATCCGTTGGTTCCCAGAATTTTTGCTCATAGGGAGAGACTTTTTGTACGACGTGGTGTTTTGTTGTTGCGTTCTGATAATGATCAGTCCAGGGTCGTGGTCCCACGTTCGTTACAGTCCTCTGTCTTACGGCTTCTTCACCAAGGACATTGGGGTATAGTGCGAACGAAACAACTTGGTTACAGTCCTCTGTCTTACGGCTTCTTCACCAAGGACATTGGGGTATAGTGCGAACGAAACAACTTGCTCGTCAGCACTGTACTTGGTTCGGAATCGATGCTGCGATTACGAATATGTGTTCTTCTTGCATGGCGTGTGCCGAACAACAATCCGCACCGTCACGGAAAGTCTTTGCATGGCCAAAAGCCACTTCCCCTTGGCAACGCTTGCACATCGATTTTGCTGGTCCATTCTGGAATGCTCGATGGTTGGTTCTGGTAGATGCCTTCAGTAATTTTCCTTTTGTTGTCCGGATGTCTTCCACGACGTCCTCCGCCACCATCCAAGCGTTGTCTGCTATCTTCTGCAATGAAGGTCTTCCGCAGACTATTGTTTCCGACAATGGCCCACAATTCATGTCCGCAGAATTTCAGTCATTCTGTCAGGCCAATGGTATTCAACATCTGACGTCCGCGCCGTTTTCGCCTCAGTCAAACGGTGCCGCTGAACGATTGGTCCGGACTTTCAAGTCACAGATGTTGAAGTTGAAAGAGTCGCATTCTCGGGAGGACGCGTTGTTGCTCTTTTTGTCATCGTATCGCTCTCAGCCCCGAGATGGTCGCTCGCCGGCTGAGTTGCTCCACGGTCGTCCTCATCGAACCTAGATGTCTTTGCTGCCTCCGCCGCATCAGGTTCCTATGCAGCGGCAGACTTCTGCTTTTGCTCCAGGCGACGTTGTATTCTATCGCCACTATCGAGGTTCACGGCGTTGGCTCGCAGGGAGCATTCTTCGCTGCCTCGGCCGCGAGATGTATTTGGTTTTGGGGGCCTCTGGTGAGGTGCAACGGCATCTCAATCAGCTGCGCCTCTGTCGTCGCACGGGTTCTGCCGCTCCCCGTCTGCTTTCAGTGTCGGTGCCGTCCGGTCAGCGCCCTGGGGACCCATCTACTGGCTCGCCTCATCCCCAGGTGTCACCGACGATGCCTTCCATTTTGCCCCATGGCGACGCGCCGCTGCCGCCTCCGCCGCAGCCGCCTGTCCTCCAGCCGGCGCCGCCCGCAGTGGACGCTTCGCTGCAGCCGCCAAGCGCCTCCCTGGGTCACGCGCCGCCGATCGCTTCCCGTGACCAGCTGTCCTCCACCATGGAACTCTTGCCCGCTCCGGACCACATGGCGTCTTTGCGCGTCGGATACCACGAACCAATGGAGGTCGACCCTTCGGCTCCTCCTGTCTCTTTACGGGCGCATACGCCGCATGTTGACGTGCACCCTGGACTAGGTTTTCATGCGTTTCCTAGCTCCCCTCGGACCGAATGGCCGGGTGCGGGTGGCACAGCCTCGCCTGTTGTTAGGCTCCCCACCTCATCGCATACGTCAACATGGGGTCCTCCCCACGGCGGGCGGAAGCCTTATCACACGACCGTTCGCCGATTTGCGGGGGAGGAATGTGGTGTCACCGCCAGACACCACACTTGCTAGGTGGTAGCTTAAATCGGCCGCGGTCCATTTAGTACATGTCGGACCCGCGTGTCGCCACTGTGTGATCGCAGACCGAGCGCCGCCACAAGGCAGGTCTCGAGATACGATATAGCACTCGCCCCAGTTGTACGGACGACATTGCTAGCGACTACACGGACAAAGCCTTTCTCTCATTTGCCGAGAGACAGTTAGAATAGCCTTCAGCTCAGGCCATGGCTGCGACCTAGCAAGGCGCCATTAGCCTTACATAGTTTGATAGTTATCGTATGAAATGTCTCATCAAGAACGTTGTAATCCAAAGGATTAACACTTAAGTATTCGAGGAGCTGCGTACTTTTCTTATTAGCATTCGCTACTTATCCTGTTCCAGAATTCACGCCCGTCTGCGTTAGATAGCGTGCATTTCGGCCTCCTCTATCTACAGGGTGCTGGCACATTTGCCAACACATCACAGACAATTAGAAGAGACACTCCTCTTGTACTTAAGTGGTCATTGTCCCTTTCGTATTAAATCCCGATGCAATATCTGTCGTTCTAGGACAATGTGAAAGTCCAAGGAAATAAAAAACCTGCAGTGGTGCTTCGGAATCTAATACGGGTCTCCCACGAGAAACTCAAAGCATAGACTATTAGAAAAGTCACTCCTCTTGTACTTAAGTTGGCATTGTCCCTTTCGTATTCAATCCCGATGCAATATCTGTGGTCCACGGTCAATGTGAAATTCCATGGGATATAGAAAACCTGCAGTGGTGCTTCGGAATCTAGTACAGATCTCCCAGGAGAAGCTCAAAGCTCAGACTATTAGAAGAGTCTCACTTCCTGTACTTTAGTGGGCATTGTCCCTTTCGTATTCAATCCCGATGCAATAATTGTGGTCCGCAGTAAATGTGAAATTCCATGGGATATAGAAAAATTGCAGTGGTGCTTCGGGATCTAGTACTGATCTCCGAGGAGAAGCTCAAAGCACAGACTATTAGAAGAGTCCCACCTCTTGTACTTAGGTGGGCATTGGCCCTTTAGTATTCAATCCCGATGCAATATCTGTGTTCCATTGTCAATGTGAAAGACCAAGGGATATAGAAAACCTGCAGTGGTGATCCGGAATCTAATACTGGTCTCTTAGGAGAAGCTCAAACACAGATTATTTGAAGATACACTCCTCTTGTAGTTAACTGGGCATTGTGCCTTTCGTATTCAATCGTGATGCAATATCTGTGTTCCATGGTCAATGTGAAAGTCCAAGGGATATAGAACACCTGCAGTGGCGCTGCGGAATCTAATACTGATCTCGCAGGAGAAGCTCAAAGCATAGACTATTATAAGAGTCACTCCTCTTGTACTTCAGTGGGAATTATTCTTTCATATTCAATCCCGATGCAATATCTGTGTTTCACAGTCAATGTGAAAGTCAAAAGGATATAGAAAAGCTGCAGTGGTGCTTCGGATTCTAATACTGGTCTCCCAGGAGAAGCTCAAATGTTACACTTTTAGAAAAGTCACTAATCTTGTACTTAAGTGGGCATTGTCCCTTTTGTATACAATCCCGATTAATATCTGTGTTCCATGGTCAATGTGAATGTCCAAGGGATACAGAAAACCCGCAGTGGTGCTTCGAAATCTAAAACTGGTTTCCCACGAGAAGCTCAAAGCACAGCCTATTAGAAGAGTGACTTCTCTTGTACTTAACTGGGCATTGTCCCTTTCGTATTTAGTCCCGATGCAATATCTGTGTTCCATGGTCAATGTGTAAGTCCAAGCTATACAGATAAGCTGCAGTGGTTCTTCGGAATCTAATACTGGTTTCCCAGGAGAAGCACAAAGCACATCCTATTAGAAGAGTCACTCCTCTTGTACTTCAGAGGGAATTATTCTTTCATATTCAATCCCGATGCAATATCTGTGTTTCACAGTCAATGTGAAAGTCAAAAGGATATAGAAAACCTGCAGTGGTGCTTCGGATTCTAATACTGGTCTCCCAGGAGAAGCTCAAATGTTACACTTTTAGAAAAGTCACTAATCTTGTACTTAAGTGGGCATTTTCCCTTTTGTATACAATCCCGATTAATATCTGTGTTCCATGGTCAATGTGAATGTCCAAGGGATACAGAAAACCCGCAGTGGTGCTTCGAAATCTAAAACTGGTTCCCACGAGAAGCTCCAAGCACAGAATATTTGAAGAGTCACTCCTCTTGTACTAAAGTGGGCATTGTCCCTTTTGTATACAATCCCGATTAATATCTGTGTTCCATGGTCAATGTGAATGTCCAAGGGATACAGAAAACCTGCAGTGTGCTTCGAAATCTAAAACTGGTCTCCCAGGAGAAGCTCAAAGCACAGCCTATTAGAAGAGTCACTCCTCTTGTACTTAAGTGGGCATTGTCCCTTTCGTATTCAATCCCGATGCAATATCTAAGTTCCACAGTGAATGTGAAAGTCCAAGGGATATAGAAAACCGGCAGTGGTGCATCGGAATCTAATACTCTTGTCCCAGGAGATGCCCAAAACACAGACTATTAGAAGAGTCACTCTTCTTGTACTTATGTGGGCAATGTCCCTTTGGTATTCAGTCCCGATAAAATATCTGTGTTCCATGGTCAATATGAAAGTACAAGAGATATAGGAAACCTGCAGTGGTTCTTCAGAATCTAATACTGGTCTCCCAGGAGAGGCACAAAGCACAGACAATTAGAAGAGTCACTCCCATTAACCTTAAGTTGGCTTTGTCCCTTCCGTATTCAATCGCGATGCTATATCTGTGTTTCATTGTCAATGTGAAAGTCCGAGGGATGTAGAAAACCTTCAGTATGCTTCAGAATCTAATACTGGTCTCTCAGGATAAGCTCAAAGCACAGACTATTAGAAGAGTCACTCCGCTTGTGCTTAAGTGGGCATTGTCCGTTTCGTATTAAATCCCGATGAAATATCTGTGTTCCATGGTCAATGTGAAAGTCCAAGGGATATAGATTTCATGCAGTGGTGCTTCGGAATCTAATACTGGTCTCCCAGGAGACGCTCAAAGATAAGACTATTAGAAGAGTCACTCCTTTTGTACTTAAGTGGGCATTGTCCCTTTTGTATTCAATCCCGATGCAATATCTGTGTTCCATGGTCTATGTGAAAGTCCAAGCTATATAGATAAGCAGTAGTGGTGCTTCGGAATCAAGTACTGGTATCCCAGGAGAAGCTCAAAGCACAGACTAATTGCAGAGTCACTCCTCTTGCCCTTAAGTTGGCATTGTCACTTTCGTATTCAATCCCGATGAAATATCTGTATTCCATGGTCAATGTGAGAGTCCAAGGGATACCGATAACCTGCAGTGGTGCATCGGAATCTAATACTGGTCTCCCAGTAGAAGCTCAAAGCACAGACTATTAGAAGAGTATTCAATCCCGATGCAATATCTGTGGTCCATGGTCAATGTGAAATTCCAAGGGATATAGAAAACCTTCAGTGGAGCAACAGAATCTAATACTGATTTTCCAGGAGCAGCACAAAAACTGATAATTAGAAGAGTCACTCCTCTTGTACTTAAGTGGGCATTGTCCCTTTCGTATTCAATCCCGATGCAATATCTGTGTTCCACGGTCAATGTGAAAGTCCAAGGGATATAGAGTACCTGCAGTGGTTCTTCGGAATCTATTACTGTTCTCCCAGGAATAGCTCAAAGCACAGACTATTAGAAAAGCCACTCCTCATGTACTTAAGTGGGCATTGTCGCTTTGGTATTCAATCCCAATGCAATATCTGTGTCTCACGGTCAATGAGAAAGTCCAAGCGATATAGAAAACGTGCAGTGGTGCATGGGAATCTTATACTGGTCTCCCAGGAGAAGCTCAAAGCACAAACTATTAGAAGAGTCACTCCTCTTGTACTTAAGTGGGCATTGTGCCTTTCGTATTCAGTCCCGATGCAATTTCTGTGTTCCATGGTCAATGTGATACTCCAACTGATATCAAAAACCTGCAGTGGTGCTTCGGAAACTAATACTGGTCTCCCAGGAGAAGCTCAAAGCACAGTCTATTAGATGAGTCAATCCTCTTGTACATAAGTGGGCATTGTCCATTTCGTATTCAATCCCGATGCAATATCTTTGTTCCATGGTTAATGCGATAGTCCAGTCTACATAGAAAAGCTGTAGTGGTGCTTCGGAATCTAATACTGGTCGCCCAGGAGAAGCTCAAAACATAGATTATTATAAGAGTCACTCCTCTTGTATTTAACTGGGCATTGTCCATTTCGTATTCAATCCCGATGCAATATCTGTGTTCCATGGTCAATGTGAAAGTCCAAGGGATATAGAAAACCTGCAGTGGTGCATCGGAATCATATACTGGTCTCCCAGAAGAAGCTCAAAGCACAAACTATTAGAAGAGTTACTCCTCTTTTACCTAAGTGGGCATTGTGCCTTTCGTATTCAATCCTGATGCAATATCTGTGTTCCATGGTCATTGTGAATTTCCAGGGGATATAGAAAGACTGTAGTGTTGCATCAGAATCTAAACTGGTCTCCCAGGACAAGCTCAACGCACAGACTATTAGAAGAGCCACTCCTCATGTACTTACGTGGGCATTGTCCCTTGAGTATTCAATCCCGATGCAATATCTGTGTTCCATGGTCAATGTGAAAGTCCCAGGGATATAGAAAACCTGCAGTGGTGCTTCGGAATCAAATACTGGTCTCCCACGTGAAGCTTAAAGCATAGACTATTAGAAGAGTCACTCCTCTTGTACTTAAGTGGGCATTGTCCATTTCGTATTCTATACCGATGCAATATCTGTGTTCCATGGTCAATGTGAAAGTCCAAGGGATATAGAAATCCTGCAGTGGTGCTTCTTAATGTAACTGGTCTCCCAGGAGAATCTCAAAACACAGACTATTAGAAGAGACACTCCTCCTTTACTTAAGTGGTTATTGTCTCTTTCGTATTCAATCCCGATGCAATATCTGTGGTTCATGGTCAATGTGAACGTCCAAGGGAAATAGAAAACCTGCTGTGGTGCTTCGGAATCTAATACTGATCTCCCACGAGATGCGCAAAGCATTGACTATTAGAAGAGTCACTCCTCTTGTACTTAAGTGGCCATTGTCTTTGTCGTATTCAATCCCGATGCAATATCCGTGGTCCACGGTCAATGTGAAATTCCATGGGATATAGAAAACCTGCAGTGGTGCTTCGGAATCTAGTACTGATCTCCCAGGAGAAGCTCAAAGCACAGACTATTAGCAGAGTCTTACCTCTTGTACTTAAGTGGGCATTGTCCCTTTCGTATTCAATCCCGATGCAATATCGGTGTTTCATTAACAATGTGAAAGTCCAAGGGATATGGAAAACATACAGTGCTGCTTCGGAACCTAATACTGGTCACCCAGGAGAAGCTCGAAGCACGGACTATTAGAAGAGTAACTCGTCTTGTACTTAAGTGGGCATTGACCCTTTCGTATTAAATCCCGATGCAATGACTGTGTTTCACTGTCAATGTGAAAGTCCAAACTATATAGAAAACTTGTAGTGGTGCTTCGGAGTATAATACTGGTCTCCCAGGAGAGGCTCAAAGCACAGACTATTAGAAGAGTCATTCCATTTGTACTTAATTGGGCATTGTCCCTTTCGTATTAAATCCCGATGCAATATCTCTGCTCTATGGTCAATGTGAAAGTACAAAGGTTATAGAAAAACCTGCAGTGGTGCTTCGGAATATAATACTGGTCTCCCAGGGGAAGCTCAAAACACAGACTATTGGAAGAGTCACTCCTCTTCCACTTAAGTGGGCATTGTACCTTTCGTATTCAATCCTGATGCAATATCTGTGTTTCATTGTCAATGGGAAAGTCCAAGGGGTATAGAAAGCATGCAGTGCTGCTTCGGAACCTAATATTGGTTGTAATCTCCCCACGGATAATTACCCTCTACCACGCAATAATTAATAATTATCTATCAAATCATCCACAATCATTCACTTTTGGAAAGTATCTGATCGGATTTTCTAGTATTATATGCGCCGACAGCTCGTCGACGCCAAGGTATTTTTCAAGTACGATTATTCTTTGGAAGATCGGAGACAGATATGTATTCTCCATGGTTGTTAGGGACGGATAACGAGGAGAGCTTCGGAAGTATCTGTTGGAAGATTGTCGGGTTGCTAAAAGAGACATATTTGCTCTTCTTCTCGCTAAAGCGAGCTATTAACGTTTGTGCCACTAGCGGGTTATTTGAAGAGAGAGAAAAACTGTAAACGCAAATTAAGTAAGACTTGGAATCAACAGAAAACGGAACATGTAATGGAGATGGATTGAATATACAATTTTCCTCAGAAATAAAGTTTGTGACCCTTTTACTCTAGAGTGAATAACGAATGGGTTCTCTGTCTGAATCATTGATGATTGTGTTGGCCCTGTAATTAGTGGGGAAGTTTCAGTTGTGACGAAGAGAGCCTGCAATCACGAGATTTTTATGAAGTCGTCCAAAAAGACTTCGGACACATCTGAAATTCTAGATCTGTCGTAAAATGAACGAATTGTTCAAACGATCGATTTTCCCAACTGAATGCAGTGCTTAACAATAATAATAGATATAAGGATCTTTTACAGCAAGCCAGCCGCTGAATATTAAGACTAAGGGCTCCACCAGAGATACTACTGGGCTGAGTTCACGTAATGAAATATTATATTTAAAACTGTATATAGATAAAGGACAGAGAGAGAGAGTGCGAGAGAGAAAGAGAGACAGAGCGAATGACATAAGAGAAAATATGCAGAATCCTCCATTAGTATAATTGCTTGCCTGTCTCATCATGGATCAGCCTAAAGATAAAACAGGAGGCCCTTACTTTACTGTACAGGTTTATGTGTGAGAGACATTACACCAAGTTAGCGGCAAGCTGCATTCACATATTTTTATCATTTACAGTATAATCCATTATGTGGTATCCCAGGAGAAGTTCAAAGCACAGACTATTAGAAGAGTAACTCGTCTTGTACTTAAGTGGGCATTGACCCTTTCGTATTCAATTACGATGCAATAACTGTGTTTCGTTGTCAATGTGAAAGTCCAAGCTATATAGAAAACTTGTAGTGGTGCTTCGGAGTCTAATACTGGTCTCCCAGGAGAATCTCAAAGCACAAACTACTAGAGGAGTCACTCCTCTTACACTTAATTGGGCATTGTCCCTTTCCTATTCAATCCCGATGCAATATCTGTGTTCCATGGTCAATGTGAAAGTCCAAGGAATATAGAAAACCTGCAGTGGTGCTTCGAAATCTAATACTGGTCACCCAGGAGATGCTCAAAGCACAGACTATTAGAAGAGACACCCCTCTTGTACTTAAGTGGGCATTGTCCCTTTCGTATTCAATCCCGATGCAATATCTGTGTTCCATTGTCAATGTGAAATTCCAAGGGTAATAGAAAACCTGCAGTGGTGCTTCGGAACCAAATATTGGTCTCTCAGGAGAAGCTCAAACACAGATTACTTAAAGAATCACTCCTCTTGTAATTAAGTGGGCATTGTGCCCTTCGTATTCAATCGTGACGCAATATCTATGTTTCATGGTAAATGTGAAGGTCCAAGGCAAATAGTAAACCAGCAGTGGTACTTAGGAATCTACTACTTGTCCCCCCCCCCCCCCAAAGAGAAGCTCAAAGCATAGACTATTAGAAGAGTCACTACTCTTGTACTTGAGTCGGTATTGTCCCATTCGTATTCAATCCCAATGCAATATCTGTGGTCCACAGTCAATGTGAAATTTCATGGGATATAGAAAACCTGCAGTGGTGTTTCGGAATCTAGTACTGATCTCCCAGGAGAAGCTCAAAGCACGGACTATTTGAAGAGTCTCACCTCTTGCACTTAAGTGGGCATTGTCCCTTTTGTATGCAATCCCGCTGCAATAACTATGTTTCATTGTCAATGTGAAAGTCCAAGCTATATGGAAAAGCTGTAGTGAGGCTTCGGAGTCTAATTCTGGTCTCCCAGGAGAAGCTCATAGCACAGACTGTTAGAAGAGTCACTCCTCTTGTACTTAAGTGGGCATTGTCCCTTTCGTATTCAATCCCGATGCAATATCTGTGTTCCATTGTCAATGTGAAATTCCAAGGGTAATAGAAAACCTGCAGTGGTGCTTCGGAACCAAATATTGGTCTCTCAGGAGAAGCTCAAACACAGATTACTTAAAGAATCACTCCTCTTGTAATTAAGTGGGCATTGTGCCCTTCGTATTCAATCGTGACGCAATATCTGTGTTCCATAGTCAATGTGAAAGTCCAAGGGATATAGAAAACTTGCAGTGGTGCTTCGGAATCTAATACTGATCTCGCAGGAGAAGCTCAAAGCATAGACTATTAGAAGAGTCACTCCTTTTGTACTTCAGTGGGAATTATCCCTTCATAATCAATCCCGATGCAATATCTGTGTTTCACAGTCAATGTGAAAGTCAGAGGGATATAGAAAACCTGCAGTGGTGCTTCGGAATGTAATAGTGGTCTCCCAGGAGAAGCTCAAACCACAGACTATTAGAAAAGTCACTCCTCTTGTACTTAAGTGCGTATTGTCCCTTTTGTATTCAATCCCGATGCAATTTCTGTGTTCCATGGTCAAGGAGAATGTCCAAGGGATACAGAAAACCTGCAGTGGTGCTTCGAAATCTAAAACTCGTCTCCCAGGAGAAGCTCAAAGAACAGACTATTAGAAGAGTCACTCCTCTTGTACTTAAGTGGGCATTGTCCCTTTCGTATTAAATCCCGATGCAATATCTGTGTTCCATGGTCAATGTGAAATTCCAAGGGATATAGGAAACCCGCAGTGGTGCTTCGGAATCTAATACTGGTCTCCCAGGAGAAGCTCAAAGCACAGACTATTAGAAGCGGCACTTCTCTTGTACTTAAGTGGGCATTGTCCCTTTCGTATTCAGTTCCGATGCAATATCGGTGTTCCATGGCCAATGTGAAAGTCCAAACTATATGGATAAGCTGTAGTGGTGCTTCGGAATCTAATACTGGTCTCTCAGGAGAAGCTCAAAGCACAGACTATTAGAAGAGGCACTTCTCTTGTACTTAAGTGGGCATTGTCCCTTTCGTATTTAATCCCGATGCAATATCTGTGTTCGATGGCCAATGTGAAAGTCTAAGAGATATAGAAAACCTGCAGTGGTGCTTCGGAATCTAATACTGGTTTCCCAGGAGAAGCTCAAAGCACAGACTATTAGAAGAGTCACTCGTCTTCTACTTACGTGGGCATTATACCATTTGTATTAAATCCCGATGCAATATCTGTGTTCCATGGTCAATGTGAAAGTCCTAGGGATATAGAAATCCAGCAGTGGTGCTTCGGAATCTAATCCTGGTCTCGCAGGAGACGCTCAAAGCACAGTCTATTAGATGAGTCAATCCTCTTGTACATAAGTGGGCATTGTTCATTTCGTATTCAATCCCGATGCAATATCTTTGTTCCATGCTTAATGCGATAGTCCAGTCTACATAGAAAAGCTGTAGTGGTGCTTCGGAATCTAATACTGGTCGCCCAGGAGAAGCTCAAAACACAGACTATTATAAGAGTCACTCCTCTTGTATTTAACTGGGCATTGCCCATTTCGTATTCAATCCCGATGCAATATCTGTGTTCCATGGTCAATGTGAAAGTCCAAGGGATATAGAGAACCTGCAGTGGTGCATCGGAATCATATACTGGTCTCCCAGAAGAAGCTCAAAGCACAAACTATTAGAAGAGTTACTCCTCTTTTACCTAAGTGGGCATTGTGCCTTTCGTATTCAATCCTGATGCAATATCTGTGTTCCATGGTCATTGTGAATTTCCAGGGGAAATAGAAAGACTGTAGTGTTGCATCAGAATCTAAACTGGTCTCCCAGGACAAGCTCAACGCACAGACTATTAGAAGAGCCACTCCTCATGTACTTACGTGGGCATTGTCCCTTGAGTATTCAATCCCGATGCAATATCTGTGTTCCATGGTCAATGTGAAAGTCCCAGGGATATAGAAAACCTGCAGTGGTGCTTCGGAATCAAATACTGGTCTCCTACGTGAAGCTTAAAGCATAGACTATTAGAAGAGTCACTCCTCTTGTACTTAAGTGGGCATTGTCCATTTCGTATTCTATACCGATGCAATATCTGTGTTCCATGGTCAATGTGGAAGTCCAAGGGATATAGAAATCCTGCAGTGGTGCTTCTTAATGTAACTGGTCTCCCAGGAGAATCTCAAAACACAGACTATTAGAAGAGACACTCCTCCTTTACTTAAGTGGTTATTGTCTCTTTCGTATTCACACCCGATGCAATATCTGTGGTTCATAGTCAATGTGAACGTCCAAGCGAAATAGAAAACCTGCTGTGGTGCTTCGGAATCTAATACTGATCTCCCACGAGATGCGCAAAGCATTGACTATTAGAAGAGTCACTCCTCTTGTACTTAAGTGGCCATTGTCTTTGTCGTATTCAATCCCGATGCAATATCCGTTTTCCACGGTCAATGTGAAATTCCATGGGATATAGAAAACCTGCAGTGGTGCTTCGGAATCTAGTACTGATCTCCCAGGAGAAGCTCAAAGCACAGACTATTAGCAGAGTCTTACCTCTTGTACTTAAGTGGGCATTGTCCCTTTCGTATTCAATCCCGATGCAATATCGGTGTTTCATTAACAATGTGAAAGTCCAAGGGATATGGAAAACATACAGTGCTGCTTCGGAACTTAATACTGGTCACCCAGGAGAAGCTCGAAGCACGGACTATTAGAAGAGTAACTCGTCTTGTACTTAAGTGGGCATTGACCCTTTCGTATTAAATCCCGATGCAGTAACTGTGTTTCACTGTCAATGTGAAAGTCCAAACTATATAGAAAACTTGTAGTGGTGCTTCGGAGTATAATACTGGTGTCCCAGGAGAGGCTCAAAGCACAGACTATTAGAAGAGTCATTCCATTTGTACTTAATTGGGCATTGTCCCTTTCGTATTAAATCCCGATGCAATATCTCTGCTCTATGGTCAATGTGAAAGTACAAAGGTTATAGAAAAACCTGCAGTGGTGCTTCGGAATATAATACTGGTCTCCCAGGGGAAGCTCAAAACACAGACTATTGGAAGAGTCACTCCTCTTCCACTTAAGTGGGCATTGTACCTTTCGTATTCAATCCTGATGCAATATCTGTGTTTCATTGTCAATGGGAAAGTCCAAGGGGTATAGAAAGCATGCAGTGCTGCTTCGGAACCTAATATTGGTTGTAATCTCCCCACGGATAATTACCCTCTACCACGCAATAATTAATAATTATCTATCAAATCATCCACAATCATTCACTTTTGGAAAGTATCTGATCGGATTTTCTAGTATTATATGCGCCGACAGCTCGTCGACGCCAAGGTATTTTTCAAGTACGTTTATTCTTTGGAAGATCGGAGACAGATATGTATTCTCCATGGTTGTTAGGGACGGATAACGAGGAGAGCTTCGGAAGTATCTGTTGGAAGATTGTCGGGTTGCTAAAAGAGACATATTTGCTCTTCTTCTCGCTAAAGCGAGCTATTAACGTTTGTGCCACTAGCGGGTTATTTGAAGAGAGAGAAAAACTGTAAACGCAAATTAAGTAAGACCTTGAATCAACAGAAAACGGAACATGTAATGGAGATGGATTGAATATACAATTTTCCTCAGAAATAAAGTTTGTGACCCTTTTACTCTAGAGTGAATAACGAATGGGTTCTCTGTCTGAATCATTGATGATTGTGTTGGCCCTGTAATTAGTGGGGAAGTTTCAGTTGTGACGAAGAGAGCCTGCAATCACGAGATTTTTATGAAGTCGTCCAAAAAGACTTCGGACACATCTGAAATTCTAGATCTGTCGTAAAATGAACGAATTGTTCAAACGATCGATTTTCCCAACTGAATGCAGTGCTTAACAATAATAATAGATATAAGGATCTTTTACAGCAAGCCAGCCGCTGAATATTAAGACTAAGGGCTCCACCAGAGATACTACTGGGCTGAGTTCACGTAATGAAATATTATATTTAAAACTGTATATAGATAAAGGACAGAGAGAGTGAGTGCGAGAGAGAAAGGGAGACAGAGCGAATGACATAAGAGAAAATATGCAGAATCCTCCATTAGTATAATTGCTTGCCTGTCTCATCACGGATCAGCCTAAAGATAAAACAGGAGGCCCTTACTTTACTGTACAGGTTTATGTGTGAGAGACATTACACCAAGTTAGCGGCAAGCTGCATTCACATACTTTTATCATTTACAGTATAATCCATTATGTGGTATCCCAGGAGAAGCTCAAAGCACAGACTATTAGAAGAGTAACTCGTCTTGTACTTAAGTGGGCATTGACCCTTTCGTATTCAATTACGATGCAATAACTGTGTTTCGTTGTCAATGTGAAAGTCCAAGCTATATAGAAAACTTGTAGTGGTGCTTCGGAGTCTAATACTGGTCTCCCAGGAGAATCTCAAAGCACAAACTATTAGAGGAGTCACTCCTCTTACACTTAATTGGGCATTGTCCCTTTCCTATTCAATCCCGATGCAATATCTGTGTTCCATGGTCAATGTGAAAGTCCAAGGAATATAGAAAACCTGCAGTGGTGCTTCGAAATCTAATACTGGTCACCCAGGAGATGCTCAAAGCACAGACTATTAGAAGAGACACCCCTCTTGTACTTAAGTGGGCATTGTCCCTTTCGTATTCAATCCCGATGCAATATCTGTGTTCCATTGTCAATGTGAAATTCCAAGGGTAATAGAAAACCTGCAGTGGTGCTTCGGAACCAAATATTGGTCTCTCAGGAGAAGCTCAAACACAGATTACTTAAAGAATCACTCCTCTTGTAATTAAGTGGGCATTGTGCCCTTCGTATTCAATCGTGACGCAATATCTATGTTTCATGGTAAATGTGAAGGTCCAAGGCAAATAGTAAACCAGCAGTGGTACTTAGGAATCTACTACTGGTCCCCCCACCCCCAAAGAGAAGCTCAAAGCATAGACTATTAGAAGAGTCACTCCTCTTGTACTTGAGTCGGTATTGTCCCATTCGCATTCAATCCCAATGCAATATCTGTGGTCCACAGTCAATGTGAAATTTCATGGGATATAGAAAACCTGCAGTGGTGTTTCGGAATCTAGTACTGATCTCCCAGGAGAAGCTCAAAGCACGGACTATTTGAAGAGTCTCACCTCTTGCACTTAAGTGGGCATTGTCCCTTTTGTATGCAATCCCGCTGCAATAACTATGTTTCATTGTCAATGTGAAAGTCCAAGCTATATGGAAAAGCTGTAGTGAGGCTTCGGAGTCTAATTCTGGTCTCCCAGGAGAAGCTCATAGCACAGACTGTTAGAAGAGTCACTCCTCTTGTACTTAAGTGGGCATTGTCCCTTTCGTATTAAATCCCGATGCAATATCTGTGTTCCATTGTCAATGTGAAATTCCAAGGGTAATAGAAAACCTGCAGTGGTGCTTCGGAACCAAATATTGGTCTCTCAGGAGAAGCTCAAACACAGATTACTTAAAGAATCACTCCTCTTGTAATTAAGTGGGCATTGTGCCCTTCGTATTCAATCGTGACGCAATATCTGTGTTCCATAGTCAATGTGAGAGTTCAAGGGATATAGAAAACTTGCAGTGGTGCTTCGGAATCTAATACTGATCTCGCAGGAGAAGCTCAAAGCATAGACTATTAGAAGAGTCACTCCTCTTGTACTTCAGTGGGAATTATCCCTTCATAATCAATCCCGATGCAATATCTGTGTTTCACAGTCAATGTGAAAGTCAAAGGGATATAGAAAACCTGCAGTGGTGCTTCGGAATGTAATAGTGGTCTCCCAGGAGAAGCTCAAACCACAGACTATTAGAAAAGTCACTCCTCTTGTACTTAAGTGCGTATTGTCCCTTTTGTATTCAATCCCGATGCAATTTCTGTGTTCCATGGTCAAGGGGAATGTCCAAGGGATACAGAAAACCTGCAGTGGTGCTTCGAAATCTAAAACTCGTCTCCCAGGAGAAGCTCAAAGAACAGACTATTAGAAGAGTCACTCCTCTTGTACTTAAGTGGGCATTGTCCCTTTCGTATTCAATCCCGATGCAATATCTGTGTTCCATGGTCAATGTGAAATTCCAAGGGATATAGGAAACCCGCAGTGGTGCTTCGGAATCTAATACTGGTCTCCCAGGAGAAGCTCAAAGCACAGACTATTAGAAGCGGCACTTCTCTTGTACTTAAGTGGGCATTGTCCCTTTCGTATTCAGTTCCGATGCAATATCGGTGTTCCATGGCCAATGTGAAAGTCCAAACTATATGGATAAGCTGTAGTGGTGCTTCGGAATCTAATACTGGTCTCTCAGGAGAAGCTCAAAGCACAGACTATTAGAAGAGGCACTTCTCTTGTACTTAAGTGGGCATTGTCCCTTTCGTATTTAATCCCGATGCAACATCCGTGTTCGATGGCCAATGTGAAAGTCTAAGAGATATAGAAAACCTGCAGTGGTGCTTCGGAATCTAGTACTGGTCTCCGAGGAGAGAGCTCAAAGCACAGACTATTAGAAGAGTCACTCCTCTTGTACTAAAGTGGGCATTGTGCCTTTCGTAATCTATCCCGATGCAATTTCTGTGTTCCATGGCCAATGTGAAATTCCAAGGGAAATAGAAAACCTGCAGTGGTGTTTCGGGATCTAATACTGGTCTCCCAGGAGAAGCTCAAAGCACAGACCATTAGAAGAGTCTCACTTCCTGGACTTTAGTGGGCATTGTCCCTTTCGTATTCAATCCCGATGCAATATCTCTGTTTCATTGTCAATGTGAAAGTCCAAGGGATGTAGAAAACCTGCAGTGGTGCATCGGAATCTCATACTGGTCTCCTAGGGGAAGCTCAAAGCACAGACTATTAGAAGAGTCACTCCTCTTGTACTTAAGTGGGCATTGTCTCTCTCGTATTCAATCCCGATGCAATATCTGTGTTCCATGGTCAATGTGAAAGTCCAAGGGATATAGAAAACCAGCTGGGGTGCTTCAGAATCTAATACTGGTCTCCCAGGAGAGGCTCAAAGCACAGACTATTAGAAGAGTCACTCCTATTGTACTTAAGTTGGCATTGTCCCTTCCGTATCCTATCCCGATACAATATATGTTTTCCATGGTTAATGTGAAAGTCCAAACTATATGGATAAGCTGTAGTGGTGCTTCGGAATCTAACACTGGTCTCGCAGGAGAAGCTCAAAGCACAGACTATTAGAAGAGTCACTCCACTTGTATTGAAGTGGGCATTGTCCCTTCCGTATTCCATCCCAATGAAATATCTGTGTTCCATGATCAATGTGATACTCCATGGGATATAGAAAACCTGCAGTGGTGCTTCGGAATCTAAAACTGGTCTCCCAGGAGAAGCTCAAACCACAGACCATTAGATGAGTCGCTCCTCTTGTACTTATGTGGGCGTTGTCCCTTTATTATTCAATCCCGATGCAATATCTGTGTTCCACGGTCAATGTGAAAGTCCGAAGGATATAGAGAACCTGCAGTGGTGCTTCGGAATCTAATACTTGTCTCCTAGGAGAAGCTCAAAGCACAGACTTTTAGAAGAGGCACTTCTCTTGTACTTAAGTGGGCATTGTCCCTTCCGTATTCAATCCCGGTGCAATATCTGTGTTCCATGGTCAATGTGAAAGTCCAAGCTGTAAACAAAACCTGTATGGTGCTTCAGAATGTAATGTAGGTCTCCCAGGAGAAGCTCAAACAATGATTATCAGAAGAGTCACCCCTCTTGTACTTAAGTAAGCATTGTGCCCTTCGTATTCAATCATGATGCAATATCTGTGTTCCATGGTCAATGAGAAAGTCCAAGGGATATAGAAAACCGGCAGTGGTCTTCGGAATTTCAAACTGTTCTAACAGGAGAATCGCAAATCGCAGACTTTTACAAGAGTCACTCCTCATGTACTTAAGTGGGCATTGTTTTATTGGTATTCAATCCCGATGCAATATCTGTGTTTCACGGTCAATCTGAAAGTCCAAGCGATATAGTGAACCTGCAGTGGTGCATCGGAATCTCATACTGGTCTCCCAGGGGAAGCTCAATGCACAGACTATCAGAGGAGTCACTCCTCTTGTACTTAAGTGGGCATTGTCTCTCTCGTATTCAATCCCGATGCAATACCTGTGTTCCATGGTCAAAGTGAAAGTCCAAGGGATATAGAAAACCAGCAGCGGTGCTTCAGAATCTAATACTGGTCTCCCAGGAGAGGCTCAAAGCACAGACTATTAGAAGAGTCACTCCTATTGTACATTTGTTGGCATTGTCCCTTCCGTATTCAATCCCGATGCAATATCTCTATTTCATTGTCAATGTCAAATTCCATGCGAAATAGAAAACCAGCAGTGGTGCTTCAGGGATCTAATACTGGTTTCCTAGGAGAAGCTCAAAGAACAGACTATTAGAATAGTCACTCCTCTTGTACTTAAGTGGGCATTGTCCTTTACATATTCAATCCCGATGCAATATCTCTGTTTCACGGTCAATGTGGAAGTCCAAGGGATATAGAAGACCTGCAGTGGTGCATCGGAATCTCATATACTGGTCTCCCAGGGGAAGCTCAAAGCACAGACTATTAGAAGAGTCACTCCTATTGTACTTAAGTTGGCATTGTCCCTACCGTATTCAATCCCGATTTAATATCTGTGTTTCATTGTAAACGTGAAAGTCCAAGGGATACAGAAAACCTGCAGTGGTGCTTCGGATTCTAATACTGTTTTCCCAGGAGAAGCTTATAGCACAGACTATTCGAGAGTCACTCCTCTTGTACTTAAGTGGACATTGTCCCTTTCGTATTAAATCCCAATGCAGGATGTGTTTCATGGTCAATGTGAAAGTCCAAAGTATATGGAAATCTTGTAGTGGTGCTTCGGAAGCTAATACCGGTCTCCCAGGAGATGCTCAAACATAAGACTATTAGAAGAGTCACTCCTCTCGTACTTAAGTGAGCATTGCCCCTTTTGAATTATATCTCGATGCAATATCTGTGTTCCATGGCCAATGTGAAAGTCGAAGCTATTTAGACAAGTTGTAGTGGTGCTTCGAAATCAAATACTGGTACCCCAGGAGAAGCTCAAAGCAAATACTAATTGAAAAGTCACTCCTCTTCTACTTAAGTAGGTATTGTCCCTTTCGTATTCAATCCCGATGAAATATCTGTGTTCCATGGTCAATGTGAAAGTCCAAGGGATGTAGAAAACCTGCAGTGGTGCTTCAGAATCTATTACTGGTCTCCCAGGAGAGGCTCAAAGTACAGACTATTAGAAGAGTCACTCCTCTTGTACTTAGGTTCCCATTGTCCCTTCCGTATTCAATCTCGATGCAATATCTGTGTTTCATTGTCAATGTGAAAGTCCAAGGGATATAGAAAACCTGCAGTGGTGCTTCGGAATCTAATACTGGTATCCCAGGAGAAGCTCTAAGCATAGACTGTTGGAAGAGTCACTCCTCTTGTACTTAAGTTGGCATTGTCCCTTCCGTATTCAATCTCGATGCAATATCAGTGATCCATGGTCAATGTGAAAGTCCAAGGGATATAGAAAACCTGCAGTGGTGCTTCGGAATCAATTTATGGTGTCCCCGAAGAAGCTGAAAGCGCACACTATTAGTAGAGTCAGTCCTCTTGTACTTAAGTGGGCATTGTGCATTTCGTATTCAATCATGATGCAATATTAGTGTTTCACGGTCAATGTGAAAGTCCAAGGGATATAGAAAACGTGCAGTGGTGCGTCGGAATCTAATACTTGTGTCCAGGAAAACCTCAAAGCACAGACTATTAGAAGAGTCACTCCTCTTGTTTTGAAGTGAGCATTGTCCCTTCCGTATTCCTTCGCAATGAAATATCTGTGTTCCATGATCAATGTGATACTCCATGGGATATAGAAAACCTGCAGTGGTGCTCCGGAATCTAAAACTGGTCTCCCAGGAGAAGCTCAAACCACAGACTAATAGATGAGTCACTCCTCTTGTACTTAAGAGGGCATTGTCCCTTTAGCATTCAATCCCGATGCAATATCTGTGTTCCATGTTTAATGTGAAAGTCAAAGGGATATAGAAAACCTACAGTGGTGCTTCGGAATATAATACTTGTCTTCTAGGAGAAGCTGTAAGCACAGACTATTAGAAGAGTCACTCCTCTTCTACTTAAGTGGGCATTGTCCTTTTCGTATTCAATCCTGATGAAATTTCTGTGTTCCATGGTCAATGCGAAAGTCCAAGGGATATAGAAAACCTGCAGTGGTGCTTCGAAATCTAAAACAATTCTCCCAGGAGAAGCTCAAAGCACAGCCTATTAGAAGAGTCACTCCTCTTGTACTTAAGTGGGCATTGTCCCTTTCGTATTCAATCCCGGTGCAATATCTGTGTTCCATGGTCAATGTGAAAGTCCAAGCTGTAAAGAAAACCTGTATGGTGCTTCAGAATCTAAAGTAGGTCTCCCAGGGGAAGCTCAAACAATGATTATCAGAAGAGTCACTAGTCTTGTACTTAAGTAAGCATTGTGCCTTTCGTATTCAATCATGATGCAATATCTGTGTTCCATGGTCAATTAGAAAGCCCAAGGTATATGGAAAGCCTGCAGTGGTCTTCGGAATTTAATACCGTTCTCCCAGGAGAAACGCAAATCACAGACTTTTACAAGAGTCACTCCTCATGTACTTAAGTGGGCATTGTCTTATTGGTACTCAATCCCGATGCAATATCTGTGTTTCACAGTCAATGTGAAAATCCACGCGATATAGAGAACCTGCAGTTGTTCTTCGGAATCTAATACTGGTCTCCCAGGAGAAGCTCAAAATACAGACTATTAGAAGAGTCACTCCGCTTGTACTTAAGTGGGCATTGTCCCTTTTGTACTCAATCCCGATGCAACATCTGTGTCCCATGGTCAATGTGAAATTCCAAGGGATATAGAAAACCTGCAGTGGTGTTCGATATCTAATACTGGTCTACCAGGAGAAGCTCAAAGCAAAGACTATTAGAAGAGTCACTCCTCTTCTACTTAAGTGGGCATTGTCCATTTCGTATTCAATCCCAATGCAATTTCTGTGTTTCACGGTCAATGTGAAAGTCCAAGGCATATAGAAAACCTGCAGTGGTGCATCGGAATCTAATACTGGTCTCCCAGGAGAAGCTCAGACACAGATTACTAGAAGAGTCACACCTCTTGTACTTAAGTGGGCATTGTGGCTTTCGTATTCAATCATGATACAATATCTGTGTTCCATGGTCAATTTGAAAGTCCAAGGGATGTAGAAAACCTGCAGTGGTTCTTCGGAATCTAATACTGGTCTCCCATTAGAAGCTCAAAGCACAGACTATTAGAAGAGTCACTCCGCTTGTACTTAAGTGGGCATTGTCCCTTTTGTATTCAATCCCGATGCAACATCTGTGTTCCATCGTCAATGTGAAATTCCAGGGGATTAGGAAGGCCTGCAGTGGTGCATCGGAGTCTAAACTGGTCTCCCAGGACAAAATCAACGTACAGACTATTAGAAGACTCACTCCTCTTGTACTTAAGTGGGAATTGTGACTTTCGTATTCAATCCCGAAGCAATATCTGCGTTCCATGGCCAATGTGAAACTCCAAGAGATATAGAAAACCAGCAATGGTGCATCGGAATCTAATACTGGTGTCCCAGGACAAGATCAAAGCTCAGACTATTAGAAGAGTCACCCCTCTTGTACCTAAGTGAGCATTGTCCCTTTCGTATTAAATCCCGAAGCAATATCTGTGTTCCATGCACAATGTGGAAGTCCAAGCTATATAGAAAAGCTGTAGTGGAGCTTCGGAATCTAATACTGGTCTCCCAGGAGTAGCGGAAAGCACAGACTATTACAAGAGTGTCTCCTCTTGTAGTTAAGTAGGCATTGTCCCTTTCGTATTCTGTCCCGATGCAATATTTGTTTTCCATGGTCAATGTGAAAGTCCAAGGGATATAGAATAACCTGCAGTGGTGCTTTGTAATCTAATACTGGTCTACCAGGAGAAGCTCAAACAAAGACTATTAGAAGAGTCACGCCTCTTGTACTTAAGTAGGCTTGTCCTTTTCGTATTCAATCCCGATGAAATTTCTGTGTTCCATGGCCAATGTGAAAGCCCAAGGGATATAGAAAACCTGCAGTGCTGCATCGGAATCGAATACTGGTCTCCCAGGAGAAGCTCAAAGCATAGACAATTAGCAGAGTAACTTCTTTTGCACTTAAGTGGGCTTTGTCCCTTTCATATTCAATCCTGATGAAATATCTGTGTTCCATTTTAAATGTGAAAGTCCAAGGGATATTGAAAACCTGCGGTGGTGCTTCAGAATCTTATACAGGTCTCCCAGGAGAAGCTCAAAGTACAGACTATTAGAAGAGTCACTCCTCTTGTACTTAAGTTGGCATTGTCCTTTCCGTATTCAATCTCGATGCAATATCTGTGTTTCATTGTCAATGTGAAAGTCCAAGGGATATGGAAAACCTGCAGTGGTGCTTCGGAATCTAATACTGGTCTCCCAGGAGAAGCTCTAAGCACAGACTATTTGAAGAGTCAATCCTCTTGTACTTAAGTTGGCATTGTCCCTTCCGTATTCAATCTCGATGCAATATCAGTGTTCCATGGTCAACGTGAAAGTACAAGGGATATAGAAATCTTGCAGTGGTGCTTCGGAGTCAAATAATGGTCTCCCAGAAGAAGCTGAAAGCGCACACTATTAGAAGAGTCACTCCTCTTGTTCTTAAGTGGGCATTGTGCATTTCGCATTCATTCATGATGGAATATCTGTGTTTCATGGTCAATGTGAAAGTCCAAGGGATATAGAAAACCTGCAGTGGTGCGTCGGAATCTAATACTGGTGTCACAGGAAAAGCTCAAAGCACAGACTATTAGAAGAGTCACTCCTCTAGTATTGAAGTGGGCATTGTCCCTTTCGTATTCCATCCCAATGAAATAACTGTGTTCCATGATCAATGTGATACTCCAAGGGGTATAGAAAAGCTGCAGTGGTGCTTCGGAATCTAAAACTGGTCTCCCAGGAGAAGCTCAAACCACAGACTACTAGATGAGTCACTCCTCTTGTACTTAAGTGGGCATTGTTCCTTTAGTATTCAATCCCGATGCAATATCTGTGTTCCATGGTCAATGTGAAAGTCAAAGTGATATAGAAAACTTGCAGTGGTGCTTAGGAATCTAATACTTGTTTCCTAGGTGAAGCTCAATGCACAGACTATTATAAGAGTCACGCCTCTTGTCAAAGGAATAGAAAAGCAACTGGAATCACTCATTAGAGGAAAGTCCACTGGACCTGACGGGATACCAATTCGATTCTACACAGAGTACGCGAAAGAACTTGCCCCCCTTCTAACAGCCGTGTACCGCAAGTCTCAAGAGGAACGGAGGGTTCCAAATGATTGGAAAAGAGCACAGATAGTCCCAGTCTTCAAGAAGGGTTGTCGAGCAGATGCGCAAAACTATAGACCTATATCTCTTACGTCGATCTCTTGTAGAATTTTAGAACATGTTTTTTGCTCGCGTATCATGTCATTTCTGGAAACCCAGAATCTACTATGTAGGAATCAACATGGATTCCGGAAACAGCGATCGTGTGAGACCCAACTCGCCTTATTTGTTCATGAGACCCAGAAAATATCAGATACAGGCTCCCAGGTAGATGCTATTTTTCTTGACTTCTGGAAGGCGTTCGATACAGTTCCGCACTGTCGCCTGATAAACAAAGTAAGAGCCTACGGAATATCAGACCAGCTGTGTGGCTGGATTGAAGAGTTTTTAGCAAACAGAACACAGCATGTTGTTATCAATGGAGAGACGTCTACAGACGTTAAAGTAACCTCTGGCGTGCCACAGGGGAGTGTTATGGGACCATTGCTTTTCACAATATATATAAATGACTTAGTAGATAGTGTCGGAAGTTCCATGCGGCTTTTCGCGGATGATGCTGTAGTATACAGAGAAGTTGCAGCATTAGAAAATTGTAGCGAAATGCAGGAAGATCTGCAGCGGATAGGCACTTGGTGCAGGGAGTGGCAACTGACCCTTAACATAGACAAATGTAATGTATTGCGAATACATAGAAAGAAGGATCCTTTATTGTATGATTATATGATAGCGGAACAAACACTGGTAGCAGTTACTTCTGTAAAATATCTGGGAGTATGCGTGCGGAACGATTTGAAGTGGAATGATCATATAAAATTAATTGTTGGTAAGGCGGGTACCAGGTTGAGATTCATTGGGAGAGTGCTTAGAAAATGTAGTCCATCAACAAAGGAGTTGGCTTACAAAACACTCGTTCGACCTATACTTGAGTATTGCTCATCAGTGTGGGATCCGTACCAGGTCGGGTTGACGGAAGAGATTGAGAAGATCCAAAGAAGAGCGGCGCGTTTCGTTACCGGGTTATTTGGTAACCGTGATAGCGTTACGGAGATGTTTAATAAACTCAAGTGGCAGACTCTGCAAGAGAGGCGCTCTGCATCGCGGTGTAACTTGCTCGCCAGGTTTCGAGAGGGTGCGTTTCTGGATGAGGTATCGAATATATTGCTTCCCCCTACTTATACCTCCCGAGGAGATCACGAATGTAAAATTAGAGAGATTAGAGCGCGCACGGAGGCTTTCAGACAGTCGTTCTTCCCGCGAACCATACGCGACTGGAACAGGAAAGGGAGGTAATGACAGTGGCACGTAAAGTGCCCTCAGCCACACACCGTTGGGTGGCTTGCGGAGTATCAATGTAGATGTAGATGTAGATGTACTTAAGTGGGCTTGTCCTTTTCGTATTCAATCCCGATGAAATTTCTGTGTTCCATGGTCAATGAGAAAATCCAAGGGATATAGAAAACCTGCAGAGGTGCGTCGAAATCTAAAACAATTCTCCCAGGAGAAGCTCAAAGCGCAGCCAATTAGAAGAGTCACTCCTCTTGTACTTAAATTTGCATTGTCCCTTTCAAATTCAATCCCGATGCAATATCTGTGTTCCACAGTCAATGTGAAAGTCCAAGCTGTAAAGAAAACCTGTATGGTGCATCAGAATGTAATGTAGGTCTCCCAGGGGAAGCTCAAACAATGATTATCAGAAGAGTCACTCCTCTTGTACATAAGCAAGCATTGTGCCTTTCGTATTCAATCATGATGCAATATCTGTGTTCCATGGACAATGAGAAAGTCCAAGGGATATAGAAAACCTGCAGTGGACTTCGGAATTTAATACTGTTCTCCCAGGAGGAGCGCAAATCACAGACTTTAACAAGATTCACTCCTCATGTACTTAAGTGGGCATTGTTTTATTGGTAGCCAATCCCGATGCAATATCTGTGTTTCACGGTCAATGTGGAAGTCCAAGCGACATAGAGAACCTGCATTTGTTCTTCGGAATCTAATACTGGTCTCCCAGGAGAAGCTCAAAGCAAAGACTATTAGAAGAGTCACTCCGCTTGTACTTAGGTGGGCATTGTTCCTCTAGTATTCAATCCCGATGCAACATCTGTGTTCCATGGTCAATGTGAAATTCCAGGGGATCTGGAAGGCTTGCAGTGGTGCATCGGAATCTAAACTGGTCTCCCAGGACAAGCTTAACGCACAGACCATTAGCAGAGTCACTCCACTTGTACTTAAGTGGAAACTGTGCCTTTCGTATTCAATCCCGATCCAATATCTGCGTTCCATGGCCAATGTGAAACTCCATGGGATATAGAAAACCGGCAATGGTGCATCGGAATCTAATACTGGTGTCCCAGGTGAAGCTCAATGCACAGACTATTAGAAGAGTCACTCCTCTTGTACCTAAGTGGGGATTGTCCCTTTCGTATTAAATCCCGATGCAATATCTGTGCTCCATGCACAATGTGAAAGTCCAAGCTATATAGAAAAGCTGTAGTGGTGCTTCGGAATCTAATACTGGTCTCCCAGGAGATGCGCAAAGCACAGACTATTACAAGAGTCTCTCCTTTTGTAGTTAAGTGGGCATTGTCCCTTTCGTATTCAATCCTGATGCAATATTTTAGTTCAATGGTCAATGGGAAAGTCCAAGGGATATAGAAAACCTGCAGTGGGGCTTCGTAATCTAATACTGGTCTACCTGGAGAAGGTCTAAGCACGGACTATTAGAAGAGTCACTCCTCTTGTACTTAAGTGGGCATTGTCCCTTTCGTAATGAATCCCGATGCAATATCTGTGTTACATGGTCAATGTGATAGTCCTAATGATATAGAAAACCTGCAGCGATGCTTCGGAATGTAATACTGGTCTCCCAGGAAAAGCTCAGACACCGATTATTAGAAGAGTCAAGCCACTTGTACTTAAGTGGGCATTGTGCCTTTCTTATTCAATCATGATACAATATCTGTGTTCCATGGGCAATGTGAAAGCCCAAGGGATATAGAAAACCTGCAGTGGTGCATCGGAATCGAACACTGGTCTACCTGGAGAAGTCTAAGCACGGACTATTAGAAGAGTCACTCCTCTTGTACTTAAGTGGGCATTGTCCTTTTCGTATTCAATCCCAATGCAATATCTGTGTTTCATGGTCAATGTGAAAGTCGAATGGATTTAGAAAATCTGCAGTGGTGCATCGGAATCTAATACTGGTGTCCCAGGAGAAGATCCTAGCACAGACTACTAGAAGAGCCATCCTATTGTTTTAAAGTGGGCTTTGTCCCTTTCGTATTCCTTCCTGATGAAATATCTGTGTTCCATTTTCAATGTGAAAGTCCAAGGTATATAGAAAACATGCAGTGGTGCTTCGGAATCTAATACTGGTCTCCCAGGTGAAGCTCAAAGCACAGACAATTAGAAGAGTCACTCCTCTTGTACATAAGTGGGCATTGTCCCTGTCGAATCCATACCCGATGTAATATTTGTGTTTCGTTGTCAATGTGATAGTCGAGGGGATATGGAAAACCTGCAGTGGTGCATCGGAATCTAATACTGGTCTCCCAGGTGAAGCTCAAAGCACAGTCTATTAGAAGAGTACTTAAGTGGGCATTGTCCCTCTCGTATACAATTCCGAAGCAATATCTGTGTTTCACGGTCAATATGAAAGTCCAAGGGATACAGAAAACCAGTGTTGGTGCTTTGGAGTCTAATAGTGGTCTCCCAGGACAATCTCATCGCACAGACTATTAGAAGAGTCACACCTCTTGTACTTAAGTGGGCATTGTCTCTTTCGTATTTAACCCCGATACAATATCTGTGTTTCATGGTAAATGTGAAATTCCAAGCGATATAGAAAACAGGCGGTGGTGCATTGGAATCTAATACTGGTCTCCCAGTAGAAGCTCTGACACATATTATTAGGAGAGTCACTCCTCTTGTACTTAAGTGGGCATTGTGCCTTTCGTATTCAATCATGATACAATATCTGGATTCCATGGTCAATGTGAAAGCCCAAGGGATATAGAAAACCTGCAGTGGTGCATCGGAATCGAATACTGGTCTCCCAGCAGAAGCTCAAAGCACAGACAATTAGCAGAGTCACTTCTCTTGTACTTAAGTGGGCATTGTCCATTTCGTATTCAATCCCAATGCAATATCTGTGTTTCACGGTCAATGTGAAAGTCCAAGGGATATAGAAAACCTGCAGTGGTGCATCGGAATCTAATACTGGTCTCCCAGTAGAAACTCATATCACCGACTATTAGAAGAAATACCCATCTTGTACTTAAGTGGGCATTGTCCCCGCCGTATTCAATGCCGATGCAATATCTGTGTTACATGGTCAATCTGAAATTCCAAGGGATATACAAAACCTGCAGTGGTGCTTCGGAATCTAATACTGGTCACCCAGGAGAAGCTCAAAGCACAGACTATTAGAAAAGTCACTCCTCTTGAACGTAAGTGGGCATTGTCCCTTTTGTATTCAATCCCGATGCAATTTCTGTGCTCCATGGTCAATGTGAGAGTCGAATGGATTTAGATAATCTGCAGTGGTGCATCGGAATCTAATACTGGTGTCCCAGGAGAAGCTCCTAGCACTGACTACTAGAAGAGCCATCCTATTGTTTTAAAGTGGGCTCTATCCCTTTCGTATTCCATCCTGATGAAATATCTGTGTTCCATATTCAAAGTGAAATTCCAAGGTATATAGAAAGCAAGCAGTGGTGCTTCGGAATCTAATACTGGTCTCCCCGGTGAAGCTCAAAGCACAGACTATTAGAAGAGTCACTCCTCTTGTACTTAAGTGGGCATTGTCCCTGTCGAATCCATACCCGATGTAATATCTGTGTTTCGTTGTCAATGTGATAGTCGAGGGGATATGGAAAACCTGCAGTGGTGCATCGGAATCTAATACTGGTCTCCCAGGTGAAGCTCAAAGCACAGTCTATTAGAAGAGTACTTAAGTGGGCATTGTCCCTCTCGTATACAATTCCGAAACAATATCTGTGTTTCACGGTCAATGTGAAAGTCCGAGGGATACAGAAAACCAGTGTTGGTGCTTTGGAGTCTAATAGTGGTCTCCCAGGAGAATCTCAACGCACAGGCTATTAGAAGAGTCACACCTCATGTACTTAAGTGGGCTTTGTCTCTTTCGTATTTAACCCCGATACAATATCTCTGTTTCATGGTAAATGTGAAATTCCATGCGATATAGAAAACCTGCAGTGGTGCATCGGAAACTAATACTGGTCTCCCAGTAGAAGTTCTGACACATATTATTAGGAGAGTCACCCCTCTTGTACTTAAGTGGGTATTGCGCCTTTCGTATTCAATCATGATAGAATATCTGGATTCCATGGTCAATGTGAAAGCCGAAGGGATATAGAAAACCTGCAGTGGTGCATTGGAATCGAATACTGGTCTCCCAGGAGAAGCTCAAAGCACAGACAATTAGCAGAGTCACTTCTCCTGTACTTAAGTGGGCATTGTCCATTTCGTATTCAATCCCAATGCAATATCTGTGTTTCACGGTCAATGTGAAAGTCCAAGGGATATAGAACACCTGCAGTGGTGCATCGGAATCCAATACTGGTCTCCCAGTAGAAACTCATATCACCGACTATTAGAAGAAATACCCATCTTGTACTTAAGTGGGCATTGTCTCTGTCGTATTCAATGCCGATGCAATATCAGTGTTCAATGGACAACGTGAAAGTCCAAATGATATAGAAAACCTGCAGTGGTGCTTCGGAATCTAATACTGGTCTCCCAGGAGAAACTCAGACACAGATTATTAGAAGCGTCACTCCTCTTATGCTTAAGTGGGCATTGCCCCTTTCGTATTCTATCCCGATGCAATATTTGTGTTCCATGATCAATGTGAAAGTCCATGGGATATAGAAAACCTGCAGTGGTGCATCGGAATCTTATACTGGTGTCCCAGGAGAAGCTCAAAATACAGACTATTAGAAGAGTCACTCGTCTTTTACTTAAGTGGGCATTGTCCCTTTTGTATTCAATCCCGATGCAATTTCTGTGTTCCATGGTCAATGTGAAAGGCGAATGGATTTAGAAAATCTGCAGTGGTGCTTCGGAATCTGATATTGGTGTCCCAGGAGAAGCTCCTAGCACAGACTACTAGAAGAGCCATCCTATTGTTTTAAAGTGGGCTTTGTCCCTTTCATATTCCATCCTGATGAAATATCTGTGTTCCATTTTCAATGTGAAAGTCTAAGGTATATAGAAAACATGCAATGGTGCTTCGGAATCTAATACTGGTGTCCCAGGTGAAGTTCAAAGCACAGTCTATTAGAAGAGTCACTCCTCTTGTACTTAAGTGGGCATTGTCCCTTTCGTATTCAATCCCAATGCAATATCTGGCTTTCATGGTCAATGTGAAAGTCCAAGGGATATCGAAAACCTGCGGTGGTACTTCGGAATATAATACTGGTCTCCCAGGAGAAGCTCAAAGCACAGACTATTAGAAGAGTTACTCCTCTAGTACTTAAGTAGGCATTGTCCCTTTTGTACTCAATCCCGATGCAATATCTGTGTTCCATGGACAATGGGAAAGTCCAATGGATTTAGAAAACCTGCAGTGGTGCTTCGGATTCTAATACTGGTCTTTCAGGAGAAGCACAAATCACAGACTAGTAGAAGAGTCACTCCTCTTTTTTTTAAGTGTGCTTTGTCCCTTTCTTATTCAATCCCGATGCAATATCTGTGGTACATGGTCAATGTGAAATTCCAAGCGATATAGAAAACCTGCAGTGGTGCATCGGAATCTAATACTGGTCTCCCAGTAGAAGCTCAAACACGGATTATTATGAGAGTCACTCCTCTTCTACTTAAGTGGGCATTGTGCCTTTCGTATTCAATCATGATGCAATATCTGTGGTCCATGGTCAATGTGAAATTCCAAACGATATATGAAACCTGCAGTGGTGCTTCGGAATCTAATACTAGTCTCCCAGGAGAAGCTCAGAGACAGATTATCAGTAGAGTCACTCCACTTGTACTTGAGTGGGCATTGTCCTTTTCGTATTCAATACCGATGCAATATTTGTGTTCCATGGTCAATGTGAATTTCCAAGGGATATAGAAAACCCGAAATGGTGCATCGGAATCTTATACTGGTGTCCCAGGAGAAGCTAAAATCACTGACTACTAGAAGAGTCACTCCTCTTGTCCTTAAGTGGGCATTGTGCCTTTCGTATTCAATCCCGATGCAATATCTGTGTTCCATGGTCAATGTGAAAGTCCAATGGACAGAGAAAACCTGCAGTGTTGCATCGGAATCTAATACTGGTGTCCCAGAAGAAGCTCAAAGCACAGACTACTAGAAGAGCCATCCTAATGTTTTAATGTGGGCATTGTCCCTCTCGTATGCAATCCTGATGAAATATCTGTGTTCCATTTTCAATGTTAAAGTCCAAGGTATAAAGAAAACATGCAGTGGTGCTTCGGAATTTAATACTGGTCTCCCAGGAGAAGCTCAAAGCACGGACTATTAGAAGATTCGCTACTATTGTACTTAAGTGGGCATTGTCCCTCATGTATTCATACCCGATAAGATATCTGGGTTTCATTGTAAATGTGAAAGTCCAGGGGTTAGGGAAAACCTGCAGTGGTGCTTCTGAATCTAATACTGGTCTCCCAGGAGAAGCTCAAAACACAGTCAATCAGTAGAGTCACTCCACTTGTACTTGAGTGGGCTTTGTACCTCTCGTATTCAATACGATGCAATATTTGTGTTCCATGGTCAATGTGAAATTCCAAGGGATATAGAAAACCTGCAATGGTGCATCGGAATCTAATACTGGTCTCCCAGGAGAAGCACAAAAGACAGACAATTAGAAGAGTTACTCGTCTTTCTTTTAAGTGTGCATTGTCCCATTCGTATTAAATCCCGTTGCAATATCTGTGGTCCATGGTGAATGTGAAATTCCAAGGGATATAGAAAACCTGCAGTGGTGCTTCGGAATCAAACACTGGTCTCCTAGGAGAATTTCAAAGCACATGCTTTAAGAAGAGTCACTCCTCTTATAATTAACTGGGCATTGTAACTTTCGTTTTCAATCCCGATGCAACATCTGTGTTCCATGGGCAATGTTAAAGTCCAAGGGATATAGAAAACCTGCAGTGGTGCTACGGAATCTAATACTAGTCTCCCAAGTGAAGCTCAAAGCTCAGACTATTACAAGAGTCAATCCTCTTGTACTTATGTGAGCATTGTGCCTTTCATATTCATTCCCGATGCATCATCTGTATTCCATGGCCAATGTGAAATTCCAAGGGATATTGAAAACCTGCAGTGGTGCATCGGAAGCTAATACTGGTCCCCCAGGAGAAGCTCAAAGCACAGACTATTAGAAGAGTCACCCTTCTTGTACTTAAGTGGGCATTGTCCCTGTCGTATTCAATCCCGATGCAATATCTGCGTTCCATGGACAATGTGAAATTCCAAACATTTTAGAAATCCTGCAGCGGTGCTTCGGAATCTAATACTGGTCTCCCAGGAGAGTTTCGGACACAGATTATTAAAAGAGTCACTCCTCTTGTACTTAAGTGGGCATTGTGCCTTTCGTATTCAATCCCAATGCAATATCTGTGTTTCACGGTCAATGTGAAAGTTTGAGGGATATAGAAAACGTGCATTGGTGCAACGGAATCTACTACTGGTCTAGCAGTAGAAATTTAAAACACCGACTATTAGAAGAGTCACTCGACTCGTACTTAAGTGGGCATTGTCCCTGTCGTTTCCAGTCCCGATGCAATATCTGTGTTCCATGGACAATGTGAAAGTCCAAATGATATAGAAAACCTGCAGATGTGCTTCTGAATCTAATACTGATCTCCCAGGAGAAGCTCAGACACAAATCATTAGCAGAGTCACTCCTCTTGTACTTAGGTGGGCTTTGTCCCTTTCGTATTCAATCCCGGTGCAATATTTGTGTTCCATGGTCAATGTCAAAGTCCAAGGGTATAGAAAACCTGCAGATGTGCTTCTGAATCTAATACTGATCTCCCAGGAGAAGCTCAGACACAGATCATTAGAAGAGTCACTCCTCTTGTACTTAAGTGGGCTTTGTCCCTTTCGTATTCAATCCCGATGCAATATTTGTGTTCCATGGTCAATGTGAAACTCCAAGGGATATAGTAAAATGCAGTGGTGCTTTGGAATCTTATTATGGTGTCCCACGAGAAGCTCAAAACACAGACTATTAGAAGAGTCACTCCTCTTTTACTTAAGTGTGGCATTGTCCCTTTCGTATACATTCCCGATGCAATATCTGTGTTCCGTGGTCAGTGTTAAAGTCCAAGGGATATAGAAAACCGGCAGTGGTGCTTCGGAATCTAAAACTGGTCTCCCAGGAGAAGCTCAAAGCACAGACTATTATATGAGTCACTCCTCTTGTACTTAAGTATTCAATCCCGATGCAATATCTGTGTTCCATGGGCAATGTAAACTTCCAAGGGATATAGAAAACCTGCAATGATGCATCGGTTTGTAGTACTGGTCTCTCAGGAGACGCTCATTCACAGACAATTAGCAGAGTCACACCTCTTGTACTTACGTGGGCGTTGCCCCTTACGAATTCAATCCCAATGCAATATCTGTGTTTCACGGTCAATGTGAAAGTCCAAGGGAAACAGAAAGTCTGCGGTGGTGCTTCGGAATCTAATACTGGTCTCCCAGGACAAGCTCAACGCACAGATTATTAGAACAGTCACTCCTCTTGTACTTAAGTGGGCATTGTCTCTTTCGTATTCAACCCCTATGCAATATCTGTGTTTCATGGTCAATGTGAAAGTCCAAGAAATATCGAAAACCTGCAGTGGTACTTCGGAGTCTAATACTGGTCTCCCTGTAGAATCTCAAAGCACCGACTATTAGAAGAGTCACTCATCTTGTACTTAAGTGGGCATTGTCCCTGTCGTATTCAATCCCGATGCAATATCTGTGTTCAATGGACAATGTGAAAGTCCAAATGATATAGAAAATCGGCAGTGGTGCTACGGAATATAATACTGGTCTCCCAAGAGAAGCTCAGACACAGATTATTACTAGAGTCACTCCTCCTGTACTTAAGTGGGCATTGTCCCTTTCGTATTCAATCCCGATGCAATATTTGTGTTCCATGGGCAATGTGAACTTCCAAGGGATATAGAAAACCAGCAGTGGTGCATCGGAATCTTATACTGGCGCCCCAGGAGAAGCTCAATACACAGACTATTAGAGGAGTCACTCCTGTTTTACTTAAGTGGGCATTGTCACTGTCGTATTAAATCCCGATGCAATATCTGTGTTCCATGGTCAATGTGAAATTCCAAGGGATATAGAAAACCTGCAATGGTGCATCGGAATCTTATACTGGTGTCCCAGGAGAAGTTAAAATCACTGACTATTAGAAGAGTCACGCCTCTTTTACTTAAGTGGGCATTGTCCCTGTCGTATTCAATCCCGATGCAATTTCTGTGTTCCATGGTCAATGTGAAAGTCCAAGGAATATCGAAAACCTGCAGTGGTACTTCGGAATCTAATACAGGTCTCCCAGGAGATGCTCAAAGCACAGACTATTAGAAGAGTCACTCCTCTTGTACTTAAGTAGGCATTGTTCATTTCCTATTCAATCCCGATGCAATATCTGTGTTCCATGGTCAATGTGAAAGTCCAATGGATATAGAAAACCTGCAGTGGTCCTTCGGAATCCAATACTGGTCTCTCGGGAGTAGCACAAAACACAGACAACTAGAAGAGTCACTCTTCTTTTCTTTAAGTGTGCATTGTCCCTTTCGTATTGAATCCCGATGCAATGTCTGTGGTCCATGGTCAATGTGAAATTCCAAGGGATATAGAAAACCTGCAGTGGTGCTTCAAAATCTAATACTGGTCTCCTAGGAGAAGCTCAAAGCACATTCTATTAGAAGAGCCACACCTCTTGTACATATCTGGGCATTGTCCCTTTCGAATTCAATCCAGATGCAATATCTGTGTTCCATGGTCAATGTTAAAGTCCAAGGGATATAGAAAACGTGCAGTGGTGCATCGGAATCTAATACTCGTCTCCCAGGAGAAGCTCAAAACACAGACTATTAGAAGAGTCACAGTTCCTGTACTTAAATGGGCATTGTCCCTCTAGTATTCAATCCCAGTGCAATACCTGTGTTCCATGGACAATGTGAAAGTCCAAATGATTTAGAAAACCTGCAGTGGTGCTTTGGAATCTAATACTGGTCTCCCAGGAGTGTTTCAGACACAGATTATTAGAAGAGTCACTCGTCTTGTACTTACGTGCGTTTTGTCCCTCTCGTATTCAATCCCAATGCAATATCTGTGTTTCACGGTCAATGTGAAAGTTTAAGGGATATAGAAAACCTGAAGTGGTGCATCGGAATCTAATACTGGTCTCCCAGTAGAAACTTAAAGCACCGACTATTAGAAGAGTCACTAATCTTGTACCTAAGTGGGCATTGTCCGTGTCGTATTCAATCCCGATGCAATATCAATGTTCCATGGTCAATGTCAATGTCCAAGGGACATAGAAAACCTGCAGTGGTGCTTCGGAATCTAATACTGATCTCCCAGGAGAAGCTCAGTCACAGATCATTAGAAGAGTCACTTCTTTTGTACTTAAGTGGGCATTGTCCCTTTCGTAATCAATCCCGATGCAATATTTCTGTTCCATGGTCAATGTGAAAGTCCAAGGGATATAGCAAGATGCAGTGGTGCTACGGAATATTATACTGGTGTCCCACGAGATGCTCAAAACACAGACTATTAGAAGAGTCACTTCTCTTTTACTTAAGTGGGCATTGTCCCTTTCGTATTTAATCCCGATGCTATATGTGTGTTTCATGGTCAATGTGAAAGTCCAATGGATATAGAAAACTTGCAGTGGTGCTTCGGAATCTAATACTGGTCTCCCAGGAGAAGCACAAAACACAGACAATTAGAAGAGTCAATCCTCTTGTACTTAAGTGAGCATTGTGCCTTCCATATTCATTCCCAATGCATCATATGTATTCCATGGGCAATGTGAAATTCCAAGGGATATTGAAAACCTGCAGTCGTGCATCGGAAACTAATACTGGTCCCCCAGGAGAAGCTCAAAGCACAGACTATTAGAAGAGTCACCCTTCTTGTACTTAAGTGGGCATTGTCCCTGTCGTATTCAATCCCGATGCAATATCTGTGTTCCATGGACAATGTGAAATTCCAAACATTTTAGAAAACCTGCAGTGGTGCTTCGGAATCTAATACTGGTCTCACAGGAGAGTTTCAGACACAGATTATTACAAGAGTCATTCCTCTTGTACTTAATTGGGCATTGTGCCTTTCGTATTCAATCATGATACAATATGTGTGTTCCATGGTCAATGTGAACGTCCAAGGGATATAGAAAACCTGCAGTGGTGCATCGGAATCTATTACTAGTCTCCCAGTAGAAGCTCAAAGCACAGACAAGTAGCAGAGTCCCTCCTCTTGTACTTACGTGCGCTTTGTCCCTTTCGAATTCAATCCCAATGCAATATCTGTGTTTCACGGTCAATGTGAAAGTTTAAGGGATATAGAAAACGTGCATTGGTGCGACGGAATCTACTACTGGTCTCCCAGTAGAAATTTAAAACACCGACTATTAGAAGAGTCACTCAACTCGTACTTAAGTGGGCATTGTCCCTGTCGTTTTCAATCCCGATGCTATATCTGTGTTACATGGACAATGTGAAAGTCCAAATGATATAGAAAACCTGCAGATGTGCTTCTGAATCTAATACTGATCTCCCAGGAGAAGCTCAGACAGATCATTAGAAGAGTCACTCCTCTTGTACTTAAGTGGGCTTTGTCCCTTTCGTATTCAATCCCGATGCAATATTTGTGTTCCATGGTCAATGTGAAACTCCATGGGATATAGAAAAATGCAGTGGTGCTTTGTAATCTTATACTGGTGTCCCACGAGAAGCTCAAAACACAGACTATTAGAAGAGTCACTCCTCTTTTACTTAAGTGTGGCATTGTCCCTTTCGTATACATTCCCGATGCAATATTAGTGTTCCATGGTCAGTGTTAAAGTCCAAGAAATATCGAAAACCTGCAGTGGTACTTCGCAGTCTAATACTGGTCTCCCAGTAGAATCTCAAAGCACCGTCTATTAGAAGAGTCACTCATCTTGTACTTAAGTGGGCATTGTCCCTTTCATATTCAATCCCGATGCAATATTTGTGTTCCATGGGCAATGTGAAGGTCCAAGGGATATAGAAAACCTGCAGTGGTGCATCGGAATCTTATACTGGTGTCCCAGGAGAAGCTAAAATCACTGACTATTAGAAGAGTCACTCCTCTTTTACTTAAGTGGGCATTCTCCCTCTCGTATTCACACCCGATAAGATATCTGGGTTTCATTGTCAATGTGAAAATCCAGGGGATAGGGAAAATCTGCAGTGGTGCTTCTGAATCTAATACTGGTCTCCCAGGAGAAGCTCAAAACACAGTCTATCAGTAGAGTCACTCCACTTGTACTTGAGTGGGCATTGTCCCTGTCATATTCAATCCCGATGCAATATCAGTGTTCCATGGTCAATGTCAATGTCCAAGGGATATAGAAAACCAGCAGTGGTGCTTCGGAATCTAATACTGATCTCCCAGGAGAAGCTCAGTCACAGATCATTAGCAGAGTCACTTCTTTTGTACTTAAGTGGGCATATTCCCTTTCGTATTCAATCCCGATGCAATATTTCTGTTCCATGGTCAATGTGAAAGTCAAAGGGATATAGCAAAATGCAGTGGTGCTACGGAATATTATACTGGTGTCCCACGAGAAGCTCAAAACACAGACTATTAGAAGAGTCACTTCTCTTTTACTTTAGAGGGCTTTGTCCCTTTCGTATTTAATCCCGATGCAATATCTGTGTTTCATGTTCAATGTGAAAGTCCAAGGGATATAGAAAACCTGCAGTGGTGCTTTGGAACCTAATTCTGGTCTCCCAGGAGAAGCTCAAAGCACAGACTATCAGAAGAGTCACTCCTTTTTTTTAAGTGGGCATTGTCCCTTTCGTATACATTCCCGATGCAATATCTGTGTTCCATGGTCAATGTGAAAGTCCAAGGGATATAGAAAACCTGCAGTGGTGCTTCTTTATCTAAAACTGGTCTCCCAGGAGAAGCTCAAAGCACAGACTATTATAAGAGTCACTCCTCTTGTACTTAAGTATTTAACCCCGATGCAATATCTGTGTTCCATGGGCCATGTGAAATTCCAAGGGATACTGAAAACCTGCAGTGGTGCATCGGAATCTCATACTGGTGTCCCAGGAGAAGCTCAAAACACAGACTATTAGAAGAGTCACTCCTCTTTTACATAAGTGGGCATTGTCCCTTTCGTATTCAATCCCGATGCAATATCTGTGTTCCATGGTCAATGTGAAAGTCCAAGGGATATAGAAAACATGCAGTGGTGCTACGGAATCTAATACTGGTCTCACAGGAGATGCTCAAAGCACAGACTATTAGAAAAGTCACTCCTCTAAAACTTAAGTGGGCAATGTCCCTTTTGTATTCAATCCCGATGCAATTTCTATGTTCCATGGTCAATTTGAAAGTCCAATGGATAGAGAAAACCTGCAGTGGTGCATCGGAATCTAATACTGGTGTCCCAGGAGAAGCTCAAAGCACAGACTACTAGAAGAGCCATTATATTGTTTTAATGTGGGCATTGTCCCTTTCGTATTCAATCCTGATGAAATATCTGTGTTCCATTTTCAACGTGAAAGCCCAAGGTATATAGAAACTATGCAGTGGTGCTTCGGAATCTAATACTGGTCTTCCAGGAGAATCCCAAAGTACAGACTAGTATAAGAGACACCCCTCTTGTACTTAAGTGGTCATTGTCCCTTTCGTATTCAATCCCGATGCAATATCTATGTTACATGGTAAATGTGAAGGTCCAAGGCAAATAGTAAACCAGCAGTGGTACTTAGGAATCTACTACTGGTCCCCCCCCCCCAAAGAGAAGCTCAAAGCATAGACTATTAGAAGAGTCACTCCTCTTGTACTTGAGTGGGCATTGTCCCTTTCATATTCAATCCCGATGCAATATCTGTGGTCCTTGGGCAGTGTGAAATTCCAAGGGATATTGAAAACCTGCAGTGGTGCATCGGAAACTAATACTGGTCCTCCAGGAGAAATCAAAGCACAGACTATTAGAAGAGTCACCCTTCTTGTACTTAAGTGGGCATTGTCCCTGTCGTATTCAATCCCGATGCAATATCTGTGTTCCATGGACAATGTGAAATTCCAAACATTTTAGTAAACCTGCAGTAGTGCTTCGGAACCTAATACTGGTCTCCCAGGAGAGTTTCAGACACAGATTATTAGAAGAGTCACTCCCCTTGTACTTGAGTGGGCATTGTCCCTTTCGTATTCAATCCCAATGCAAAATCTGTAATTCACGGTCAATGTGCAAGTTTAAGGGATATAGAAAACCTGCATTGGTTGCAACGGAATCTACTACTGGTCTCCCAGTAGAAACTTAAAACACCGACTATTAGAAGAGTCACTCGACTCGTACTTAAGTGGGCATTATCCCTGTCGTTTTCTATCCCGATGCAATATCTGTGTTCCATGGACAATGTGAGAGACCAAATGATATAGAAAAATTGCAGATGTGCTTCTGAATCTAATACTGATCTCCCAGGAGAAGCTCAGACACAGATCATTAGAAGAGTCACTCCTCTTGTACTTAAGTGGGCTTTGTCCCTATCGTATTCAATCCCGATGCAATATTTGTGTTCCATGGTCAATGTGAAACTCCAAGGGATATAGAAAAATGCAGTGGTGCTTCGGAATCTTATACTGGTGTCCCACGAGAAGCTCAAAACACAGACTATTAGAAGAGTCACTCCTCTGTTACTTAAGTGTGGCATTGTCCCTTTTGTATACATTCCCAATGCAATATCTGTGTTCCATGGTCAGTGTTAAAGTCCAAGGGATATAGAAAACCGGAAGTGGTGCTTCGGAATCTAAAACTGGTCTCCCAGGAGAAGCTCAAAGCACAGACTATTATAAGAGTCACTCCTCTTGTACTTAAGTATTCAATCACGATGCAATATCTGTGTACCATGGGCAATGTGAACTTCCAAGGGATATAGAAAACCTGCAGTGGTGCATCGGTATCTAGTACTGGTCTCTCAGGAGAAGCTCATTCACAGTCACACCTCTTGTACTTACATGGGCATTGTCCCTTACGAATTCAATCCCAATGCAATATCTGTGTTTCACGGTCAATGTGAAAGTCCAAGGGATACAGAAAGTCTGCGGTGGTGCTTCAGAATCTAATACTGGTCTCCCAGGACAAGCTCAACGCACAGATTATTAGAAGAGTCACTCCTCTTGTACTTAAGTGGGCAATGTCTCTTTCGTATTCAACCCCTATGCAATATCTGTGTTTCATGGTCAATGTGAAAGTCCAAGAAATATCGAAAACCTGCAGTGGTACTAGGGAGTCTAATACTGGTCTCCCAATAGAATCTCAAAGCACCGACTATTAGAAGAGTCACGCATCTTGTACTTAAGTGGGCATTGTCCCTGTCGTATTCAATCCCGATGCAATATCTGTGTTCAATGGACAATGTGAAAGTCCAAATGATATAGAAAATCTGCAGTGGTGCTATGGAATATAATACTGGTCTTCCAGGAGAAGCTCAGACACAGATTATTACTAGAGTCACTCCTCCTGTACTTAAGTGGGCATTGTGCCTTTCGTATTCAATCCCGATGCAATATTTGTGTTTCATGGCCAATGTGAAGGTCCAAGGGATATAGAAAACTTGCAGTGGTGCATCGGAATCTTATACTGGCGCCCCAGGAGAAGCTCAATACACAGACTATTAGAAGAGTCACTCCTGTTTTACTTAAGTGGGCATTGTCACTGTCGTATTAAATCCCGATGCAATATCTGTGTTCCATGGTCAATGTGAAATTCCAAGGGATATAGAAAACCTGCAATGATGCATCGGAATCTTATACTGGTGTCCCAGGAGAATCTAAAATCACTGACTATTAGAAGAGTCACTCCTCTTTTAGTTAAGTGAGCATTGTGCCTTTCGTATTCAATCCCGATGCAATTTCTGTGTTCCATGGTCAATGTGAAAGTCCAATGGACAGAGAAAACCTGCAGTGGTGCATCGGAATCTAATATTGGTGTCCCAGGAGAAGCTCAAAGCACAGACTACTAGAAGAGCCATCCTATTGATTTAATGTGGGCATTGTCCCTTTCGTATGCAATCCTGATGAAATATCTGTGTTCCATATTCAATGTTAAAGTCCAAGGTATATAGAAAACATGCAGTGGTGCTTCGGAATCTAATACTGGTCTCCCAGGAGAAGCTCAAAGCACGGACTATTAGAAGATTCACTACTATTGTACTTAAGTATGCATTGTCCCTCTCGTATTCATACCCGATAAGATATCTGGGTTTCATTGTCAATGTGAAAGCCCAAAGGATAGGGAAAACCTGCAGTGGTGCTTCTGAATCTAATACTGGTCTCCCAGGAGAAGCTCAAAACACAGTCTAACAGTAGAGTCACTCCACTTGTACTTGAGTGGGCATTGTCCATTTCGTATTCAATACCGATGGAATATCTGTGTTCCATGGTCAATGTGAAGGTCCAAGGGATACAGAAAAACTGCGGTGGTGCTTCGGAATCTAATACTGGTCTCCCAGGATAAGCTCAACGCACAGACTATTAGAAGAGTCACTCCTCTTGTACTTAAGTGGACATTGTCTCTTTCGTATTCAACCCCTATTCAATATCTGTGTTTCATGGTTAATGTGAAAGTCCAAGGGATATCGAAAACCTGCAGTGGTAATTCGGAATCTAATACAGCTCTCCCAGAAGAAGCTCAAAGCACAGACTATTAGAAGAGTCACTCCTCTTGTACTTAGGTAGGCATTGTTCATTTCCTATTCAATCCCGATGCAATATCTATGTTCCATGGTCAATGTGAAAGTCAAATGGATATAGAAAACCTGCAGTGGTGCTTCGGAATCCTATACTGGTCTTTCAGGAGAAGCACAAAACACAGACAACTAGAAGAGTCACTCTTCTTTTTTTTAAGTGTGCATTGTCCCTTTCATATTCAATCCCGATGCAATGTCTGTGGTCCATGGTCAATGTGAAATTCCAAGGGATATAGAAAAGTCTGCAGTGGTGCTTCAAAATCTAATACTGGTCTCCTAGGAGAAGCTCAAAGCACATTCTATTAGAAGAGTCACTCCTCTTTTACATATCTGGGCATTGTACCTTTCGAATACAATCCAGATGCAATATCTGTGTTCCATGGTCAATGTTAAAGTCCAAGGGATATAGAAAACGAGCAGTGGTGCATCGGAATCTAATACTCGTCTCCCAGCAGAAGCTCAAAACACAGACTATTAGAAGAGTCACCCTTCTTGTACGTAAATGGGCATTGTCCCTCTAGTATTCAATCCCAGTGCAATATCTGTGTTCCATGGACAATGTGAAAGTCCAAATGATTTAGAAAACCTGCAGTGGTGCTTCGGAATCTAATACTGGTCTCCCAGGAGAGTTTCAGACACAGATTATTAGAAGAGTCACTCGTCTTGTACTTACGTGCGTTTTGTCCCTTTCGTCTTCAATCCCAATGCAGTATCTGTGTTTCACGGTCAATGTGAAAGTTTAAGGGATATAGAAAACCTGAAGTGGTGCTTCGGAATCTAATACTGGTCTCCCAGTAGAAACTTGAAGCACCGACTATTAGAAGAGTCACTCATCTTGTACTTAAGTGGACATTGTCCCTGTCGTATTCAATCCCTATGCAATATCAGTGTTCCATGGTCAATGTGAAAGTCCAAGGGATATAGAAAACCTGCAGTGGTGCTTCGGAAACTAATACTGATCTCCCAGGAGAAGCTCAGTCACAGATCATTAGAAGAGTCCCTTCTTTTTTACTGAAGTGGGCATTGTCCCTTTCGTATTCAATCCCGATGCAATATTTCTGTTCCATGGTCAATGTGGAAGTCCAAGGGATATAGCAAAATGCAGTGGTGCTATGGAATATTATACTGGTGTCCCACGAGAAGCTCAAAACACAGACTATTAGAAGAGGCACTTCTCTTTTACTTAAGTGGGCATTGTCCCTTTCGTATTTAGTCCCGATGCAATATCTGTGTTTCATGGTCAATGTGAAAGTCCAAGGGATATAGAAAACATGCAGTGGTGCTTTGGAATCTAATTCTGGTCTCCCAGGAGAAGCTTCAAGCACAGACTATCAGAAGAGTCACTCCTTTTTTTTATGTGGGCATTGTCCCTTTCGTATACATTCCCGATGCAATATCTGTGTTCCATGGTCAATGTGAAACTCCAAGGGATATAGAAAAACTGCAGTGGTGCTTCTTTATCTAAAACTGGTCTCCCAGGAGAAGCTCAAAGCACAGACTATTATAAGAGTCACTCCTCTTGTACTTAAGTAATCAATCCCGATGCAATATCTGTGTACCATGGGCAATGTGAAATTCCAAGGGATACTTAAAACCTGCGGTGGTGCATCGGTATCTAATACTGGTCTCCCTGGAGAAGCTCAATCCCAGACAATTAGCAGAGTCACACCTCTTATACTTACGTGGGCATTGTCCCTTTCGTATTCAATCCCAATGCAATATCTGTGTTTCACGGTCAATTTGAAAGTCCAAGGAATACAGAAAACCTGCGGTGGTGCTTCGGAATCTAATACTGGTCTCCCAGGACAAGCTCAACGCACAGACTATTAGAAGTGTCACTCATCTTGTACTTAAGTGGGCATTGTCCCTGTTGTATTCAATCCCGATGTAATATCTGTGTTCAATGGACAATGTGAAAGTCCAAATGATATAGAAAAGCTGCAGTGGTGCTTCGGAATATAATACTGGTCTCCATGGAGAATCTCAGACACAGATAATTAGAACAGCCTCTCCTCTTGTTCTCAAGTGGGCCATTTCTCTTTCGTATTCAATCCCGATGCAATATTTGTATTCCATGGTCAATGTGAGAGTCCAAGGGATATAGAAACCCTGAAGTGGTGCATCGGAATCTCATACTGGTGTCCCAGGATAAGCTCAAAACACAGACTATTAGAAGAGTCACTCCTCTTTTACTTAAGTGGGCATTGTCCCTTTCAAATTCAATTCCGATGCAATATCTGTGTTCATGGTCAATGTGAAAGCCCAAGGTATATAGAAAACATGCAGTGGTGCTTCGGAATCTAATACTGGTCTTCCAGGAGAAGCCCAAAGCACAGACTAGTAGAGAAGTCACTCCTCTTGTACTTAAGTAGGCATTGTCAATTTCCTATTCAATTCCGATGCAATATCTGTGTTCCATGGTCAATGTTACAGTCCAAGGGATATAGAAAACCTGCAGTGGTGCATCGGAAACTAATACTGGTCCCCCAGGAGAAGCTCAAAGCACAGGCTATTAGAAGAGTCACCCTTCTTGTACTTAAGTGGGCATTGTCCCTGTCGTATTCAACCCCGATGCAATATCTGTGTTCCATGGACAATGTGAAAGTCCAAACGATATAGAAAACCTGCAGATGTGCCTCTGAATGTAATACTGATCTCCCAGGAGAAGCTCAGACACAGATCATTAGAAGAATCACTCCTCTTGTACTTAAGTGGGCTTTGTCCCTTTCGTATTCAATCTCGGTGCAATATTTGTGTTCCATGGTCAATGTGAAAGTCCAAGGGATATAGATAACCTGGAGATGTGCTTCTGTATCGAATACTGATCTCCCAGGAGAAGCTCAGCCACAGATCATTAGAATAATCACTCCTCTTGTACTTAAGTGGGCTTTGTCCGTTACCTATTCTATCGCGATGCAATATTTGTGTTCCATGGTCAATGTGAAACTCCAAGGGATATAGAAAAATGCAGTGGTGCTTCGGACTCTAATACTGGTCTCCCAGGAGATGAACAAAACACAGACCATTAGAAGAGTCAGTCTCCTTTTTTTAAGTGTGCATTGTCCTATTCGTATTCAATCCCGATGCAACATCTGTGGTCCATGATCAATATGAAATTCCAAGGGATCTACAAAACCTGCAGTGGAGCTTCGGAGTCTAATACTGGCCTCCCAGGATAAGCTCAAAGCACAGACAATTAGCAGAATCACTTCTCTTATACTTACGTGCGCTTTGACCCTTTCGTATTCTATCCCAATGCAATATCTGTGTTTCACGGTCAATGTGAAAGTTTAATGGATATAGAAAATCTGCAGTGGTGCTATGGAATCTAATACTGGTCTCCCAGTAGAAACTTAAAGCAGCAACTATTAGAAGAGTCACTCATCTTGTACTTAAGTGGGCATTGTCCCTGTCGTATTCAATTCCGATGCAATATCTGTGTTCCATGGACAAAGTGAAAGTCCAAATGACATAGAAAACCTGCAGATGTGCTTCGGAAACTAATACTGATCTCCCCGGAAAAGCTCAGACACAGATCACTATAAGGGTCACCCCTCTTGTACTTAAGTTTACATTGTCCCTTTCGTATTCAATCCTGATGCAATATTTGTGTTCCATGGTCAATGTGAAAGTCCAAGGAATATAGAAAAATGCAGTGGTGCTCCGGAATCTTATACTGGTGTCCCACAGGAAGCTCAAAACACAGAAAATTAGAAGAGCCACTCCACTTTTACTTAAGTGGGCATTGTCCCTTTCGTATTCAATCCCGATGCAATATCTGTGGTCAATGGTCAATGTGAAAGTCCATGGGATATAGAAAACCTGCATTGGTGCTTTGGAATCAAACACTGGTCTCCTAGGTGAAGCTCAAAGCACATACTATTTGAAGGGTCACTCCTCTTGTACTTAACTGGGCATTGTCCCTTTCGTATTCAATCCCGATGCAATATCTGTGTTCCATGGTCAATGTTAAAGTCCAAGGGATATAGAAAACCTGCAGTGGTGCTGCGGAATCTAATACTGGTCCCCCAAGAGAAGCTCAAAGCACACACTATTAGAAGAGTCAATCCTCTTGTACTTAAGTGGGCATTGTGCCTTTCATATTCAATCCCGATGCAACATCTGTAATCCATGGGCAATGTGAAATTCCAAGGGATATAGAAAACCTGCAGTGGTGCATCGGAATCTATTACTAGTCTCCCAGTAGAAGCCAAAGCACAGACAATTAGCAGAGTCACTCCTCTTGTATTAACGTGCGCTTTGTCCCTTTCATAATCAATCCCAATGCAATATCTGTGTTTCACGGTCAATGTGAAAGTTTAAGGGATATAGAAAACCTTCATTGGTGCAACGGAATCTACTACTGGTCTCCCAGTAGAAACTTAAAACACCGACTATTAGAAGAGTCACTCGCCTTGTACTTAAGTGGGCATTGTCCCTGTCGTATTCAATCCCGATGCAATATCTGTATTCCATGGACAATGTGAAAGTCCAAAGGATATAGGAAACCTGCAGATGTGCTTCTGAATCTAATACTGATCTCCCAGGAGAAGCTCAGACACAGATCATTAGAAGAGTCACTCCTCTTGTACTTAAGTGGGCTTTGTCCCTTTTGTATTCAATCCCGATGCAATATTTGTGTTCCAAGGTCAATGTGAAACTCCAAGTTATATAGAAAAATGCAGTGGTGCTTCGGAATCTTATACTGGTGTCCCACGAGAATCTCAAAACACAGACTATTAGAAGAGTCACCCCTCTTTTACTTAAGTGGGCATTGTCCCTTTCGTATTCAATCCCAGTGCAATATCTGTGTTCCATGATCAATTTGAAAGTCCAAGGGATATAGAAAAACTTGCAGTGGTGCTTCGGAATCTAATTCTGGTCTCCCAGGAGAAGCTCAAAGCACAGACTATTAGAAGAGTAACTCCTTTGTTTTTTAAGTGATCATTTTCCCCTTCGTATACATTCCCGATGCAATATCTGTGTTCCATGGTCAGTGTTAAAGTCCAAGGGATATAGAAAACCTGCAGTGGTGCTTCGTAATCTAAAACTGGTCTCCCAGGAGAATCTCAAAGCACAGACTATTAGAACAGTCACTCATCTTGTACTTAAGTGGGCATTGTCCCTGTCGTAATCAATCACGATGCAATATCTGTGTTCAATGTACAATGTGAAAGTCCAAATGATAAAGAAAATCTGCAGTGGTGCTACGGAATATAATACTGGTCTCCCAGGAGAAGCTCAGACACAGATTACTACTAGAGTCACTCCTCCTGTACTTAATTGGGCATTGTCCCTTTCGTATTCAATCCCGATGCAATATTTGTGCTCCATGGTCAATGTGAAAGTCCAAGGGATATAGAAAACCTGCAGTGGCGCATCGGAATCTTATACTGGCGCCCCAGGAGAAGCTCAATACACAGACTATTAGAAAAGTCACTTGTCTAGAACTTAAGTGGGCATTGTCCCTTTTGTATTCAATCCCGATGCAATTCTGTGTTCCATGGTCAATGTGAAAGTCCAGTGGATAGAGTAAATCTGCATTGGTGGATCGGAATCTAATACTGGTGACCCAGGAGAAGCTCAAAGCAGAATTTACTAGAAGAGCCATCCTATTGTTTTAATGTGGGCATTATCCCTTTCGTATTCAATCCTGATGAAATATCTGTGATCCATTTTCAATGTGAAAGTCCAAGGTATATAGAGAACATGCAGTGGTGCTTCAGAATCTAAAACTGGTCTCCCAGGAGAAGCTCAAAGCACAGACTATTAGAAGGGTCACTCCTATTGTACTTAAGTGGGAGTAGTAACTCCCGTATTCATACCCGATGAGATATCTGTGTTTCATTGTCAATGTGAAAGTCCAGGGGATATGGAAAACCTGCAGTGGTGCTTCGGAATCTAATACTGGTCACCCAGCAGAAACTCAAAGCACAGTCTATTAGTAGAGTTACTCCTCTTGTACTTAAGTGAGCATTGTCCCTTTCGTATACAATCCCGATGCAATAACTGTGTTTCACAGTCAATGTGAAAGTCCAAGGGATACAGAAATCATCCGGTGGTGCTTCATATTCTAATACTGGTCTCCCAGGACAAGCTCAACGCACAGACTATTAGAAGAGTCCCTCCTCTTGTACTTAAGTGGGCATTGTCTCTTTCGAATTCATCTCCTATGCAATATCAGTTTTTTATTGTCAATACAAAGTCCAAGGGATATCGAAAACCTGCAGCGGTACTTCGGTATCTAATACTGGTCACCCAGGAGAAGCTCAAAGCACAGACTATTAGAAGAGTCACTCCTCTTGTACTTAAGTAGGCATTGTCCATTTCCTATTCAATCCCGATGCAATATCTGTGTTCCATGGCCAATGTGAAAGTCCAATGGGTATAGAAAACCTGCAGTGGTGCTTCGGACTCTAATACTGGTCTCCCAGGAGAAGAACAAAACACAGACCATTAGAAGAGTCAGTCATCCTTTTTTTAAGTGTGCATTGTCCCATTCGTATTCAATCCCGATGCAACATCTATGGTCCATGGTCAATGTGAAACTCCAGGGGATATACAAAACCTGCAGTGGAGCTTCAGAATCTAATACTGGCCTCCCAGGAGAAGCTCAAAGCACAGACATTTAGCAGAGTAACTTCTCTTGTACTTACGTGCGCTTTGACCCTTTCGTATTCAATCCCAATGCAATAACTGTGTTTCACGGTCAATGTGAAAGTTTAAGGGATATAGAACAACTGCAGTGGTGCATCGGAATCTAATACTGGTCTCCCAGTAGAAACTTAAAGCACCAACTATTAGAAGAGTCACTCATCTTGTACTTAAGTGGGCATTGTCCCTGTCGAATTCAATCCCGATGCAATATCTGTGTCCCATGGACAATGTGAAAGTCCAAATGACATAGAAAACCTGCAGATGTGCTTCGGAATCTAATACTGATCTCCCAGGAGAAGCTCCGCCACAGATCATTAGAAGGGTCACTCCTCTTGTACTTAAGTTTGCATTGTCCCTTTCGTATTCAATCCCGGTGCAATATTTGTGTTCCATGGTCAATGTGAAAGTCCAAGGGATATAGAAAAATGCAGTGGTGCTTCGGAGTCTTATACTGGTGTCCCACGAGAAGCTCAGAACAAGGACAATTAGAAGTGTCACTCCTCTTTTTCTTAAGTGGGCATTGTCTTTTTCGTATTCAATCCCGATGCAATATCTGTGTTCCATGGTCAATGTTAAAGTCCAAGGGATATCGAAAACCGGCAGTGGTGCATCGGAATCTAATACTGGTGTCCCAGGACAAGCTCAAAGCACAGACTTTTTGTAGAGTCACTCCTCTTCTACTTAAGTGGGCATTGTCCCTTTCGTATTCAATCCCCATGAAATATATGTGTTCCATGGTCAATGTGAAAGTCCAAGGGATATAGAAAACCTGCAGTGGTGCTTCGGAATCTAATACTGTTCTCCCAGAAGAGGCTCAAAGCACAGACCATTAGAAGAGTCACTCCACTTGTTCTTAAGTGGACATTGTGCCCTTCGTATTCAATCCCGATGCAATATCTGTGTTCCATGGTCAGTTTGAAAGTCCAAGGGATATAGAAAACCTGCAGTGGTGCTTCGGAATCTAATACTGTTCTCCCAGGAGAAGCTCAAAGCACAGACTATTGGAAGAGTCACTCCGCTTGTACCTAAGTGGGCTTTGTTTCTCTCATATTCAATCCGGAAGCATGATCTATGTTCCATGGTCAATGTGAAATACCATGGGATATTGAAAACCTGCAGTGGTCCTTCGGAATCTAATACTGGTCTCCCAGGAGAAGCTCAAAGCACAGACTATTACAAGAGTCACTCCTTTGTACTTGAGAGGGCAGTGTCCTTTTCGTATTCAATCATGATGCAATATCTGCCTCCCTGGTCAATGTGAAAGACCAAGGGATATAGGAAACCTGCGGTGGTGTTTCGGAATTTTATTCTGGTGTGCCAGGAGAAGTTCAAAACACATACTATTAGAAGAGTCACTCCTCTTTTACTTAAGTGGGCATTGTCCCTTTCGTATTCAATCCCGGTGCAATATCTGTGTTATATGGTCAATGTGAAAGTCCAAGGGATATAGAAAACCTGCAGTGGTGCTTCGGAATCTTATACTGGTCTCCCAGGAGAAGCTCAAAGCACAGACTACTAGAAAAGTCACTCCTCTAGTACATAAGTGGGCATTGTCCATTTTGTATTCAAACCTGATGCAATTTCTGTGTTCCATGGTCAATGTGAAAGTCCAAGGGATATAGAAAACCTGGAGTGGTGCTTCGAAATCTATAACTGGTCTCCCAGGAGAAGCTCAAAACACAGACTATTAGAAGAGTCACTCCTCTTGTACTTAAGTGGGCATTGTCCCTTTTGTATTCAATCCCGATGCAATATCTGTGTTCCAGGTCAATGTGAAAGTCCTAGGGATATAGAAAACCTGCAGTGATGCATTGGAATCTAATACTGGTCTCCCAGGAGAAGCTCGAACACAGATAAATAAATGAGTCACTCCTCTTGTACTTAAGTGGGTATTGTCCGTTTTGTACTCAATCCTGATGCAATATCTGTATTCCATGGCCAATGTAAGAGTCCAAGGGATGTAGAAAACCTGCAGCGGTGATTCGTAATCTAGGACTGGTCTCGCAGGAGAAGCTCAAAGCACAGACTATTAGAAGAGTCACTCCTCTTGTACTTAAGTGGGCATTGTCCCTTTCGTATACAATCCCCATGATATATCTGTGTTCCATGGTCAATGTGAAGGTCCCAGGGAAATGCAAAACCGGCAGTGGTGCTACAGAATCTAATACTGTTCTCCCACGAGAGGCTCAAAGCACAGACCATTACAAGAGTCACTCCACTTGCTCTTAAGTGGGCATTGTGCCCTTCGTATTCTATTCCGATGCAATATCTGTGTTCGATGGTCAATGTGAAAGTCCAAGCTATATGGAAAAGCTGTAGTGGTGCTTCGGAATTTAATAATGGTCTCCCAGGTAAGCTCAAAGCACATACTATTAAAAGAGTTACTCCTCTCGTACTTAAGTGAGCATTTTCCCTTTCGTATTCAATCCCGATGCAATATCTGTGTTCCATGGTCAATGTGAAAGTCCAAGGGATATAGGACACCTGCGGTGGTGCTTCGGAATCTTACTCTGGTGTCCCAGGAGAAGTTGAAAACACATACTATTAAAAGAGTCACTCCTCTTTTACCTAAGTGGGCGTTGTCCCTTTCGTATTCAATCCCAACGCAATATCTGCGTTCCATGGTCAATGTGAAAGACCGATGGAAATAGAAGACCTGCAGTGGTTTTTCAGAAGCTAATACTGGTCTCCAAGGAGAAGCTCAAAGCGCAGACTATTAGAAGAGTCACTCCTCTTATACATAAGAGGGCATTGTCCGTTTCGTATACATTCCCGATGCAATATCTGGGTTCCACAGTCAATGTTTAAGTCCTAGGGATATAGAAAATATGCAGTGGTGCTTCGGAATCTAATACTGGTCTCCCAGGAGAAGCTCAAAGCACATACTATTTGCAGAGTCACTCCTCTTGTACTTAAGTGGGCATTGTGAATTCGTATTCAATCCCGATGCAATATCTGTGTTCAATGGACAATGTGAAAGTCCAAGGGATATAGGAAACCTGCGGTGGTTCTTCGGAATCTTATTCTGGTGTCCCAGGAGAAGATGAAAACACATACTATTAGAAGAGTCACTCCTCTTAAACCTAAGTGGGCATTGTCCCTTTCGTATTCAGTCCCAATGCAATATCTGTGTTCCATGGTCAATGTTAAAGTCCAAGGGATATAGAAAACCTGCAGTGGTGCTGCGGAATCTAATACTGGTCCCCCAAGAGAAGCTCAAAGCACACACTATTAGAAGAGTCAATCCTCTTGTACTTAAGTGGGCATTGTGCCTTTCATATTCAATCCCGATGCAACATCTGTAATCCATGGGCAATGTGAAATTCCAAGGGATATAGAAAACCTGCAGTGGTGCATCGGAATCTATTACTAGTCTCCCAGTAGAAGCCAAAGCACAGACAATTAGCAGAGTCACTCCTCTTGTATTAACGTGCGCTTTGTCCCTTTCATAATCAATCCCAATGCAATATCTGTGTTTCACGGTCAATGTGAAAGTTTAAGGGATATAGAAAACCTTCATTGGTGCAACGGAATCTACTACTGGTCTCCCAGTAGAAACTTAAAACACCGACTATTAGAAGAGTCACTCGCCTTGTACTTAAGTGGGCATTGTCCCTGTCGTATTCAATCCCGATGCAATATCTGTATTCCATGGACAATGTGAAAGTCCAAAGGATATAGGAAACCTGCAGATGTGCTTCTGAATCTAATACTGATCTCCCAGGAGAAGCTCAGACACAGATCATTAGAAGAGTCACTCCTCTTGTACTTAAGTGGGCTTTGTCCCTTTTGTATTCAATCCCGATGCAATATTTGTGTTCCAAGGTCAATGTGAAACTCCAAGTTATATAGAAAAATGCAGTGGTGCTTCGGAATCTTATACTGGTGTCCCACGAGAATCTCAAAACACAGACTATTAGAAGAGTCACCCCTCTTTTACTTAAGTGGGCATTGTCCCTTTCGTATTCAATCCCAGTGCAATATCTGTGTTCCATGATCAATTTGAAAGTCCAAGGGATATAGAAAAACTTGCAGTGGTGCTTCGGAATCTAATTCTGGTCTCCCAGGAGAAGCTCAAAGCACAGACTATTAGAAGAGTAACTCCTTTGTTTTTTAAGTGATCATTTTCCCCTTCGTATACATTCCCGATGCAATATCTGTGTTCCATGGTCAGTGTTAAAGTCCAAGGGATATAGAAAACCTGCAGTGGTGCTTCGTAATCTAAAACTGGTCTCCCAGGAGAATCTCAAAGCACAGACTATTAGAACAGTCACTCATCTTGTACTTAAGTGGGCATTGTCCCTGTCGTAATCAATCACGATGCAATATCTGTGTTCAATGTACAATGTGAAAGTCCAAATGATAAAGAAAATCTGCAGTGGTGCTACGGAATATAATACTGGTCTCCCAGGAGAAGCTCAGACACAGATTACTACTAGAGTCACTCCTCCTGTACTTAATTGGGCATTGTCCCTTTCGTATTCAATCCCGATGCAATATTTGTGCTCCATGGTCAATGTGAAAGTCCAAGGGATATAGAAAACCTGCAGTGGCGCATCGGAATCTTATACTGGCGCCCCAGGAGAAGCTCAATACACAGACTATTAGAAAAGTCACTTGTCTAGAACTTAAGTGGGCATTGTCCCTTTTGTATTCAATCCCGATGCAATTCTGTGTTCCATGGTCAATGTGAAAGTCCAGTGGATAGAGTAAATCTGCATTGGTGGATCGGAATCTAATACTGGTGACCCAGGAGAAGCTCAAAGCAGAATTTACTAGAAGAGCCATCCTATTGTTTTAATGTGGGCATTATCCCTTTCGTATTCAATCCTGATGAAATATCTGTGATCCATTTTCAATGTGAAAGTCCAAGGTATATAGAGAACATGCAGTGGTGCTTCAGAATCTAAAACTGGTCTCCCAGGAGAAGCTCAAAGCACAGACTATTAGAAGGGTCACTCCTATTGTACTTAAGTGGGAGTAGTAACTCCCGTATTCATACCCGATGAGATATCTGTGTTTCATTGTCAATGTGAAAGTCCAGGGGATATGGAAAACCTGCAGTGGTGCTTCGGAATCTAATACTGGTCACCCAGGAGAAACTCAAAGCACAGTCTATTAGTAGAGTTACTCCTCTTGTACTTAAGTGAGCATTGTCCCTTTCGTATACAATCCCGATGCAATAACTGTGTTTCACAGTCAATGTGAAAGTCCAAGGGATACAGAAATCATCCGGTGGTGCTTCATATTCTAATACTGGTCTCCCAGGACAAGCTCAACGCACAGACTATTAGAAGAGTCCCTCCTCTTGTACTTAAGTGGGCATTGTCTCTTTCGAATTCATCTCCTATGCAATATCAGTTTTTTATTGTCAATACAAAGTCCAAGGGATATCGAAAACCTGCAGCGGTACTTCGGTATCTAATACTGGTCACCCAGGAGAAGCTCAAAGCACAGACTATTAGAAGAGTCACTCCTCTTGTACTTAAGTAGGCATTGTCCATTTCCTATTCAATCCCGATGCAATATCTGTGTTCCATGGCCAATGTGAAAGTCCAATGGGTATAGAAAACCTGCAGTGGTGCTTCGGACTCTAATACTGGTCTCCCAGGAGAAGAACAAAACACAGACCATTAGAAGAGTCAGTCATCCTTTTTTTAAGTGTGCATTGTCCCATTCGTATTCAATCCCGATGCAACATCTATGGTCCATGGTCAATGTGAAACTCCAGGGGATATACAAAACTTGCAGTGGAGCTTCAGAATCTAATACTGGCCTCCCAGGAGAAGCTCAAAGCACAGACATTTAGCAGAGTAACTTCTCTTGTACTTACGTGCGCTTTGACCCTTTCGTATTCAATCCCAATGCAATAACTGTGTTTCACGGTCAATGTGAAAGTTTAAGGGATATAGAACAACTGCAGTGGTGCATCGGAATCTAATACTGGTCTCCCAGTAGAAACTTAAAGCACCAACTATTAGAAGAGTCACTCATCTTGTACTTAAGTGGGCATTGTCCCTGTCGAATTCAATCCCGATGCAATATCTGTGTCCCATGGACAATGTGAAAGTCCAAATAACATAGAAAACCTGCAGATGTGCTTCGGAATCTAATACTGATCTCCCAGGAGAAGCTCCGCCACAGATCATTAGAAGGGTCACTCCTCTTGTACTTAAGTTTGCATTGTCCCTTTCGTATTCAATCCCGGTGCAATATTTGTGTTCCATGGTCAATGTGAAAGTCCAAGGGATATAGAAAAATGCAGTGGTGCTTCGGAGTCTTATACTGGTGTCCCACGAGAAGCTCAGAACAAGGACAATTAGAAGTGTCACTCCTCTTTTTCTTAAGTGGGCATTGTCTTTTTCGTATTCAATCCCGATGCAATATCTGTGTTCCATGGTCAATGTTAAAGTCCAAGGGATATCGAAAACCGGCAGTGGTGCATCGGAATCTAATACTGGTGTCCCAGGACAAGCTCAAAGCACAGACTTTTTGTAGAGTCACTCCTCTTCTACTTAAGTGGGCATTGTCCCTTTCGTATTCAATCCCCATGAAATATATGTGTTCCATGGTCAATGTGAAAGTCCAAGGGATATAGAAAACCTGCGGTGGTGCTTCGGAATCTAATACTGTTCTCCCAGAAGAGGCTCAAAGCACAGACCATTAGAAGAGTCACTCCACTTGTTCTTAAGTGGACATTGTGCCCTTCGTATTCAATCCCGATGCAATATCTGTGTTCCATGGTCAGTTTGAAAGTCCAAGGGATATAGAAAACCTGCAGTGGTGCTTCGGAATCTAATACTGTTCTCCCAGGAGAAGCTCAAAGCACAGACTATTGGAAGAGTCACTCCGCTTGTACCTAAGTGGGCTTTGTTTCTCTCATATTCAATCCGGAAGCATGATCTATGTTCCATGGTCAATGTGAAATACCATGGGATATTGAAAACCTGCAGTGGTCCTTCGGAATCTAATACTGGTCTCCCAGGAGAAGCTCAAAGCACAGACTATTACAAGAGTCACTCCTTTGTACTTGAGAGGGCAGTGTCCTTTTCGTATTCAATCATGATGCAATATCTGCCTCCCTGGTCAATGTGAAAGACCAAGGGATATAGGAAACCTGCGGTGGTGTTTCGGAATTTTATTCTGGTGTGCCAGGAGAAGTTCAAAACACATACTATTAGAAGAGTCACTCCTCTTTTACTTAAGTGGGCATTGTCCCTTTCGTATTCAATCCCGGTGCAATATCTGTGTTATATGGTCAATGTGAAAGTCCAAGGGATATAGAAAACCTGCAGTGGTGCTTCGGAATCTTATACTGGTCTCCCAGGAGAAGCTCAAAGCACAGACTACTAGAAAAGTCACTCCTCTAGTACATAAGTGGGCATTGTCCATTTTGTATTCAAACCTGATGCAATTTCTGTGTTCCATGGTCAATGTGAAAGTCCAAGGGATATAGAAAACCTGGAGTGGTGCTTCGAAATCTATAACTGGTCTCCCAGGAGAAGCTCAAAACACAGACTATTAGAAGAGTCACTCCTCTTGTACTTAAGTGGGCATTGTCCCTTTTGTATTCAATCCCGATGCAATATCTGTGTTCCATGTCAATGTGAAAGTCCTAGGGATATAGAAAACCTGCAGTGATGCATTGGAATCTAATACTGGTCTCCCAGGAGAAGCTCGAACACAGATAAATAAATGAGTCACTCCTCTTGTACTTAAGTGGGTATTGTCCGTTTTGTACTCAATCCTGATGCAATATCTGTATTCCATGGCCAATGTAAGAGTCCAAGGGATGTAGAAAACCTGCAGTGGTGATTCGTAATCTAGCACTGGTCTCGCAGGAGAAGCTCAAAGCACAGACTATTAGAAGAGTCACTTCCCTTGTACTTAAGTGGGCATTGTCCCTTTCGTATACAATCCCCATGATATATCTGTGTTCCATGGTCAATGTGAAGGTCCCAGGGAAATGCAAAACCGGCAGTGGTGCTACAGAATCTAATACTGTTCTCCCACGAGAGGCTCAAAGCACAGACCATTACAAGAGTCACTCCACTTGCTCTTAAGTGGGCATTGTGCCCTTCGTATTCTATTCCGATGCAATATCTGTGTTCGATGGTCAATGTGAAAGTCCAAGCTATATGGAAAAGCTGTAGTGGTGCTTCGGAATTTAATAATGGTCTCCCAGGTAAGCTCAAAGCACATACTATTAAAAGAGTTACTCCTCTCGTACTTAAGTGAGCATTTTCCCTTTCGTATTCAATCCCGATGCAATATCTGTGTTCCATGGTCAATGTGAAAGTCCAAGGGATATAGGACACCTGCGGTGGTGCTTCGGAATCTTACTCTGGTGTCCCAGGAGAAGTTGAAAACACATACTATTAAAAGAGTCACTCCTCTTTTACCTAAGTGGGCGTTGTCCCTTTCGTATTCAATCCCAACGCAATATCTGCGTTCCATGGTCAATGTGAAAGACCGATGGAAATAGAAGACCTGCAGTGGTTTTTCAGAAGCTAATACTGGTCTCCAAGGAGAAGCTCAAAGCGCAGACTATTAGAAGAGTCACTCCTCTTATACTTAAGAGGGCATTGTCCGTTTCGTATACATTCCCGATGCAATATCTGGGTTCCACAGTCAATGTTTAAGTCCTAGGGATATAGAAAATATGCAGTGGTGCCTCGGAATCTAATACTGGTCTCCCAGGAGAAGCTCAAAGCACATACTATTTGCAGAGTCACTCCTCTTGTACTTAAGTGGGCATTGTGAATTCGTATTCAATCCCGATGCAATATCTGTGTTCAATGGACAATGTGAAAGTCCAAGGGATATAGGAAACCTGCGGTGGTTCTTCGGAATCTTATTCTGGTGTCCCAGGAGAAGATGAAAACACATATTATTAGAAGAGTCACTCCTCTTAAACCTAAGTGGGCATTGTCCCTTTCGTATTCAGTCCCAATGCAATATCTGTGTTCCATGGTCAACGTGAAAGTCCACGGGATATAGAAAACCGGCAGTGGTGCTTCGGAACCTTATACTGGTCTCCCAGGAGAAGCTCAAAGCACAGACTATTAGAAAAGACACTCCTCTAGTACTTAAGTGGGCATCGTCCCTTTTGTATTCAAACCTGATGCAATTTGTGTGTTCCATGGTCAATGTGAAAGTGCAAGGGATATAGAAAACCTGGAAGCTCAAAGCACAGACTATTAGAAGAGCCACTCCTCATTTTTTTAAGTGGGCATTGTCTCTTTCGTATACTTTCTAGATGCAATATCTATGTTCCACGGTCAATGTTAAAGTCTAAGGGATATAGAAAACATGCAGTGGTGCTTCGGAATCTAATACTGGTCTCCCAGGAGCAGGTCAAACGACAGACTATTAGAAGAGTCACTCCTCTTGTACTTAAGTGCGCATTGTCCGTTTTGTATTCAAACCTGATGCAATTTCTGTGTTCCATGGTCAATGTGAAAGTCCAAGGGATATAGAAAACCGGCAGTGGTGCTTCGGAATCTAATACTGTTCTCCCACGAGAGGCTCAAAACACAGACCATTAGAAGAGTCACTCCACTTTTTCTTAAGTGGGCATTGTGCCCTTCGTATTCTATCCCGATGCAATATCTGTTTTCCATGGTCAATGTGAAAGTCCAAGCTATATGGAAAAGCTGTAGTGGTGCTTCGGAATTTAATAATGGTCTCCCAGGTAAGCTCAAAGCACATACTATTAAAAGAGTTACTCCTCTCGTACTTAAGTGGGCATCGTCCCTTTCGTATTCAATCCCGATGCAATATCTGTGTTCCATGGTCAAAAAGAAAGTCCAAGGGATATAGGACACCTGCGGTGGTGCTTCGGAATCTTATTCTGGTGTCCCAGGAGAAGTTGAAAACACATACTATTAAAAGAGTCACTCCTCTTTAACCTAAGTGGGCATTGTCCCTTTCGTATTCAATCCCGATGCAATATCTGCGTTTTATCGTCAATGTGAATGACCGATGGAAATAGAAGACCTGCAGTGGTTTTTCAGAAGCTAATACTGGTCTCCCAGGAGAAGCTCAAAGCACAGACTATTAGAAGAGTCACTCCTCTTATACTTAAGTGGGCATTGTCCGTTTCGTATTCAATCCCGATGCAATATTTGTGTTCCAGATCAATGTGAAATTCCAGGGGATATAGAAAACCTGCAGTGATGCATCGGAATCTAATACTGGTCTCCCAAAAGAAGCTCAAACACAGATAAATAGATGAGTCACTCCTCTTGTACTTAAGTCGGTATTGTCCGTTTTGTATTCAATCCTGATGCAATATCTGTATTCCATGGTCAATTTGAAAGTCCAAGGGATATGGAAAACCGTCAGTGGTGCATCGGAATCTAATACTGGTGTCCCAGGACAAGCACAAAGCACAGACTATTTGTAGAGTCACTCCTCTTGTACTTAATTGGGCATTGTCCCTTTCGTATTCAATCCCCATGAAATATCTGTGTTCAGTGGTCAACCTGAAAGTACAAGGGATACAGAAAACCTGCAGTGGTGCTTCGGAATCTAATACTGTTCTCCCACGAGAAGCTCAAAGCACAGACCATTAGAAGAGTCACTCCACTTGTCCTTAAGTGGGCATTGTGCCCTTCGTATTCAATCCCGATGCAATATCTGCGATCCATGGTCAATGTGAAAGTCCAAGCTGTATAGAGAAGCTGTAATGGCGCTTCGGAATTTAGTACTGGTCTCCCAGGTAAGCTCAAAGCACATACTATTAAAAGTGTCACTCCTCTTGTACTTAAGTGGGCATTGTCCCTTTCGTATTCAATCCCGATGCAATATCTGTGATCCATGGTCAATGTGAAAATCCAAGGGATATAGAAAACCTGCGGTGGTTGTTCGGAATCTAATATTGGTCTCCCAGGAGAAGCTGAAAGCACAGACTATTGGAAGAGTCACACCTCTTTTACTTAAGTGGGCATTGACCCTTTCGTATTCAATCCCGATGAAATATCTGTGTTCAGTGGTCAACCTGAAAGTTCAAGGGATACACAAAACCTGCAGTGGTGCTTCGGAATCTAATACTGGTCTCCCAGGAGAAGCTCAAAGCACAGACTATTTGCAGAGTTACTCCTCTTGAACTTACGTGGGCATATTCCCTTTCGTATTCAGTCCCGATGCAATATCTGTGTTTCACAGTCAATCTGAAAGTCCAAGGGATATAGAAAACCAGCAGAGGTGCATCGGAATCAAATACTGGTCTCCCAGTAGAAACTCAGAACACCGACTATTAGAAGAGTCACTTTTTTTGTACTTGAGTGGGCATTGTCCCTTTCGTATTCAATCCCGATGCATTATTTGTGTTCCATGGCAATGTGAAAGTCCAAGGGATACAGAAAACCTGCAGTGGTGCTTCGATATCTAAAACTGGTCTCCCAGGAGATGCTCAAACACATATTATTAGAAGAGTCACTCCTCTTGTACTTAATTGGGCATCGTGCATTTCGTATTCAATCATGATGCAATATCTCTGTTCCATGGTCAATATGAAAGTCCAAGGGATATAGGAAACCTGCGGTGGTGCTTCGAAATCTTATTCTGGTGTGCCAGGAGAAGTTCAAAACACATACTATTAGAAGAGTCACTCCTCTGTAACTTAAGTGGGCATTGTCCCTTTCGTATTCAATCCCGATGCAATATCTGTGTTTCACAGTCAATCTGAAGGTCCAAGGGATATAGAAATCCGGCAGTGGTGCATCGGAATCTAATACTGGTCTCCCAGTAGAAACTCAGAACACCGACTATTGAAAGAGTCACTCCTCTTGTACTTAAGTGGGCATTGTCCCTTTCGTATTCAATCCCAATGCAATATCTGTGTTCCATGGTCAATGTGAGATTCCAAGGGATATAGAAATTCAGCAGTAGTGCTTCGGAATCTTATACTGGTCCCCCAGGAGAAACTCAAAGCACAGACCATTAGAAAAGTCTCTCCTCTCGTACGTAAGTGGGCATTGTCCTATTTGTACTCAAACCTGTTGCGATTTCTGTGTTCTATGGTCAATGTGAAAGTCCAAGGGATATAGAAAACCTGCAGTGGTGCTTCGAAATCTAAAACTGTTCTCCCAGGAGGACCTCAAAACCCAGACTATTAGAAGAGTCACTCCTCTTGTAATTAAGTGTACATTGTCCCTTTCGTATTCAATCCCGATGCAATATCTGTGTTTCAAGGTCAATGTGAAAGTCCAAGGAATTAACAAACCCTGCAGTGGTGGTTTGGAATCTATTACTGGTCTCCTTGGAGAAGCACAAAACTCATACTATTTGAAAAGCCATCCTCTTTTACCTAAGTGGGCATTGTCCCTTTCGTATTCAATCCCGATGCAATATCTGTGGTCCATGGTCAATGAGAAATTCCAATGGACATAGAAAATCCTTCAGTGGTGCTTCGGAATCTAATACTGGTCTCCCAGTAGAAGCTCAACGCAAAGACTATTAGAAGAGTCATTCTTCTTTTACTTAACTGCGCATTGTGCCTTTCATATTCAATCATGATGCAATATCTGTGCTCCATGGACAATGTGGAAGTCCAAGGGATATAGAAAACCTGCAGTGGTACATCGGAACCCAATACTGGTGACCCAGGAGACGGTCATAGCACAGACTATTAGAAGAGTCACTCCTCTTCAATTTAAGTAGGCATTGACCCTTTCGTATTCATTACCGATGGGATATTTGTGTTCCATGGTCAATGTGAAAGTCCAATGGATATAGAAAACCTGCAGTGGTGCTTCGAAATCTAATACTGGTCTCCCAGGAGAAGCTCAAAGCACACACTATTAGAAGTGTCACTCCTCTTGTACTTAAGTGGGCATTGTCCCTCCCGTATTCAATCCGGATGCAATATCTGTGTTTCATTGTCAACGTGATAGTCCAAGGGATATAGAAAACCTGCAGTGGTGCTTCGGAATCTAATACTGGTCTCCCAGGAGAATCTCAAACCACAGACTATTACATGAGTCACTCCTCTTGTACATAAATGGGCATTGTCCCTTTCGTATTCAATCCCGTCGCAATATCTGTGTTCCATGGTCAATGTGAAAGTCCAAGGGATATAGAAAACCTGCAGTGGTGCGTCGGAATCTAATACTGGTCTCCCAGGAGAAGCTCAAAGTACAGAGTATTAGAAGAGTCGCTCCTCTTGTACTTAAGTGGGCATTGTCCCTCTCCTAATCAATCCCGATGCAATATCTGTGTTCCATGGTCAATTTGAGAGTCCAAGGGATATAGATATCCTGCAGTGGTGCTTCGGAATCTAACACTGGTCTCCCAGGAGACGGTCAAAGCAAAGACTATTGGGAGAGTCACTCCTCTTGTACTTAAGTGGCCATTGTCCCTTTCGTATTCAATCGCGATGCAATATCTGTTTTCCATGGCCAATGTGAAATTCAAAGCCATATAGAAAAGCTGTAATGGTGCTTCGGAATCTAATGCTGGTCTCCCAGGAGATGCTCAGAGCACAGAATATTAGAAGAGTCACTCCTCTTGTACTTAAGGGGGCATTGTCCGTTTCGTATTCAATCCCGATGCTATATCTGTGTTCCATGGTCAATGTGAAACTCCAAGGGATATAGGAAACCTGCAGTGGTGCTTCGGAATATAATACTGGTCTCCCAGGAGACGCTCAAAGCACAAACTATTAGAAGAAACACTCCTCTTGTACTTACGTGGGCATTGTCTTTTTCGTATTCAATACCGTTGCAATATCTGTGTTTCATGTCCATGTGAAAGTCCAAGGGATACAGTAAACCTGCAGTGGTGCTTCGGAATCTAATACTGGTCTCCCAGGAGGAGCACAAACCACAGACTATTACATGACTCGCTCCTCTTGTACTTAAATGGGCATCGTCCCTTTCGTATTCAATCCCGACGCAATATCTGTGTTCCATGGTCAATGTGAAAGTCCAAGGGATATAGAAAACCTGCAGTGGTGCATCGGAATCTAATACTGGTCTCCCAGGAGAAGCTCAAAGCACATTCTATTAGAAGAGTCACTCCTCTTGTACTCAAGTGGGCATTGTCCCTTTCGTATTCAATCCCGAATACATATCTGCGTTCCATGGTCAATTTGATAGTCCAAGGGATATAGAAATCCTGCAGTGGTGCTTCGGAATCTAATACTGGTCTCCCAGGAGACGACCAAAAACAAAGACTATTGGAAGAGTCACTGTTCTTGTACTTAAGTGGGCATTGTCCGTTTCTTATTCTAACCCGATGCAATATCTGTGTGCCATGGGCAATGTGAAATTCCAAGCTATGTAGAAAAGCTGTAGTGGTGCTTCAGAATCTAATGCTGGTCTCCCAGGAGAAGCTCACAGCATAGACTATTAGAAGTGTCACTCCTCTTGTACTTAAGGGAACATTGTACGTTTCGTATTCAATCCCGATGCAATATCTGTGTTCCATGGGCAATGTTAAATTCCAAGCTATGTAGAAAAGCTGTAGTGGTGCTTCAGAATCTAATGCTGGTCTCAAAGGAGAAGCTCAGAGCATAGACTATTAGAAGTGTCACTCCTCTTGTACTTAAGGGAACATTGTACGTTTCGTATTCAATCCCGATGCAATATCTGTGTTCCATGGTCAATGTCAAACTCCAAGGGATATAGGAAACCTGCAGTGGTGCATCGGAATCTATTACTGGTCTCCCAGGAGAAGCTCCAACACAGATTATTTGAAGAGTCACTCCTCTTGTACTTAAATGGGCATTGCCCCTTTCGTATTCAATCTTGATGCAATATCTGTGTTCCGTGGTCAATGTGAAAGTCCAAGCTATATAGAAAACCTGTAGTGAAGCTTCCGAATGTAATACTGGTCTCCCAGGAGAAGCTCAAAGCACAGACTATTAGATGAGTCACTCCTCTTGTACTGAACTGGGCATTGTGCCTTCCGTATTCAATCCAGATGCAATATCTGTGTTCCATGGTCAATAGTAAAGTCCAAGGCATATAGAAATCCTGCTGTGGTCCTTCGGAATCAAATACAGGTCTCCCAGGGTAAGCTCATACACAGATAATTAGAAGAGTCACTCCCTTTGTACTTATGTGTCCATTATCCGTTTCGTATACAATCGCGATACAATATCTGTGTTGCATGGTCAATGTGAAAGTCCAAGCTATATAGAGAATCCATAGTTGTGCTTCTGAATCTAATTCCGGTCTCCCAGGTGATGCTTAAAGCACAGACTATAGGAAGAGTCACTCCTCTTGTACTTAAGTGGGCATTGTCCCTTTGTATTAAATCCCGATGCAATATCTGTGATCCATGGTCAATGTGAAACCCCAAGGGATATAGGAAACCTGCAGGGTGCTTCGAAATATGATACTGGTCTCCCAGGAGAAGCTCAAACACAGACTACTTGAAGAGTCACTACTCTTGTACTTAAATGGGCACTGTCCCTTTCGTATTCGATCCTGATGCAATATCTGTGTTCCATGGTCAATGTGAAAGTCCAAGGGACATAGAAAACCTGCAGTGGTGCTTCGGAATGTAATACTGGTCCCCCAGGAGAAGCTCAAACACAGATTACTAGAAGTGTCACTCCTCTTGTATTTAAGTGGGCATTGTCCCTTTCGTATTCAATCCAGATGCAATAACTGTGTTTCATGGTCAATATGAAAGAACAAGGATATAGAAATCCTGCAGTGGTGTTTCGGAATCTAATACTGGTCTTCCAGGAGACGTTCAAACCTCAGACTATTAGAAGAGTCACTCCTCTTGTACTTAAGTGGGAATTGTCACTCTCGTATTCAATCCCAATGCAATATTTGTGATCCATGGTCAAATTGAAAGTACAAGGGATATAGAATACCCGCAGTGGTGCATCGGAAATTAATACTGGTCTCCCAGGAGAAGCTCAAAACACAGACTATCAGAAGAGTCACTCCTCTCTTACTTAAGTGGGCATTGTCCCTTTCGTATTCAATCCCGATGCAATATCTGTGTTCCATGGTCAATGTGAAAGTATAACGGATATAGAGAGCCTGCAGTGTAGCTTCAAAATCTAATGCTGGTGTCCCTGGAGAAGCTCACAGCACAGATTATTCGAAAAGTCTTTCCTCTTGTACTTAAGTGGGCATTGTCCCTTTTGTATTCAATCCCGATGCAATATCTGTGTTATGGTCAATGTGCACGTTCCAAGGGATATAGAAAACCTGCAGTGGTGCTTCGAAACCTAAAACTGGCCTCCCAGGAGAAGTTCAAAGCACAGACAATTTGATGAGTCACTCCCCTTGTACTTAAGTGGGATTTGTCCCTTTCATATTCTATCCCGATGTAATATCTGTGTCCCATGGTCAATGTGAGAGTCCAAGGGATATAGAAAACCAGCAGTGGTGCTTCGGAATCTAATACTGGTTTCCCAGGAGAAGCTCAAGGCACAGTCAATTATAAGAGTCACTCCTCTTGTACTTAAGTGGGCTTCGTTCCTTTCGTATTAAATCCCTATACAATATCTGTGTTCCATGGTCAATGTGAAAGACCAAGGGATATAGAAAACCTGTTGTGGTGCTTCGGAATGTAATACTGGTCTCCCAGAGACGCTCATACACTGATTATTAAAAGGGTCACTCCTCTTGTACTTAAACGGGCATTGTGCCTTTCGTATTCAATCATGATGCAATATCTCTGTTCCATGGTCAATATGAAAGACCAAGAGATATAAAAAACCTGCAGTGGTGCATCGGAATCTAATACTGGTCTCCCATTAGGATATCATAGCACAGACTATTAAAAGAGGCACTCTTCTTGTACTTAAGTGGGCTTTAGCCTTTTCGTATTCAATCCCGATGCAATATCTGTGTGCCATGGTCAATGTGAATGTCCAAGGGATTTAGAAATCATGCAATGGTGCTTCGAAATTTAATACTAGTCTCCCATGAGATGCTTAAAACACAGACTGTTAGAAGTTTCACCCCACTTGTACTTGAGTGTCCATTGTATCTTTCGTATTCAATCCCAATGCAATATATGTGTTCCATGGTCAAAGTGAAAGTACAAGGGATATAGAAAACCTGCAGTGTAGCTTCAGCATCTAATACTGGTGTCCCAGGAGAAGCTCAAGGCACAGACTAATTGAAGAGTCACTCCTCTTGTACTTAAGTGGGCATTGTCCCTTTCGTATACAAATGCGAAGCAATATCTGTGTTTCACGGACAATGTGGAAGTCCAAGGGATATAGAAAATCTGCAGTGGTGTTTCGGAATCTAATACTGGTCTCCCAGGACGAGCCCAACGCACAGACTATTAGAAGAGTCACTCATCTTGTACTTAAGTGGGCATTGTATCTTTCGTATTCAATCCCAATGCAATATCTGTGTTCCATGGTCAAAGTGAAAGTACAAGGAAAATAGAAAACCTGCAGTGTAGCTTCAGAATCTAATACTGGTCTCCCAGGAGAAGCTCGTAACACAGACTAATAAAAAAGTCACTCCTCTTTAACTAAGTGGCCATTATCCCTTTTGTATTCAATCCCGATGCAATATCTGTGTTCCATGGTCAATGTGAATTTCCAGGCTATATAGAAAACCTGTAGTGGTGCTTCGGAATCTAATACTGGTCTCCCAGGTGAAGCTCAAAGCACAGACTATCAGCAGAGGCACTCCTCTTGTACATAAGTGGGCATTGTCCGTTTTGTATTCAATACCGATGCAATTTCTGTGTTCCTCGGTAAATGTGAAAGTCCAAGGGATATAGAAATCCTGCAGTGGTGCTTCGGAATCTAATACTGGGCTCCCAGGCGAAGCTCAAATACAGATTATTAAAAGGGTCACTCCTCTTGTACTTAAACGGGCATTGTGCCTTTCGTATTCAATCATGATGAAATATCTCTGTCCCAAGGTCAATATGAAAGACCAAGAGATATAGAAAGCCTGCAGTGGTGCATCGGAATCTAATACTGGTCTCCCATTAGGATATCATAGCACAGACTATTAAAAGAGTAACTCCTCTTGTACTTAAGTGGGCATTGTCGCCTTCGTACTCAATCCTGATGTAACATCTGTGTTCCATGGTCAATGTGAAAGACCAAGGGATATAGAACACCTGTAGTGGTGCTTCGGAATCTAATACTGGTCTCCCAGGAGAAGCTCGAAACATAGACTAATAGAAAAGTCACTTCTCTTTTACCTAAGTGGGCATTGTCCCTTTTGTATTCAATCCCGATGCTATATCTGTGGTCCATGGTCAATGTGAAATTTCAAGGGATGTAGAAAACCTGCAGTGGTGCTTCGAAATCTAATACTGGGCTCCCAGGGGAAGCTCAAACACAGATTATTAAAAGAGTCATTCCTCTTGTACTTAAGTGGGCATTGTCCCTCTCAAATTTAATCCCGATGCAATATCTGTGTCTCATTGTTAATGTGAACGTCCAGGGCATATAGAAAACCTGCAGTGGCCCTTCGGATTCTATTTCGGGTCTCCCAGGAGAAGCTCAAACCACAGACTATTAGATGAGTCACTCCTCTTTCACTTAAGAGGGCATTAACCCTTTCGTATTCAATCCCGATGCAATATCTGTGTTCCATGGTCAATGTAAAAGTCAAGGGTTATAGAAAACCTGCAGTGGTGCTTCGGAATCTAATACTGGTCTCCAAGGAGAAGCTCGAAACACAGACTATTAGAAGACTCACTCCTCTTTTACTTAAGTGGGCATTGTCCCTTTCATAATCAATCCCGATGCAATATCTGTGGTCCATGGTCAATGTGAAACTCCAAGGGATATAGAAAACATGCAGTGGTGCTTCGGACTCTGATACTGGTCTCCTAGATGAAGCTCAAAGCACAGACTATTAGAAGAGCCACTCCTCTTGTACTTAAGTGGGCATTGTGCCTTTCGTATTCTATCATGATGCAATATCTCTGGTCCATGGTCAATATGAAAGACCAAGAGATATAGAAAACCTGCAGTGGTGCAACGGAATCTAATACTGGTCTCCCAGGAGAAGCTCAAACACAGATTATTAAAAGAGTCACTCCTCTTGTACTTAAGTGGGCATTGTCCCTTTCGTATACAATCGCGAAGCAATATCTGTGTTTCACGGACAATGTGAAAGTCCAAGGGATATAGAAAATCTGCAGTGGTGCTTCGGAATCTATTACTGGTTTCCCAGGACTAGCTCAACGCACAGACTATTTGAAGAGTCACTCCTCTTGTACTTAAGTGTGCATTGTTTCTTTCGTATTCAAACCCGATGCAATATCTGTGTTCCATTGTCAATGTGAAAGTCCAAGGGATATAGAAAGCCCACAGTGTAGCTTCGGAATCTAATACTGGTGTCCCAGGAGAAGCTCAAAACACAGACTATTAGAAAAGTCACTGCTCTTGTTCTTAAGTGGGCATTGTCCCTTTTGTATTCAATCCCGATGCAATATCTGTGTTCCATGGTCAATGTGAAAGCTCCAAGGGATATAGAAAACCTGCAGTGGTGCTTCGAAATCTAAAACTGGTCTCTCAAGAGAAGCTCAAACCACAGACTATTAGATGAGTCACTCCTCTTTCACTTAAGTGGGCATTAACCCTTTTGTATTCAATCCCGATGCAATATCTGTGTTCCATGGTCAATGTGAAAGGCCAATCTATATAGAAATGCTGTAGTGGTGCTTCGGAATCTAATACTGTTCTCCCAGGAGAAGCTCAAAGCACAAGCTATTAGTAGAGCCACTCCTCTTTTACTAAAGTGGGCATTGTTGTTTTCGTACTCAATCCCGATGCAATATCTGTGTTCCACGGTCAATGAGAAAGTCCAAGGGATATAGAAAACCTGCAGTGGTGCTTCGGAATCTGCTACTGGGCTACCAGGAGCAGCTCAAACACAGATTATTAGAATAGTCACTCCTAGTGTACTTAAGTGGGCATTGCGCCTTTCGTATTCATTCATGATGCTATATCAGTGTTCCATGGTCAATATTAAAGTCCAAGGGATATAGAAAATCTGCAGTGGTGCTTCGTAATCTAATACTGGGCTCCCAGGAGAAGCTCTAACACAGAATATTAAAAGATGCACTCCTCTTGTACTTAAGTGGGCATTAACCATTTCGTATTCAATCCCGATGCAATATCTGTGTTCCATTGTTAATGTGAAAGTCCAAGCTATTTACAAAACCTGTATTGGTGATTCGGAATCTAACGCTGGTCTCCCAGGAGAAGCTAAAAGCTCAGACTATTAGAAATGTAACACCTATTGTAATTAAGTTTGCATTGTCCCTTTCGTATTCAATCCCAATGCAATATCTATGTTCCATGGTCAATGTGGAAGTCCAAGTTGTATAGAAAACCTGCAGTTGCGCTTCGGAATCTAATACTTGTCTCCCAGGAGAGGCCCAAAGCATAGACTATTAGAAGAGTCACTCCCCTGGTACTTAAGTGGGCATTGTCCCTTTTGTATTCAATCCCGATGCAATATCTGTGTTTCAAGGTCTATGTGAAAGTCCAAGGGATATAGAAAACCCGCAGTGGTGCATCGGAATCTAATATTGGCCTCCCAGTAGAAGATTAAAGCACAGTCTATTAGAAGAGTCACCCTTCTTGTACTTGAGTGGTCATTGTCCCTTTCGTATTCAATCCCAAAGCAATATGTGTGTTCCATGGTCAATGTGAAAGTCCAAGCGATACAGAAAACCTGCAGTGGTGCTTCGAAATCTAAAACTGGTCTCCCAGGAGAAGCTCAAAGCGCAGACTATTAGAGGAGTCACTTCTCTTGTCCTTAAGTGGGCTTTGTCCCTTTCGTATTCAATCCCGATTCAATATCTGTTTTCCAATCTCAATGTGAAAGTCCAAGGGATTTAGAAATCCTGCAGTGGTGCTTCGGAATCTAATACTGGTCTCCCAGGAGAGGTCCAAAGCACAGACTATTAGAAGAGTCACTCTTCTTGTACTTAAGTGAGCATTGTCCCTTCCATATTCAATCCCGATGCAATATCTGTGTTCCATGGTCAATGTGAGGGTCCAAGCTATGTAGAAAAGCTGTAGTGGTGCTTTGGAATCCAATACTGGTATCCCTGGAGAAGCTCAAAGCACAGACTACTAGAAGAGTCACTCCTCTTGTACTTAACTGGGCATTGTCCCTTACGTATACAAACCCGATGCAATATCTGTGTTTCACCGTCAATGTGAAAGTCCAAGGGATATAGAAAACCCGCAGTGGTGCATCGGGAACTAATACTAATCTCCCAGTAGAAGCTCAAAGCACAGACTATTAGAAGAGTCACTCCTCTTGTACTTAGGTGGGCATTGTCCCTTTCGATTCAATCCCAATGCAATATATGTTTTTCACGGTCAATGTGAAAGTCCAAGGTATATACAAAACCTGCAGTGGTGCATCGGAATCTAATAATGGTCTCCCAGTAGAAACTCAAAGCACAGACTATTAGAAGAGTCACTTCTCTTGTACCTAGTGTTTCTTTGTCCCTTTCATATTCAATCCCGATGCAATATCTGTCTTCCATGGTCAATGTGAAAGTCCAAGGGATATAGAAAACCTGCAGTGGTGCTTCGGAATCTAATACTGGTCCCCCAATAGAAGGCCAAAGCTCAGACTATTAGAGGAGTCACTTTTCTTGTAAATTAGTGGGCATTGTCCCTTTCGTATTCAATCCCGATGCAATATCTGTGTTCCATGGTCAATGTGAATGTCCAAGGGATATAGAAATCCTGCAGTGGTGCTTCGGAATCTAATACTGGTTTCCCAAGAGACGCTCAAAGCACAGACTATTAGAAGAGTCACACCTCTTGTACTTAATGTGGCATTGTCCCTTTCGTATTCAATTCCGATGCAATATCTGTGTTCCAGGGTCAATGTGATAGTCCAAGGTATATACAAAAGCTGTAGTGGTGCTTCGGAAACTATTACTGGTCTCCTAGGAGAAGCTCAAACACAGATAATTAGAAGAGTCATTCCTCTTGTACTCAAGTGGGCGTTGTGCCTTTCGTATTCAATCCCGATGAAATATCTGTGTTGCATGGTCAATGTGAATGTCCAAGGGATATAATAAACCTGCAGTGGTGCTTAGGAATCTAATGTTGGTCTCCCAGGGCAAGCTCAAAGCACAGACAATTAGAGGAGTCACTTCTCTTGTACTTAACTGGGCATTGTCCCTCTCGTACTCAATCCCCATGCAATATCTGTGTTCCATAGTCAATGTGAAAGTCCAAGGGTTATAGAAAACATGCAGTGGTGCCTCGGAATCTAATACTGATCTCCTAGGAGAAGCTCAAATCACAGACTATTAGAAGAAGCACTCCTCTTTTACTTAAGTGAACATTGTCCATTTCGTATTCAGTCCAGATACAATATCTGTGTTCCATGGTCAATGTGAATGTCGAAGGGATACAGAAAACCTGCAGTGGTGCTTCGGAATTTAATACTGGTCTACCAGGAGAAGCTCAAACCACAGACTATTAGACGAGTCACAAATCTTGTACTTAATTGGGCATTGTCCCTTTCGTATTCAATTCCGATGCTATATCTGTGTTAGATTGCCAATGTGAAATTCCAAGCGATATGGAAAACCTGCAGTGGTACTTCGGAATGGAATACTGGTCTCCCAGGAGAAGCTCAAAACAGAGACTATTAGAAGAGTCATTCCTCTTGTACTTAAGTGTGAATTGTCTAATTCCTATTCAGTCCCGATGAAATATCTACGTACCATGGTCAATGTGAAAGTCCATGCAATATAGAAGAGCTGTAGTGCTGCTTCGCAACCTAATACTCATCTCCCAGGTTAAGGTCAAAGCTCAGGCTATTAGAAAAGTCACTCTTCTTGTACTTAATTGGGCTTTGTCCCTCTCGTATTCAATCCCGATGCAATATCTGTGTTCCATGGTCAATGTGAAAGTCCAAGGGATATAGAAGATCCGCAGTGGTGCTTCGGAATCTAATACTGGTCTCCCAGGAGAAGCTCAACACAGATTATTAGAAGAGTCACTCTTCTTGTACTTAAGTGGACATTGTGCATTTCGTATTCAATCATGATACAATATCTGTGCTCCATGGTCAATGTGAAAGTCGAAGGGATATAGAAAACATCCAGTGGTCCTTCGGAATTTAATACTGGTCTACCAGGAGTAGATCAAAGAACGGACTAATAGAAGAGACACACCTTTTGCACTTAAGTGGGCATTGTCCATTTCGTATTCAATCCCGATGCTATATCTGTGTTAGATGGTCAATGTAAAATTCCAAGCGATATGGAAAACCTGCAGTGGTGTTTCGGAATCTAATACTGGTCTCCCGGGAGAAGCTCGAAGCACAGACTATTAGATGAGTCACTCGTCTTATACTTAAGTGGGCATTGTCCCTTTTGTACTTAATCCCGATGCAATATCTGCGTTCCATTGTCTATGTGAAAGAACAAGGGATATAGAAAACCCACAGTGGTGCTTCGAAATCGAAACTGGTCTCCCTGGAGAAGCTCAAAGCACAGACTATTAGAGCAGTAACTTCTCTTGTACTTAAGTAGGTATTGTCACTTTCGTATTCAATCCCGATGCAATATCTGTGTTCCATGGTCCATGTGAGTGTCCAAGGGATATAGAAATCCTGCAGTGGTGCTTCGAAATCTAATACTGGTCTCCCAGGACAAGCTCAAATCACAGAGTAGTAGAAGAGTGACTCTTCTTTTCCTTAAGTGAACATTGTCCCTCTCGTATTCAATCCCGATGCAATATCTGTGCTCCATGGTAAATGTGTAAGTCCACGGGTTATAGAAAACCTTCAGTGGTGCTTCGGAATCTAATACTGGTCTCCCAGGAGATGCTCAATGCACAGACTATTAGAGGAGTCACTCCTCCTGTTTTTAGTGGGCATTGTCCCTTCCGTATTGAATCCTGATGAAATATCTACGTTCCATGGTCAATGAGAGAGTCCAAGGGTTATAGAAAACCTGCAGTGGTGCTTCGTATCTAATACTGGTCTCCCAGGAGAAGCTCAAAGCACAGACTACTAGAAGAGTCGCTCATCTTGTACTTAAGTGGTCATCGTCCCTTTCGTATTCAATCTCGATGCAATATCTATGTTCCATCGTCAATATGAAAGTCCAATGAATATAGAAATCCTGCAGTGGTGCTACGGAATCAAATACTGGTATTCCAGGAGACGCTCAAGGCACAGACTATTGGAAGAGTCACTCCTCTTGTACTTAAGTGGGCATTGTCCGTTTCGTGTTACCCCGATGCAATATCTGTGTTCCATGGTTAATGTGAGAGTCCAAGGGATATAGAAAACCTGCAGTGGTGGTTCGGAATCTAATACTGGTCTCCCAGGAGAAGCTAAAAGATCACACTATTAGAAGAGTCACTCTTCTTGTACTTAAGTGGGCATTCGGATTCCTATTCAGTCCCGATGAAATATCTATGTTCCATGGTCAATGTGAAAGTCCAACGGATATAGAAAACCTGCAGTGGTGCTTTGGAATCTAATACTGGTCTCCCAGGAGAGGCCGAAAACACAGACTATTCGAAGAGTCACTCCTCTTGTACTTAAGTGGGCATTGTCCCTTCCATATTCAATCCCGATTCAATATCTCTGTTCCATGGTCAATGTGAAAGTCGAAGCTATATAGAAAAGCTGTAGTGGTGCTCCGCAATCTAATACTCGTCTCCCATTAGAATCTCAAAGCTCAGGCTATTAGAAGAGTCACTCTTCTTGTACTTAAGTGGGCATTGCCCCTTTCGTAATCAATACCGATGCAATATCTGTGTTTTATGGTCAATCTGAAAGTCGAAGGGATAAAGAAAACCTGCAGTGGTGCATCGGAATCTAATACTGGTCTCCCTGGAGAAGCTCAAAGCACAGACTATTAGAAGAGTCACTCCTCTTGTACTTAAGTGGGCATTGTCCCTTTCGTATTGAATCCCGATGCTATATCTGTGTTCGATGGTCAATGTGAAATTCCAAGGTATATGGAAAACCAGCAGTGGTAATTTGGAATCTAATACTGATCTCCCATGAGAAACCTTAAGCACAGATTATTAGAAGAGTCACTCCTCTTGTACTTAAGTGGGCATTGTCCCTTCCGTATTGAATCCAGATGAAATATCTACGTTCCATGGTCAATGAGGGAGTCGAAGGGATATAGAAAACCTGCAGTGGTGCTTCGTATCTAATACTGGTCTCCCAGGAGAAGATCAACGCACAGACTATTAGAAGAGTCACTCTTCTTCTACTTAAGTGGGCATTGTCCCTTTCGTATTCAATCCCGATGCAATATCTATGTTCCATCATCAATGTGAAAGTCCAACGGATATAGAAATCCTGCAGTGGTGCTACGGAATCTAATACTGGTATCCCAGGAGACGCTCATGGCAAGGACTCTTGGAATAGTCACTCCTCTTGTACTTAAGTATGAATTGTCCCTTTCGTGTTACCCCAATGCAATATCTGTGTTCCATGGTGAATGTGAGAGTCAAAGGGTTATAGAAAACCTGCAGTGGTGGTTCGGAATCTAATAGTGGTCTCCCAGGAGAAGTTCAAAGATCACACAATTAGAAGAGTCACTCTTCTTGTACTTAAGTGGGCATTGTCCCTTTCGTAATCAATACCGATGCAATATCTGTGTTTTATGGTCAATGTGAAAGTCCAATGGATATAAAACACCTGCAGTGGTGCATCGGAAACTAATACTGGTCTCCCAGGAGAAGCTCAAAGCACAGACTATTAGAAGAGTCACTCTTCTTGTACTTAATTGGGCATTGTCCCTTTCGTAATCAATACCGATGCAATATCTGTGTTTTATGGTCAATCTTAAAGTCCAAGGGATAAAAAAAACCTGCAGGGGTGCTTCGAAATCGAATACTGGTCCCCCAGGAGATACTCAAACACCGATTATTAGAAGAGTCACTCCTCTTTTACTCAAGTGAACATTGTCCATTTCGTATTCAATCCCGATGCATTATCTGTGCTCCATGGTCAATGTGAAATCCCAAGCGATATGGAAAACCTGCAGTGGTGCTTCGGAATCTTTTACTGGTCTCCCAGGAGAAGCTCAAAGCACAGACTATTAGAAGAGTCAGTCCTCTTCGGCTTAAGTGTGCATTGTCCCATTTCTAGTCAGTCCCGATGAAATATTTATGTTCCATGGTCAATGTGAAAGTCCAACGGATATAGAAAACCTGCAGTGGTGCTTTGGAATCTAATACTGGTCTCCCAGGAGAGGCCCAAAACACAGACTATTAGAAGAGTTACTCTTCTTGCACTTAATTGGGCATTGTCCCTTTCGTATTCAATCCCGATGCAATATCTGTGTTCCATAGTCAATGTGAATGTCCAAGGGATTTCGAAAACCTGCAGAGGTGCATCGGAATCTAATACTGGTCTCCCTGAAGAAGCTCAAAGCACAGACTATTAGAAGAGTTACTCCTCTAGTACTTAAGTGGACATTGTCAAATTCGTATTCGATTCAAATGCAATATCTGTGTTTCACGGTCAATGTGAAAGTCCAGGGGATATAGAAATCCTGCAGTGGTGCATTGCAATACAATACTGGTCTCCCAGGAGAAGCTCAAAGCACAGACTATTGGAAGAGTAATTCCTCGTGCACTTACGTGGGAATTGTCCCTTTAGTATTCAATCCCGTTGCAATATCGGTGTTCCATGGAAGATGTGAAAGTCCAAGGGATATTGAAATCCTGCAGTGGTGCATTGCATTCCAATACTGGTCTCCCAGGAGAAGCTCAAAGCACAGACTATTAGAAGAGTAATTCCTCGTGTACTTAAGTGGGAATTGTCCCTTTAGTATTCAATCCCGTTGCAATATCTGTGTTCCATGGGCGATGTGAAAGTCCAAGGGATATAGAAAACCTGCAGTGGTGCATCGGATTCTAATACTGGTCTACCAGGAGAAGATCAAAGCACAGACTATTAGAAGAGTCACTCCTCTTGTACTTAAGTGTGCATTGTCCATCTCGTATTCAATTCCGATGAAATTTCTGTGTATCTTTGTCAATGTGAAAGTTTAAGGGATATAGGAAACCGGCAGTGGTGCTTCGGAATATAATACTGGTCTCCCAGGAGAAGCTCAAGGCACAGACTATTAGAAGAGTCACTCCCATGTACTTAAGTGGGCATTGTCCCTTTCATATTCAATCCCGATGAATATCTGTGTTCCATGGTCAATGTGAAAGACCAAGGCATATATAAAAAACCTGCAGTGGTGCTTGGGAATCTAATTCTGGTCTCCCAGGAGAAGTTCAAAGCACAGTCTTTTAGAAGAGTCACTCCTATTTTACTTAAGTGGGCATTGTCCCTTTCGTATTCAATCCCGATGCTATATCAATGTTCCATGGTCAATGTGAAAGTTCAACGGATATAGAAAACCAGCAGTGGTTCATTGGAATCTAATACTTGTCTCCCAGGTGAAGCTCAAAAACAGATTATTAGAAGAGTCTCTCCTTTTGTACTTAAGTGGGCATTGTCCCTTTCGTATTCTATCAGGATGCAGTATCAGTGTTTCATGGTCAATGTGAAAGTCCAAGGGATATAGAAAACCCGCAGTGGTGCATCGGAATCTAATACTGGTCTCCCAGGAGAAGCCCAAATCACAGACTATTAGAACAGTCACTCGACTTGTACCTAAGTGAGCATTGTCAGTTTTGTACTCAATCCCGATGCAATATCTGTGTTCCATTTTCAATGTGAAAGACCAAAGGATATTGATTACCTGCAGTGGTGCTTCGAAATCGAAACTGGTCTCCCAGGAGTAGCTCAAAGCACAGACATTTAGAAGAGTCACTTCTCTTGTACTTAAGTGAGCATTGTCCCTTTCGTATTCAATCCCGATGAATATTTGTGTTCCATGGGCAATGTGAGAGCCAAAGGGATATAGAAAAACTGCAGTGGTGCTTCGGATTCTAATACTGGTCTCCCAGGAGAAGAACAAAGCACAGACAATTAGAAGAGACATTCCTCTTGCACATAAGTGGGCATTGTCCCTTTCGTATTCAATCCTAATGCAATATTTGTGATCCATGGTCAATGTGAAGACCATAGGATACAGAAAACCTGCAGTGGTGCTTCGGAATCTAATACTGGGCTCCCAGGAGAAGCTGAAAGCACAGACTATTCGAAGAGTCACTCCTCTTGTACTTCAGTGGTAATTGTCCCTTTCCTATTCAATCCCGATGCAAATCTGTATTCCATGGTCAATATGAAAGTCCAAGGGATATAGAAAACCTGCAGTGGTGCATCGGAATCTAATACTGGTCGCCCAGGAGAAGCTCAAAGCACAGACTATTGGAAGAGTCACTCCTCTTGTACTTAAGTGGGCATTGTCCCTTTCGTATTCAATCATGATGCAATATCCGTGATCCATGGTCAATGTGAAAGTCCAAGGGATATAGAAAACCTGCAGTGGTGCTTCGGAATCTAATACTGGTATCCCAGGAGAAACACAAAGCACAGGCTAATACAAAAGTCACTCCTCTTGTACTTAAGTGGGTATTGTCCCTTTCGCATTCAATCCCGATGCAATATCTGTGTTCCATGGTCAATGTGAAAGTCCAAAGGATATAGAAAACATGCAGTGGTACTTCGGAATCTAATACTGGTCTCCCAGGAGAAGCTCAAATTACAGACTATTAGAGTAGTCACTCCTCTTGTACTTAAATGGGCATTGTCCCTTTCGTATTCAATCCCGATGCAATATCTGTGTTCCATGGTCAATGTGAAGATCCTGTGGATATAGATAACCATTAGTGGTTCATTGGAATCTAATATTGGTCTCCCAGGAGAGGCTCAAACTCAGACTATTAGAAGAATCACTTCTCTTGTACTTAAGGGGGCATTGTCCCCTTCGTATTCACTCCCAATGCCAATACCTGTGTTTCATGGTCAATGTGAAAGTTCAAGTGATATACAAAAACCTGCAGTGGTGCTTCAGAATCTAATACTGGTCTCCCAGGAGAAGCTGAAAGCCACTGACTATTAGAAAAGTCACTCCGCTTGTACTTAAGTGGGCATTGTCCCTTACGTATTCAATCACGATGCAATATCTTTGTTCCGTGGTCAATGTGGAAGTCCAAGGGATATAGAAAACCCTGCAGTGGCGCTTCGGACTCTAATTCTGGTCTCCCAGGAGAAACTCAAAGCACAGACTATTAGCGGAGTTACTCCTCTTGTACTTATGTGGGCATTGTCGCTATCGTATTCAATCCCGATACATTGTCTACGTTTTATGGTCAATGAGAAAGTCCAAGGGATATACAAAATCTGCAGTGGTGCTTAGGAATCTAATACTGGTCTCCCAGGAGAAGCTGAAAGCACAGACTACTAGAAGAGACAATCCTCTTGCATTTAAATGGGTTTTGCCCCATTCGTATTCAATCCCGATGCAATAGCTGTATTTCACTGCCAATGTGAAAGCCCAGGGGATATAGAAATTCTGCATTGGTGCATCGGAATCTAATACTGGTCTCCCAGAAGGAGCTCAAACACAGACTATTAGAAGAGTCACACCTCTTGTGCTTAAGTGGGCATTGTCCCTTTCGTATTCAATCCCGATGCAGTTTCTGTGTCCCATAGTCAATGTGAAATTCCAAGGGATATAGAAATCCTACAGTATTGCTACGGAATTCAATACTGGACTCCCAGATGATGCTCAAAGCACAGACTATTAGAAGAGACACTCCTCTAGTACTTAAGTGAGCATTGTCCCTTTCGTATTCAAACCCGATGCAATACCTGTGTTCCATGGTAATTGTGATAGACCCATTGATATAGAAAATCTGCAGTGGTGCTTCGAAATCAAATATTGGTCTCCCAGGAGGGTCTCAAACCACAGACTATTAGAAGAGTCACACCTCTTGTACTTAATTGGGCATTGTGCCTTTCGTATTCAATCATGTTGCAATATCTGTGATCCATGGTCAATGTGAAAGTCCAAGGGATATAGAAAATCTATAGTGGTGCTTCGGGATCTAATACTGGTCCCCCAGGACTAGCTCATTGCACAGACTATTAGAAGAGTCATTCCTCTTCTACGTAAGTGCGCATTTACCCTTTCGTATTCAATCCCGATGCAATATCTGTGTTCCATGGTCAATGTGAAAGTCCAAGGGACATAGAAAAAATGCAGTCCTGCTTTGGAATCTAATCCTGATCTCCCAGGAGAATCTCAAAGCACACACTATTAGAAGAGTCACTCCTCTTGTACTTAAAAAGGCATTGTTCCTTTCGTATTCAATCCCGATGCAATATGTTTTTTCCATGGGCAATGTGAACGTCGAAGGGATAAAGAAAACCTGAAGTGGTGCTTCGGAATCAAATAGTGGTTTCCCAGGAGAAGCTCAAACACAGATTATTAGAAGAGTCTCTCCTCTTGTACTTAAGTGGGCATGGTCCCTTTCGTATTCAATCCCGATGAGATATCTGTGTGCCATGGTTAATGTGAAAGTCCAAGGGATATAGAAAACCTGCAGTGGTCCATCGGAATCTAATACTGGTCTCCCAGGACAAGATCAAACACAGACTATTCGAAGAGTCACTCCCTTGTACTTAAATGGGCATTGTCCCATTCGTATTCAATCCTGATGAAGTATCTGTGTTCCATGGTCAATGTGAAAGTCCAAGGGATATAGGAAACCTGCAGTGGTTCATTTGAATCTAATACTGTTGTCCCAGGAGAAGCTCAAACACAGACTATTAAAAGAGTCACTTTTCTTGTACTTAAGAGGGCATTGTCCCTTTCGTAATGAATCCCGAAACAATGTCTGAGTTTCACCGTCAATGTGAAAATCAAAGATATATAGGAAACCTGCAGTGGTGCATCAGAATCTAATACTAGTCTCCCAGGATAAGCTCATTCACAGATTATTAGTAGAGTCACTACTCTTGTACTTAAGTTGTCATTGTGCCTTTCGTATTCTATCCCGATGCAATATCTGTCTTCCATGGTCAATGTGAAAGTCCAAGGGATGTAGAAAACCTGCAGTGGCGGATCTGAATTTAATACTGGTCTCCCAGGAAAACCTCAAATCACAGACTATTAGAAGAGTCACTCCTCTTGTACTTATGTGGGCATTGTCCCTTCCGTATTCAATCCCGATGCAATATCTGTGTTTCATGGTCAATGTGAAAGTCCAAGGGATATAGAAAACCTGCAGTGGTGCATCAGAGGCAAATACTGGTCTCCCAGGAGAAGCTCAAACCACAGACTATTAGAAGAGGCCCTCCTCTTGTACTTATGTGGGCATTGTACCTTTCATATTCAATACCGATGAATATCTGTGTTCCATGGTCAATGTGAAAGACCAAGGCATAAATAAAAAACCTGCAGTGGTGCTTCGGAATCTAATACTGTTCTCCCAGGAGAAGTTTAAACACAGTCTATTAGAAGAGTCACTCCTATTTTACTTATGTGGGCATTGTCCCTTTCGTATTCAATCCCGATGCAATATCAGTGTTCCATGGTCAATGTGAAAGACCAAGGGATATAGAAAACCTGCAGTGATGCTTCGGAATCTAAAACTGGTATCCCAGGATAAGCTCAAACCACTGACTATTAGAAGAGACACTCCTCTTGTACTTAAGTGAGCATGATCCCTTTCGTATTCAATCCCGATCCAATATCTGTGTTCCGTGGTCAATGTGAAAGTCCAACGGATATAGAAAACCAGCAGTGGTTAATTGGAATCTAATACTGGTCTCCCAGGAGAAGCTCAAACACAGACTAGTAGAAGAGTTACCCCTCTTGTACTTAAGTGGGCATTGTGCCTTTCGTATTCAATCCAGATGCAATAACTGTGTTTCACGGTCAATGTGAAAGTCCGAGGGATATTAAAAACCTGCAGTGGTGCATTGGAAGCTAATACTGGTCTCCCAGGAGAAGCTCAAAATACAGACTATTAGAAGGGTCGCTCCTCTTGTACTTAAGTGGCCAATGTCAATTTCGTATTCAATCCCGATGCAACATGTGTGATCCATGGGCAATGTGAACGTCCAAGGGATATAGAAAAACTGCAGTGGTGCTTCGGAATCTAACACTGGTCTCCCAGGAGAAGCTCAAACACAGATTATTAGGAGAGTCACCCCTCTTGTACTTAAGTGAGCATTGTGCCTTTCGTATTCAGTCATGATGCATTATCTGTGTTCCGTTGTTAATGTGAAAATCCAATGGATTTAGAAAAACTGCATCAGAAACTAATACTGGTCTCCCAGGAGATGCTCGAAGCACAGACTATTAGAAGAGGAACTCCTCTTGTACTTAAGTGGGTATTGTCCCCTTCGTATTCAATCCAGATGCAATATCTGTGTTCCATGGTCAATGTGAAAGTCCAAGGCATATAGAAAACCTGCAGTGGTGCTTCTGTATTTAATACTGGTCTCCCAAGAGAAGCTCAAAGCACAGACTATTAGAAGTGTCACTCCTCTTGTACTTAAGTGGGCATTGTCCCTTTCGTATTTTATCCCGATGCAATATCTGTGTTCCATGGTCAATGGAAAGTCCAAGGGATATAGAGAACATGCAGTGGTGCATCAGAAGCTAATACTGGTCCAACATCACAAGCTCAAACACATACTATTAGAAGAGTCATTCCTCTTCTACGTAGGTGCGCATTGTCCCTTTCGTATTCAATCCGGATGAAATATCTGTGTTCCATGCTCAATGTGAAAGTCCAAGGGAAATGGAAAACCTGCAGTGGTACATCGGAATCTAATACTGGTGTTCCACTAGAAGCTCAAACACAGACTATTAGAAGAGTCGCTCCTCTTGTACTTAAGTGGGCATTGTGCGTTTCGTATTCATTCTTGATGCAATATCTGTGATCCATGGTCAATGTGAAGGTCCAAGGGATATAGAAAACCTGCAGTGGTGCTTCGGAATCTAATACTGGTCTCAGGACAAACTCAAAGCACAAACTGTTAGAAGAGTCATTCAGGAGAAGCTCAAACGCAGACTATTAGAAGAGTCACTCCTCTTTCACTTAAATGGGCAATGTCCCTTTCGTATTCAGTCCCGATGCTATATCTTTGTTTCATGGTCAATGTGAATGTCCAAGGGATTTAGGAAACCTGCAGTGGTGCTTCGGAATTTAAAACTGGTATCCCAGGATAAGCTCAAACCACAGACTATTAGAAGAGTCACTCCTCTTGTACTTAAATGAGCATGATCCCTTTCATATTCAATCCCGATGCAATATCTGTGTTTCACGGTCATTCTGATAGTCCGAGGGATTTAGAAAACCTGCAGTGGTGCACTGGAAGCTAACACTGGTCTCCCAGGAGAAGCTCAAACCACAGACTATTAGAAGAGTCACTCCTCTTGTACTTAAGTGGGCATTGTCCCTTTCGTATTCGATCCCGATGCAGTATTTGTGTTTCATTTTCAATGTGAAAGTCCAAGTGATATAGAAAACTTTCCATTGGGCTTCCGAATCTAATACTCGTCTCCCAGGAGAAGCTCAAGGCACAGACTATTAGTAGAGTCACTCCTCCTGTACTTAAGTGGCCAATGTCAATTTCGTATTCAATCCCGATGCAATTTGTGTGTTCCGTGGCCAATGTGGACGTCCAAGGGATATAGAAAACCTGCAGTGGTGCTTCGGAATCTAATACTGGTCACCCAGGAGGAGCTCAATCACAGACTATTAGAAGAGGAACTCCTAATGTACTTAAGTGGGCATTGTCCCTTTCGTATTCTAACCCGATGCAATATCTGTGTTCCATGGTCAATGTGAAATACCAAGAGATTTAGAAAACCAGCAGTGGCTCATTGGAATCTAATACTGGTCTCCCAGGAAAAGCTCAAACTGAGACTATTAGTAGAGTCACTCCTCTTCTACTTAAGTGGGCATTGTCCCTTATGTAATCAATCCCGAAATAATCTCTGTGTTTCATGGTTAATGTGAAAGTCCAATGCATACAGGAAAGCTGCAGTCGTGCTTCGGAATCTAATACTGGTATCCCAGGGTAAACTAAAAGCACAGACTATTAGAAGAGTCACTCCTCTTGAACTTAAGTGGGCATTGTGACTTTCGTATTCAATCGTGATGCAATATTTGTGATCCCTGGTCAATGTGAAAGTACAAGGGATGTAGAAGACCAGCAGTCGTGCTTCGGAATCTAATACTGGTGCCCCACAAGAATCTCAAAGCACAGACTATTAGAAGTGTCACTCCGCTTGTACTTACGTGAGCACTGTCCCTTTCGTATTCAATCCCGATGTAATATCTGTGTTTCACGGTCAATGTGAAAGTCCAAGGGATATAGAAAACCTGCAGTGGTTCATCGGAATCTCATACTGCTCTCCCAGGAGAAGCTCAAACACAGACTATTAGAGGGGTCACTCCTCTTTTACTTATGTGGGCATTGTGCCTTTCGTATTCAATCCTGATGCAATATCTGCATCTCATTGGCAATGTGAATGTCCAAGGGATATAGAAAATCTGCAGTGGTGCTTCGGAATCTAATACTTGTCTCAAAGGGGAAGCTTAAAGCAAAGACTGTTAGAAGTGTCACTCCTCTTGTACTTAAGTGTGCATTGTCCCTTTCGTATTCTATCCCGATGCAATATCTGTGTTCCTTGGTCAATGTGAAACTCCAAGGGATATTGAAAAGCTGCAGTCGTGCTTCGGAATCTAATACTGGTCTCCCAGGAGAAGCTCAAAGCAGAGACTATTAGAAGAGTCACTCCTCTTGTACTTGAGTTGTCATTGTCCCTTTCATATTCAATCCCGATGCAATTTCTGTGTTCCATGGTCAATGTGAAATTCCAAGGGATATAGAAAACCTGCAGTAGTGCATCGCAATGCAATACTGGTCTCCCAGGATAAGCTCAAACTCAGATTATTAGAAGGGTCCCTCCTCTTGTATGTAAGTGGGCATTGTGCCTTTCGTATTCAATCATGATGCAATATCTGTGTTCCATGGTCAATGTGAAAGTCCAAGAGATATAGAAAACCAGCAGTGGCTCATTGGAATCTAATACTGGTCTCCCAGGAAAAGCTCAAACTCAGACTATTAGAAGAGTCACTCGTCTTGTACTTAAGTGGGCATTTTCCCTTTCGTATTCAATACCGATGCAAATTCTGTGTTCCATGGACAATGTGAAAGTGCAAGGGATATAGAGAGCCTGCAGCATTGCTTCGGAATCTAATACTGGTCTCCCAGGAGAAGTTCAAAGCACGGACTATTCGAAAAGTCCTTCCTCTTGCACTTAAGTGGGCAGTATCCCTTTCGAATTCAATCCAGATGCAATATCTGTTTTCCATGGTCAATGTGAAAGTCCAAGGCACATAGAAAACCTGCAGTGGTGCTTCGGAATCTAATACTTGTCTCCCAGGAGAAGCTCAAAGAACAGACTATTAGAAGAGTCACTGCTCTTGCACTTAAGTGGGCATTGTCCGTTTCGTATTCAATCATGATGCAATATCTGTGATCCATGGTCAATGTGAAAGTCCAAGGGATATAGAAAGCCTGCAGTGGTGTATCGGAAGCTAATACTGGTCCCCCAGGAGAAACTCAAAGCACAGCCTATTAGAAGAGTCACTCCTCTTGTACTTAAGTGGGCATTGTCCCTGTCGTATTCAATCCCGATGCAATATCTGTGTTCCATGGTCAATGTGAAAGTCCAAGGGATATAGAAATCCTGCAGTCGTACTTCGGAATCTAATACTGGTGTCCCAGAAGAAGCTCAAAGCACAGACTATTAGAAGAGTCACTCCTATTGTACGTATTTGGGCATTGTCCGTTTCGTTTACAATCCCGATGCGGTATCTGTGTTTCACGGTAATTGTGAGAGCCCAAGGAATATAGAAATCAAGCAGTGGTGCTTTTGAATCTAATACTGGTCTCCCAGGAGAAGCTCAAAGCACAGACTATTACAAGAGTCACTCCTCTTGTACTTATGTTGGTATTGTCCCTTTCATATTCAATCCCGTTGCAATATCTGTGTTCCATGGTCAATGTGAAAGTCCAAGGGATATAGAGAATCTGCAGTGGTGCATCGGAATGTGATACTGGTCTCCCAGGAGAAGGTCAAACACAGATTATTAGAACAGTCACTACCCTTGCACTTAAGTGGGCATTATGCCTTTCGTACTCAATGCCGATGCAATAGCTGTGTTCCATGGTCAATGTGAAAGTCGAAGGGATATGGGAAACCTGCAGTCGTGGTTTGGAATCTAATACTGGTCTCCCAGGAAAAGCTCAAAGCACAGACTATTAGAAGAGTCACTCCTCTTGTACGTATTTGGGCATTGTCCCTCCCGTATTTAATACCGATGCAATATCTGTGTTTCACGGTCAATGTGAGAGCCCAATGAATACAGAAAACAAGCAGTGGTGCTTCAGAATTTAATACTGGTCTCCCAGGAGAAGCTCAAAGCACAAACTATTAGAAGTGTCACTCCCCTTGTATTTAAGTGGGCATTGTCCCTGTCGCATTCAATCCCGATGCAATATCTGTCTTCCATGGTCAATGTGAAAGTCCACGGGATACAGAAGACCTGCTGTCGTTCATCGGAATCTGATACTGGTCTCCCAGGAGAAGCTCAAACACAGACTATTAGAGGACTCACTCCTCTTGTACTTAAGTGGGCATTGTACATTTCGTATTCAATCGCATTGCAATGTCAGTGTTCCATGGTCAATGTGAAAGTCCAAGGGACATAGAAAACCTGCAGTGGTGCTTCGGAAGCTAAAGCTGGTCTCCCAGGAGAAGCTCAAAGCACAGACTATTGGAAGAGTCACTCCTCTTGTACTTAAGTGGGCATTGTCCATTTCGAATTCAATACCGATGCATTATCTATGTTCCATTGTCAATATGAAAAACCAAGGGATATAGAAAAACGACAGTGTTACTTCAGAGTCTAATACTGGTCTCACGGAAGAAGGCCAAACCACAACCTATTAGAAGAGTTACTCCTCTTGTATTTAAGTGGGCATTGTATATTTCGTATTCAATCCCGATGCAATATCTGTCTTCCATGGTCAATGTGAAAGTCCAAGGGATATAGAAAACATGCAGTGTTGCTTCGGAAGCTAATGCTGGTCTCAAAGGAGAAGCTCAAACCACAGGTTTTAGAACAGGCCCATCTGTTGTACTTAAGTGGGCCTTGACCCTTTCATATTAAATACAGATGCAAATTCTGTGTTCCATGGACAATGTGAAAGTCCAAGGGATTTAGAAAACCTGCAGTGGTGCTTCGGAATCTAACACTGGTCTACCAGGGGAAGCTCAAACACAGATTATTAGAAGAGTTCTTCCTCTTGTACTTAACTGGGCATTGTCCCATTCGTATTCAATCATTCATTCATCTGTGTTCCATTGTCAATATGAAAAACCAAGGTACATAGAAAAACGACAGTGCTGCTTCGGAATCTAATACTGGGCTCACAGGAGAAGCTCACAGCAAGGACTATTAGAAGAGTCACTCCTCTTGTACTTAAGTGGGAATTGTCCCTTTCGTATTCAAACTCAATGCAATATCCGTGTTCCATGGTCAATGTTAATGTCGAATGTATATTTAAAACCTGAAGTGGTCCATCGGAATCTAATACTGGTCTCCCAGGAGAAGTTCAAAGCACAGACTATTAGAAGAGTCACTCCTCTTGTACTCAAGTGGGCATTGCCCCTCTCGTATTCAATCCAGACGCAATATCTGTGTTCCATGGTAAATGTGAAAGTTCAAGGCATATAGAAAACCTGCAGTGGTGATTCGGAATTTAATACTGGTCTCCCACGTGAAGCTCAATTCACAGACTACTAGAAAAGTAACTCCTCTTGTATTTAAGTGGGCATTGTCCCTTTCGTATTCAATCCCGATGCAACGTCTGAGTTCCATGGTCAATGTGAAAGTCCAAGGGATATAGAAACCTGCAGTGGTGCATCGGAATCTAATACTGGTCTCCCAGGAGAAGCTCAATGCAAGGACTATTAGAAGAGTCACTCCTCTTGTACTTAAACGGGAATTGTCCCTTTCGTATTCAATCCCGTTACAATATCTGTGTTCCATGGTCAATGTGGAAGTCCAAGGGATACAGAAAAACTCCAGTGGAGTGGTGCATTGGAATGTGTTGCTGGTCTCCCAGTAGATGCTCAAAGCACAGACTATTAGAAGGGTCACTCCTCTCGTACTTGATAGGGCATTGTCCCTTTCGTATTCATTCCCGATGCAATATCTGTGTTGATTGGTCAATGTAAAAGTCCAAGGGATATGGAAAACCTGCAGTGGTGCTTCGGAATCTAATACTGGTCTCCCAGGAGAAGCTCAAAGCACAGACTATTAGAAGAGTCACTCCTCTTGTGTTTAAGTGGGCATTGTCCCTTTCGCATTCTATCTCGATGCAATATCTGTGGTCCATGGTCCTAGGTATATAGAAATCTTGCAGCGGTGGTTCGGAATTTGCTACTGGTCTCCCACGACAAGATCAGTGCACAGAGTATTACAGGAGTAACTCCTCTTGTAATTAAGTTGGCATTGTCCCTTTCGTATTCAATCCCGATGCAATATCTGTCTTCCATGGTCAATGCGAAAGTCCAGGGGATACAGAAAACCTGTAGTGGTGCATCGGAATCTAATTCTGGTCTCCCAGGAGAAGTTAAAAACACAGACGATTAGAGGAGTCACTCCTCTTGTACTTAAGTGGGTATTGTCCCTAACGTATTCAATCCCGAAGCAATACCTGTGTTCCATTGCCAATGTGAAAGTCCAAGGGATATAGAAAACCTGCAGTGGTGCATTGGAATCTAATACTTGTCTCCCAGGAAAAGCTCAAACCAAGGACTATTAGAAGAGTCACTCCTCTTGTACTTAAGTGGGCATTGTCCCTTCCGTATTCAAACCCGATGCAATATCTTTGTTCCAAGGTCAATGTGAATGTCGAAAGTATATATAAAACCTGCAGTGGTGCATCTGAATCAAATACTGGTCTCCCAGGAGAAGCTCAAAGCACAGAATATTAGAAGAGTCACTCCTCTTGTACTTAAGTGGGCATTGTCCCTTTCGTATTCAACCCCGATGCAATATCTGTGTTCCATGGTCAATGTGAAAGTCCAAGGGATATTTATTACCTGGAGTGGCGCTGCGGAATCTAATACTGGTCTCCCAGGAGAAACTCAGCGCACAGACCATTAGAAGAGTCACTCCTCTTGTACTCAAGTGGGATTTGTGCCTTTCGTATCCAATCCCGATGCAATATAAGTACTTCATGGTCAATGTGAAAGTCCAAGCGATATAGAAAATCTGCAGTGGTGCGTCGGAATCTAATACTGGTCTCCCAGGAGAAGCCCAAAGCACAGACTATTAGAAGAGTCACTCCTCTTGTACTTAAGTCGGCATTGTCCCTTTTGTATTCTATCTCAATGCAATGTCTGTGTTCAAGGTCAATGTTAAAGTACAAGGGATATAGAAAACCTGCAGTGGTGCATCGCAATCAAATACTGGTTACGCAGAGGAAGCTCAAATCATGGACTATTAGAAGATTCACTCCACTTGTCTCTAGGTTTTCATTGTCCCTTTCGTATTCAAACCCGATGCAATAATTGAGTTCCATGGTTAATGTGAATGTCGGAGGTATACATAAAACCTACAATGGTGCATCGGAATCTAATACTGGTCTCCCAGGAGAAGCTCAAACACAGATTATTAGAAGAGTCACTCCTCTTGTACTTCAGTGGGCATTGTGCCTTTCGTATTTAATCTCGATGCAATTCCTGTGTTTCACGGTTAATGTGAAAGTCTAAGGGATAAAGCAAACCTGCAGTGGTGCATCGGACTCTAAAACTGGTCTCCCAGGAGAAGCTTAAACACAGATTATTAGAAGAGTGACTCCTCTTGTACTTAAGTGGGCTTTGTCCCTTTCGTATTTGAACCCGATGCTATATCTGCATTCCATGGTCAATATGAAAGTCCATGGGATATATAAAACCGGCAGTGGTGCATCGGTATCTAATACTGCACTCCCAGAGGAAGCTCAAACACAGATTACTGGAAGAGTCACTCCTCTTGTACTTCAGTTGGCATTGTTCCTTTCGGATTGAATCCCGATGCAATTCCTGTGTTTCATGGTCAATGTGAAAGTCCAAGGGATATAGAAAACCTGCAGTTGCGCTTCGGTTTCTAATACTGGTCTCCCAGGAGGAAATCAAATCACAGACTATTAGAAGAGTCCCTCCACTTGTACTTGTGTGGGCATTTTCCCTTTCGTATTCAATCCTGATGCTATATCTGTGTTCCATCGTCAATGTGAGACTCCAAGGGGTATAGAAATCCTGCACTGCTGCTTTGCGATCTAATACTGGTCTCCCAGGAGAAGCTCAAAGCACAGACTTTTGGACGATAAACTCCTCTTGTACTTAAGTGGGCATTGTCCCTCTCGTATTAAATCCCGATGCAATATCTGTGTTCCATGGTCAATGTGAAAGTGCAAATGATGTAGAAAACATGCAGTGGCACTTAGGAAACTAGCACTGGTTTCCCAGGAGAAGCTCAAAGCACAGACAATTAGGAGAGTCACTCCTCTTGAACTTAAGTTGGCATTGTCCATTTCATATTCAATCCCGATGCAATATCTGTGTTCCACGGTCAATGTGAATGTCCAAGGGATATAGAAAACCAGCAGTGGTGCATCAGAATCTAATACCGGTCTCCAAGGAGATGCTCAAAGCACAGACTATTACACGATAATCTCCTTTTGTACTTAAGTGGGCATTGTCCCTTTCGTATTCAATCCCGATGCAATATCTGCGATCCATGGTCAATGTGAAAGTCCAAGGGATTCGGAATACCTGCAATGGCGCTTCGGATTCTAATACTGGTCTCCGAGAATAAACTGAAAGTACAGACTATTGGAAGAGTCACTCCTCTTGTACTTAAGTGGGCATTGTGCCTTTCGTATTCAATCCCGGTGCAATATCTGTGTTTCATGGTCAATGTGAAAGTCCAAGGGATGTAGAATACCTGCAGTGGCGCTTCGGAATCTAATACTGGTCTCCCAGGAGAAGCTCAAAACACAGAATATTAGAAGAGTCACTCCTCTTGTGCACAAGTGGGCATTGTGCCTTACGTATTCAATAACGATGGAATATCTGTGTTCCATGGTCAATGTGAAAGTCCAAGGGATATAAAAACCTGCAGTGGTGCATCGGTATCTAATACCGGTCTCCCAATAGAGGTTCTAACACAGATTATTGGAAGAGTCACTCCTCTTGTACTTAAGTGGGCATTGTGCCTTTCGTATTCAATCATGATGCAATATCTGTGTTTCATGGTCAAGGTGAATGTCCAAGGGATATAGAATACCTGCAGTGGTGCACCGGAATGTAGTACTGGTCTCCCAGGAGAAGCTCAAACACAGATTATTAGAACAGTCACTCCTCTTGTACATCAGTGGGCATTGGGGCTTTCGTATTGAATCCCGATGCAATTCCTGTGTTTCACGGTCTATGTGAAAGTCCAAGGGATATAGAAAACCTGCAGTAGTGCTTCCGAATCTAATACTGGTCTCCCAGGAGAAGCTCAAAGCATAGACTATCAGAAGAGTCACACCTCTTGTACTCAATAGGGCATTGTCCCTTTCGTATTCAATCCTGGTGCAATCTCTGTGTTCGAAGGTCAATGTGAAAATCCAAGGGATATGGAAAACCTGAAGTGGTGCTTTGGAATCTAATACTAATCTCCCAGGAGAGGCTCAAGTACAGATGATTGGAAGAGTCACTCCCCTTGTACTTAAGTGGGCATTGTGCCTCTCGTATTCAATCATGATGCAATATCTGTGTTCCATGGTCAATGTGAAAGTCCAAGGGATGTAGAATACCTGCAGTGGCGCTTCGGAATCTAATACTGGTCTCCCAGGAGAAGCTCAAAACACAGAATATTAGAAGAGTCACTCCTCTTGTGCACAAGTGGGCATTGTGCCTTACGTATTCAATCCTGATGCAATATCGGTGTTTCATGGTCAATGTGAAATTCCAAGGGAATATAGAATATCTCCAGTGGTGCGTCGGAATCTAATACTGGTCTCCCAGGAGAAGCTCAAAGCACAGACTATTTGAAGAGTCTCTCGTCTTGTACTTAAGTGGGCATTGTATCTTTCGTATTCAATCCCGATGCAATATCTGTGTTCCATGTTCAATGTGAAGGTCCAAGGGATATAGAAAACCTGCAGTGGTGCTTCGGAATCTAATGCTCGTCTACCAGATGCAGCTCAATGCACAGACTATTACATGAGTCACTCCTCTTGTACCTAAGTGGGCATTGTCCGTTTCGTATTCATTCCCGATGCAATATCTGTATTCATGGTCAATGTGAAAGTACAAGGGATATGGAATACCTGCAGCAGTGCTTCGGAATCTAATACTGGTCTCCCAGGAGAAGCTCAAAGCATAGACTATTAGAAGAGTCACTCCTCTTGTACTTAAGTGGGCATTGTGCCTTTCGTATTCAATCCTGATGCAATATCAGTGTTTCATGGTCAATGTGAAACTCCAAGGGATATGGAAATCCTGCAGTGCTGCTGTGGAACCTAATACTGGTCTCCCATGAGAATCTCAGTGCACAGACTATTAGAAGAGTCACTTTTCTTGTACTTAAAAGCGCATTGTCCCTTTCGTATTCTGTCCCGATGCTATATCTGTGTTCATGGTCAATGTGAAAGTCCAAGGGATATAGAATACCTGCAGTGGCACTTCGGAATCTAATACTGGTCTCCCAGAAGAAACTTAAAGCACATAATATCAGAAGAGTCACTCCTCTTGTACTTAAGTGTGCATTGTACCTTTCGCATTCAATCCCAATGCAATATCTGTGTCTCATGGTCAATGTGAGAGTCCAAGGGATATAGAAAATCTGCAGTGGTGCGTCGGAATCTAATACTAATCTCCCAGGAGAAGCTCAAAGTACAGGCTATTAGAAGAGAAACTCCTCTTGTACTTAAGTGGGCATTGTCCCTTTAGTATTCAATCCCGATGCAATATCTGTGTTCCATGTTAAATGTGTAACTCCAAGGGATATAGAAAACCAGCAGAGGTGCTTCGGAATCTAATGCTGGTCTCCTAGGAGAAGCTCAAAGCACAGACTATTCGAAGAGTCACTCCACTTGTATTTAAGTGGGCATTATCAATTTCGTATTCAATCCCGATGCAATATCCGTGTTCATGGTCAATGTGAAACGACAAGAGATATAGAAAACCTGCAGTGGTTCTTCGGAATCTAATACTGGTCTCCCAGGAGAAGCTCAAAGCACAGAATATTAGAAGAGTCACTCCTCTTGTGCACAAGTGGGCATTGCGCCTTTCGTATTCAATTCTGATGGAATATCGGTGTCTCATGGCCAATGCGAAATTCTAAGGGAATATAGAAAATCTGCAGTGGTGCGTCGGAATCTGATAGTGGTCTCCCAGGAGAAGCTCAAAGCACAGACTATTAGAAGACTCACTCCTCCTGTACTTTAGTGGGCATTGTCCATTTCGTATTCAATCCCGATGCAATATCTGTGTTCTAAGGTCAATGTGAAAGTCCAAGGGATCTAGAATAGCTGCAGTGGTGCTTCGGAATCTAATACTGATCTCCCAAAGAAGCTCAAACACAGATTGTTAGAAGAGTCACTCCTCTTGTAATTTAGTGGGCATTGTGCCTTTCGTATTCAATCATGATGCAATATCTGTGTTTCATGGTCAATGTGAAAGTCCAAGGGAAATAGAAAATCTGCTGTGGTGCTTCGGAATCTACTATTGGTCTCCCAGGAGAACCTCAAAGCACAGACTATTAGAAGAGTCACTCCTCCTGTACTTAAGTGGGCATTGTCCATTTTCGTATTCAATCCCGATGCAATATCTGTGTTCTAAGGTCAATGTGAAGGTCCAAGGGACATAGAAAGCCTGCAGTGGTGCTTCGGAATCTAATACTGGTCTCCCAGGAGAAGCTCAAACACAGATTACTAGAAGAGCCACTCATCATGTAATTAAGTGGGCATTGTCACTTTCGTATTCCATCCCGAAGCAATATCTGTATTCCATGGTCAATGTGAAAGTCTAAGGGATATAGAAAACCTGCAGTGGTGCTTTGGAATCTAACACTGGTCTCCCAGGTGAAGCTTAAAGCACAGACTATTAGAAGAGTCACTCCTCTTATACTTAAGTGGGCATTGTCCCTTTCGTATTCAATCTCGACGCATTATCTGTGTTTCACGGTCAATGTGAAAGTCCAAGGGATATAGAAAACCTGCAGTGGCGCTTCGCAATGTAATACTGGTCCCCCAGGAGGAGCTCAAAGCACAGACAATTTGGAGAGTCTTTCCTCTTGTACTTAAGTGGGCATTGTGCCTTTCGTATGCAATCCCGATGCAATAGCTGTGTTCCACGGTCAATGTGAAAGTCCAAGGGATATAGAAAACCTGCAGTGGTGCATAGGAATCTAATACAGGTCTCCCAGGAGAAGCTCAAACACAGATTATTAGAGGAGTCATTCCTGTTGTATTTAAGTGGGCATTGTGCATTTCGTTTTCAATCATGATGCAATTTTTGTGTTCCATTGGCAATGTGAAATGCCAAGGGATACAGAAAACCTGTAGTGGCGCTTCGGAATCTAACACTGGTCTGCCAGGAGAACCTCAAAGCACAGACTACTAGAGGAGTCACTCCTCCTGTACTTAAGTAGGCATTGTCCCTTTCCTATTCGGTCTCGCTGCAATGTCTGTGTTCCATGGTCAATGTGAAAGTTAAAGGGATATAGAAAACCTGCAGTGGTGCTTCGGGATCTAATACTGGTCTCCCAGGAAAAACTCAAAGCAAAGACTATTAGAAGGGTCACTCCTGTTGTACCTAAGTGGGCACTGTCCCTTTCTTATTCAATCCCATTGCAATATCTGTGTTCCATGTTTAATGTGAAAGACCAAGTGATATAGAAAACCAGCAGTGGTGCATCGGAATTTAATACTGGTCTCCCAGGGGATGCTGAAATCACAGACTATTAGGCTATTATCTCCACTGGTACTTATGTGGGCATTATCCTTTTCGTATTCAATCGAGATGCAATATCTGTGTTCCATGGTCAAAGTGAAAGCCCAAGGGACTTAGAAAACCAGCAGTGGTGCTTCGGAATCTAATATTGGTCTTCCAGGAAAAGCTCAAAGCACAGACTATTAGAAGAGCCATTCCACTTGCACTTATGTCTCTTTCGTATTCAATTCCGATGCAATATTTGTGTTCCACGGTCAGTGTGTAAGTCCAAGGGATATAGAATACCTGCAGTGGTGCATCGGAATCTAATACTGCTCTCCCAGGAGAAGCTCAAAGCGCAGACTATTGGAAGAGTCACTCCTCTTGTAAATAAGTGGGCAATGTCCCTTTCGTATTCAATCCCGATGCAATATCTGTGTTTCATGGTCAATCTGAAAGTCCAAGGGATATAAAAAAAAATCTGCATTGGTGATGATTCGGAATCTAATACTGGTTTCCCAGGAGAAGCTCAAAGCACAGACAATCAGAAGAGTAACTCCTCTTGTGCTTATGTGATCACTGTTCCTTTCGTATTCAATCCCGATGCGATATATGTGTTTCACGGTCAATGTGAAAGTCCAACGGATATAGAATACCTGCAGTGGTGCAGCGGAATCTAATACTGGTCCCCCAGGGGAACCTCAGACTAATAGAAGAGTCGCTCCTCTTGTACTTAAGTGTGCTTTGTCACTTTCGTATTCAATCCTGATGCAATATCTGTGTTCCATTGTCAACGTGAAAATCCAAGGGATATAGAAAACCTGCAGTGGTGCTTTGGAATCTAACACTGGTCTCCCAGGTGAAGCTTAAAGCACAGACTATTAGAAGAGTCACTCCTCTTATACTTAAGTGGGCATTGTCCCTTTCGTATTCAATCTCGACGCATTATCTGTGTTTCACGGTCAATGTGAAAGTCCAAGGGATAAAGAAAACCTGCAGTGGCGCTTTGCAATGTAATACTGGTCTCCCAGGCGAAGCTCAAAGCACACACTATTAGAAGAGCTACTCCTCATGAACTTATCTGGGCATTGTCCTTTTCGTATTCAATCCAGATGCAATATCTGTGTTCCATGGTCAATTTGAAAGTTTAAGGGATATAGCACACCTGCAGTGGTGCTTCGGAATAGAATACTGGTCCCCCAGGAGAAGCTCAGAGCACAGACTATTACCAGGGTCACTCCCCTTGTACTTAAGTGCGCATTGTCCCTTTCGTATTCAACCCCGACGAAATATCTGTGTTCCATGGTCAATGTGAGTGTCCAAGGGATATAGAAAACCTGCAGTGGTGCTTCGTAATCTAATACTGTTGTCCCAGGAGAAACTCAAAGCGCAGACTATTAGAAGAGTCACTCCTCTTGATTTTAAGTGGGCATTGTCCCTTTCGTATTCATTCCCCCTGCAATATCTGTGTTCCATGGTCGATGTGAACGTCCAAGCGATAAGAGAAAACCTGCAGTGGTGCATCGGAATCTAATACTGGTCTCCCAGGAGAAGGTCAAATCACAGACTATTAGAAGAATCACTACTCTTGTACTTAAGTGGGCATTGACCCTTTTGTATTCAATCCCGATGCAATATCTGTGTTCCATGGTCAGTGTGAAAGTCCAAGAGAATTACAAACCTGCAGTGGTGCTTCGGAATCTAATACTGGTCTCCCAGGAGAAGCTCAAAGCACAGACTATTAGAAGAGTCACTTCCCTTGTACTTAAGTGGGCATTGTCCAATTTGTATTCAATCCCGATGCAATATCTGCGTTCCATGGTCAATGTAAAATCCAAGGGATATAGAAAACCTGCAGGGGTGCATCGGAATCTAATACTGGTCTCCCAGGAGAAGCTCAAAGCACAGAGTATTACAAGAGTCACTCCTCTTGTATTGAAGTAGCCAAAGTCCCTTTCGTATTCAATCCCGATGCAATATCTGTGTTCGATGGTCAATGTGAAAGTCCAAGGGATATAGGAAACCTGCAGTGGAGCATCGGAGTCTAATACTGGTCCCCCAGGAGAGGCTCATACACAGATTATTAGAAGAGTCACTCCTCCTGTACATAAGTGGGTATTGTGCCTTTCGTATTGAATGAGGATGCAATATATGTGTTTTACGGTCAATGTGAATGTCCATGGGATCTAGAAAACGTGCAGTGGTGCATCAGAATCTAATACTGGTATCCCAGGAGAAGCTCAAAGCACAGACTATTAAAAAATTCATTCATCCTGTATTCAAGTTGGTATTGTCCCTTTCGTATACAATCCCGGTGCAATATCTGTATTCCATGGTCAAGGAGAAGGTTCGAGGGATATCGAAAACGTGCAGTGCTCTATCGGAATCGAATTCTGGTCTACCAGGGGAAGCTCGAAACACAGACTATTAGAAGAATCTCTCCACTTGTACTTATGTGGGCATTGTCACTTTCGAATTCAATCCCGATGCATTATCTGTGTTCCATGGTCAATGTGAAAGTCCAGGGGACATAGTAAACCTGCAGTGGTGCATCTGAATCTAATACTGGTCTCCCAGGAGAAGCTCAAAGCACAGACCACCAGAAGAGTCACTCCTCTTATACTTAAGTGGGCATTGTCCCTTTCGTATTCAATCTCGACGCATTATCTGTGTTTCACGGTCAATGTGAAAGTCCAAGGGATATAGAAAACCTGCAGTGGTGCTTCGTAATCTAATACTGTTGTCCCAGGAGAAGCTCAAAGCGCAGACTATTAGAAGAGTCACTCCTCTTGATTTTAAGTGGGCATTGTCCCTTTTGTATTCATTCCCCCTGCAATATCTGTGTTCCATGGTCGATGTGAAAGTCCAAGCGATAAGAGAAAACCTGCAGTGGTGCATCGGAATCTAATACTGGTCTCCCAGGAGAAGGTCAAATCACAGACTATTAGAAGAATCACTACTCTTGTACTTAAGTGGGCATTGACCCATTTGTATTCAATCCCGATGCCATATCTGTGTTCCATGGTCAGTGTGAAAGTCCAAGGGAATTACAAACCTGCAGTGGTGCTTCGGAATCTAATACTGGTCTCCCAGGAGAAGCTCAAAGCACAGACTATTAGAAGAGTCACTTCCCTTGTACTTAAGTGGGCATTGTCCCATTTGTATTCTATCCCGATGCAATATCTGCGTTCCATGGTCAATGTAAAATCCAAGGGATATAGAAAACCTGCAGGGGTGCATCGGAATCTAATACTGGTCCCCCAGGAGAAGCTCATACACAAATTATTAGAAGAGTCACTCCTCCTGTACATAAGTGGGTATTGTGCCTTTCGTATTGAATGCCGATGCAATATATGTGTTTTACGGTCAATGTGAATGTCCAAGGGATCTATAAAACGTGCAGTGGTGCATCAGAATCTAATACTGGTATCCCAGGAGAAGCTCAAAGCACAGACTATTAAAAAATTCATTCCTCCTGTATTCAAGTTGGCACTGTCCCTTTCGTATTCAATCCCGGTGCAATATCTGTATTCCATGGTCAAGGAGAAGGTTCGAGGGATATCGAAAACGTGCAGTTCTGCATCGGAATCGAATTCTGGTCTACCAGGGGACGCTCGAAATACAGACTATTAGAAGAATCTCTCCACTTGTACTTATGTGGGCATTGTACCTTTCGTATTCAATCCCGATGCATTATCTGTGTTCCATGGTCAATGTGAAAGTCCAGGGGACATAGTAATCCTGCAGTGGTGCATCGGAATCTAATACTGGTCTCCCAGGAGAAGCTCAAAGCACAGACCACCAGAAGAGTCACCCCTCTTGTACTTAAGGGGGCATTGTCCATTTCGTATTCAATCCCGATGCAATGTCTGTGTTCCAAGGACAATATGAAAGTCCAAGGGATATAGAAAACCTTCAGTGGTGCATCGGAATCTAATGCTAGTCTCCCAGGAGAAGCTCAAAACACAGACTATTGGTAGAGTCACTCCTCTTGTACTTAGTGGGCATTGTCCGTTTCGTATTCAATCCTGATGCAATATCTGTGTTCCATGGTCAATGTGAATGTCCAAGGGATATAGAAAACCTGCAGTGGTGCTTCGGAATTTAATACTGGTCTCCCAGGAGAAGCTCGAACACAGATTATTAGAAGAGTCACTCCTCCTGTACATAAGTGGGTATTGTGCCTTTCGTATTGAATGCCGATGCAATATCTGTGTTTCACAGTCAATTTGGAAGTCCAAGGGATATAGAAAACCAGCAGTGGTGCATCGGAATCTAATACTGGTTTCCCAGGAGAAGCTAAACGCACAGATTATTAGAAGAGTCACTCCTCTTGCACTTATGCGGGCATACTCACTTTCGTATTCAAAATCGATGCAATACCTCTGTTCCAAGGTCAATGTGAAAATCTAAGGGATATGGAAAACCTGCTGTGGTGCAACGGAATCTAATACTGGTCACCCAGTAGAAGGTCAAACACAGACTATTAGAAGAGTCACTACTCTTGTACTTAAGTGGGCATTGTCCCTTTCGTATTCAATCCCGATGCAATATCTGTGTTCCATGGTCAGTGTGAAAGTCCAAGGGATATAGAAAACCTGCAGTGGTGCAACGGAATCTGATACTGGTCACCCAGGAGAAGGTCAAACACAGACTATTAGAAGAATATCTCCTCTTGTACTTATGTGGGCAATGTCCCTTTAGTATTCAATCCCGATGCATTATCTGTGTTCCATGGTCAATGTGATAGTACAAGGGATATAGAAAACCTGCAGTGGTGCTTCGGAATCTAATTTTGGTCTCCTAGGAGAAGCTCAAAGCACAGACTATTAGAAGAGTAACTCCTCTTGTACTTCAGTGAGCATTGAGCCTTTCGTATTGAATCCCGATGCAATATATGTGTTTCACGGTCAATGTGAATGTCCAAGGGATATAGAAAACCAGCAGTGGTGCATCGGAATCTAATACTGGTATCCCAGGAGAAGCTCGAAGCACAGACAATTAAAAGAGACACGCCGCTTGTATTTAAGTTGGCATTGTCCCTTTCATATTCAATCAAGATGCAATTTCTGTATTCCAAGGTCAATGAGAAGGATCGAGGGATATAGAAAACCTGCGGTGGAGCATCGGAATCTAATTCTGGTCTACCAGGGGAAGCTAAAAGCACAGACCAATAGAAGAGTCACTCCTCTTGTACTTAATGGGCATTGTCCCTTTCGTATTCAATCCCGATGCAATATCTGTGTTCCATGGACAGAGTGAAACTCCAAGGCATATAGAAAAGCTGCTGTGGTGCTTCGGAATCTTATACTAGTGTACCAGGAGAAGCCCAAACCACAGACTAATAGACGAGTCACTCCTCTTGTACTTATGTGATCTTTGTTTCTTTCGTATTCAATCCCGATGCAATATCTGTGTTCCATGATCAATGTGAAAGGCCAAGGGATATAGAAAACCTGCTGTGGTGCATCGGAATCTAATACTGGTCACCCAGGAGACGCTCAAACACAGATTCTCAGAAGGGTACTCCTCTTGTACTTAAGTGGGCATTGTGCCCTTTGTATTAAATCCCGATGCAATATCTGTGTTTCACGGTCAATGTGAAAGTCCAAGGGATATAGAATACCTGCAGTGGTGCATCGGAATCTAATACAGGTCGCCCAGAAGAAGCTCAAAGCACAGGCTATTAGAAGAGTCACTCCTCCTTTCCTTAAGTGGGCATTGTCCCATTCGTAATCAATCCCGATGCAATATCTGTGTTCCATGGTCAATGTGAAAGTGCAAGGGATATAGAAACCCTGCAGTGGTGCATCATAATCTAATACTGCTCTCCCAGAAGAAGCTCAAACATAGATTATTAGAAAAGTCACTCCTGTTGTACTTAATTGGGCATAGTGCCTTTCGTATTTAATCATGATGCAATATCTGTGTTCCATGGTCAATGTAAAAGTCCAAGGGATATAGAAAACCTGCAGTGGTGCTTCGGAATCTAATACTGGTCTCCCAGGAGAAGCTCAAACACAGATTATTGGAAGAGTCACTCCACTTGTACTTAAGTGGGCATTGTGCCTTTCGTAGTGTCAGCCGATGCGATATCTGTGTCTCACGGTCAACGTGAAACTCCAAGGGATATAGAATACCTGCAGTGGTGCAACGAAGTCTAATACTGGTCCGCCAGGGGAACCTCAAAGCACAGACTATTAGAAGAGTCACTCCTCTTGTACTTAACTGGGCATTGTCCCTTTCTTATTCAATCCCGATGCAATATCTGTGTTCCATGGTCAGTGTGAAAGTCCAAGGGATAACGAAAACCTGCAGTGGTGCTTCGGAATCTTATACTAGTCTCTAAGGAGAAGCTCAAATCACAGACTATTAGATGAGTCAGTCCGATTGTATTTAAGTTGGCATTTTCTCTTTCGTATTCAATTACGATGCAATATCTGTGTTCCATGGTTAATGTGCAACTGCAAGGGATGTAGAAAAACTGCAGTGGTGCATCGGAATATAATACTGGTCTCCCAGGAGAAGCTCAATCACAAGATTACTATAGAGTCATTTCCTTGTACTTAAGTGGCCATTGTCCCGTTCGTATTCAATCCCGATGCAATATCTCTGTTCCATGGTCAATGTGAAAGTTTAAGGGAAATACTAAACATGCAGTGGTGCTTCGGAATCCTATACTGGTCTCCCAGGAGAAGCTCAAAGAACAGACTATTAGATGAGTCACGCCCCCTGTACTTAAGTGCGCATTGTCCCATTAGAATTCAATCCCGATGCAATATCTGTGTTCCATGGTCAATGTGAGCGTCCAAAGAATATAGAAAACTTGCAGTGGTGCATCGGAATCTAATACTGTTCTCCCAGGAGAAGCACAAAGCACAGGCTATTGGGAGAATCATTCCTCTTGTTTTTAAGTGGGCATTGTCCCTTTCGTATTCATTCCCGATGCAATATCTCTGTTCCATGGTCAGTGTAAAGTCCAAGGGATATAGACAACCTGAAGTGGTGCTTTGGATTCTAATACTGGTCTCCCAGCAGAAGCTCAAAGCACAGACTATTAGACGAGTCACTCCTCTTGTACTTAAGTAGGCATTTTCCCTTTCGTATTCAATCCAGATGCAATCTATGTGTTCCTTGGTCAATGTGAAAGTCCAAGGGATATTGAAAACGTGTAGTGGTGCATCGGAAACTAATATTGGTCTTCCAGGAATAGCTCAAAGCACAGAGTATTAGAAGAGCCATTGCTCTTGCACTTATGTCCCTTTCGTATTCAATCACGATGCAATATCTGTGTTCCATGGCCAATGTGAATGGCCAAGGGATACAGAAAACCTGCAGTGGTGCATCGGAATCTAATACTGGTCTCCCAGGGGAAGCTCAAACACAGATTATTAGAAGAGTCACTCCCCTTGTACTTAAGTGGGCATTGTGCCTTTCGTATTGAATCCCGATGCAATTTCTGTGTGTCACGGTCAATGTGAAAGTCCACGGGATATAGAATACCTGCATAGGTGCAACGGAATCCAATACAGGTCCCCCAGGGGAAGCTCAATGCACAGACTATTAGAAGGGTCACTCCTCTTGTACTTAAGTGGGCATTGTCCCTTTCTTATTCAATCCCGATGCAATATCTGTCTTCCATGGTCAGTGTGAGAGTCCAAGGGATATAGTAAACCTGCAGTGGTGCTTCGGAATCTTATACTGGTCTCCCAGGAGAAGCTCAGACTAATAGAAGAGTCGCTCCTCTTGTACTTAAGTGTTCTTTGTCCCTTTCGTATTCAACCCCGACGAAATATCTGTGTTCCATGGTCAATGTGAGTGTCCAAGGGATATAGAAAACCTGCAGTGGTACTTCGTAATCTAATACTGTTGTCCCAGGAGAAGCTCAAAGCGCAGACTATTAGAAGAGTCACTCCTCTTGAATTCAAGTAGGCATCGTCCCTTTCGTATTCATTCCCCATGCAATATCTGTGTTCCATGGTCGATGTGAAAGTCCAAGGGATATAGAAAACCTGCAGCGGTGCATCAGAATCTAATACTGGTCTCCCAGGAGAAGGTCAAAGCTCAGACTATTAGAAGAATCACTACTCTTGTCCTTAAGTGGGCATTGACCCTTTCATATTCAATCCCGATGCAATATTTGTGTTCCATGATCAGTGTCAAAGTCCATGGGATATACAAACCTGCAGTGGTGCTTCTAATTCTAATACTGGGCTCTCAGGAGAAGCTCAATGCACGGAGTATTACAAGAGTCACTCCTCTTGTACTGAGGTAGCCAAAGTCCCTTTCGTATTCAATCCTGATGCAATATCTGTGTTCGATGGTCAATGTGTATGTCCAAGGGATATAGGAAAACTGCAGTGGAGCATCGGAATCTAATACTGGTCCCCCAGGAGAAGCTCAAACACAGATTATTAGAAGAGTCATTCCTCCTGTACTTAAGTGGGCATCATGCCTTTCGTATCGAATGCCGATCCAATATATGTGTTTCACGGTCAATGTGAATGTCCAAGGGATATAGAAAACCTGCAGTGGTCGTTCAGAATCTAATACTGGTATCCCAGGAGAAGCTCACAGCACAGACTATTAAAAGATTCACTCCTCTTGTATTCAAGTTGGCAGTGTTCCTTTCGTATTCAATCACGGTGCAATATCTGTATTCCATGGTCCATGAGAAGGTTCGAGGGATATCGAAAACCTGCAGTGGTGCATCGGAATCGAATTCTGGTCTACCAGGGGAAGCTCAAATCACAGACTATTAGAAGAATCTCTAATCTTGTACTTATGTGGGCATTGTCCCTTTCGTATTCAATCCCGATGCATTATCTGTGTGCAATGGTCAATGTGAAAGCACAAGGGATATAGAAAACCTGCAGTGGTGCTTCGGAATCTAATATTGGTCTCCTAGGAGAAGCTCAAAGCACAGACTACTGGTAGAGTCACTCCTCTTGTACTTAGTGGACATTGTCCCTTTCGTATTCAATCCTGATGCAATATCTGTGTTCCATGGTCAATGTGAAAGTCCAAGGGACATTGGAAACCTGCAGTGGTGCATCGGAATCCAATACTGGTCTCCCAGGAGATGCTCAAAGCACAGACCACCAGAAGAGTCACCCCTCTTGTATTTAAGGGGGCATTGTCCCTTTCGTATTCAATCCCGATGCAATGTCTGTGTTCCAAGGTCAATGTGAAAGTCCATGGGATATAGAAAACCTTCAGTGGTGCATCGCAATCTAATACTAATCTCCCAGGAGAAGCTCAAAACACAGACTATTGGTAGAGTCACTCCTCTTGTACTTAGTGGGCATTGTCCCTTTCGTATTCAATCCTGATGCAATATCTGTGTTCCATGGTCAATGTGAAAGTCCAAGGGACTTAGAAAACCTGCAGTGGTGCTTCGGAATCTAATAATGGTCTCCCAGGAGAAGCTCAAACACAGATTATTAGAAGAGTCACTCCTCCTGTACATAAGTGGGTATTGTGCCTTTCGTATTGAATGCCGATGCAATATCTGTGTTTCACAGTCAATGTGAAAGTCCAAGGGATACAGAAAACCAGCAGTGGTGCATCGGAATCTAATACTGGTTTCCAAGGAGAAGCTAAACGCACAGATTATTAGAAGAGTCACTCCTCTTGCACTTATGCGGGCATACTCACTTTCGTATTCAAAACCGATGCAATACCTGTGTTCCAAGGTCAATGTGAAAGTCTAAGGGATATGGAAAACCTGCAGTGGTGCAACGGAATCTAATACTGGTCACCCTGGAGAAGGTCAAACACAGACTATTAGAAGAGTCACTACTCTTGTACTTAAGTGGGCATTGTCCCTTTTGTATTCAATCCCGATGCAATATCTGTGTTCCATGGTCACTGTGAAAGTCCAAGGGATATAGAAAACCTGCAGTGGTGCTTCGGAATCTAATACTGGTTCCCCAGGGGAAGCTCAAACACAGATTACTAGAAGAGTCATTTCTCTTGTACTTAAGTGGGCATCGTGCCTTTCGTATTGAATGCCGATGCAATATATGTGTTTCACGGGCAATGTGAATGACCAAGGGATATAGAAAACCAGCAGTGGTGCATCGGATTCTAATACTGGTAACCCAGGAGAAGCTCTAAGCACAGACTATTAAAAGAGTCACGCCTCTTGTATTTAAGTTGTCATTGTCCCTTTCATATTCAATCAAGATGCAATATCTGTATTTCATGGTCAATGAGAAGGTTCGAGGGATATAGAAAACCTGTAGTGGAGCATCGGAATCTAATTCTGGTCTACCAGGGGAAGCTAAAAGCACAGACTATTAGATGAATCACTCCTCTTGTACTTCAGTGGGCATTGTGCCTTTCGTATTGAATCCCGATGCAATATCTGTGTTCCATGGCCAATGTGAAAGTCCAAGGGACATAGAAGACCTGCAGTGGTGCATCGGAATCTAATACTGGTCTCCCAGGAGAAGTTAGAGGCCCAGACTATTAGAAGAGTCACTCCTCTTGTACTTAAGTGGAAATTGTCCCTTTCGTATTGAATTCCGATGCTATATCTGTGTTCCATGGTCAATGTGAAAGTCCAAGTGATATAGAAAACCTGCAGTGGTGCTTCGGAATCTAACACTGGTCTCCCAGGTGAAACTCAAAGCACAGACTATTAGAAGAGACACACCTCTTGTACTTAACTCGGCATTGTCCCTTTCGTATTCAATCCCGATGCAGTATCTGTGTTCCATGGTCAATGTGAGATTCCAAGGGATATAGAAAACCTGCTGTGGTGCTTCTGATACTAATACTGGTCTCCCAGGAGAAGCGCAAAGCACAGACTATTAGAAAAGTCACTCCTCTTGTACTTAAGTGGGCATTGTACCTTTCGTATTCAATCCTGATGCAATATATGTGTTCCATGGTCAATGTTAAAGTCCAACGGATATTAAAAACGTGCAGTGGTGCATCGGAAACTAATATTGGTCTTCCAGGAAAAGCTCAAAGCGTAGACTATTAGAAGAGCCATTCCTTTTGCACTTATGTTCCTTTCGTATTCAATCACGATGCAATATCTGTGTTTCATGGCCAATGTGAATGGTCAAGGGATACAGAAAACCTACAGTGGTGCATCGGAATCTAATACTGCTCTCCCAGAGCAAGCTCAAACATAGATTATTAGACGAGTCACTCCTCCTGTATTGAAGTTGGCATTGTCTCTTTCGTAGTCAATTCCGATGCAATATTTGTGTTCCACGGTCAGTGTGTAAGTCCAAGGGATATAGAATACCTGCAGTGGTGCATCGGAATCTAATGCTGCTCTCCCAGGAGAAGCTCAAAGCACAGACTATTAGAAGAGTCACTCCTCTTGTATATAAGTGGGCAATGTCCCTTTCGTATTCAATCCCGATGCAATATCTGTGTTTCATGGTCAATGTAAAAGTCCAAGGGATATAGAAAAAATCTGCATTGGTGATTCGGAATCTAATACTGGTCACCCAGGAGAAGCTCAAAGCACAGACAATCAGAAGAGTAACTCCTCTTGTGGTTAAGTGGGCATTGTCCCTTTCATATTCAATCCCGATGCAATATCTGGGATCCATGGTCAATGTGAAAGTCTAAGGGATATAGAAAACCTGCAGTGCTGCTTCGGAATCTGATACTGGTCTCGCAGGAGAAGCTCAAAATCACAGACTCTTGGAAGAGTCACTCCTTTTGTACCTTTGTGGGCATTATCCCTTTCGTATTCTATACCGACGCAATATCTGTGTTCCACAGTCAATGTGAAAGTCCAAGGGATATAGGAAACCGGCAGTGGTGCATCGGAATCTAATACTGGTCTCCCAGGACAAGCTCAAACACAGATTATTAGAAGAGTCACTCCCCTTGTACTTAAGTGGGCATTGTGCCTTTCGTATTGTATCCCGATGCGATATTGTGTTTCACGGCCAATGAGAAAGTCCAAGGGATATAGAATACCTGCAGTGGTGCAACGGAATCTAATACTGGTCCCCCATGGAACCTCAAAGCACAGACTATTAGTAGAATCACTCCTCTTGTACTTAACTGGGCATTGTCCCTTTCGTATTCTATACCTACGCAATATCTGAGTTCCACAGTCAATGTGAAAGTCCATGGAATATAGAAACCCTGCAGTGGTGCTTCGTAATCTAATACTGGTCTCCCAGGAGAAACTCAGACTAATAGAAGGGTCGCTCCTCTTGTACTTAAGTGTGCTTTGGCCCTTTCGTATTCAATCCTGATGCAATATCTGGGGTCCAATGTCATCGTGAAAATCCAAGGGATATAGAATACCTGCAGTGGTGCAACGGAATCTAATACTGTTGTCCCAGGACACGCTCAAAGCGCAGACTATTAGAAGAGTCACTCCTCTTGAATTTAAGTCGGCACTGTCCCTTTCGTAATCATTCCCCATGCTATATCTGTGTTCCATGGTCGATGTGAAAGTCCAAGAGATATAGAAAACCTGCAGTGGTGCATCGGAATCTAATACTGGCCTCCCAGGAGGAGGTCAAAGCACAGACTATTAGAAGAATCACTACTCTTGTACTTAAGTGGGCATTGACCCTTTCGCAATCAATCCTGATGCAATATCTGTGTTCCATGGTCAGTGTGAAAGTCCAAGGGATTTACAAACCTGCAGTGGTGCTTCGGAATCTAATACTGGTCTCCCTGGAGAAGCTTAAAGCACAGACTATTAGGAGAGTCACTTCTCTTGTACTTAAGTGGGCATTGTCCCATTTGTATTCAATCCCGATGCAATATCTGTGTTCCATGGTCAATGTGAGAATCCAAGGGATATAGAAAGCCTGCAGTGGTGCATCGGAATCTAATACTGGTCTCCCAGGAGAAGCTCAAGGCACAGAGTATTACAACAGTCACTCCTCTTGTGCTGAAGTAGCCAACGTTCCTTTCGTATTCAATCCCAATGCAATATCTGTGTTCCATGATCAATGTGAGAGTCCAAGGGATATAGAAAACCTGCTGTGGTCCTTCGGATACTAATACTGGTCTCCCAGGAGAAGCGCAAAGCACAGACTATTTGAAAAGTCACTCCTCTTGTACTTAAGTGGGAATTGTCCCTTTCGTATTCAATCTTGATGCTATATCTGTGTTCCATGGTCAATGTGAAAGTCGAAGGGATATAGAAAAACCGCAGTGTTGCTTCGGAATCGAATACTGGTCTCCCAGGAGAAGCTCAAAGCACACACTACTATTAGAGTCACTCCTCTTGTACTTAAGTAGGCATTGTCCCTTTCGTATTAAATCCCGATGCAATATCTGTGTTGCATGGTCAATGTGAGAGTGCAAGGGATATGGAAAACCTGCTGTGGTCGTTCGGGGTCTAACACTGGTCTCCCAGGAGAAGCGCAAAACACAGACTATAAGAAAAGTCACTCCTCTCGTACTTAAGTGCGCATTGTTTCTTTCGTATTCAATCCCGATGCAATATCTGCGTTTCACAGTCAATGTGAAAGTCCTAAGGATATAGAAAACCTGCAGTGGTGCATCGGAATCTAATTCTGGTCTCCCAGGAGAAGCTCTAAGCACAGACTATTAGAAGATTCCCTCCTCTTGTACATAAGTGGGCATTGTCCCTATCGTACTCAATCCCGATGCAATATCTGTGTTTCACGGTCAATGTGAAAGTCCAAGGGATTTAGAAATCCTGCAGTGGTGCTTCGGAATCTATTACTGGTCTCCCAGGAGAAGCTCAAAGCACAGACTATTAGAAGAGTCACTCCACTTGTACTTAAGTGGGCATTGTCAATTTCGTATTCAATCCTGATGCAATATCTGTGTTCCATGATCAATGTGAGAGTCCAAGGGATATAGAATACCTGCTGTGGTGCTTCGGAAACTAATACTGGTCTCCCAGGAGATGAGTAAAGCACAGACTATTATAAAAGTCACTCCTCTTGTACTTAAGAGGGCATTGTGCATTTCGTATTCAATCCCGATGATATATCTGTGTTCCATGGTCAATGGGAAAGGCGAAGGGATATAGAAAAACGGGAATGTTGCTTCGGAATCTAATACTGGTCTTCCAGGAGAAGCTCAATGACATACTATTAGTAGAGTCCCTCCTCTTGTACTTAAGTGGGCATTGTCCCTTTCGTATTCAATCCCGATGATATATCTGTGGTCCAAGGATCAATGTGAAAGTGCAAGGGATGTGGAACACCTGCAGTATTGTATCGGAGTCTAATACTGGTCTCCCAGGAGAAGCTCAAACACAGATTATTAGATGAGTCACTCCTCTTGTACTTAAGTGGGAATTGTGGCTTTCATACTCAATCATGATGCAATAACTGTGTTTCACGCTCAGTGTGAAAGTCCAAGGGATATAGAAAACCTGCAGTGGTGCTTCGGAATCTAATACTGGTCTCCCAGGAGAAGCTCAAAGCTCAGACTATTATAAGAGTGACACCTCTTGAAATTAAGTGGGCATCGTCTCTTTCGTATTCAATCCCAATGAAATTTTTGTGATCCATGGTCAATGTGAAAGTCCAAGGGATATCGAAAATCTGCAGTGGTGTTTCGGAATCTAATACTGGTCTCCCAGGAGAAGCTCAAGCACAGACTATTAGAAGAGTCGTACCTCTTGTACTTAAGTGGGCATTGTCCCTTTCGTATTCAATTCCGATGCAATATCTGTGCTCCATGGTCAATGTGAGCGTCCAAGGGATATAGAAAACCGGCAGTGGCGCTTCGGCATCTAATTCTGGTCTCCCAGGAGAAGCTCAAAACACAGACTATTAGAAGAATCACTCCTCTTGTACTTAAGTAGGCATTGTCCCTTTCGTATTCAATTCCGATGTAATTTCTGCGTTCCATGGTCAATGTCAAAGTCCAAGGGATATAGAAAACCTGGAGTGGTGCTTCGGAGTCTAATACTGGTCTCCCAGGAGAAGCTCAAGGCACAGACTATTACAACAGTCACTCCTCTTGTATTTAAGTTGGCATTGTCCAATTGGTATTCAATCCCAATGAATGTGACAGACCAAGGGATATAGAAAACCTGCAATGGTGCATCGGAATCTAATTCTGGGCTCCCAAAAGAAGCTCAAAGCACAGACTATTACAAGAGTCACTCCTCTAGTACTTAAATAGGCATTGTCCATTTCCTATTCAATTCCGATGCAATATCTGTGTTTCAAGGTAAATGTGAAAGTCCAAGGGATATAGAAAACCTGCAGTGGTGCTTCGGAATCTAATACTGGTCTCCCACGAGAAGCTCAAAGCACAATCTTTTAGAAAAGTCACACCTCTTGTACTTATGTGGGTATTGTATCTTTCGTATTCAATCCCGTTGCAATATCTTAGCTCCAGGGTCAATGTGAAGGTCCAAGGGATATAGAAAACCTGCAGTGATGCTTCGGAATCTAATAATGGTCTCCCAGGAGAAGCTCAAAGCATTGACTATTAGAACAGTCACTCCTCTTGTACTTAAGTGAGCATTGTCCGTTTCGTATTCAATCCCGATGCAATATCTGTGTTCCATGGTCAATGCGAAATTCCAATTTATATAGAAAACCTGCAGTGGTGCATCAGAATCTAATACTGGTCTCCCAGGAGTAGCTCAAACACAGATCATTAGAAGAGTTACTCATCTTTGTGATGTTACAAAATAGAAGTGATGTTGCTATTCGATGGAAAGTTGGAAATTGAGATTTAGCTTGCTGTTTTATCAATCACAATTGGCGTAAGAATCATGGATTGACCATTGTCATAAAATATTGCATTATGAGATGTGAATAGTTTTTACTTGCGGTTTCGCGTGGCTTGAGGCAGTCACAACTAGCGTGCTATTGATTAAGAAGTTGCGTTATCGTCTTTCTAATTACTTCATGATCGTAGATACGATCATGCCCGGTTGTGAAGTTATTGTTATGACAAAAAAATTTCCTAAGGGACCAGAAAGTTCTTAAGGGCGCAAAAACAACTGTAACATCACACAAAAGAGAAATTCAATATTAAAGCTGATGCAAGAAGACGATAAAACAGTTTTCTTTTTATCAATGTAACACGCACATTGGACTGCTGATCTTGGAGTCTGTAATATTAGCAAAATGCATAATTAAAATGAAAATAATACTGAGGAGATAATAGAGATGAGCACTGCTAAATGATTCAGTATTCCCAGAACAAATATTTATTATAACTAAAACATATATCGTACCTTAAGCTTAATACTACAATGACGGTAGATTTTTATGTCCATATCATGTCCATTGAGCGCTCTTTTATATAGCCATTGTCCTCTTGAGTCGCTCGTGCTTCGTCACGGTAAGTTACAACAGTTCTTCTTCCTACACTTCACTCAAAACTTAGACGGAACACGTTTTTATTTATTTAGTAAAAATAATTAGATCAGACCGCCACAAATCTGCGTCCGTCTTACTCGAGAAGAACAGTAAAAGTCTTCTTAGCGCTCAAGGCTTCATTTGTTCTCCAGCGAACAAAATAGTGAAGGATCGCATATCCATCCGTACTTTTCTGTTTATATTGCCGCCCAAAGACGACGAATTACATTATCTAGAAAATTCCACCGTCGCCATGCGACGCCTTATTATATATTAATCATTCTTTATAAACAAGTATTTGCCTTCTGGCTGAATTTGCTGTTTTAATTAAGCCAAAAATAGCGAATATCACATTGCCTCCCATGAGGAGAGAGGGAATGCCGAAGGATTACCTCGATCCTCATGTCCCCATGAGATATTCGTGATTTTTGGTGTGACATTTACATAACGTTACTGGCGTACAAAGTACATAAATTGAAATTACATTTATAAACATATATCAGATATTTATCATTTTTCAAAATAAAGTTTTTCATTCTTTGTTCATCAGTCACTTCATTCCATAATACCAAGATTAACATTTATGTGCATATTTAAGTTTGGTCCATATTTGCTTATAACAATAAGTGAACGTTCATTTCGCACTTCAGGGGATAGAATTCAGGAATTACTTTCTCTTGAGCTTAACAACTAATACATGAGTACAGTGAGTGCTTATTTTCACTAAACTAGAGTGGACAATGTTCGAGCATCTGTTGACTCCTTGTCTTTCAATTACAGTTTAATAACGTAGCACTACACTTCGTGATGCTTTCACTTTCTGTGTTAGCTGTCTACGGCGTTCATTATGCAGTACATCTGTCCTTTCCACTGTGGTGCCAGGAATTCAAGTGGCTTCCCGGGTTTTTATTTACAATATGAAACAGAAGAAGTGGAAAATTATTAGTATGACTTACAAGCTACTGGATACATTTGTTAAGGATCGGGACTGGTCTGGAGTTTAGGGTCTTCCTATAGTGCACATTCATTTTCTTTGTCCATCAAGAGACAGGATTATAATTCATTTTAGCAGTGTTCAGGAGTGCCGGTATTAATGGCTTTAAGGCCTGAGTAATCTAACAATCTACTTCTCACTCATCTTAACTTCAACTCAAGAAAATTGCTTAATTTACATATGAAAATGTAGTCACACAAGTGTACAAATGTCTTTCCTCCAGTATGTACGATTGAAGTCATGGCGGTTAGCAGTTTAAAGTTTGGATTGTTTCGTCACCCACACGTCAGCCACTCACAGCGGCTGCACAGTGTTGCGTGAGCTCCAATACTTAGTATCCGTTCGCGCTCAGGCTGTAACAGAGCTGCTGGTCGTCGATTGCTCCCTTTTTTATTTTTTTATTTTTTTGTGAACTTCGTATCACACGAGTGCATCGATACAAACACCTCGCGCGCGTTTCCCATCGGAGGAGCCGGACACTGAAGTTGCCTCCATACTTCTGTCAACTGCCTCCCATGAGGCTCACAGGTAAGTGACGACGAATGTTTTAGCTGTCGCTGCACTTAGAACAACACTGAACTTTGCGTTGCACCTGTTGTCGTAGCCTTGACTTCCTTTTTTACACTTGCAGTACAACACTACCACTAGTACACAGTGAACAGTTATTTTTATTATGCACGTCGCACTTTAGTGTGCATCTTCACACAGCATTCGTGTTTAGTTCCTTCGCCGATGGAGTTCATTTACAAAACAATCAATTTTGCACGTTTCCTCCACTGGTATAGAAAGACTTATATTCTACTATTTACAAAATATCACTTACGAGCTAATATTTACAATTAATGGTCACTCCTTTTGTTAAGTCCAGTGAACAACTGCTTTATGAATGGACTCTTTATATCTCAAGATTTGCTTTCACTAGTGAACCTAAAAATATTCTTTCAAACTTTCTTTTAAGTGCTCATCTCCTCATTATGAAAACTACAGGTTTCGCAACACTCGTTGCATTTATTCTTTAGTGCACCCAAGATCATTTTCTACTGCCACACAGCATATCTACTACTTAACGAGTACACATTTAACGCTGAATCTTTTTTTTTCCTTTTTGTGCTTTCCTTTGTGCTTGCCAAATTTCTTTTTTTATATTTGAGGGCAGACTGGATAACAATAGTTCTCCCTCTTCGCTTCATGTACTCAGCAATCGTTCTCTGTTAAAAAAAAATAGGGTAACGCGTGTCTACTATTTTTTTGCATGAATGGAATTACCGACAGTTCACTGGGTTTACGCAACCGGTCCATAACAAACATTACCAAAGCTAGCGAAGTTCATCACGCTACGTGTCTCATTTCTCATAAGCACTGCTTTGCTTCGAAGCACACGTGTCTTTTACAAGTCGACCCTTGGTCCGGGTTAATGAACCAGGATCAAAAGGAACGGGCACAAGGAAAATGGATTTCATAAGAGGAGTGTCTTAGGAGACATTTTTGCAATAAAATCTGCATGTAAATAAAATTATCATAATAAACATAGGCGCATATATAAACTTCAACCTCCTTCCTTACAGCATGCTTTGCTACTTCTACGTCTTACTCAGGTTATAGTCAATATTAAGTTTAAATATCACTGCATTGCTTGTTCTTTAGATTAGCCTTCAATTAGGGTATTGAATGGTCGCTAGATTACACTACAGATCTTCTGAAGATCTTTACTTGGACTTATTTATGATACAGGGGGCTTGCTGTGTGGTTATTTAGTACCTTGATTCTACTGAAATCAATTCGTCATCTAACATTCCTCAAATACTCTTTACATTGGGCTCAGATCACAGGGAAATAGTTTACTTTCATAGCAATTAATGGCCTCGTGGAGTACTTACGCTACATTATTGATGCTTCATGGTTTGCCTCTATTTGTACTGTATTTCACCTAACTTAGTTTACTACAGCTTATTGTCTCCTTGCGTGAACACATGTGGGTTACCACTTGGTTTTCCATTTAACAGCACGCTTTAACTGAACTTTAAGCTATTTCTTCTACTCCTGTCCACTGTCTGGACTGTTTGAACATGTACCCTTTTTTTTAAGCAGGTAATTTGGGCTTTTACTACAGAACTTCAAGTACTTACATTACTAAAAATAAATCTATAAATATTCTTGTACCTTGAGAGAAGTGCTTATTTACGCATCCTCCTCCATTTCTCACCTTTACATATTTTATTTAGTTCCGGCCAATCACCTCGCAAGCACTTTTTTTCTTATTACTAACTTAAAATTAAATTGAAATTCTTGGTGCAACCCCAATTTCCTGCTTCAGCTTGTTGAAGAAATATCAGTTCAATGTCCATCACTATGAACAATTTTTTCATACATAGCATTTAATACTTAAAGTTTACATGTAATAGCCGTTACCATGTAGTCAGTGCGCTGTTCAACACAATACTTATCATTAACAGTTCACACAAGGGAATTTCCAGTACGCAAGAGATTCTATCTGCAGTTGAGGCTGTGTCTGTAAACTAACTCTCTGTTTCAATGGACCAATCGCTCCCGATATGGAGCAGCCCTGAATCGGCAATGATAAAACTTTTGAAACAGAAGACACCTGTCTGAAGAGACATGATGACATCACATTGATGTTTGCTCCTGTATCAACAATGGCTGTGACAGGAATGTTGGCAATAGAAATCTTAATCGAAGCCTGGACCTGTTCATCATAAATGTCATTAATGTCTTGAGCTTCTTTGTCAGGTGCAAGGTCATCTCGTAAGTCGGTCTCATGGTCGTACCGTATCGCATTAACATACTCAGAATCAGAGTATTCGTTAGTACCCCCACTGGAACCGGCAGCGACCTCTAGGAGGCTGAAAGGCGCTGCCTCTAATTTTCCGCAGGATGTTTAACCTGTTTGTCATTCATGGCCTTAAGTGTTTGTTCCGTTTCATATTGGTGCTGGTTATGTGGTACAAATGCCGGTGTAGAGGGGTAAAATCCACTGGGTGCATTCACTTGTGAATAAAATACTTGAGACGGCTGCTGTCGCCCGATCTTTTGGTTGCCGGCAGAACCATTTCCTTGTGAAGGAAAGTTCGCATTTGGTACCGTTTGAAAATTGTTCCGCGGTCCTCTATTCTGTGAAAAGTTGTTCTGATGTGCTGGGTGGCCTCCGCCTTGCCCATGCCATGCCACTTGCTATTTTTCGACCTATAACTTTGATTGTACACTGGTCCATTTGAAAAATTACCAATCGTTTGTGGAGAATTTCCATACTGCTCAGGCGCAGAATTAAAGGGTGGGTTTCCGTACTGATGTTGTACCTGGTGGTTGTAAATTGGGTGGTATCTCTGCTGATTACTGTAATTGGTTTTCTGCTTCCATTTAAAGTCATTGCCGTTTGCGTTTTGATAACCGCTGGCAGGTTGGTAACAGCGGTCGCAGTAGCTCGCTCTCTCCTTGGGCGCATTGTTGTCCGCGTGCGATGCATTCTGCTGGCTGCCAGGGAAGAATTTGCCGCTGCCAACCTTGGAGCGCACATCCTCGCTAATTAAATCTAAGGAATCCAGCACAGAAAGGAATACATCCGTGTCTTCTTCGGACACATTTACTAATTTCTCTCTAATAGACACAGGGAGTTTGCTTTTGAGAATCATAATTACGTCCTTGGAAGAAATCGGAGAATCCCAGAATTTAATTTTTGCTAGATACTTCTCAAAGTATCGCCGGAGACTTCCATGCTTCTCATTGAAAATTTCCGCACCATACACCTCCTTCCTTAATCTTTGCTGTACCCCGTTACTCCAAAATTTTGCCAAGAACATTTTCTGAAACTCTTCATAATTCCTACACGTGTCTACCATTTCCGTTCCCCATAATGCTGCATCACCAGAAATAAAGCCAGTGACGAACTGAATACGCTGTCTGTCTGTCCAGCTCCTGGGAAATATGCCGGAAAAATTCTTTAGGAACACGATGGGGTGTATTTCTCGCTTCTGCGGATGAAAAACAAGAAAAGTGCGATGCTCAATCACACTTTCCTCTTGCATTAAACTCACAATTGTGGGCGGATCATTTAGTTTCCCTACTCGGGACTCAACAGGACTGTTGTTTTGCATGTAATCAGGCGGTGAACGATAAGGAGTTGACTGACATTCGTCACCGTCTAAAGAGTTGTTCCCTATAGTTTGCGTATGTGTGTGCGGATTTTCTACCCAGTTTCTCAGCATTCTGACTTCGTCCACTACTTGCTGCTTCCACTCGGGAAGATCCCGTGTAAGTGTCCTCCGAATCTGTCCCAATTCAGAAACTACTGTGTCTCCCGACTTACCAGGAGCAGCTAAGATTTCATAAGTTACAGCCTTGACAGTCTCCCTAAGCTCCTCCCTGACCTTCTTTTCGATAAAAATATCTTTACCCTTTATCCATTCACTGTAGTGTTCCGACAATGCCTCCGCGTGTGCTTTCACGGTGCTCTTAACCTGTTCTTCGATATTGATTGAGTCTATCTGCCTCGACAGATCCTCTACTACACCTTCAATGTCAGATACTGCATTTCTAACTGAGTTTATTTCTTTGGTAGCTGCCTGAATTTTTGTGTTTAATGTTCCAGATACTTCAGCTATTTCACTTTTCACCTGTTTCTGCATTTTCTGAATTTGATCACTGATCTTAGTTTGCACCTCACCCAAATGGGTATTTAATTCAGCCGTAATTTCTTTATGCAGATCTGTTTTGATTGTGCCCAGCTCTGTTTTTAATGATTCGCTTACAGCATCTAGTAGGGCGTTAACAGTCTCATTTTGTGTTTTTATAGTCTCATTTTGTGTTTTTATATTCTCATTTACTGCGTCAAACTGTTGTTTCAGCATTTCCATTAACGCACCGAGGTCATTTGTAGCTGCAGCGGGACGAGTTTGGACTTCAGGGTCACTTTCCCCTGTTACAGACATGGTTAGTTCAGTTTCCACACGCGATCGTAAAGGGTATGGAATACTATTAACGTCTTCACTCCCGTCTCCTGTTGTCACCTGTCTGTTTACTATCTGCCATTTTCGTCAGTAAATCAGGTGCTACGCAAAGCTTTCGTCGTTTGTCAGTGACGTGGTGAGTCCGCTAAGAGCACCGCCCTCGAGTGAGCAACAAATGAAATTCTATCTGGCAAGAAGACAAGATGGAACCTAACCGTTTCAGACAAATGAATGAAGATGCTCTTCACTGCAAATTGCGCACACTATCCACCATGTTGAAAACGCAATACAGGTATACTAACAATGGGGAGAAATAATTTCTATTATCAGACTACGAAGAATTTTACTTTGAAAGATAAAATAAAGCAGATTTTCTATAGCGGGAAGGAGATAGAAAGGATGTGGATCGACTTGGAAAAGCAACGTTGCTACTGAAGCACTACACTGCGTATGCAAAATTCTGACTTACTTTTTGATGGCTTGAATACCGCTATGCTGCCTCAGCAAATTCACGTCTCTTTTCTTTTCACTCGATAATTAAACTGTGTTACTGACCGTTATTCTCACAGAGAGACGATGTGTACATGAAACGACAGAACATTTATTAACACAAGCACATAGAAAATTTTCCAAGAATTTGAACTAATTTTTGGTCAAGTCCCTGTTCGGGCGCCAAGTGTGATGTTACAAAATAGAAGTGATGTTGCTATTCGATGGAAAGTTGGAAATTGAGATTTAGCTTGCTGTTTTATCAATCACAATTGGCGTAAGAATCATGGATTGACCATTGTCATAAAATATTGCATTATGAGATGTGAATAGTTTTTACTTGCGGTTTCGCGTGGCTTGAGGCAGTCACAACTAGCGTGCTATTGATTAAGAAGTTGCGTTATCGTCTTTCTAATTACTTCATGATCGTAGATACGATCATACCCGGTTGTGAAGTTATTGTTATGACAAAAAAATTTCCTAAGGGACCAGAAAGTTCTTAAGGGCGCAAAAACAACTGTAACATCACACAAAAGAGAAATTCAATATTAAAGCTGATGCAAGAAGACGATAAAACAGTTTTCTTTTTATCAATGTAACACGCACATTGGACTGCTGATCTTGGAGTCTGTAATATTAGCAAAATGCATAATTAAAATGAAAATAATACTGAGGAGATAATAGAGATGAGCACTGCTAAATGATTCAGTATTCCCAGAACAAATATTTATTATAACTAAAACATATATCGAACCTTAAGCTTAATACTACAATGACGGTAGATTTTTATGTCCATATCATGTCCATTGAGCGCTCTTTTATATAGTCATTGTCCTCTTGAGTCGCTTGTGCTTCGTCACGGTAAGTTACAACAGTTCTTCTTCCTACACTTCACTCAAAACTTAGACGGAACACGTTTTTATTTATTTAGTAAAAATAATTAGATCAGACCGCCACAAATCTGTGTCCGTCTTACTCGAGAAAAACAGTAAAAGGCTTCTTAGCGCTCAAGGCTTCATTTGTTCTCCAGCGAACAAAATAGTGAAGGATCACATATCCATCCGTACTTTTCTGTTTATATTGCCGCCCAAAGACAACGAATTACATTATCTAGAAAATTCCACCGTCGCCATGCGACGCCTTATTATATATTAATCATTCTTTATAAACTAGTATTTGCCTTCTGGCTGAATTTGCTGTTTTAATTAAGCCAAAAATAGCGAATATCACATCTTGTACTTAAGTAGGCATTGTGCCTTTCGTATTCAATCATTATGCAAAATCTATGTTCCATGGTCAATGTGAAAGTCCATGAGATATGGAAAACTTGCAGTGGTGCTTCGGAATCTCATACTGGTCTCCCAAGAGATGCTCAAGTCACAGACTATTAGTAGAGTCACTCCTCTTGTACTTAAGTGGGCATTGTCCCTTTCGTTTTCAATCCCGATGCAATATCTGTGATTCACGGACAATGTGAAAGTCCAAGGGATATAGAAAAGCTGCAGTGGAGCTTCGGAATCTAATAATTGTCTCCCAGGAGAAACTCGAAAAGCAGACTATTAGAAGAGTCACTCCTCTTGTATTTATGTGGGCATTGTCCTTTTCGTATTCAATCCCGATGCAATATATGTATTCCATGGTCAATGTGAAAGTCCAAGGGATATAGAAAACCTGCAGTGGTGCTTTGGAATCTAATCCTGGTCTCCCAGAAGAAGCTCAAACACAGATTTTTAGAAGAGTCACTCCTCTTGTACTTCAGTGGGCATTGGGCCTTTCGTATTCCATACTGATCCAATATCTGTGTTTCTTGGTCACCGTCAACGTCCATGGGATACAGAAAACCAGCAGTGTGGCATCGATATCTAATACTGGATTCGTAGGACAAGCTCAAATCACAGACTGTTAGAAGAGTCACTCCTCTTGTACCTGAGTATGCATTGTGCCTTTCGTATGCAATCGCGATGATATATCTGTGTGTCTTCGTCATTGTGAAGCTGCATGGGACACAGAAAACATGCAGTGCAGCATCGAAATCTATTACTTGTTCCCCAGGAGAAGCTCAAAGCCCAGACTATTAGTAGAGTCACTCCTCTTCTACTTAAATGGGCATTGATCCTTTCGTATTCAATCCCGATGCAATATCTGTGTTACATGGTCAATGTTAAAGTCGAAGGGATATAGAAAACCTGCAGTGGTGCATCCGAATCTAATACTGGTCTACCAGGATAAGCTCAAATACAGATTATTGGAAGAGTCACTCCTCTTGTACCTATGTGGGCATTGTGCCTTTGGTATACAATCATGATGCATTATCTGTGTTCCATGGTCAATGTGAATGTCCAAGAGATATAGAAAAACTGCAGTGGTGCTTCGGAATCTAATGCTGGTCTCCCAGGAGAAGCGCAAAGCACTAACTATTAGAAGAGTCACTCCTCTCCGACTTAAGTGGGCATTGTCCCTTTCGTGTTCAATACCGATGCAATATCTGTGTTCCATGGTCAATGTGAAAGTCCAAGGGATATTGAAAACCTGCAGTGGTGCTCCGGAATCTAATACTGGTATCCCAGGAGAAGCTCAAAGCACTAACTATTAGAAGAGTCACTCCTCTCCTACTTAAGTGGGCATTGTCCCTTTCGTGTTCAATACCGATGCAATATCTGTGTTCCATGGTCAATGTGAAAGTGCAAGGGATATTGAAAACCTGCAGTGGTGCATCGGAATCTAATACTGGTCTCCCAGGAGAAGCTCAAACACAGATTATTAGAAGAGTCTCTCCTCTTGTACTTAAGTGGGCATTGTGCATTTCGTATTAAATCATGATGCAATATCTGAGTTCCAAGTCAATGTGATAGTCCAAGGGATATAGAAAACCTGCAGTGGTGCTTCGGAATTTAATACTGGTCTCCTAGGAGAAGCTCAAAGCACAGACTATTAGATGAGTCACTCCTCTTGTACTTAAGTGGGCAATATCTCCCTCGTATTCAATCCCGATGCAATATCTGCATTTCACGGTCAATGTTAAATTTCCAAGGGATATAGAAAACCTGCAGTGGTGCTTATGAATATAACTCTTGTCTCCCAGGAGAAGATCAAAGCACAGACAATTAGAAGAGTCACTCCTCTTGAACTTAAATGGGCATTGTCCTTTTCGTATTCAATCCCGATGCAATATCTGAATTCCAAGGTCAATGTGAAAGTCCAAGGTATATAGAAAACCACCAGTGGTGCATCGGAATCTAAAACTGGACTCCCAGGAGAAGCTCTAAGCACAGACTATCAGAAGAGTCACTGGGCATTGTCCCTTTCATATTCAATCCCGATGCAATATCTGTGTTCGATGGTCAATGTGAAAGACCAAGGTATATAGAAAACCTGCACTGGTGAATAAGAATCTAATACTGGTCTCCCAGGAGAAACTCAAAGCACACAGTATTAGAAGAGTCACTTCTCTTGTACTTAAGTGGGCATTGTCCTTTTCGTATTCAATCCCGATGCAATATCAGTGTTCCATTGTCAATGTGAAAGTCCAAGGGATATACAAAATCCTGTGCTTAACGGGGCATTGTGCCTTTCGTATTCAATCCCGATGCAATATCTGTGTTTCGTGGTCACTTTGAAGGTCTAAGCGATACAGAAAACATGCAGTGGTGCATCGTAATCTAATGCTTTTCACCCAGGAGACGCTCAAAGCACAGACTATTAGAAGAGTACTTCTCTTGTACTTGTGGGCATGATGCCTCTCGTATTCAATCCCGATGCAATATCTGTATTTCATGGTCAATTTAAAGGTCAAGGGGTACAGAAAACCTGCAATGGTGCATTGGAAACCAATACTGGTCTCCCAGGAGAAGCTCAAAGCACAGACTATTAGAAGAGTCACTGATCTTGCACTTAAGTGATAATTGTGCCTTTCGTATTCAATCTTGATGTAATATCTGTGTTCAAGGACAATTTGAAGGTCCAAGGGATACAGAAAACCTGTAGTGGTGCATCGGAAGCTAATACTGGTCTCCCAGGAGAAGCTCAAACACAGACTATTAGAAGAGTCACTCCTCTTTTACTTGAGTGGGCATTGTGATTTTCGTATTCAATCCCGATGCAATAGCTGTGTTTCATGGTCAATGTGAAGGGCCAAGGGATACAGAAAACCAGCAGTGGTGCATCGGAATCTAATAATGGTTACCCAGGAGAAGATAAAAACACGGACTGTTAATTGAGTCAAACCTCTTGTACTTCAGTGGGTATTCTGCTTTTCGTATGCAATTCGTATGCAATATCTGTGTTGCAGGGCCGATGTGAGGGTCCAAGGGACAATTGAAACCTGCAGTGGTGCTTTGATATCGAACAGTGGCTTCCCAGGAAAAGCTGAAAGCACAGACTATTAAAAGAGTCACATCTCTTGTACTTTGGTGTGCATTGTGCCTTTCATATTTAATCCCGATGCAATTCCTGTGTTTCATCGTCAAAGTGAAGGTCCAAGGGATACAGAAGACCTACAGTATTGCATCGGAATTTAATACTGGTCTTCCAGGAGAGGCTCAAAGCACAGACTATTACAAGAGGCACTCCTCGTTTCCTTAAGTGATCATTGTGCCTTTCGTATTCAATCCCGATGCAATATTCGTTTTTTATGGGCAATGTGATGGTCCAAGGGATACAAAAAACCTGCAGTGATGCATCGGTATTTTATACTGGTCACCCAAGGGAAGCTCAAATCACAGATTATTAGAACAGTCACTCCTCTTGTACTTAGGTGTGCATAGTGCGTTTCGTATTCCATCCCGATGAAACATCTTTGTATCTTGGTCATTTTAAAGGTCCAAGGGATACAGAAAACCTGGAGTGGTGCATCGGAATCTAAAAGTGGTATCCCAGGAGAAGCTCAATGCACCGACAATTAGAAGTGTCACTTCTCTTGTACTTGAGTGGGCATTCTGCTTTTCGTATTCGATCCAATGGCAATTTCTGTGTTCCACCGTCAATGTGAAAGTCGAAAGGATACAGAAATCCTGCAGTGGTGCATCGGAATCTAATACTCGTCTCCATGGAGAAGCTCACAGCACTCACTATTAGAATAGTCACCCCTGTTGTACATAAGTCGGCATTGTGCATTTCGTATTCAATCCCGGTGCAATATTTGTGTTTTGTGGTCATTGGGAAAGTCCAAGGAATAGAGAAATTCTGCAGTGGTGCATCGGAACTTAATACTGGTAACCCAGGAGAAGCTCAAACAAGAGACTAATAAAACAAACACTCCTCTTGTACTTAAGTGGGCATTGTGCCTATCGTATTCAATCCCGATGCAAAAACTGTGTTTGATGGCCAATGCGAAGGTCCAAAGGATACTGGAAACCTGCAGTGGTGCATCGGAATATAATACTGGAAATCCAAGAGAAGCATCGGAATCTATTACTCGTTTCCCAAGAGCAGCTCAAAGCACAGACAGAAGATTCACTCCTCTTGCACTGATGTGGGCATTGGGCCTTTCATATCCAATCCCGATGAAATATCTGTGTTTCATGCTTAATGTGACGATCCAAGGGATACAGGAAACCAGCAGTGGTGCATCTGAATCTAATACCGGTCTCCCAGGAGATGCTCAAAGAACATACTATTAGGAGAGTCACGCCTTTCTTAGTTAGGTGGGCATTGTGCCTTTCGTATTCAATCTGAGTTTCATGGCAAATGTGAAGGTCCAAGTGATATATTAAACCTGAAGTGGTGCATTGGAATCTAATACTGGTTACCCAGGAGAAGCTCAAAGCACAGTCTATTAGATGAGTCACACCTCTTGTACTTAGGTGGGCATTGTGCCTTTCGTATTCAATCCTGCAGCCAGGCAACTAGCGCAAGTTTTGATGGTCTCGTAACGATAAGTCATTTTAGATTATAAAACGTATAGATTAGTACTGATTATGTGGTAAATAAGTGTATTAGTGTGCCGTTTAAGTGTACCATTAAAGGTTTCATTTTTCTTTACGTAATATAGCAGAAAACGCGAAATACCGTACAGTCGTATTTTCTGTTTACGTTCTGCTGCAGCAAATCTATAGAATTTCGTTTAGTTGTTCCTTGCTCTCTCCAGCAATTTAACTTAGCGTACCTCTTCATTATTTAACTAGCATTTCCGGAAAGTAGCGTAAAGTTTAGGTTGTTGTTTCAGAAACTTTGCACTTTTGTTTTTGTTTACACACAGTTGCGTATCGGCCAAATTTGTGTAACCGTATTTTCGTGTTTATCTGTAACTTAACTGACTTATTCTTAACAAACTATTACGTTAATCATGAGTAAAAAGGGCTTGACTTGCCGTTGAATTGTTAGGTCCGCGCTATGGTGTGATGGGTGCTGTAGTTTTTTCCATGTGGTGACTGTAGTGGCGTGGAAATAGGGGAAGTAAATGAGACTCATCAGTGGTTTTGTAGGATTTGTAGTAGAGATAGGAAGATACTAGAAGAGGAGGGGAAAATTGCCGCCCTTCAGGCTGAGTTAGACAAGGCCAGGGGAGATCTTGACAGGTTAAGGAGGGAGAAGGGTAAAGAGAGGTGGGAGGTGGCAACAGGCAACAGGATGAACAGGCCTAGAACTTTGTCTGAGAGCTTTATGGTGAATGTGGAAAATAGATTTGACCAGTTGCTTCAGTTTGAAGCTGGTGAGCCTCAAGCAGTTGCAGGTGCAGAGAGGGCACAACAAACTTTCAGCAGCAAATTGAAAAGCAAGAATGCAGGGAAATCAGTAAAGAGAAAGAAAGTGTTGTTGTTAGGTAGTTCCCATGGAAGAGGTGTTGGCCAACTTTTGCAGGATGAACTAGGATCAGAATACCAGGTCACCAATTTTTATAAACCTAATGCTGGTCTGGAGCAGGTGACAGAGGATTTAGGATCACTTTGCAAAGATTTCACTAAGGAAGACACCGTGGTTATAGTGGGTGGGGCAGGTAACAGTATTGACAGAGATCCTGGGTACAGTATAGAGTGTGACCTGGCGAAGATTGCATCAGCATCGAAGCATACTAGTGTTGAGTTTGTATCTGTTCTTGGGCGCCATGACCGACCTCATTTGAACTCTTCTGTCAAGAGAGTTAATTTGGAGCTGGAACAGCTGCTCATGACGGGTGCGGGGTCACACATTGGTGTGGTTCATGTTGATTCTCTCAGTAGGTGGGATTATACTAGGCATGGCCTTCACCTCAACAGGAAGGGGAAGGGTAAATTGGCTGGGGAAATAGCAGGAAAGTTAAAAGGGGGAGGCACTGTCATGAGTGGTAAAATACCAGTGGTTATAAGATTCAGAAAAGACCCTTTTTTTGGGTAGGGAGGACAGAAAGAAAGCAAATTTTAAGAGAGGTTAGAACTGAGACAAACCTTCTGTTTGAGAAAGAAATCAAAAAACATAATTCCAGCTTATTACATCAGCATAAACAGCCATTGGTTAAGAATTTTCAACTGTCAGCAGATATGTTAACTCCACCCAATTTTAACTCAGTCAATGTGAAATGTCAGCTATCTTTATTGCATCAAAATATTCGGGGACCGAGAAATAAAATTAATGAATTAACTATCTGCATAGATGAATTAGAGTCTTCAAACCCAGCTGACATAATCTGCCTCTCTGAACATCATGTGACCACTGGTATAGAACTTTTAAGTGTTACAGGGTTTAGGTTAGCATCTCACTTTTGTAGAGCAGAAATGGAGAAAGGAGGAGTTGCCACATTCGTCAGGAACTGTCATAAATTTAAGAACATAGACATTCATAAATTTTGCCTAGAACAGCATATGGAAGCATGTGCAACAGAATTAGAATTTCACAAAAAATCCTTCATAATTTTAAGTGTATACCGAGCACCTGCAGGCAACTTTAATCTGTTTGTAAACCACCTTGAAGCTGTACTGGCCCATTTAACAACCAAAAACAAAGAAATAGTGGTTGCTGGTGATTTCAATATAGATTTCCTTAAAGACTCTTCCAATAAGAACTTATTTGAGTTAGTAACACTATCATTCAACTTAATTCCCACTGTAAAGTTCCCCACTAGGATAGCCACTTGCTCACAAACAGCCATTGATAATATGTTTATAGAAAAGTCCAATGAACAAAATTATATTACAAAACCAATAGTCAACGGCCTCTCAGACCATGATATGCAGTTCCTTGTGTTAAATGTTAATACAGAACAGGATATAAAATCTGTTAAATCTGAGCTCAAGAGGGTAACCAGTAAACCAAAAATTGATTATTTTAGGACACTCCTCAGAGACATTCACTGGACTGATGTTTACAGTGCTCATGGCATGAATGAAAAATATAAAATTTTTACTAATAAAGTGCTTAACCTTATTCGAACACTGCTTTCCCCCAAAACTTACCAAGGTTAGAGTAAAGTCTACAAAGAAGCCATGGGTTACTCGAGGAATAGGAGCATCTTGTAAAACAAAAAGAAAACTGTATCTGTCAATCCGAAACATTTGCAATGTTGATGCTATAGCACATTATAAGAAATACTGCAAAATATTAAAGACTTTAATACGGATGTCAAAGCAAATATATTACAAGGAAAAGATAGTCATATCAGATAACAAAATAAAGACAATATGGGATACAGTGAAGGAGGAGACCGATAGAACCAGACATGAAGAGGAACAAATAGCATTAAGAGTAAATGATACATTGGTGACAGATGTGTATAGTGGTGCAGAACTTTTTAACATTGTATAACTGTTACTGAAAAGATGGGGTTCTCAGGTTCGGTAGATGCTGCTATGGATTACCTTAGACCTGACATTTCAAGTAACTTCCATAATATGAATTTGACCCTCACTACGCCAACAGAAATAATGTCCATCATAAAATCTTTAAAATCGAAAACATCTAGTGGGTATGATGAAATATCAACAAAGTTAATTAAAGAATGTGATTCTGAGCTAAGTAACATATTAAGCTATCTGTGTAACCAGTCGTTTATCAGTGGAATATTTCCTGAATGGCTGAAATATGCAGAAGTTAAGCCACTGTTTAAGAAGGGAGATAAAGAAATAGCATCAAGTTTCCGTCCATTTTCACTGTTTCCAGCATTCTCAAAAATTTTCGATAAGGTAATGTACAGTCGTCTTTATAACCATCTTATCTCAAATAACATACTGTCAAAGTCACAGTTTGGATTTCTAAAAGGTTCTGATATTGAGAAGGCTATCTACACTTACAGTGAAAATGTGCTTAATTCATTAAACAAAAAATTGCAGGCAACTGGTATATTTTGTGATCTGTCAAAGGCATTTGACTGTGTAAATCACAATATCCTTTTAAGTAAACTAGAATATTATAGTGTAACAGGAAATGCTGCAAAATGGTTCAAATCTTATATCTCTGGCAGGAAACAAAGGGTGTCATTAGGGAAGAGACATGTATCAAGCTATCAGGCAGCATCCAACTGGGAACTAATTACATGTGGGGTCCCACAAGGCTTCAGTTTGGGGCCCTTACTCTCTCTTGTGTATATCAATGACCTTTCATCAGTAACATTACCAGATGACAAGTTTGTTTTGTTTGCCGATGATACAAACATTGCAATAAATAGCAAATCAATTGTAGTCTTAGAAAGACCAGCCAATAAAATTTTTGTGGACATTAATCACTGGTTCCTAGCCAATTCTTTGTCACTAAACTTTGAAAAAACACACTACATGCAGTTCAGAACCTGTAAGGGGTGTCCCAAGAGTATATGTCTAACATACGATGACAAGAAGATAGAAGAAGTGGACAGTGTTAAATTCTTGGGATTACAGCTTGATAATAAATTCAACTGGTAGGAGCACACCACAGAACTGCTGAAGCATCGTAGCAAATATCTGTTTCCAATGCGAATTTTGTCGGACGTAGGGGATATAAAAATGAAAAAGCTGGCATACTATGCTTTCTTTCATTCCATAATGTCATATGGGATTATTTTTTGAGGTAATTCATCAAGCCAAGCTAACGTTTTCTGGGCACAAAAACGTGCAGTTAGAGTTATATTTGGTGTGAACTCAAGAACATCCTGCAAAAGCCTGTTTAGGGAACTAGGGATACTAACTACTGCTTCCCAATATATTTATTCCTTAATGAAATTTGTCATTAAAAATATATCACTTTTTCAAACCAACAGCTTAATTCATGGAATCAATACTAGGAGTAAGAATAATCTTCACAAGGATTTAAAGTCACTTAGTCTTGTACAAAAAGGTGTGCATTATTCAGGAACACACATTTTCAATAACTTGCCAGCAGCCATAAAAAGCTTAACAACCAATGAAATTCAGTTTAAGAGAAGCCTAAAGGAATTATTCGTCGCCAACTCCTTCTACTCCATTGATGAATTTCTTAGTAAAACCAACTGATTTGTATATAAGTACAACATAACTTCTGCACAATTTCAGTGTAGAAACGTGTTCATTGAAAATATTTGTGTATGTGTGTGAGCATGTGTAAGTATAATCTAACTTCTGCACCATTTCAGTGCAGTAATGTGTTCATTGTAAATAAGTATTACAGTAGTTGTATTACATGTTTATTACCTTACAAGTAAATAAAAAACTTTTTTATTTTAAATTCAGTGCATTAGTATTTGTAAAATGACTGCTAGTGTTCATTAAAAAACGAAGATCATACCACTTCGGACCTGTGAAATGGTACATTAGCTTATTTGTTTTAGTTGTAAATATTTGTCATGTATTGTCGATTTTCCGACATGTTCCACATCCTGGAGAACCTCCTCACTATGGATCAATTGGAAGGAAAGAAAATCTAATCTAATCTAATCCCGATGCAATTTCTGTGTTTCATCGCCAAAGTAAAGGTCCAAGGGATACGGAAAAGCTGCAGTGGTGCATCGGATTCTAATTTTGGTCTCCCAGGAGAAGCTCAAAGCACAGACCATTAGAAGAGTCTCTCCTCTTCTACTTCAGTGTGCATTGTGCCTTTCGTATTTAATCCCGATGCAACATCTGTGTTTCATGGTCAATGTGATGGTCCAAGTGATACAGAAAACCTGCAGTAAAAAAAAAATATTATAATACTGGTCCCCCACGAGATTCTCAAACCACAGACTATTAGAAGAGTCACTCCTCTTGTACTTAACTGGGCATTGCGCCTTTCGTATTCAATCCCGATGCAATATCTATGTTTCATGGTCAATGTGAAGGTCCAAGGGATACAGACAACCTGCAGTGATGCATCGGAATCTAATACTCTTCTCCCAGGAGAAGCTGAAAGTACAGACCATTATAAGAGTCTCTCCTCTTGTACTTAAGTGATTATTGTGCCTTCGGTATTCAATCCCGATCCAATATTTGTTTTTAATGGACAATGTGAAGGTCCTAGGGGTACAGAAAACAGGCAGTGGTGCATCGGAATTTAATACCAACTTCCTTTCAAACATCCTGCAAACTGGAAACATCCCACATCTGATGAAGAAATCAAAAATATTAGCCATACTGAGACCAAATAAAGATCCCACAAAAGTGGAAAACTATCGTCCAATAGCACTCTTAAGTATCACTTATAAACTCCTTGAGCGCCTGATCTACAACAGAATCTGTGAAACAATCAACCATCATATTCCTATCGAGCAAGCAGGATTTAGACCTGGGAGAAGTTGTAACGATCAGGTACTATCTCTCACTACGCACATTGAAAATGGGTATGAGAAGAAATCAGTAAGTGTGGCTGCCTTTTTGGATCTATCTGCTGCCTATGACACTGTCTGGCGAGAAGGACTCCTTTTAAAATTTGTGAGTGTTATCCCATGTCGTAAACTCACGGCCTTACTCAACAATATGCTAAGCAATAGGTACTTTCAGATCTACTCAGATAATGATAGGAGCAGAATGTTTAAACTAAATGACGGCTTACCTCAAGGGTCTGTTCTGGCTCCCCTCCTTTTCAATTTGTATACACACGACTTACCAGAAACATCTTCAAGGAAATTCATATATGCTGATGATATTTGTCTGGTGACTCAGTGCTCCAACTTTGCTGATGCTGAAACTATTCTATCCACTGATCTGGAAGCCTTAGACAAATATTTCAAGAAATGGTGCCTCCACCTAAATCCTCAGAAAACAGTTATATCTGCATTCCACCTACGTAACAGACAGTCAAATTACAAACCAGAAGTTGTATTCAGAGACCAAGTGTTGCCATACTGTAGTACACCAAAGTACCTGGGATTAACACTAGATAGAACTCTGTCTTTCAAGCAGCATTTATCAAATGTGGCTGCTAAAGTTAAAACTAGAAATAATATTCTTCAGAAGCTTGTTGGTACATCATGGGGAGCCAATACTAACGTCCTGAGATCTACAGCATTAGCTCTGTCATATTCTGTTGCTGAATATTGCTGCCCAACCTGGATCAACAGTGTTCACACTAAGAAGATAGACGTGCAACTCAATCAGGCAATGCGATTAATCACAGGATGTATTCGGAGCACAAACACGCTGTGGCTGCCGGTTCTAAGCAATATCCCACCTCCAGCCCTAAGAAGATCAGAAGCTCTCCTAAAGACGTGGAAAAACATTCAGCAGAACCCCCAGCTCCCCATCCATCAAGATATTGTACAAGGAACACACCAACGCTTGAAATCGAGGAAACCACCATGGCGCACAGCACTCGACCTTGAAGGATCTGCTTTCAACATTAACAGTTCATGGAAACTCCAGTGGGATCAGTCTTCAGTAGCCAATAAACATCTAGTCGAGGACCCTTCCAAGCAGACACAAGGATTTGATCTTCCAAGGCGTCAGTGGAGGATCATTAACCGCATTCGAACTGGACAAGGCAGATGTGGCTATCTACTGCACAAATGGGGATGGGTTGGCTCTGCAAATTGTGACTGTGGTGCCCCCTCACAGACGATTCATCACATTGTTGCTGACTGCCCTCATCGTACTTTCAGAGGAACTTTAATGGAAATTCATCGTACATCGGATGAAGCAGTCAAGTGGATTGAAGAACTAGACATAGAGCTGTAAAATTGTACGAACTTGTGATTGTACATTTTAGTCCTGAAAATATTGTATATAAATGTAAATCAATGTACACATCATACGATAAATAAATAAATAACTGGTCACCCAGGAGAAGCTCAAAGCACAGACTATTAGAAGAGTCACTCCAATTGCCCTTTAGTGGGCATTGTGCCTTTCATATTCAATCCCAATGCAATATCTGTGTTTCATGGTCAATGTGAAGATATAAGGGATACAGGAAACCTGCAGTGGTGCATCGGAATGTAATACTGGTCTCCCAGGAGGAGCTCAAAGAACAGACTATTAGAAGAGTCACTCCTCTTGTACTTATGTGGGCATTGTGCCTTTCGTATTCAATCCCAATGCAATATCTGTGTTTCATGGTCAATGTGCAGGTCCAATGGATACAGAACACCTGCAGTGGCGCATCGGAATTTAATACTGGTCTGCCAGGAGATGCTCAAAGCACAGACTATTTGAAGAGTCACTCCTCTTGTACTTAAGTGGGCATTGTGCCTTTCGTATTAATTCCTGATCTAATATCTGTGTTTCATGGTCAATGTGAAGATATAACGGATACAGAAAACGTGCAGTGGGTCATTGCAATCTAATATTAGTCTCCAAGGAGACTGTTAGAAGAGTCACTCATCTATTACTTAAATGGTCATTGTGCCTTTCGTATTTAAACCCGATGCAATATGTGTGTTTCATAGTCAATGTGAATGCCAAGGGATACAGAAAACGTGCCGTGGTGCTTCGGAATCTGCTGGGTTGGCAGAAGAGCCAACACCATGTTGCTAGAGGAGGCCGAAATGCACGCTTTTAATTACACGCAGACTGGCGTGAGGTCTGCAACAGTTAAAGGAGTTATTCTATCAAGAAAAGAACGTAAATGCTGGTATACTTAACTTTAATCCATAATTGGAGAACTTCGCTCTTGTGTATACATAATCTCTATATAAACTGGTTATGGCGCCTTGCTAGGTCGTAGCAAATGAAGTAGCTGAAGGCTATGCTAACTATCGTCTCTGCAAATGAGAGCGTAGTTTGTCAGTGTAGCATCGCTAGCAAAGTCGGCTGTACAATTGGGGCCAGTGCTAGGAAGTCTCTCTAGACCTGCCGTGTGGTGGCGATCGGTCTGCAGTCACTGACAGTGACGACACGCGGGTCCGACGTATACTAACGGACCGCGGCCGATTTAAAGGCTACCACCTAGCAAGTGTGGTGTCTGGCGGTGACACCACATTCCTCCCCCGCAAATCGGCGTACGGTTGTGTTATTGGGCTTCCGCCCTCCGTGGGGAGGGCCCCATGTCGACGTATGCGACGAGGTGGGCAGCCTAACAACAGGCGAGGCTGTGCCACCCGCACCCGGCCATTCGGTCCGAAGGGAGCTAGGAAACGCCTAAAAACCTAGTCCAGGGTGCACACCAACATGCGGTGTATGCGCCCGTAGAGAGACAGGAGGGGCTGAAGGGTCGACCTCCATCGCGTCTGGGTAACCGAAGGGCGAAGACGCCATCTGGTCCGGATCGGGCAAGAGTCCATGTCGGAGTACAGCTGGTCACGGGAAGCGATCGGCGGCGCGTGACCCAGGGAGGCGCCCGGCGGCTGCAGCGAAGCGTCCACTGCGGGCGGCGCCGGCTGGAGGACAGGCGGCTGCGGCGGAGGCGGCAGCGGCGCGTCGCCATGGGGCAAAATGGAAGGCATCGTCGGTGACACCTGGGGATGAGGCGAGCCAGTAGATGGGTCCCCAGGGCGCTGACCGGACGGCACCGACACTGAAAGCTGACGGGGAGCGGCAGAACCCGTGCGACGACAGAGGCGCAGCTGATTGAGATGCCGACGCACCTCACCAGAGGCCCCCAAAACCAGATACATAGCGCGGCCGAGGCAGTGAAGAATGCGCCCTGCGAGCCAACGCCGCGAACCTCGATAGTTGCGATAGTATACAACGTCGCCTGGAGCAAAAGCAGGTGGCTGCCGCTGCACAGTAACCTGATGCGGCGAATACAGCAAAGACATCAAGGTTCGATGAGGACGACCGTGGAGCAACTCAGCCGGCGAGCGACCATCTCGGGGCTGAGAGCGATACGAAGACAAGAGGAGCAATAACGCGTCCTCCCGAGAATGCGACTCTTTCAACTTCAACATCTGTGACTTGAAAGTCCGGACCAATCGTTCAGCGGCACCGTTGGACTGAGGCGAAAACGGCACGGATGTCAGATGTTGAATACCATTGGCCTTCCAGAATGACTGAAATTCTGCGGACATGAATTGTGGGCCATTGTCGGAAACAATAGTCTGTGGAAGACCTTCAATGCAAAAGATAGCGCATAACGGTTGGATGGTGGCAGACGACGTCGTGGAAGACATCCTGACAACAAAAGGAAAATTACTGAATGAATCTACCAGAACCAACCATCGAGCATTCCAGAATGGACCAGCAAAATCGATGTGCAAGCGTTGCCAAGGGAAAGTGGCTTTCGGCCATGCAAAGAATTTCCGCGGTGGTGCGGATTGGTGTTCGGCACACGCCATGCAAGAAGAGCACATATTCGTAATCGCAGCATCGATTCAGAACCAAATACAGTGCCGACGAGCAAGTTGTTTCGTTCGCACTATACCCCAATGTTCTTGGTGGATAAGCCGTAAGACAGAGGACTGTAACGAACGTGGGACCACGACCCTGGACTGATCATTATCAGAACGCAACAGCAAAACACCACGTCGTACAAAAAGTCTGTCCTTGTGAGCAAAAAATCGGCGAACCAACGGATCCTCGATCCGTGACTTTGACAAGGGCCATTGCGTAGCAACAAAACGCAAAACGGTAGCAAGGACAGGGTCAGCAGCTGTGGCTGTAGCTACACGACGAAAATCAATGGGAAACGATTCGACCACGTCATCGGTTTCCGAATCAATGAACAGACGAGCAAGTTCGGAGGAATCGAATGCGCTATCCTCAGCAACAGGCAAACGGGACAACGCATCGGCGTTTCCGTGCTTAGCAGTGGACCGATACAAGATATCGTAGCGGTACTGCGAGAGGAAAATAGACCAGCGAATGAATTTCTGCGCTGTACGTGGAGGTACAGGCTTGTTCGGATGAAAAAGCGATGTCAATGGTTTGTGGTCTGTGATGACGGTAAAGTGACGACCATACAAGACATCATGAAACTTAGTAACACCAAATACGAGAGCCAAAGCTTCTTTCTCGATCTGTGAATAATTTCTTTGCGCAGACGAGAGCAATTTGGACGCAAAGGCAATAGGGCGAACATGCGATCCATCTTTGTGCGCAAGCACAGCACCGATGCCGGAATCCGATGCATCTACCATCAACAAAAGGGGTTTCTGGCGATCGAATGGCGTAAGGCAAATATTTGAAAGCAACGCCGATTTCAACTGGCGAAAGGCGCGTTCGCATTCCGTCGTCCAGACAAACGGAACATCTTTACGGCGTAAGCGATGAAGCTGAGCTGAAATGGAAGAGGCATGTGGCACATATCTGTGGTAACAATTAATTTTTCACAGCACACTCTGTAGCTGCTTCTAATTCTGCGGTGAAGGCAAGTCTTGTATGGCACGGAGGTGTTCTGGACTGGGATGTATGCCTTGGGCATTGATTACATGTCCCAGATAGGGTAAGTCACGAGCAAAAAACACACATTTGTCCTTCCGCAAGCGAAGACCATTTTGTCGCAAGACCTGAAATAATGTTCTGAGATTGGCTAAATGTTCTTCTTCTGTCTTTCCGGAGATCACAATATCGTCCAGATAGTTTGCTGCAGTAGGGACCGACGCACAAACAGTTTGCAGATATTGCTGAAACAATGCAGGGGCGGATGCACACCCGAATGGCAGTCTTTTGAATTGGTACAAACCAAGATGCGCGTTAACCACCAAGACGCGCTGGGATTCGTCGTCCACTGGTATTTGCAAGTACGCATCTGCTAGGTCCAACTTCAAAAAATATTTACCCGGGCACAGTTTGTCGAAAACATCTTCCGGGCGGGGTAAAGGATAAGTTGCAATCACTAGTTGTGGATTCACCGTTGCCTTGAAGTCCACACAAAGTCTCAATTTTCTGGAAGGTTTTGGCAAAATTACTAAGGGTGATGCCAAGAGAGAAGCCTGCACGCGTTCAATTACACCTTGTGATTCCAAATCGTTTAACATTCGCGCGACCTCATCACGCAATGCGTGGGGAACATTGTGCGCCCTGAAAAATTTTGGTTGCGCGTTTACTTTCAGTTCCAAATGTGCTTTATGGTCCTTAGCGCAACCAAGGCCCGGTGCAAAAATGTCTGCAAATTCTTCACATAGACGAGAAACACTGTCTGAAGGCACAGTCTGATTCACTGATAGGGCCTGATTGACTATAGACAAGTTAAACAATTGAAATAAATCTAAACCAAACAAGTTCATAGCGGAAGAAGAACGAAGTACGTAAAATGACACAAGTTTTGTTTGCCCCTTGTATGTTGCAAGAAGGCTGCACTGTCCTAATACAGGGATAGCTTGTCCTGAATAACTAATTAACTTAACATTTGCGGCACACAATGGAGGTGTGCCCAGTTGTTTGTACGTGTCTTTATTGATCAATGAAACTGCAGCTCCGGTATCGAGCTGGAATGGTATCACGTGGCCATGAATGTCCAAGTCTGCAAAAAGTTTATTGTCTTGCTGACGACAAGAGCGACTGTCTCGTGCAACGTGAACTGACACAGGTACAGAATCACTTGCGACTTGACGTGATTTCCGTCGATGTCGACGCACACTAGTCGTGGGACAAACACAGCCACTGTGAGAGTGAGTTGCACTGGGCAGAGTGGAATGAACTACATGAATTTCCATGGGCGAAGGTTCACGAGCCTGAGTATTCTTGGTTCGATTCCGATTCCGACGCGAAGAAAAGGGCCGGGAATGGTTTTGAGTGTCCGATCAGAGCTTTTTCTGGCAAACACTCTGAACATGTCCTTTTTTTATTACAGAAAAAGCAAGTAGCTTGGCGGGACGGGCAATTCTCACCCGAATGTCTAGTAGCACACCGCGGGCATGATTTTAACACTGCATTTGCTTCCTTGCACGGCGCACGTAGCGGAGGGATTGGCGGCAGCTGCGCGGACGGGCGCGAGGGTTGTTTATTGTTCCGTGCAGCGCGCCCGGCGGGCCAGTTAATGTGACACACACCTGGCGAAGTTTCAAATGATTTCTGAGCAAAGTCAAGTGTGTCTTGCCTATCCAATATGTCCATCACTTGTTGAAGGGAGGAATTGAAATGTTTCAAAATCTGTTCCCTTATACGAACATCAGAAACGTTCTGTGCAATTGCATCACGCACCATAGTATCTGAATAAGGGAGTCCACATTCACACTCAAAAACACAATTGGGGTGACCACTGCGTCCAGCTTTCCAGTGCAGCAACAAAAGGACGAAAAGGTGGAGCAACTGCGTGTTGTGGTTGCGGTAGCGGTGGAGCGGTGGCTGCCGCATCGTTTTGCTTCGCACGCTGACCCTGGACGAGCTGTCCAACGGCATCCAAGGGCGTAGTTTGTCAGTGTAGCATCGCCAGCAAAGTCGGCTGTACAATTGGGGGGAGTGCTAGGAAGTCTCTCTTGACCTGACGTGTGGTGCCGCTCGGTCTGTAATCACTGGCAGTGGCGACACGCGGGTCCGATGTATACTAACGGACCGCGGCCGATTTAAAGGCTACCACCTAGCAAGTGTGGTGTCTGGCGGTGACACCACAGAAGCTGATACTGGTTTCCCGGGACAAGCTCAAAGCACAGACTATTAGAAGAGTCACTCCTCTTGTATGTAAGTGGGCACTGTGACTTTCATATTCAATCCCGATGCATTATCTGTATTTCATGGTCAATGTCAAGGTCCAAGGGATACAGAAAACCTGCAGCGCTATATTGGAATCTAATACTGGTCTCCCAGGAGAAGCTCACTGCATAGACTATTAGAAGAGTCACTCCTCTTGTACTTTGGTGGGCAATCCGCCTTTCGTATTCAAACCCAAAGGAATATCTGTGCTTCATGGTCAATGCGAAGTTCCAAGGGGTACAGAAATCCTGCAGTGGTGCATTGGAATCTAATACTGGGCTCCCAGGAGAACATCAATCACAGACTATTAGATGAGTAACTCCTCCTGTACTTCAGTGTGCAATGTGCCTTTCGTATTCAATCCCGATGCAATATCTGTGTTTAATGGTAAATGTGAATGTCCAATGGATACAGAAAACCTGCAGTAGTGCATTGGAATCTAACACTGGTCTCCCAGGAGAAGCTCAAAGCACAAACGATTAGATGAGTCACTCCTCTTGAATTTATGTGGGCATTGGGCATTTTGTATCTAATACCGATGCAATATCTGTGTTTCATGGTCAATGTGAAGATCCAAGGGATACAGGAAACCTTCAGTGGTGCATCGTAATCTAATACTGGTCTCCCAGGAGAAGATCAGAGAACAGACTACTAGAAGAGTCACTCTTCTTGTACATAAATATGCATTGTGCCTTTCGTATTAAATACAGCTGCAATATCTGTGTTTCATGGTCCACGTGAAAGCCCAGGGGATACAGAAAACCTGCAGTGGTGAGTCGGAATCTATTACTCGTTTCCCAAGAGATGCTCCAAGCACAGACTATTAGGAGAGACACTCATCTTGTGCTTAAGTGGGCATTGTGCCTCTCGTATTCAATCCCAATGCAACATCTGACTTTCAATGCCAATGTGAAGGTCCAAGGAATACAGATAATCTGCAGTGGCGCATCAGGATCCAATACTGGTCTCCCAGAAGAAGCTCACCGCACAGACTATTAGAAGAGGCACTCCTCTTGTACTTATGTAGGCATTGTGCATTTCGTATTCAATGCCGATGCAATATCTGTGTTTTATAGTCAATGTAAAGGTCCAAGGTATACGGATATCCTGAAGTGGTGCATCGTAATCTAATACTGGTCTCCCAAGAGAAACTCGAAGCACAGACTATTAGAAGGGTCACTCCTCTTGTACTTAACAGGGCATTGTGCCTATCGTTTTCAATCACGATGCAATATCTGTGTTTGATGGTCAACGTGAAGGTCCACGGGATACAGATATCCTGCACTGGTGCATCGGAATCTAATACTGGTCTCCCAATAGAAGGTCATAGCACAGACTATTAGAAGAGTCACTCCTCTTGTGCTTAAATTATCATTGTGCCTTCTGTACATAATCCCGATGCAACATTTGTTTTTTATGGTCAATGTGAAGGTCCAAGGGATACAGAAAACCTGCACTGATTTCCGAAATCTATTACTCGTTTCCCAAGAGAAGCTCAATGCACAGACTAATAGGGGAGTCAGTCCTCTTCTACTTAAGTGGGCATTGTCCCTTTCGTATTCAATCCCGTAGGAATATCTGCGTATCATGGTCGATGTTATGGTCCAAGGGATACAGGAAACTTTTATTGGTGCATCGAAATCCAAGACTGGTCTCCCACTTGAAGCACAAACCACGGACTATTACAAGAGTCACTCCTCTTGTACTTATGTGGGCATTAGGCCTTTCGTATTCAATCCCGTTGCAATATTTGTTTTTTATGGTCAATGTGAAGGTTCAAGGGATACAGAAAACTTGCAGTGGTGAATCGGAAATTAATACGGGTCACCCAGGAGAAGCTCATAGAACAGACAATTAGATGAGTCACTCCTTTTGTACTTAAGTGGGCATTGTGCCTTTCGTATTCAATCCTGATGCAATATCTGTGTTTCAAGGTCAATGTGAAGGTCCATGCGATTCAGAAAACCTGCAGTGGTGCATCGGAATCGAATACTGGTATCCCAGGAAATGCTCAAGGCACAGACTATTAGAAAAATCACTCCTCTTGTAGTTAAGTGAGCATTGTGCCTCTCGTATTCAATCCCAATGCAATATCTCTATTTCATGGTCAATGTGAAGGCGCAAGGGATACAGGAAATCTGCAGGGGTGCATTGCAATCTAAAATTGGTTCCGAGGAGACCCTCTAAGCACAGATTAGTAGAAGAGTCACACCTCTTGTACTTAAGTGGGCATTGTGCCTTTCGTATTCAATCCAGATGCTATATCTGTCTTTCATGTTCAATGTGAAGGTCCAAGGCATACAGAAAACCTGCAATGGTGAATCGGAATCTAATACTGGTCCTCCAAGGGAAGCTCAAAGCAGAGACTATTAGAAGCGTCACACCTCTTATACTTAAGTTCGAATTGTGCCTTTCATATTCATTCCCGCTGCAATACCTGTGTTTCATCGTCAATGTGAAGGTCCAAGGTGTACATGAAACCTGCAGTGGTGCATCGGAATCTAATGCTGTTCTCCCACGAGATGCTCAAAGCACAGCGTATTAGAAGAGTCACTCCTATTGTACTTAACTGGGCAATGTGCATTTCGTATTCAATCCCTATCCAATTTCTATGTTTCATGGCCAATGTCAAGTTCCAAAGGATACAGAGAACCTGCAGTGGTGAATCGGATTCTAATACTGGCCTCCCGGGAGAAGCTCAAAGCACAGACTATTAGAAGAGTCACTCCTCTTGTACCTAAGTGGGCATTGTGCCTCTCGTATTCAATCCCGATGCAATATCTCTGTTTCTTAGTAAATGTGAAGGTCCAAGAAATACAGAAAACCTGCAGTACTGCATCGAAATCTAAAACTGGTCTCCCAATAGAAGCTCAAAGAACTGACTATTAGAAGAGTCACTCCTCTTTTACTTATGTGGGCATTGTGCCTTTCGTATTCCATCCCGATGCAATATCTGTGATTCATGGCCAATGTAAAAGTCCAAGGGATGCAGAAAACCTGTAGTGGTGCATCGGGAACTAATGCTTGTCTCCCAGGAGTTGCTCAAAACGCAGACTATTATAAGAGTCACTCCTATTGTACTTACGTGCTCATTGTGTCTTTTGTATTCAATCCCTATGCATAATCTTTATTTCATGGTCAACATGAAGGTCCAAGGGATACAGGAAACATGCAGTTGTACATCGTAATATAATACGTGTCTACCAGGGGAAGCTCAAAGCACAGACTATTTGAATAGTCACTCGTCTTGTACACACGAGTTTTTTTTTTTGAGCCATTCGCATACAATCTCGACGCAATATCTGTGTCTTATGTTCAATGTGAAGGTCCAAGGAATATGGGAATTCTGCAGTGGTGCTGCGGAATCTAATACTGTTCTCACAGGAGAGGGTCGAAGCACACACAATTAGAAGAGTCGCTCCTCCTGTACTTAAGTGGGCATTGTGCCTTTCGTATTCAACCCCGATTCAATATCTGTCTTTCATGGTCAATGTGAAGGTCCAAGGAATACAGAAAACCTGCAGTGGTGCATCGGAATCTATTAGAGATCTCCCAGGAGAAGGTCAAAGCACAGACAATTAGAAGAGTCACTCCTCTTGTACTTAAGTGGGCATTGTGCCATTCGTATTTATTCCCACTGCAATACCTGTGTTTCATTGTCAAAGTGATTGTCCAAGAGATACAGAAAATATGCAGTGGTGCATCGAACTCTAATTCTGGTCTCTCAAAAGACGCTCAAAGCACAGACTATTACAAGAGTCACTCCTCTTCTACTTACAAGCTCTTTGCGCATTTCGTACTCAATCCCGATGCAATATCTGTGTCTCATGGTCAATGTGGATGTCCAAGGGATGCAAAAAACCTGCAGTGATGCATCGCAATCTACCACTGGTCTCCCGAGAGACGCTCATAGCACTGACTATTAGAAAAGTCACTCCTCTTGTACTTATGAGGACATTGTGCCTTTCGTATTCCATCCCGATGCAATATATGTGTTTCATGACCAATGTGAATGTCCGAGGGATACAGAAAACCTGTAGTGGTGCATCGGGATCTAATACTGATGACCCAGGGGAAGCTCATAGCACAGCATGTTAGAAGAGTCACACTTCTTCTACGTACGTGCTCATTCTGCCTTTTGTATTCAATCCCAATCAAATATCTGTGTTTCATGGTCAATGTGAAGGTCCAAGGGATACAGAAGAACTGCAGTGATGCATTGGAATCTAATACTGGTCTCCCATGAGACGCTCAAGCACTGACTATTATCGAAGTCACTCCTCTTGTACTTATGTGGGCATTGTGCTTTTCGTATTCCATCCCGAATCAATATCTGTGTGTCATGGAAAATGTTAACGACGAAGGGATGCAAAAAACCTGTAGTGGTCCATCGGGATCTAATACTGGTGTCCCAGGAGAAGCTCATAGCACAGACTATTAGAAGAGTCACTCCTCTTGTACTTCCGTGCTCGTTGTGCCTTTTGTATTCAATCCCTATCCAATATCTGTGTTTCATGGTCAATGTGAAGGTCCAAGGGATACAGGAAACCTGCAGTGGTCCATCGGAATGTAATACTGGTCTCCCAGGAGAAGTTCAAATCACAGATTATTAGAAGAGTTACTCTCTTGTACTTAAATGGGCATTGTGCATTTCGTATTCAATCCCGATGCAATTTCTCTGTTTCACGGACAATGTGAAAGCCCAAGAGATACTGAAAACCTGCAGTGGTACATCGGAATCTAATACTGGTCTCCCAGGTGAAGCTCAAAGCACTGGCTAATAGAAAAGTCACAATTCTTGAACTTAACTGGGCATTGTGCCTTTCCAATTCAATCACGATGCAATATCTGTGTTTCATGGTCAATGTGAAAGTCCAATGGATACACAAAACCTGCAGTGGGGCATCGAATTATAATACTGGTCTTCCAGGAGTAATTAAAGGCACATACTACTAGAAGAGTCACTCCTCTTCTACTTACGTGGGCATTGTGCCTTTCGTATTCAATCCCGATGCAACATCTGTGTTTCATGGTCAATATGAAGGTCAGAGGCATACAGGATACCTGCAGTGAATCATTGGAAACTAATACGGGACACCTACGACAAGCTCCAAGCACACACTATTAGAAGAGTCTCTCTTCTTCTACTTAAGTGGACGATGTGACTTTTTTTTTCAATCCCGATGCAATAACTGTAGTTCATGGTCACTGCGAAGGTCCAATGGATACAGGAAGCTTGCTGTGGTGCATTGTAATATAATACTGGTCTACCAGGAGAACCTCAAATCGCAGACTATTTGAAGAGTCACTCCTCTTGAACTGAAGTAGGCATTCCGAATTTCCTCTTCAATCCCGATGCAATATCTGTGCTTCATGTTCAATGTCAATGTCCAAGGGATACAGAAAACCTACAGTGGTGCATCGGAGTATAACACTGGTCTCCCAGGAGAAGCTCAAATCACAGACTGTTAGGAGAGTTACTGCTCATGTACCTATGTGGTCATTGTGGTTTTCGTATTCAATCTCGATGCAATATCGGTGATTCATGGTCAATGTGAAGGTCCAAGGGAAACAGAAGTCACGCAGTGGGGCATCGAAATCTAATGCTGGTCTCCCAGGATATGCTCAAAGCACAGACTATTAAAAGAGTCGCTTGACTTTTACTTAAATAGGCATTGTGCCTTTCGTATTCAATCCCGATGCAATATCTGTGTGTTCATGCTCAATGTGAAGGTTTAAGGGATACAGGAAACTTGCAATGGAGCAATGGAATCTAATACTGGTCTCCCAGGGGAAGCTCAAATCCAGACTATTGGAAAAGTCACTCCTCTTGTACATAAGTGGGCATTGTGCCTTTCGTATTCAATTCCGATGCAATATCTGTGTTACATGGTCAATGTGAAAGTCCAAGGGATACAGAAAACGTGCAGTGGTGTATCGCAAACTAATACTGGTCTCCCATGAGACGCTCAAAACACAGACTATTAGAAGAGTCACTCCTCTTGTACTTAAGTGATCATTGTGCCTTTCGTATTCAATCCCGATGCAATATCTGTGTTTCATGGTCAATGTGAAGGTCAAAGAGATACTCTAAATCTGCAGTGGGTCATCGAATTCTGATACTGGTCTCCCCGGAGAAGTTAAAGGCACAGACTACTAGAAGAGTCACTCCCCTTGTACTTACGTGCTCATTGTACCTTTCGTATTCAATCCCGATGCTATATCTGTATTTCAAGGTGAATGTGAATGTCCGAGGGATACAGAAAATTGCAGTGGTGAATCGGAATCTAAAATTGGACTCCCAAGCGAAGCTCGTAGCACAGACTATTACAAAAGTCTCTCCTCTTGTGCTAAAGTGGGCATTGTGCCTTTCGTTTTCAATCCCGATGCAATATATGTGTTTCATGGCCAATGTGGAGGTCAAAGAGACAAAGAAAATCTGCAGTGGGGCACCGAAATCTAATACTGGTCTCCCAGGAGAAGTTCAATGCACAGAATATTCGAGGAGTCACTCCTCTTGTACGTAAGTGGGCATTGTGCCTTTCGTATTCAATCCCGATGCAATATCTGTGTTTCATGGTCAATGTGAAGGTCCAAGAGATACACAAAACCTGCAGTGGGGCATCGAATTCTAATACTGGTCTTCCAGGAGTAATTAAAGGCACATACTACTAGAAGAGTCACTCCTCTTCTACTTACGTGGGCATTGTGCCTTTCGTATTCAATCCCGATGCAACATCTGTGTTTCATGGTCAATGTGAAGGTCAGAGGCATACAGGAAACCTGCAGTGAATCATTGGAAACTAATACGGGACACCTAGGACAAGCTCAAAGCACACAATATTAGAAGAGTCTCTCTTCTTCTACTTCAGTGGACGTTGTGACTTTTTTTTTTTCAATCCCGATGCAATAACTGTAGTTCATGGTCACTGCGAAGGTCCAATGGATGCAGGAAACTTGCTGTGGTGCATTGGAATATAGTACTGGTCTACCAGGAGAACCTCAAGTCGCAGACTATTTGAAGAGTCACTCCTCTTGAACTTAAGTGGGCATCGTGAATTTCCTGTTCACTCCCGCAGCAATATCTGTGCTTCATGGTAAAATTGAAGGTCCAGTGGATACAGGAAACCTCCAGTGGTGCATCGGAATATATTATGGTCTACCAGGAGAAGCTCAAAGCACAGACTATTCGACGAGTCACTCCTCTTGCACTTAAGTGGGCATTCTGCCTTCGTATTCAATCCCGACGTAATATGTGTGTTTCTTGGTCAATGTGAAGCTCCAAGAGATACAGGAAATGTGCAGTGGTGTATCGGAATCTAATACTGGTCTCCCAGGATAAGCACAAAGAACAGACTATTAGGATAGTCACTCCTCTTTTATTTAACTGGGCATTGAGTCTTTCGTATTGAGTACCGATTCAATATCTGCGTTTGATGGTCAATGCGAAGTTCAGAGGGATACAGAAAACCTGCAGTGATGGAACGGAATCAAATACTGGTCTCGCAGGAGATGCTCAAAAATCAGTGTACATGAAGAATCACTCCTCTTGTACTTAAGTGGGCATTGTACCGTTCGTATTCAATCCCTATTAGATACCTGTATTTGGTGGCCAATGTGAAGGTCCAAGGGATACAGATATTCTGCAGTGGTGCATCGGAAACAAATACAGGTCTCCCAAGTGAAGCTAAAAGCACCGACTACTACAAGAGTCACTCCTCTTGTACTTAAGCGGGCATTGTGGCTTTCGTACTCAATCCCGATGCAATATCTACGTTTCATGGTCAATGCGAACGTTCAAGGGATACAGAAAACTTGCAGTGGTGCAACGGGATCTAATACTGGTCTCCCAGGCGAAGCTGAAAGGACAGACTATTAGAAGAGTCACTCCTCTTGTACTTACGTGCTTATTAGGCCTTTCGTATTGAATACCGATGTAATAATTGTGTTACATGGTCAATGTGAAGGTGCAAGGGTGTACAGGAAACCTGCAGTGGAGAATCGAAATCTAATACGGGTCTCCCAGGAGAAGCTCATAGCACAGACGATTTGAAGAGTCACTCCTCTTGTACGTAAGTGGGCATTGCGCCTTTCGTATTCAATCCCGAAGCAATATCTGTGTTTCGTGGTCAGTGTGAAGGACCAAGAGATACAGGAAACCCGCAGTGAATCATTGGAAACTAATACGGGACACCCAGGACAAGCTCAAAGCACACACTATTACAAGAGTGTCTCTTCTTCTACTTAAGTGGGCATTGTGACTTTTTTTTTTCAATCCCGATGCAATAACTGAAGTTCATGGTCAATACGAAGCTCCAACGGATACAGGAAACTTGCTGTGGTGCATCGGAATATACTACTGGTCTACCAGGAGAACCTTAAATCGCAGCCTAGTTGAAGAGTCACTCCTCTTGAACTTAAGTGGTCATTTTGCCTATCGTATGCAATCCCGATGCAATATTTGTTTTTCATGGTCAATGTGAAAGATCAAGGGATACACAAATCCTATAGTGGTGCATCGGGATCGAATACTGGTCTCCCAGGAGATGTTCAAAGCACAGACTAATAGGAGAGTCACTCCTCTTGACTCAAGTGGGCATTGTGCCTCTCGTATTCAAAACCGATGCAATATCTGTCTTTTTGTGTTCAATGTGAAGGTCCAAGTGATGCAGAAAACATGCAGTGGTGCATCGGAATCTAATACTGTTCTCCCAGGAGAAGCTCAAAGCACGGACTGTTTGAAGAATCACTCCACTTGTACTTAAGTGGGCATTGTACCTTTCGTATTCAATCCCGATGAAATACCTGTGTTTACTGGCCAATGAGAAGTTCCAAGTGATACAGAAATCCTGCAGTGGTGCACAGGAAACTAATACTGGTCTCCCAAGAGAAGCTCAAAGCACAGACTATTAGAAGAGTAACTCCTCTTTTACGTAAGTGGACATTGAAAGTTTCGTATTCAATCACGAAGTTATGTCTGCGTTTCTTGGTCAATGTAAAGGTCCAAGGGTTACAGAAAACCTGCAGTGGTGCATCGGAATCTAATACTGGTCTCCCAGGAGACGCTCAAAGCACGGTCTATTAGAAGAGTCGCTCCTCTTGTGCTTAAGTGGACATTGTGAGTTTCGTATTCAATCCCGATGCAATATCTGTGTTTCATGGTCAACGCGATGATCCAAGGGATACAGAAAACTTGTAGTTGGGCAACGGGATCTAATACTGGTCTCCCAGGAGAAAATCAAAGCACAGACTATTGGAAGAGTCACTCCTCTTGTACTTAAGTGAACATTGTGAGTTTCGTATTCAATCCCGATGTTATGTCTGCATTTCATGGTCAATGTGAAGGTCCAAGGGATACAGGAAACCTGCAGTGGTCCATCGGAATGTAATACTGGTCTCCCAGGAGAAGTTCAAATCACAGATTATTAGAAGAGTTACTCTCTTGTACTTAAATGGGCATTGTGCATTTCGTATTCAATCCCGATGCAATTTCTCTGTTTCACAGACAATGTGAAAGCCCAAGAGATACTGAAAACCTGCAGTGGTACATCGGAATCTAATACTGGTCTCCCAGGTGAAGCTCAAAGCACTGGCTATTAGAAGAGTCACAATTCTTGAACTTAACTGGGCATTGTGCCTTTCCTATTCAATCCCGATGCAACATCTGTGTTTCATGGTCAATGTGAATGTCAGAGGCATACAGGAAACCTGCAGTGAATCATTGGAAACTAATACGGGACACCTACGACAAGCTCCAAGCACACACTATTAGAAGAGTCTCTCTTCTTCTACTTAAGTGGACGATGTGACTTTTTTTTTTCAATCCCGATGCAATAACTGTAGTTCATGGTCACTGCGAAGGTCCAATGGATACAGGAAACTTGCTGTGGTGCATTGTAATATAATACTGGTCTACCAGGAGAACCTCAAATCGCAGACTATTTGAAGAGTCACTCCTCTTGAACTTAAGTAGGCATTGTGAATTTCCTGTTCAATCCCGATGCAATATCTGTGCTTCATGTTCAATGTCAATGTCCAAGGGATACAGAAAACCTACAGTGGTGAATCGGAGACTAATACTGGTCTCCCAGGAGAAGCTCAAAGCACAGACATTTAGAAGAGTCACTCCACTTGTACTTAAGTGGGTATTGTGCCTTTCCTATTGAATCCCTCACAGTATCTGTGTTTCATGGCTAATGTGAAAGTCCAAGGGATACAGAAAACCTAAAGTGGTGCATCGGAGTATAACACTGGTCTCCCACGAGAAGCTCAAATCACAGACTGTTAGGAGAGTTACTGCTCATGTACCTATGTGGTCATTGTGGTTTTCGTATTCAATCTCGATGCAATATCGGTGATTCATGGTCAATGTGAAGGTCCAAGGGAAACAGAAATCACGCAGTGGGGCATCGAAATCTAATGCTGGTCTCCCAGGATATGCTCAAAGCACAGACTATTAAAAGAGTCGCTCGTCTTTTACTTAAATAGGCATTGTGCCTTTCGTATTCAATCCCGATGCAATATCTGTGTGTTCATGCTCAATGTGAAGGTTTAAGGGATACAGGAAACTTGCAATGGAGCATCGGAATCTAATACTGGTCTCCCAGGGGAAGCTCAAACACAGACTATTGGAAAAGTCACTCCTCTTGTACATAAGTGGGCATTGTGCTTTTCGTATTCAATCCCGATGCAATATCTGTGTTACATGGTCAATGTGAAAGTCCAAGGGATACAGAAAACCTGCAGTGGTGTATCGCAAACTAATACTGGTCTCCCATGAGACGCTCAAAACACAGACTATTAGAAGAGTCACTCCTCTTGTACTTAAGTGATCATTGTGCCTTTCGTATTCAATCCCGATGCAATATATGTGTTTCATGGTCAATATGAAGGTCAAAGAGATACTCTAAATCTGCAGTGGGTCATCGAATTCTGATACTGGTCTCCCCGGAGAAGTTAAAGGCACATACTACTAGAAGAGTCACTCCTCTTGTACTTACGTGGGCATTGTGCCTTTCGTATTCAATCCCGATGCAATATCTGTGTTTCATGGTCAATGTGAAGGTCCAAGAGATACACAAAACCTGCAGTGGGGCATCGAATTCTAATACTGGTCTTCCAGGAGTAATTAAAGGCACATACTACTAGAAGAGTCACACCTCTTGTACTTACGTGGGCATTGTGCCTTTCGTATTCAATCCCGATGCAACATCTGTGTTTCATGGTCAATGTGAAGGTCAGAGGCATACAGGAAACCTGCAGTGAATCATTGGAAACTAATACGGGACACCTAGGACAAGCTCAAAGCACACAATATTAGAAGAGTCTCTCTTCTTCTACTTCAGTGGACGTTGTGACTTTTTTTTTTCGAACCCGATGCAATAACTGTAGTTCATGGTCACTGCGAAGGTCCAATGGATACAGGAAACTTGCTGTGGTCCATTGGAATATAGTACTGGTCTACCAGGAGAACCTCAAATCGCAGACTATTTGAAGAGTCACTCCTCTTGAACTTAAGTGGGCATTGTGAATTTCCTGTTCACTCCCGCAGAAATATCTGTGCTTCACGGTAAAATTGAAGGTCCAGTGGATACAGGAAACCTCCAGTGGTGCACCGGAATATATTATGGTCTCCCAGGAGAAGTTCAAAGCACAGACTATTAGGAGAGTCACTCGACTTGCGCTTAAGTTGGCATTGTGAATTTCCTATTCAATCCCGATGCAATATCTGCGTGTCATGGTCGATGTGAAGGTCCAAGGGATACAGAAAACCTTCAGTAGTGCATCAGAATCTAATACTGGTCTCCCAGGATATGCTCAAAGCACAGGCTATTAGAAGAGTCACTCCTCTTGTACTTAAGTGGTCACTGTTTCTTTCGTATTCAATCCCGATGCAATACCTGTGATTCATGGTCAAAGTGAAGGTCCAAGGGATACAGAAAGCCTGGAGTGGGTCATCAAAATCTAATACCGGTCTCTCAGGGGAGCTCAATTCACAGACTGTTCAACGAGTCACTCCTCTTTTATTTAACTGGGCATTGAGTCTTTCGTATTGAGTACCGATTCAATATCTGCGTTTGATGGTCAATGCGAAGTTCAGAGGGATACAGAAAACCTGCAGTGATGGAACGGGATCAAATACTGGTTTCGCAGGAGAGTCTCAAAAATCAGTGTACATGAAGAATCACTCCTCTTGTACTTAAGTGGGCATTGTGCTTTTCGTATTCAATCGCGATGCAATATCTGTGGTTCATGGTCAATGTGAATGTCCAAGGCATACAGAAATCCTGCAGTGGTGCATCGGAATCTAATACTGGTCTCCCAGGGGAAGCTCAAACCACAGACTGTTAGAAGTGTCACTCCTCTTGTTCATAAGAGGGCATTGTGCCTTTCGTATTGAATCCCGATGGAATATCTGTGTTTGATGGTCAATGTGAGGGGCTAACGGATACAGGAAACCTGCAGTGACACGTCGGAAACTAATACTGTACTCCGAAAAGAAGCACAAAGCATTGCCTATTGGAAGAGTCACTCCCCTTGTACATAAGTGGGGATTGTGCCTCTCGTATTCAATCCCAATGCAATATCTTTCGTTTATGGTAATTGTGAAGGTCCAAGCGATTCAGAAAATATGCAGTGGTGCATCGGAATCTAATACTGGCCTCCCAGAAGAAGCTGAAAGCACAGACTATTAGAAGAGTCACTCCTCTTGTACTTACGTGCTTATTAGGCCTTTCGTATTGAATACCGATGTAATATCTGTGTTACATGGTCAATGTGCAGGTGCAAGGGTGTACAGGAAACCTGCTGTGGAGAATCGAAATCTAATACGGGTCTCCCAGGAGAAGCTCATAGCACAGACTATTTGAAGAGTCACTCCTCTTGTACTTAAGTGGGAACTCTGCCTTTAGCATTCAATCCCGACGCAATATCTGTGTTTCTTGGTCAATGTGAAGGTCCAATAGATACAGGAAATCTGCAGTGGTGCGTCGAAATCTAATACTGATCTCCCAGGAGAAGTTCAAAGCACAGAATATTAGAAGAGCCACTCCTCTTGTACGTAAGTGGGCATTGCGCCTTTCGTATTCAATCCCGAAGCAATATCTGTGTTTCGTGGTCAGTGTGAAGGACCAAGAGATACAGGAAACCCGCAGTGAATCATTGGAAACTAATACGGGACACCCAGGACAAGCTCAAAGCACACACTATTACAAGAGTGTCTCTTCTTCTACTTAAGTGGGCATTGTGACTTTTTTTTTTTCAATCCCGATGCAATAACTGAAGTTCATGGTCAATACGAAGCTCCAACGGATACAGGAAACTTGCTGTGGTGCATCGGAATATACTACTGGTCTACCAGGTGAACCTTAAATCGCAGACTAGTTGAAGAGTCGCTCCTCTTGAACTTAAGTGGGCATTGTGCCTATCGTATACAATCCCGATGCAATATTTGTTTTTCATGGTCAATGTGAAAGATCAAGGGATACACAAATCCTATAGTGGTGCATCGGGATCGAATACTGGTCTCCCAGGAGATGCTCAAAGCACAGACTAATAGGAGAGTCACTCCTCTTGTACTCAAGTGGACATTGTGCCTCTCGTATTCAAAACCGATGCAATATCTATCTTTTGTGGTCAATGTGAAGGTCCAAGTGATGCAGAAAACATGCAGTGGTGCATCGGAACCTAATACTGTTCTCCCAGGAGAAGCTCAAAGCACGGACTGTTTGAAGAATCACTCCACTTGTACTTAAGTGGGCATTGTACCTTTCGTATTCAAGCCCGATGAAATACCTGTGTTTACTGGCCAATGTGAAGTTCCAAGTGGTACAGAAATCCTGCAGTGGTGCACAGGAAACTAATACTGGTCTCCCAAGAGAAGCTCAAAGCACAGACTATTAGAAGAGTAAATCCTCTTTTACTTAAGTGGACATTGAAAGTTTCGTATTCAATCACGAAGTTATGTCTGCGTTTCATGGTCAATGTAAAGGACCAAGGGTTACAGAAAACCTGCAGTGGTGCATCGGAATCTAATACTGGTCTCCCAGGAGACGCTCAAAGCACAGTCTATTAGTAGAGTCGCTCCTCTTGTGCTTAAGTGGACATTGTGAGTTTCGTATTCAATCCCGATGCAATATCTGTGTTTCATGGTCAACACGATGATCCAAGGGATACAGAAAACTTGTAGTTGGGCAACAGGATCTAATACTGGTCTCCCGGGAGAAAATCAAAGAACAGACTATTGGAAGAGTCACTCCTCTTGTACTTAAGTGAACATTGTGAGTTTCGTATTCAATCCCGATGTTATGTCTGCATTTCATGGTCAATGTGAAGGTCCAAGGGATACAGAAAACCTGCAGTGGTACATCGGAATCTAATACTGGTCTCCCAGAAGACGCTCAAAGCACAGGCTATTGGAAGAGTCGCTCCTCTTGTACTTAAGTGGGTATTGTGCCCTTCGTATTCAATCCCAATGCAGTATCTGTGTTTCATGGTGCATGCGAAGATCGAAGGAATACTGGAGACCTGTGGTGAAGCATCAGAAACTAACACCCGACTCCCAGGATAAGCTCAAAGCACAGCCGATTAGAAGTTTCACTCCTCTTGTACTTAAGTGGGCATTTTGCCTTCCGTATTCAATCCTGATGCAATATCTGTGTTTCATGGTCAATCCGAAGATCCAAGGGATACAGAACACCTGTAGTTGGGAACGGGATCTAATACTGGTCTCCCAGAAGAAGATCAAAGCACAGGCTATTAGCAGAGTCACTCCTGTTGTACTTAAGTGGGCATTGTGAGTTTCGTATTCAGTCCATATGTAATGTCTGCGTTTCATGGTGAATGTGAAGGTCCAAATGATACAGAAAACCTGCAGTGGTGCATCGCAATCTAATACTGTCCTCCCATCAGATCCTCAAAGCACAGTCTATAAGAAGAATCACTCCTCTTGTACTTAAGTGTACATTGTGCACTTCGTATTCAATCCCGATGCAATATCTGTGTTTCATGGTCAATGTGAATGTCCAATTGAAACAGGAAACCTGCAGTGAAGCATTCGAAACTAATACGGGAATCCCAGGATAAGCTCAAAGTACACACTATTAGACGAGTCACTCATCTTTTACTTCAATGGGCATTCTCTCTTGCGTATTTAATCCTGATGCAATATCTGTGTTTCTTCGTCATTATGAAGGTGCAAGGGATACAGGATATCTGCAGTGGTGCATCGGGATGTAATACTGGTCTCCCAGGGCAAGCGTAAAGCACAGACTATTAGAAGAGTCACTGCTCTTGTACTTTTGTGGGCATTGTGCCTTTTGTATTCAATCACCATGCAATAACTGTGTTTCAAGGTCAATGTGAAGATCCAAGGGATACAGGAGAATTGCGGTGGTGCATCGGAATTTAATACTGGTATCCCAGGAGAAGTTCAAACTCAGATTATTAAAAGAGTCACTCCTCTTGTACTTAAGTGGGCATTGTGCCTTTCGTATTCAATCCCGATGCAATATCTGTGTTCCATGGCCAATGTGAAAGTTCAAGGTATACAGAAAACTTGTAGTGGTGCATCGGAATGTAATACTGGTCTCCCAGGAGAAGCACAAATCAGAGACTATTAGGAGTGTCCATCCACTTGTACTTAATTGGGCATTTTGCTGTCATATTCATTACCGATGCAATATATGTGTTTCATGGTCATTGTGTAGGTCCAAGGGATATAGAAAAACTGCAGTGGTGTATCGGAATCTTATACTGGACTCCCAGGAGAAGCTCAAAGCACAGCCTATAACAAGAGTCAATCCTCTTGTACTTAAGTGGGCCGTATATCTTTCGTACTCTATCCCGATGCAATATCTGTGTTTCGTGGTCAGTGTGAAGGTCTAACGGATACAGAAAATGTGCAGTGGTGCATCGGAGTCTAATACTGGTCTCCTAGGAGAAGCTGAAAGCACACACTATTAGAAGAGTCACCCCTCTTGTACTCCTCTTGTACTTAAATGAGCATTGTGCCTCTCGTATTCAATCCTGATGAAATTTCGCTGTTTTCATGGTCAATGTGAAGGTCCAAGTGATACAGAAAACCTGCAGTGGTGCATCGGAATCTAATATTGGCCTCCCAGGAGAAGCTCAAAGCACAGACTACTGAAGGGTAACTCGTCTTGTACTTAAGTGGGCGTTGTGCTTTTCGTATTCAAACCCGATGCAGTATCTGTGTGTTCATGGTCAATGTGAAGATCCAAGGGATACAGAATATCTGCAGTGGTGCATCGGAATGTAATGCTTGTCTCCCTGGGCAATCTCAAAGCACAGACTATTAGAAGAGTCACTCCTCTTGCACTTACGTGCTTTTTGACCCTTTCCTATTCAATCAGGATTCAATATCTGTGTTTCATGGTCAATGTGAATGTCCAAGGGATACTGAAAACAAGCAGTGGTGCTTTGATATACAATACTGGTTTCCCAGGAGAACTCAAAGCCAGACTATTGCAAGAGTCACACCTTTTGTACTTAAGTGGGATTGTGCGTTTCTTATTCTATCCCAATGCAAGAACTGTGTTTCATGGTCAATGTGAAGATCCAAGGGATACAGGAGACCTGCAGTGGCGGATCGGAATTTAATACTGGACTCCGAGGAGAGGCTCTAAGCACAGACTATTAGAAGAGTCACACCTCATGTACATAAGTGGGCATTGTGGCTTTCGTATTCCATCCCGATACAATATCTGTGTTTCATGGTCAATGTGAAGGTCCAAGGGATACTGAAAACACGCAGTGGTGCATTGGAATACAATACTGGTTTCCCAGGAGAAGCTCAAAACACAGACTATTGCAAGAGTCACACCTTTTGTACTTAAGTGGGCATTGTGCTTTTCGTATTCAATACCGATGCAATAACTGTGTTTGATGGTCAATGTGAAGGTCCAATGGATACAGGAAACCTGCAGTGAAGCATCCGAAACTAATACGGCAACCCCAGGAGAAGCTCAAAGTACCCACTATTAGAAGAGTCACTCATCTTGTACTTAAATGGGCATTCTGTTTGGCGTATTTAATCCTGATGCAATATCTGTGTTTATTGGTCACTGTGAAGGTCCAAGGGATCTACGAAACCTGCAGTGGTGCATCGGAATCTTATACTGGTCTCTCAGGCGAATCTCAAACTAAAGAATATTAGAAGAGTCAATTCTCTTGTACTTAAGTGAGCCGTGTGCTTTTCGTACGCAATCCCGATGCAATATCTGTGTTTCGTGGTCACTGTCAAGGGCCATCACATACAGGAAATTTGCAGTAGTGGCTCGGAATCTAATACTGGTTTCCCAGGAGAAGCTCAAAGCACAGACTATTACAAGAGTCACTCCTCTTGTACTTAAGTGGGCATTCTGTCTTTCGTATTCAAGCCCAATGCAATATCTGTGTAGCTTGGTGAATGTGAAGTTCCAAGAGATCCAGGAAATCGGCAGTGGTGCATCGAAATCTAATACTGGTCCCCCAGGATATGCGTCAATCACAGACTATTAGAAGCGTCACTCCACTTGTACTTATATGGGCATTGTGCCTTTCATATTCAATCCCGATTCAGTATCTGTGTGTTCATGGTCAATGTGAAGGTGCAAGGAATACTAGATATATGCAGTGGTGCATCGGAATGTAATACTGGACTCCCAGGAGAAGTTCAAAGCACAGACTATTAGAAGAGTTCCTCTTCTTGTACCTAAGTGGATATTCTCTCATTCGTATTTAATCCTGATGCAATATCTGTGTTTCTTGGTCATTGTGAAGGTCCATGGGATACAGTATACCCGCAGTGGTGCATCGAAATCTAATACTGGTCTCGCAGGAGAAGCTCAAAACACAGACTATTAGAAGAGTCACTCCTCTTGCACTTACGTGGGCATTGTGCCCCTCGTATTCAATACCGATGCAATATCTGTCTCTCATGGTCAATGTGAATCTCCAAGCGATGCCGAAAGCCTGCAGTGGTGCATCGGTATCTAATACCGGTCTTCCAGGAGCAGCTCAATGCACAGACTATTAGAAGATTGACTTCTCTTGTACATAAATGGGCATGGTGCCTTACTTATTCAATGCCGTTGCAATATTTGTGTTTCATGGTCAAAGAAAAGGTCCAAGGAATACAGGAAACCTGCAGTGGTGCATCGAAATATAATACTGGTCTCCCAGGAGCCGCTCAAAGCACACTTTGATAGAAGAGTCACTCCTCTTGTACTTAAGTGGGCATGGTGCCTATCGTATTGAATCCCGATGCATCATCTGTCTTTCGTGGTCAATGTGAAAGACCAAGCGATACAGAAAATCTGCAGTGGTGCATCGGAATCTAATACTGGACTCCCAGGAGAAGCTCAAGGCACATACAATTAGACGAGTCACTCCTCTTGTACTTACGTGGGCATTGCGCCTCTCGTATTCAATTCTGATGGAATAACTCTCTTCATGGTCAATGTCAAGGTGGAAGCAATATAGAAATCCTGCAGTGGTGCAACGGAATCTAATACTGGTCTCCCAGGAGAAGCTCAAAGCACAGACTATTAGAAGAATCACTACTCTTGTACACAAATGGGCATTGTGCCAATCGTATTCTATCCCGAAGCAATATCTCTGTTTCATGGTCAATGTGTAGGTCCAAGATTTACACAAAACCTGTAGTGGGGCATTGAAATCTAATACTGGTCTCCCAGGCGATGTTCAAAGCACAGACTATTAGAAGAGTCACTCCTATTGTACTTAAGTGGGCATTGTGCTTTTCACATTCAATCCCGATGCTGTATCTGTGTATTATGGTCAATGTGAAGGTCCAAGGGATACAGGAAACCTGCAGTGAAGCATCGGAAACTAATACTGGACTCCGAGGAAAGGCTCAAAGCACAGACTGTTAGAAGAGCGACTCGTCTTGTACTTAACTGAGCATTGTGCCATTTGTATTCAATACCGATGCCATAACGGTGTTTCATGGTCAATAGGAAGGTCCAAGGGATACAGAAACACTGCAGTGGTGCATCGGAATCTAATACTGGACTCCGAGCAGAAGCTCAAAGCACAGACAAATAGAAGAGTCACTCATCTTGTACCTATGTGGGCATTGTGCCTCTCGTATTCAATCCCGATGCAATATCTCTATTTCATGTTCAATATAAATGTCCAAGAGATACAGGAAACCTGCAGTGAAGCATCGGAAACTAATACTGGACTCCGAGGAAAGGCTCAAAGCACAGACTGTTAGAAGAGCGACTCGTCTTGTACTTAACTGTGCATTGTGCCATTTGTATTCAATACCGATGCCATAACGGTGTTTCATGGTCAATAGGAAGGTCCAAGGGATACAGAAACACTGCAGTGGTACATCTGAATATAATACTGTTCTCCCAGGAGATCCTGAAAGCACAGATTATAAGTAGAATCACTCCTGTAGTACTTAAGTGGGAATTGTGCCTATCGTATTCAATCCCGATGCAATATCTGTGTTTGATGGTCAATGTGAAGGTCCAAGGGATACAGGAAACCTGCAGTGGTGAATCGGAAACTAATACCGGACTCCCAGGAGAAGCTTAAGGCACAGACAATTAGAAGAGTCACTCCTCATCTACGTAAGTGGGCATTGTGCTTCTTGTATTCAATTCCAACGCAATATCTGCCTTCATCATCAATAACAAGGTGGAAGCGATATAGAAAACCTGCAGTGGTGCATCAGAATCTAACACTGGTCTCCAAGGAGAAGCTCAATGCACAGACTATTAGAAGAGTCTCTCGTCTTGTACATAAATGGGCATTGTGCCATTCGTATTCAATCCCGATGCAATATCTGTGTTTTATGGTCAATTTGAAGGTGCAAGGTATACAGGAAACCTGCAGTGGTGCATCGGAATCTAATACTATACTCCCAGGAGAGTCTCAAAGCACAGACTATTAGAAGATTCACTCTTCTTGTATATAAGTGGGCATTGTGCCTTACTTATTCAATCCCGTTTCAATATCTGTCTTTCATGGTCAATGTGAAGGTCCAAGGAATACAGGAAACATGCAGTGATGCATCAGAATATAATACTGGTCTACCAGGAGAAACTCAAAGCCCAGACTATTAAAACAGTCACTCCACTTACACTAAAGTGGGCACTGCGCTTTCGTATTCAATCCCGATTTAATGTCTGTGTTTCATGGTCAAAGGTAAGGTCCTAGGGATACAGAAAACCTGCAGTGGTACATCGGACTCTAATAGTGTTCTCCCAGGAAATCCTGAAAGCACAGATCATAAGAAGAATCACTCCCATAGTGCTTAAGTGGGCATTGTGCCTTTCATATTCAATCCCGATGCAATATCAGTGTTTCATGGTCAATGTGGATGTCCAAGTGAAACAGCAAACCTGCAGTGCAGCATCGGAATTTGTTAAAGGTCTCCCAGGAGATGCTCAAACTACAGACTATTAGAAGAGGAACTCCCCTTGTACTTAAGTGGGCATTGTGCCTTTCGTATTCAATCCCGATGCAATTTCTGTGTTTCATGGTCAAATGAGATGGTCCAAGACTTACACAAAACCTGCAGTGGGGCGTCGAAATCTAATACTGGTCTCCCAGGCGAAGTTCAAATCACAGACTATTAGGAGAGTCACTCCTCTTGTACTTAAGTGGGCACTCTGCCTTTCGCATTCAATCCCGATGCAAAATCTATGTATCATGATCAATGTGAAGCACCAAGGGATACACATAAACCTGCAGTGGTGCATCGGAATCTAATACTATACTCCCAGGAGAAGCTCAAAGCACAGACTATTAGAACAGTCACTCGTCTCCCACTTAACTGTGCATTGTGCGTTTGTATTCAACCCCGATGCAATAACTGTCCTTCATAGTCAATAGGAAGGTCCAAGGGATACAGAAAAACTGCAGTGGTGAATCTGAATCTAATACTGTTCTCCTAGGAGATCCTGAAAGCATAAACTATTAAAAGAATCACTCCTCTTGTACTTAAGTGGGCATTGTTCCCTCATTCAATCCCGACTCAATCTCTGGGTTTCGTGGTCAATCTGAAGTTCCAAGAAATAATGAAAACCTGCACTGGGGCATCGAAATTTATTACTGGTCTCCCAGGATTATTTCAAAGCGCACACTATAAGAAGAGTCACTCCTTTTGTCCATAAGTGGGCATTTTGACTTTCGTATTCAATCCCGATGCAATATCTGTGTTTCATAGTCAATGTGAAGGTCCAAGAGATACAGGAAACCCGCAGTGAAGCATCAGTAACTAATACAGGACGCCCAGGAGAAGCTCAAATCACAGACCATGAGAACGGTCACTCCTCTTGAACTAAGTATGCATTGTGCGTCTCGTATTCAGTCTTGATGCAATATCTGTCTTTCATGGTTAATGTGTAGACCCAAGCGATACAGAAAACCTACAATGGTGCATCGGAGTCAAATACTGGCCTCCCAGGAGAATCTCAAAGCACAGAGTACTAGAAGAATCACTCCTCTTGTACTTAAGTGGGCATTGTGCCATTCGTATTCCATCCCGATGAAATATCTGTATTTGATGGACAATGTGAAGATTCGAGGGATACAGGATACCTGGAGTGGTGCTTTCGAATCTAATTCAGGTCTCCCAGGAGAAGCTCAAAGCACAGACTATTAGAACAGTCACTCCTCTTGCACTTCAGTCGGCATTGAGCGTCTGGTATTTAATCTCGTTGCAATATCTGTCTTTCATGGTAAATGTGAAAGTCCAACCTATACAGAAAACGTGAAGTTGTGCTTCGGAATCTAATACTGGGCTCCCAGGAGAAGCTCAAAGCTCAGTCTATTAGAAGGGTCACTCCCCTTGTACTTAAGTGGGCATTGTGCCTTCGCAATCAATCCCAATGAATTACCTGTGTTTGATGGTCAATGTGAATCTCCAGGGGATGCAGTAATCCTACTGTGGTGCCCCGTAATCTAATACTGGACTCGCAGGAAAAGTGCAAGGCACAGACAATTAAAAGAGTCACTCCGTTTGTACTTAAGTAGCCCTTGTGAGTTTCGTATTCAATCCCAAAGCTGTATCTGTGTATCATGGTCAATGTGAAGGTCCAAGGGATGCAGGAAGACTGCAGTGAAGCATCGGAGACTAATACTGGACTCCCAGGAAAGGCTCAAGGCATAGACTATTAGAAGAGTCACTCGTCTTATACCTAACTGTGCATTGTGCGTTTTGTATTAATTCCCGACGCAATAACTGTGTTTCATGGTCAATGGGAAGGTCCAAGGGATACAGAAAAACTGCAGTGGCGCATTAGAATCTAAAACTGTTCTCCCAGGAGATCCTTAAAGCACAGTCTGTAATAAGAAATACTCCTGTTGTACTTAAGTGGGCATTGTGCCCGCATTAAACCCCGTTGCATTGTCTGTGTTTGATTGTCAATGTATAGGTCTAAGGGATACAGGAAACCTGCAGTGGTGCATCAGAGTCTAATACTGGTCTCCCAGGAGAAGCTCAAAGCACAGACTATTAGAAGAGTCACTCCTCTTGTACATAAATGGGCATTGTGCCATTCGTATTCCATCCCGATGCAATATCTGTGTTTCATGGTCAATATGAAGGTCCAAGGGATACAGGAAAACTGCAGTGGTGCATCGTAATCTAATACTGGTCTCCTAGGAGAAGCTCAAAACGCAGACTATTAGAAGAGTCACTCCTCTTGTACTTAGGTGGGCATTGTGCCTTTCGTATTCAATCCCGATGTAATATCAGTGTTTCATAATCAATGTGTAGGTCCAAGATATACAGAAAACCTGCGGTGGTGCATTGGAATCAGATACTGGGCCTCAATTAGAAGCTCAAAGCACAGAGTATTAGAAGAGTCACTCGTCTTGTACTTAAGTGGGCATTGTGATTTTTTTATTCATTGCCAGAGCAGTATCAGTGTTCCATGGGCAAAGCGAAGTTCCAAGGGATACAGAAAACCTGCAGTGGTGCATCGGAATCTAATATTGGTCTCCCAGGTGACGCTAAAAGCACAGACTAATGGAAGAGTCACTCCTCTTGCACTTAAGTGGACATTGTGCCTTTTGCATTCAATCCTGATGCAATATCTGTGTTTCATGGTCATTGTGTTGGTCCAAGGTATATGGAAATCCTGCAGTAGTGCATCGGAATCTATGACTGTTCTCCCAGGAGCATCTCAGACGTAGATATTATAGGAGTCACTCCTCTTGTACTTAAGTGGGCATTGTGCGTTTCGTAATCAATCCCGATGCAATATCTGTGTTTCATAGATAATGCAAAGGTCCAAGGGATACAGGAAACCTGCGGTGGTGCATCGGAGTCTAATACTTGTCTCTCACGAGAAGCTCAAAGCACAGACTATTAGAAGAGTCACCCCTCTTGTACTTAAGTGGGCATTGTGCCTTTCATATTCAATCCCGATGCAATTTCTGCGTTTCATGGGCAACGTGAAGGTCTAAGGGATACAGGAAACCTGCAGTGGTGCATCGGAACCTACTGCTGGACACCCAGGAGAAGCTCAAAGCACAGTCAATTAGAAAAGTCACTCCTCTTGTACTTAACTGGGCATTGTGCCTACCGTATTCAGTCGGGATGAAAAAACTGTGTTTCATGGTCAATGTGTAGGTTCAGGGGATACAGAAAACCTGCAGTGGTGCATTGGAATCTAATATTGGTCTCCCAGGTGACGCTAAAAGCACAGACTAATGGAAGAGTCACTCCTCTTGCACTTAAGTGGACATTGTGCCTTTCGTATTAAATCCCGATGCAATATCTGTGTTTCATGGTATATGTGAAGGTCCAAGGGATACAGGAAACCGGCAGTGGTGAATAGCAATTTAATTCTGGTCTCCCAGGAAAAGCTCAATGCACAGACTTATAACAGAGTCACTCCTCTTGTACTTCAGTGCGCATTCTGACTTTCGTATTGAATCCCAATGCAATATCTGCGTTTCATGGTTAATGTGAAGGTCCAAGGGATATAAGAAACCTGCAGCGTTGCATCTCAATCTAACACAGGTCTCCCAGGAAAAGCTCAAAGCACACACTACTACAAGAATCACTCCTCTTTAACTTAGGTGGGCATTGGGCCATTCGTATTCAATTCCGGTGCAATTTCTCTGTTTCATGGTCAATGTGAAGGTCTAAGAGATACAAGAAACCCATTAGTGGTGTATCGGAATTTTTACTGGTCTCCCAGGAGAAGCTCAAATCACACACTATTAGAAGAGTCACTCCTCTTGCGCTTAAGTGGGCATTGAGCCTCTTGTATTCAATCCCAATGCAATATCTGTGTTTCATGGACAATGTGTAGGTCGAAGGGATAAAGAAAACCTGAAATGGTGCATCGTAATCTAATACTGATCTCCCAGGGGAAGCTCAAATCACAGACTATTAGAAGAGTGACTCCTCTTGTACTTCTGTGGGCATTGAGCCTCTTGTCTTCAATCCCGATGCAATATCTGTGTTTGATAGTCAATGTGAAGATCCTAGGGATACAGCAAACCTGCAGTGGTGCATCGGAATCTAATGCTGGTCTCTCAGGAGAAGGTCAAGTGACAGGATACTAGAAGAAACACTCCTCTTGTACTGAAGTGGGCATTATGCATTTTGTATTCAATCCCGATGCAATATCTTTGTTTCATTTTCTATGTATAGGTCTAAGGGATACAGAAAACCTGCAGTGGTGGTCCGGATTCCAATGCTGGACTCCCAGGAGAATCTCAAAGCACTGTCTGTTAGAAGAGTCATTCCTCTTGTACTTATGTTGGTATTGTGCATTTTGTATTCAATCCCGATGCAATATCTGTGATTCATCGTCAATGTGAAAGTCGAAGTTCTACAGAAAATCTCTAGTGGTGTATCGGAATCTCTTACAGTTCTCCGAGGAGAAGCTCAAAGCACAGACTATTGGAAGAGTCACTCCTGTCGTACTTAAGTGGGCTTTGTGCCTTTCGAATTTTATCATGGTGCAATATCTGTGTTTCATAGTTAATGTGAAGGTCCAAGGGTTACAGGAAACCAGCAGTGGTGCATTAGAATCTAATACTGGTCTCCCAGGAGAAGCTCAAAGCACAGTTTGTAACAAGAGTCACTCATCTTGTACTTAAGTGGGCATTGTGCCTTTATATAATCAATCCCGTTGCAATATTTATGTTACACGGTCAATGTGAAGGTCATAGGAATACAGAAAACCTGCAGTGGTGCATCGGAGTCGCATACTGGTCTCCTAGGAAAAGCTCAATTCACAGACTATTTGAAGAGTCACTCCTCTTGTACTTAAGTGGGCATTCTGCCTTTCGTATTCATTCCCGATGCAATATCTGTGTTTTATCGTTAATCTGAACGTCCAAGAGATACAGGAAACCTGCAGTGATGCATCGAAATCTAATACTGGTCTCCCAGTAGAAGCTCAAAACACTGAGTATTGGAGGAGTCACTCCTCTTGTACTTAAATGGGCATTCTGCCTTTCGTATTCAATCCTGATGCAGTGTCTGTGTTTCATGGTCAATGTGAAGGTCTAAGGGATACAGGTAACCTTTCAGTGGTGAATCGGAATCTAATACTGGCCTTCTAGGATTAGCCCAAATCACATACTATTAGTAGAGTCACTCCTCTTGTACTTTAGTGTACATTGTGCCTTTCATATCCAATCCAGATGCAGTATCTGTGTTAGATGGTCAATGTGAACTTCCAAGGGATACAAAAAACCTGCAGTGATGCATCAGTATCTAATACTGGTCTCCCAGGGGAAGCTCAAAGCACAGATTATAAGAAGAATAACTCCTCTTGTGCTTAAGTGGACATTGTGCCTTTCGTATTCAATGCCGGTGCAATGTCTGTGTTTCATGGTCAATGTGAAGGTCCAAGGGATACAAGAAACCTGCAGTGGTGCATCGGAATTTAACCCTGGTCTCCCAGGAGGAGATCGAAGCACAGACTGTTAGAAGAGTCACTCTTCTTGTAATTAAGTGAGCATTCTGCCTTTCTCATTCAATCGCGTTTTACTATCTGTGTTTCTTGGTCAATGTGAATGTCCATGGGGTACAGAAAATCTGCAGTGGTGCATCGGATTCTATTACTGGTCTCCCAGGAAAAACTCAAAGCACAGACATTTAGAAGAGTGTGACCTCTTGTACTTAAGTGTGCATTCTTACTTTCGTATACAATCCCGATGCAGTAACTGTGTTTCATGGACAATGTGAAGGTCCAAGGTATGCAAGAAACCTGCAGTGGTGCATCGGAATTTAACCCTGGCTCCCAGAAGGAGCTCAAAGCACAGACTATTAGAAGAGTCGCTATTCTTCTAATCAAGTTGGCATTCTGCCTTTCGCATTCAATCGCATATTAATGTCTGTGTTTCTTGGTCAATGTGAAGGTCCATGGGGTACAGAAAATCTGCAGTGGTGCATCCGAATCTAATACTGGTCTCCCAGGAGAAGCTCAAATTACAGACTGTTAGAAGTGTCACTCCTCTTGTACTTAAGTGTACATTGTGAGTTTCATATTCAATCCAGATGCAGTATCTGTGTTAGATAGTCAATGTGAAGTTCCAAGCTATACAGAAAATCTGCAGTGATGCATCGGAATCTAATACTGATCTCTCAGGATAAGATTAAAGCACAGACTATTACAAGAGTCTCTGCTCTTGTACTTAAGTGGGAATTGTGCCTCTTGTATTCAATCTCGATGCAATATCTCTGTTTCATGGTCAATGTGAAGGTGCAAGGGATACAGAAAACCTGCAGTGATGCATCGGAATGTAATACTGGTCTCCCAGGAGCAGAACAAAGCACAGACTATTAGAAGACCCACTCCTCTTACACTTAAGTTGGCATTGTGCCTTTCGTATTCAATCCCGATGCAATATCTGTGTTTCATGGTCAATGTGAATGTCCAAGGGATACAGAAAACCTTCAGTGGTGCATCGGAATCAAATACTGTACTCCCAGTAAAAACTCAAAGCACAGTCTATTACAAGAGTCACTCCTCATGTACTTAAGTAGGCATTCTACATTTCGTATTCAATCCCGATGCAATTTCGGTGTTTCATCGTCAATGTGTAGGTCCAAGGGATTAGGAAAAGCTGCAGTGGTGCATCAGAATCTAATCCTGGACTCCCAGGAGAAGCTCAAAGCACAGACTATTAGAGGAGTCACTCCTCTTGAACATAATTGGTCATTGCGCTTTCGTATACAACCCCGATTCAATATCTGTGTTTCATGTCACTGTGAAGGTTCAAGGCATACAGGAAACCAGCAGTGGTGCATTGTAATCTGATACGGGTCTGCCAGGAGAACCTCAAATAACAGACAATTCGAAGAGTCACTCCTCTTGCACTTAAGTGGGCAATGTGCCTTTCGTATACAATTCCGATGTAATATGTTTATTTCATAGTTAATGTGAAGGTCGAAGGCGTACAGGAAACCTGCAGTGGTGCATCGGAATTAAATACTTGTTTCCCAGGATAAGCTCAAAGCACAGACTATTAGAAGGGTCACTCCTCTTGTACTTCAGTGGGCATTGTGCCACTCGCTTCCAATCCTGATGCAATATCTGTATTTAATGGTCAATGTGAAAATCCGAGGAATACAGAAAAACTGAAGTGGTGCATCGGAATCTAATACTGGTCTCCCAGGATAATCTCAAAGCGTAGACTATGAGAAAAGTGACTCCTCTTGCATTTCAGTGGGCATTGTGCCTATTATATTCTATTCCGATGGAATATCTGTGTTTCATGGTCAATGTGAAGGTTCGAGGCATACAGGAACCCTGCAGTGGTGCATTGGAAGCTAATATGGGTCTCCCAGGAGAATCCCAAACACAGAATATTAGAAGAATCAATTATCTTGTACTTAATTGGGAATTGTGCCTTTCGTATTGTATCCCCATGCAATATCTGTGTTTCATGGTCAACGTGAAGGTTCAAGGCATACAGGAAACCAGCAGTGGTGCATTGTAATCTAATACGGGTCTGCCAGGAGAACCTCAAATAACAGACAATTCGAAGAGTCACTCCTCTTGCACTTAAGTGGGCAATGTGCCTTTCGTATACAATTCCGATGTAATATGTTTATTTCATAGTTAATGTGAAGGTCGAAGGCGTACAGGAAACCTGCAGTGGTGCATCGGAATCTATTTACTGGCCTTCCAGGAGAAGCTCAAAGCACAGACTATTACAAGAATCACTCCTCTTGTACTTAAGTGGGCATCGTGCCATTCGTTATTCAATCCTAATGCAATATCCTTGTGTCATGGCCAATGTGAAGGTCCAAGGGATACAGAAAACCTGCTGTGGTGCATCGGTATCTAATACTGGTCTCCCAGTAAAAACTCAAAGCACAATCTATTACAAGAGTCACTCTTCTTGTACCTAAGTCTGCATTGTACATTTCGTATCCAATCTCGATGCAATTTCAGTGTTTCTTCATCAATGTGAAGGTCCAAGGGATACAGAGAAGCTGCAGTTGTGCATAGGAATCTAATACTGGTATCCCAGGAGAAGCTCAAAGCACAGATTATTAGCAGAAACACTCTTCTTGTACTGGGCAATGGGGCAATCGTACTCAATCCTGATGCAATATTGTGGTTCATGTTAATTGTGAAGGTCCAAGGAATACAGAAAGCCTGCAGTGGTGCATCGGAATCTAATACTGGTCTACCAGGAGATGCTCAAAGCACAGTCTATTAGTAGAACCACTTATCTTGTACTTCAGTGGGCATCGTGATTTTCGTATTTTATCCTGATGAAATATCTGTGTTTCATGGTCAATGTTAGAGTCCAAGATATACAGAAAACTCTAGTGGTGTATCGGAATCTAATACTGGTCTCCCAGGAGAAGCTCAAAACACAGACTATCAGAAGAGTCACTCCTCTTGTGCTTCCGTGTGTATTGTGCATTTTGTATTCAAACCCGATGGAATATCTGTGTTTCATGGTCAATGTGAAGGTTCAAGGCATGCAGGTAACCTGCAGTGCTGCATTTTAATCTAATACTGGTCGCCCAGGAGAAGCTCAAATACAGATTATTAGAAGAGTCATTCCTCTTGTACTTAAGTGGGCACTGTGCCTTTCGTATTGAATCCCGATGCAATATCTGTGCTTCATCGTCAACGTGAAGGTCCAAGGAATACAGTAAACCAGCAGTGGTTCACAGGAATCTAATACTGGCCTCCCAGGAGAAGCTCAAAGCACAGACTATTAGAAGAGTCACTCCTCTTGTACTTAAGTGAGCTTTTGTGCCTTCTGTAATCAATCCCGATGCAATATCTGGGTTTCATTGTCAATGTGAATGCCAAAAGAGTACAGGAAAGCTGCAGTGGTGCATCGGAATCTAATACTAGACTCCCAGGAAGAGCTCAAACACAGACCATTGTAAGAGTCATTCCTCTTGTACTTTATTGGCATTGTGCCTTTTGTATTCATCCCGATGCAGTAACTGTGTTTAATGGTTAATGTGAAGGTCCAAGGGATACAGGAAACCTGCAGTGGTCCATCGGAATCTAATACTGGTCGCCCAGGAGAAGCTCAAATACAGATTATTAGAAGAGTCATTCCTCTTGTACTTAAGTGGGCACTGTGCCTCTCATATTCAATACCGATGCAATATCTGTCTTTCATGGTCAATGTGATGGTGCAAGGGATACAGAAAATCTGCTGTGGAGCATCGGTATGTAATACTAGCGTCCCAATAAAAACTCAAAGCCCAGTCCACTAGAAGATTCAATCAACTTGTACTTACGTCACCATTCTACACTTTGTATTCAATCCCGATGTAATTTCGGTGTTTCCTCGTCAATGTGAAGGTCCAAGGGATACTGAGACGCTGCAGTTGTGCATGGGAATCTAATACTGGCATATCGGAAGAAGCTAAAAGCACAAACTATTAGAAACATTCTTCTTGTACTTATGTGATCATTGTTGCAATCGCATTCAATCCCGATGCAATATCTGTGCTTCATGGTCAATGTAATGGTCCAAGTGATACAGATAACCTGCAGTGGTGCATCGGAATCTAATACTGGCCTCTCAGTAGAAGCTCAAAGCACAGACTATTGAAAGAGTCACTCCTCTTGTACTTATGTATGCATTGGGCCATTCGTATTCAATCCCGATGCAATATCTGTGTTTCATGGTCAATGTGAATGCCCAAGGAATACACCAACCCCCAGTGGTGCATCGGACTCTATAATATGGGACTCCCTGGAAAAGGTCAAAGCACAGACCATTAGAAGAGTCACTCCTGTTGTACCTAAGTGGGCATTGTGCTATTGTATACTATCCCGATGCGCTATCTGTATTTCATGGTCATAGTGAAGGTCCAAGGGATACAGGAAACCTACAGTGGTGCATTGGAATCAAATACTCGTCTCCCAGGAGAAGCTCAAACACAGACTATAAGAAGTATCACTCCTCTTGTTCTTAAGTGGGCATTGTTCCTTTCGTATTCAATACCGATGCAATTTCAGTGTGTCTTGGCCAATGTGAATGTCCAAGGGATGCAGAATACCTCCAGTAGTGAATCGGAATCTATTACTGTTCTCCCAGGGGAAGTTCAAAGCACAGACTATTAGAAGAGTCACTCCTCTCGTACTTATGTGGGCATTGTGCCTTTTTTATTCAATCCCGACGCAATATCTGTGTTTTATGGGCAATGTGAATATCCAAGACACACACAATACCTACAGTGGTGCATCGGTATCTAATACTGGTCTCTCAGGAGAAGCTTAAATCACAGACTGTTAGAGGGGTCACTCGTCTTGTACTCAAGTGGGCATTGTGCCTTTCGTTTTCAATCCCGATGCAATATCTGTGTTCCATGGCCAATGTGAAAGTTCAAGGTATACAGAAAACCTGTAGTGGTGCATCGGAATCTAATACTGGTCTCCCAGGAGAAGCTCAAATCAGAGACTATTAGGAGTGTCCATCCACTTGTACTTAATTGGGCATTTTGCTGTCATATTCATTACCGATGCAATATGTGTGTTTCATGGTCAATGTGAAAGTCCAAGGGATGCATAAAACCTGTAGTGGTGCATCTGAATCTAATACTGGTCTACCAGTAGAAATTCATGGCACAGTCTATTAGAAGAGTCACTCAACTTGTACTTAAGTCGGCATTGTGCGTTTTGTATTCAATCCCGATGCAATTACGGTGTTTCTTCGTCAATGTGAGGTTCCAAGGGATGAATAAAACCTTCAGTAGTGCATAGGAACCTCATACTGGTCTCCAAAAAGAGGCTCAAAACACAGACAATTGGAAGAGTCACTCCTCTTATATTTATGTGGGCATTGGGCCATTCGTATTCAATCCCGATGCAATATCTGTCTCTCATGGTCAATGTGAAGGTCCAAGGGACACAGGAAACCTGCAGTGGTGCATCGTAATGAATATACTGGTCTCCCAGGAGGAATTCAAAGCACAGACTATTAGAACAGTCACTCCTCTTGTACTTAAGAGGGAATTGTGCCTTTCGTATTCAATCCCGATACAATATCTGTGTTTCATGGTCAATGTGAGGGTCCAAGGGACACAGGAAACCTGCAGTGGTGCATTAGAATCTAATACTAGTCTCCCAGGAGAAGCTGATAGCACAGACTATTAGAAGAGTCACACCTCTCGTACTTAAGTAGGCATTGTGACTTTCGTATTCAATCCTGATGCAATAAATGTGTCTAATGGTCAATTTGAAGGTACAAGGGATACAGAGAACTTGCAGTGGTGCATCGGAATCTAATACTCGTCTCCCAGGAGAAGCCCAAACTTGGAGTATTAGAGGAGTCACTCCTAAGTGGCACTGTGCCTTTCGTATTCAAACCCGATGCAATGACTGTGTTTTATGGTCAATGAGAATTTCCAATGGATACAGGAAAACTGCAGTGGTGCATCGTTATCTAATACTGGTCTCCCAGGAGAAGCTCAAACCACAGACTACGAGAAGAGTCACTCCTCTTGTACTTAAGTTGGCATTGTGTCTTCCGTATTCATTCCCGATGCAATATCTGTGTTTCATTGTCAATGTGAAGGTCCAAGGGATACAGAGAATCTGCTGTGGTGCATCGAAATCTAATATTACTCCCCCAGGACGGGCACAAAGCACAGGCTATTAGAAGTGTCTCTCCTCTTGTAGTTAAATGGGCATTCTGCCATTCGTATTCATTTCCGATGTAATATCAGTGTTTCTTGGTGAATGTGAAGGTCCATAGGATACAGAAAACATGCAGTGGTGCATCGAATCTAATACTGTTCTCCCAGAAGGAGCTCAAATCTAAGACTATTAGAAGACTCACTGCTTTTGTACTTATGTGGGCATTATGCCTTTCATATTCAATCCCGATGCAATATCTGTGTCTCATCGTCAATGTGAAGGTCCAAGGGATACAGAAAACCTGCAGTGGTTAACGGGAATCTATTACTGTTCTCCCAGGAGAAGCCCAAACACAGACTATTTGAGGAGTCATTCTTCTTGTACTTAAGTGGGCATAGTGCCTTTCGTATTCTTTCCCGATGTAATATCTGTGTTTCATGGTCAATGTTAAGATCAAAGTGATACAGGAAACATGCAGTGGTGCATCGGAATTTAATACTGGTCTCCCAGGAGACGCTCAAAGCACAGACCATTAGAAGAGTCACTCCTCTTGTACTTCTTCATCTACATCTACATCCATACTCCGTATGCCACCTGACGGTGTGTGGCGGAGGTGAACCTTGAATACCTCTATCGGTTCTCCCTTCTATTCCAGTGTCGTATTGTTCGTGGAAAGAAGGATTGTCGGTATGCCTGTGTGTGGGCTCTAATCTCTCTAATTTTATCCTCATGGTTTCTTCGCGAGATATACGTAGGAGGGAGCAATATACTGCTTGACTCTTCGGTGAAGGTATGTTCTCGAAACTTTGACAAAAGCCCAGCCCGAGCTACTGAGCGCCTCTCTTGCAAAGTCTTCCACTGAAGTTTATCTATCGTCTCCGTAACGCTTTCGCGATTACTAAATGATCCTGTAACGAAGCGCGCTGCTCTCCGTTGGATCTTCTCTATATCTTCTATCAACCCTATCTGGTGCGGATCCCACACTGCTGAGCAGTATACAAGCAGTGGGCGAACAAGCGTACTGTAACCTACTTCCTTTGTTTTCGGATTGCATTTCCTTAGGATTCTTCCAATGAATCTCAGTCTGGCATTTGCTTTACCGACGATCAACATTATATGATCATTCCATTTTAAATCACTCCTAATCCGTACTCCCAGATAATTTATGGTATTAACTGCTTCCAGTTGCTGACCTGCTATTTTGTAGTTAAATGATAAAGGATCTATCTTTCTGTGTATTCGCAGCACATTACACTTGTCTACATTGAGATTCAATTGCCATTCCCTGCACCATGTGTCAATTCGCTGCATATCCTCCTGCATTTCAGTACAATTTTCCATTGTTACAACCTCTCGATACACCACAGCATCATCTGCAAAAAGCCTCACTCAGTGAACTTCCGATGTCATCCACAAGGTCATTTATGTATATTGTGAATAGCAACGGTCCTATGACACTCCCCTGCGGAAAACCTGAAATCACTCTTGCTTCGGAAGACTTCTCTCCATTGAGAATGACATGCTGCGTCCTGTTATCTAGGAACTCCTCAATCCAATCACACAATTGGTCTGATAGTCCATATGCTCTTACTTTGTTCATTAAACGACTGTGGGGAACTGTATCGAACGCCTTGCGGAAGTCGAGAAACACGGCATCTACCTGTGAACCCGTGTCTATGGCCCTCTGAGTCTCGTGGACGAATAGCGCGAGCTGGGATTCACATGACCGTCTTTTTCGAAACCCATGCTGATTCCTACAGAGTAGATTTCTAGTCTCCAGAAAAGTCATTATACTCGAACACAATACGTGTTCCAAAATTCTACAACTGATCGACGTTAGAGATATAGGTCTATAGTTCTGCACATCTGCTCGACGTCCCTTCTTGAAAACGGGGATGACCTGTGCCCTTTTCCAATCCTTTGGGACGCTACGCTCTTCTAGAGACCTACGGTACACCGCTGCAAGAAGGGGGGCAAGTTCCTTCGCGTACTCTGTGTAAAATTGAACTGGTATCCCATCAGGTCCAGAGGCCTTTCCTCTTTTGAGCGATTTTAATTGTTTCTCTATCCCTCTGTCGTCTATTTCGATATCTACCATTTTGTCATCTGTGCGACAATCTAGAGAAGGAACTACAGTGCAATCTTCCTCTGTGAAACAACTTTGGAAAAAGACATTTAGTATTTCGGCCTTTAGTCTGTCATCCTCTGTTTCAGTACCATTTTGGTCACAGAGTGTCTGTACATTTTGTTTTGATCCACCTACCGCTTTGACATAAGACCAAAATTTCTTAGGATTTTCTGCCAAGTCAGTACATAGAACTTTACTTTCGAATTCATTGAACGCCTCTCGCATAGCCCTCCTCACACTACATTTTGCTTCGCGTAATTTTTGTTTGTCTGCAAGGCTTTGGCTATGTTTATGTTTGCTGTGAAGTTCCCTTTGCTTCCGCAGCAGTTTTCTAACTCGGTTGTTGTACCACGGTGGCTCTTTTCCATCTCTTACGATCTTGCTTGGCACATACTCATCTAACGCATTATGTACGACGGTTTTGAACTTTGTCCACTGATCCTCAACACTATCTGTACTTGAGACAAAACTTTTGTGTTGAGCCAACAGGTACTCTGAAATCTGCTTTTTGTCACTTTTTCTAAACAGAAAAATCCTCCTATCCTTTTTAATATTCCTATTTACCGCTGAAATCATCGATGCTGTAACCGCTTTACGATCACTGATTCCCTGTTCTGCGTTAACTTTTTCAAATAGTTCGGGTCTGATTGTCACCAGAAGGTCTAATGTGTTATCGCCACGAGTCGGTTCTCTGTTTAACTGCTCAAGGTAGTTTTCAGATAAAGCACTTAAAAAAAATTCACTGGATTCTTTGTCCCTGCCACCCGTTATGAACGTCTGAGTCTCCCAGTCTATATCCGGCAAATTAAAATCTCCACCCAGAACTATAACATGGTGGGGAAATCTACTCGAAATATTTTCCAAATTATCCTTCAGGTGCTCAGCCACAACAGCTGCTGAGCCAGGGGGCCTATAGAGACATCCAATTACCATGTCTGAGCCTGCTTTAACCGTGACCTTCACTCAAATCATTTCACATTTCGGATCTCCGTCAATTTCCTTCGATACTATTGCACTTCTTATCGCTATAAACTCGCCTCCCCCTTCACTGTCCAGCCTGTCTCTGCGGTATACAATCCAATCCGAGTTTAGGATTTCATTACTGTTTACGTCTGGTTTCAGCCAACTTTCTGTCCCTAGTACTATATGGGCATTGTGACCGTTTATTAATGAGAGCAGTTCTGGGACCTTTCTATAGACGCTCCTGCAGTTTACTATTAGCACATTAATATTGTTATTCCCTGTTGCATTTTGCCTACTCCTACCTTGCCGCGTCTCAGGAGGCGTCTTGTCGGGCCTAGGGAGGGAATTCTCCAACCTAAAAAACCCCCATGTGCACTCCGCACGTACTCCGCTACCCTTGTAGCCGCTTCCGGCGTGTAGTGCACCCCTGACCTATTCAGGGGGACCCTACATTTCTCCACCCGATAGCGGAGGTCGAGAAATTTGCACCCCAGATCTCCGCAGAATCGTCTGAGCCTCTGGTTTAAGCCTTCCACTCGGCTCCAAACCAGAGGACCGCGATCGGTTCTGGGAACGATACTACAAATAGTTAGCTCTGATTTCACCCCGCGAGTGAGGCTTTCCGCCTTCACCAATTCCGCCAACCGTCTGTATGAACTGAGGATGACCTCTGAACCCAGACGGCAGGAGTCATTGGTGCCGACATGAGCAACAATTTGCAGTCGGGTGCACCCAGTGCTCTCTATCGCCGCCGGTAGGGCCTCCTCCACATCTCGGATGAGACTCCCCCGGCAAGCAGACAGAGTGAACGCTGGCCTTCTTCCCCGACCTTCCCGCTATTTCCCTAAGGGGCTCCATCGCCCGCCTAACGTTGGAGCTCCCAATAACTAATAAACCCCTCCCCCCGTGTGCCTGCTCGGACCTTGCTGAAGGAGCAGCCACATGTCCACTCACAGGCAGAGCCGGCGATGCCACACGGCCAGCCTCCAGATTGACCCGCCGCCTCGTGCGCCACGAAAGCCGCTGAACCCGCCACTCCCCTTGGGGAGAGGGTGGCCCAACCGCGCCCAGTACTTACGTGGGCAAATGTGCATTTCGTATTCAATCCCGACGCAATATCTGTGTTTCATGGTCAATATGTCGGTCCGAGGGATACAGAAGCCCTGCAGTGGTGCAACAGAATCTAATAATGGTCTCCCACGAGAATCTCAAACTTGGAGTAGTAGAGGAGTCACACCTCTTGTACTTAAGTGGGCACTGTGCCTTTCGTATTCAATCCCGATGCAATATCTGTGTTTCATGGTCAATGTGAAGGTCCAAAAGATACAGGAAACCTGCAGTGGTGCATCGTAATCTAATACTCGTCTCCCAGGAGAAGCCCAAACATGGAGTATTAGAGGAGTAACTCCTCTTGTACTTACGGTGGCACTGTGCCTTTCGTATTCAAACCCAATGCGATGACTGTGTTTCATGGTCAATGTGAATTTCCAATGGATACAGGAAAACTGCAGTGGTGCATCGTTATCTAATACTGGCCTCCCAGGAGAAGCTCGACCACAGACTACGAGAAGATTCACTCCTCTTGTACTTAAGTTGGCATTGTGGCTTCCGTATTCATTCCCGATGCAATATCTGTAATTCATGGTCAATGTGAAGGTCCAAGGGATACAGAGAATTTGCTGTGGTGCATCGAAATCTAATATTACTCCCCCAGGACGGGCACAAAGCACAGACTATTAGAAGTGTCTCTCCTCTTGTACTTAAGTGGGCATTCTGCCATTCGTATTCATTTCCCATGCAATATCAGTGTTTCTTGATCAATGTGAAGGTCCATGGGATACAGAAAACATGCAGTGGTGCATTCGAATCTAATACGGGTCTCCCAGGAGACGCTCGAAGCACACACTATTAGAAGAGAAACTCATCTTGTACTTAGGTGGGCATTGTACATTTCGTATTCAATCCCGATGCAATTTCGGTGTTTCATTGTCAATGCGAACGTCCAAGGGATACAGAAAATTTTAAGTGGTACACAGGAATCTAATATTGTTCTCCCAGGAGAAGCCCACACACAGACCATTAGAAAAGTCATTCCTCTTGTACTTAAGTGGGCTTTCTGCCTTTCGTATTTAATCCCAATGAAATATGTGGTTTCATGGTCAATGTAAAGGTCCAAGGGATACAGAGAATCTGCAGTGGTGCATCGGAATCTAATACTGGTCTCCCAGGAGAAGCTCAAAGCACAGCCTATTAGAAGAGTCACTCCTCTTGTACATAAGTAGGCATTGTGCCTTTCGTAATCAATCCCAATGAAATATCTGCGTTTCATGCTCAATGTGAAAGTCCAAGAGTTAATGGAAACCTGCCTTGGTGCATTGGATTCTAATACGGGTCTTTCACAAGAACCTCAAATCACAGCCTATTAGCAGAGTCACTCCTACTATACTCAAGTGGGCATTGTCCGTTTCGTATTCAATCCCGATGCAATATCTGTGTCTCATGGTCAATGCGAAGGTCCAAGACATACAGAGAACTTTCAGTGGTATATCGGAATCTAATACTGGTCTCCAAGGAGAAGCTCAAAGCACTAACTACGAGAAGAGTCGCTCCTCTTGTAAATAAGTAGGCATTGTGACTTTCGTATTCAATCACGATGTTATATCTGTGTTGCATGGTCAATGTGAAGGTCCAAGAGGTACACGAAACCTGAAATGGTGCATTGGAATCTAATACTGGTTTCCCAGGAGAAGCTGAAAGCACAGACTATTAGAAGAGTCACTCCTCATGAGTTTCAGTGGGCATTGTGCCTCTCATATTCAATCTCGATGCAATATCTGTCTTTGATGCTCATTGTGAAGGTCCTAGGGATACAGGAAACCTGTAGTGGTGCATCGTAATCTAATACTGGCCCCCAGGAGATGCTCAAAGCACAGACTATTAGAAGATAACTTCCTGTTATACTTAAGTAAGCATTGTGCCTTTCGTATTCAATCCCGATGCAATATCTGTGATTCGTGCTCAATGTGAAGGTCCAAGGGATACAGAAAACCTGCAGTGTCGTATCGGAATGTAAAACTGGTCTAACAGGAGAAGCTCAAGGCACGGTCTATTAGAAGAGTCACTCCTCTTGTACTTCAGTGGGCTTTGTGCCTCCCATATTCAGTGCCAATGCAATATCTGTCTGCCATGGTCAATGTGAAGTCCAAGGGATACAGAGAACTTGCAGTGGTGTTTCGGAATCTAATACTGGCCTCCCAGGAGAAGCTTAAAGCACAGACTATTAGAAGAGTCACTCCTCTTCTGCCTTAGTGGGCATTGTGACTTTCGTAATCATCCCCGATGCAATATCTGTGCTTCCTCGTCAATTTGAAGGTCTTAGGGATACAGGAAACCTGCAGTGTTGCATCTGAATCTAATACTGGCCTCCCACGAGATGCTCAAAGCAAAGACTATTAGAAGAGTCACTCCTTTTGTACTTAAGCGGGCATTGACCCCTTTGTATTCAATCCCGATGCAATAACTGTGTTTCATGGTTAATGTGAAGGTCCAAGGGATACAGAAAACCTGCAGTGGTTCATCGGAATCTAATACTGGCCTCCCACGAGATGCTCAAAGCAAAGACTATTAGAAGAGTCACTCCTTTTGTACTTAAGCGGGCATTGACCCCTTTGTATTCAATCCCGATGCAATAACTGTGTTTCATGGTTAATGTGAAGGTCCAAGGGATACAGAAAACCTGCAGTGGTTCATCGGAATCTAATACTGGTCTCCCAGGAAAAGCTCAAAGCAAAGACTATTAGAAGAGTCACTCCTCGTGTACTTATGTGGGCATTGGGCCAATCGTATTCAATCCAGATGCAATATCTGTGTTTCATGCTCATTATGAGAGTGTAAGGGTTACAGAATCTTATACTGGTCTCCCAGGAGAAACTCAATGCACGGTCTATTAGAAGAGTCACTCCTCTTGTGCTTCCGTGGGCATTCTGAGTCCCGTATTCAATCCGGATGCAATATCTGTCTGTCATGGTCAATGTGAAGGTGCAAGGGATACAAAAACCCTTCAGTGGTGCATCGTAATCAAATACTGGTCTCCAAGGAGAAGCTCAAAGCATAGAGTATTAGAAGAGTCACTCCTCTTGTTCACAAATAGGCATTGTGCCTTTCGCATTAAATCCCGATGCACTGTCTGTGTTTCATGGTATGTGTGAAGGTCCAAGACATACAGGAAACCTGCAATGGTGCAAGGGAATCTAATACTGGTCTCCCAGGAGAAGCTCAAAGCACAGACTATTTGAAGAGTCCCTCCTCTTGTACCTTAGTAAGCATTGTGACTTTCGTAATCATTCCCGATGCAATATCTGTATTTCATGGGCAATGTGAAGGTCTTCGGGATACAGGAAACCTGCAGTGTTGCATCTGAATCTAATACTGGCCTCCCAGGAGTTGCTCAAAGCAAAGACTATTAGAAGAGTAACTCCTTTTGTAGTTAGGAGGGGATTGTGCATTTCGTATCCAATTTCGTTGCAATTTCGGTGTTTCATCGTCACTGTGAACGTACAATGGATACAGAAAACCTGAAGTGGTTCACAGGAATCTAATATTTTTTCCCTTGAGAAGCCTAAACACAGACTATTGGAAGGGTAACTCCTCTTGTACTTAAGTGGGCATTGGGCAAATCGTATTCAATCCCGATGCAATATCTGCATTTCATGCTCAATGTGAAGGTCCAAACGATATAGAAAACTTCCAGTGGTGCACCGGAACCTAATAGTGATCTCCCAGGAGAAGCTCAAAGCGCGGTCAATTACAAGAGTCACTCCTCTTGTACTTCAGTCGGCATTGTGCCTCCCGTATTCAATCCCGATGCAATATCTGTCTGTCATGGCCAATGTGATGGTGCAAGGGATACAAAAAACCTTCAGTGGTGCATCGTAATCAAATACTGGTCTCCAAGGAGAATCTCAAAGCATAGACTGTTAGAAGAGTCACTCCTCTTGTTCATAAGTTGGCATTGTGCCATTCGCATTCAATCCCGAAGCAACATCTGTGTTTCATGGTAAATGTGAAGGTGCAAGAGATACAGGAAACCTGCAATGGTGCAAGGAAATATAATACTGGTCTCCCAGAAGAAGCTCAAATCACAGCCTATTAGAAGAGTCACTCCTACTATACTTAAGTGGGCATTGTCTCTCTCGTATTCAATCCCAATGCAATATCTGTCTTTCATAGTCAATGTGAAGGTCCAAGGGATACAGAGAACTTGAAGTGGTATATCGGAATCTAATATTGGTCTCCCAGGACAAGCTCAAAGCACAGACTATTTGAAGAGTCACTCCTCTTCTACCTTAGTGGGAATTGTGACTTTCGTAATCATTCCCGATGCAATATCTGTGTTTCATGGGCAATGTGAAGGTCTTAGGGAAACAGGAAACCTGCAGTGTTGCATCTGAATCTAATACTGGCCTCCCTGGAGATGCTCAAAGCAAAGACTATTAGAAGAGTAACTCCTTTTATAGTTAGGTGGGCATTGTGCATTTCGTATCCAATCCCGTTGCAATTTCGGTATTTCATCGTGAATGTTAACGTCCAATGGATACAGAAAACCTGAAGTGGTTCACAGGAATCTAATATTTTTCTCCCTGGATAAGCCCAAACACAGACTATTGGAAGAGTCATTCGTCTTGTACCTAAGTGGGCATTATGCCTTTCGCATTCAATCCCGATGCAATATCTGTGTTTCATGGTCAATGTGAAGATCCAAGTCATACAGGAAACCTGCAATGGCGCATTGGAAGCTAATACGGGCCTCCCAGGAGAAGCTCAAAGCACAGTCTATTAGAAGAGTCACTCCTACTATACTTAAGTGGGCATTGTCCCTTTCGTATTCAATCCCGATGCAATATCTGTCTTTCCTGGTCAATGTGAACGTCCAAGGGATACAGACAACTTGCAGTGTTGTTTCGGAATCTAATACCGGTCTCCCAGGAGAAGCTCAGAGCACAGACTATTAGAAGAGTTACTCCTCCTCTACCTCAGTGGGCATTGTAGCTTTCGTAATCATTCCGATGCAATATCTGTGTTTTATGGTCAATTTGAAGGTCTTAGGGGTACAGGAAACCTCCAGTGTATCATCTGAATGTAATACTGGCCTCCCAGGAGATGCTCAAAGCACAATCTATTAGGAGAGTCACTCCTCTTCTACCTTAGTGGGCATTGTAGCTTTCGTAATCATTCCGATGTAATATCTGTGTTTCATGGTCCTTGTGAATGCCCAAGGTATACAGGAAACCTGCAGTGGTGCACCGGAATCTATTTCTGGTCTCGCAGGAGAAGTTCAAAGCACAGACTATTAGAAGAGTCACTCCTCTTGTACTTAAGTGGGCATTGGGCCAATCGTATTCACTTCCGAAGCAATATCTGTATTTCATGGTCAATGTGAAGGTCCAAGGTTACAGGAACCCTGCAGAGGTGCAGTGGAATCTAATACGGGTCTCCAAGGAGAAGCAAAAAGAACGACCTATTAGAAGCGTCACTCCTAATATACTTAAGTGGGCATTGTGTCTTTCGTATTCAATCCCGATGCAATATCTGTTTTCAAGGTCAATGTGAAGGTCCAACTGATACAGAGAACTTGCAGTAATGAATCGGAGTCTAACACTGGTCTCCCAGGACTAACTCAAAGCACAGACTATTAGAAGAGCCACTCCTCTTGTACCTAAGTGGGCATTGTGCCTTTCGTATTCAATCCCAATGCAATATCTATGTTTCTTGTTCAATGTGAAGGTCCTAGGGATACAGAAAATCTGCAATGGTGCATCGAAATCATATACTGGTCTCCCAGGAGGAGTTCAAAGCACAGACTATTAGAAGAGTCACGCCTCTTATACTTACGTGTACATTGTGCCTTTCGAATTCAACCCGATGCAATATCTGTGTTTGATGGTCAATGTGAAGTTCCAAGGGATTCAGAAAACCTGCAGTGATGCATTGGAATCTAATACTGGGATCGCAGGAGAAGCTCAAACACAGACTCTAAGAAGGTTAGATGGCCTTGGGCAAGTACAGAAAGGGCAACAGCCTCAACGGGTGCGGGGCAAAGTCAGGACATGCGGGGACCAAGCAGCAATCGGTATTGTAATTGTCAACTGTCGAAGCTGCGTTGGTAAAGTACCGGAACTTCAAGCGCTGATAGAAAGCACCGAAGCTGAAATCGTTATAGGTACAGAAAGCTGGCTTAAGCCAGAGATAAATTCTGCCGAAATTTTTACAAAGGTACAGACGGTGTTTAGAAAGGATAGATTGCATGCAACCGGTGGTGGAGTGTTCGTCGCTGTTAGTAGTAGTTTATCCTGTAGTGAAGTAGAAGTGGATAGTTCCTGTGAATTATTATGGGTGGAGGTTACACTAAACAACCGAACTAGGTTAATAATTGGCTCCTTTTACCGACCTCCCGACTCAGCAGCATTAGTGGCAGAACAACTGAGAGAAAATTTGGAATACATTTCACATAAATTTTCTCAGCATGTTATAGTCTTAGGTGGAGATTTCAATTTGCCAGATATAGACTGGGACACTCAGATGTTTAGGACGGGTGGTAGGGACAGAGCATCGAGTGACATTATACTGAGTGCACTATCCGAAAATTACCTCGAGCAATTAAACAGAGAACCGACTCGTGGAGATAACATCTTGGACCTACTGATAACAAACAGACCCGAACTTTTCGACTCTGTATGTACAGAACAGGGAATCAGTGATCATAAGGCCGTTGCAGCATCCCTGAATATGGAAGTTAATAGGAATATAAAAAAAGGGAGGAAGGTTTATCTGTTTAGCAAGAGTAATAGAAGGCAGATTTCAGACTACCTAACAGATCAAAACGAAAATTTCTGTTCCGACACTGACAATGTTGAGTGTTTATGGAAAAAGTTCAAGGCAATCGTAAAATGCGTTTTAGACAGGTACGTGCCGAGTAAAACTGTGAGGGACGGGAAAAACCCACCGTGGTACAACAACAAAGTTAGGAAACTACTGCGAAAGCAAAGAGAGCTCCACTCCAAGTTTAAACGCAGCCAAAACCTCTCAGACAAACAGAAGCTAAACGATGTCAAAGTTAGCGTAAGGAGGGCTATGCGTGAAGCGTTCATTGAATTCGAAAGTAAAATTCTATGTACCGACTTGACAGAAAATCCTAGGAAGTTCTGGTCTTACGTTAAATCAGTAAGTGGCTCGAAACAGCATATGCAGACACTACGGGATGATGATGGCATTGAAACAGAGGATGACACGCGTAAAGCTGAAATACTAAACACCTTTTTCCAAAGCTGTTTCACAGAGGAAGACCGCACTGCAGTTCCTTCTCTAAATCCTCGCACAAACGAAAAAATGGCTGACATCGAAATAAGTGTCCAAGGAATAGAAATGCAAGTGGAATCACTCAATAGAGGAAAGTCCACTGGACCTGACGGGATACCAATTCGATTCTACACAGAGTACGCGAAAGAACTTGCCCCCCTTCTAACAGCCGTGTACCGCAAGTCTCTAGAGGAACGGAGGGTTCCTAATGATTGGAAAAGAGCACAGATAGTCCCAGTCTTCAAGAAGGGTTGTCGAGCAGATGCGCAAAACTATAGACCTATATCTCTTACGTCGATCTCTTGTAGAATTTTAGAACATGTTTTTTGCTCGCGTATCATGTCATTTCTGGAAACCCAGAATCTACTATGTAGGAATCAACATGGATTCCGGAAACAGCGATCGTGTGAGACCCAACTCGCCTTATTTGTTCATGAGACCCAGAAAATATTAGATACAGGCTCCCAGGTAGATGCTATTTTTCTTGACTTCCGGAAGGCGTTCGATACAGTTCCGCACTGTCGCCTGATAAACAAAGTAAGAGCCTACGGAATATCAGACCAGCTGTGTGGCTAGATTGAAGAGTTTTTAGCAAACAGAACACAGCATGTTGTTATCAATGGAGAGACGTCTACAGACGTTAAAGTAACCTCTGGCGTGCCACAGGGGAGTGTTATGGGACCATTGCTTTTCACAATATATATAAATGACCTAGTAGATAGTGTCGGAAGTTCCATGCGGCTTTTCGCGGATGATGCTGTAGTATACAGAGAAGTTGCAGCATTTGAAAATTGTAGCGAAATGCAGGAAGATCTGCAGCGGATAGGCACTTGGTGCAGGGAGTGGCAACTGACCCTTAACATAGACAAATGTAATGTATTGCGAATACATAGAAAGAAGGATCCTTTATTGTATGATTATATGATAGCGGAACAAACACTGGTAGCAGTTACGTCTGTAAAATATCTGGGAGTATGCGTGCGGAACGATTTGAAGTGGAATGATCATATAAAATTAATTGTTGGTAAGGCGGGTACCAGGTTGAGATTCATTGGGAGAGTGCTTAGAAAATGTAGTCCATCAACAGAGGAGGTGGCTTACAAAACACTCCTTCGACCTATACTTGATTATTGCTCATCAGTGTGGGATCCGTACCAGGTCGGGTTGACGGAAGAGATAGAGAAGATCCAAAGAAGAGCGGCGCGTTTCGTTACCGGGTTATTTGGTAACCGTGATAGCGTTACGGAGATGTTTAATAAACTCAAGTGGCAGACTCTGCAAGAGAGGCGCTCTGCATAGCGGTGTAACTTGCTCGCCAGGTTTCGAGAGGGTGCGTTTCTGGATGAGGTATCAAATATATTGCTTCCCCCTACTTACACCTCCCGAGGAGATCACGAATGTAAAATTAGAGAGATTAGAGCGCGCACGCAGGCTTTCAGAGAGTCGTTCTTCCCGCGAACCATACGTGACTGGAACAGGAAAGGGAGGTAATGACAGTGGCACGTAAAGTGCCCTCCGCCACACACCGTTGGGTGGCTTGCGGAGTAAAAAAAAAAAAAAAGAATAACTCCTCTTGCGCATAATTGGGCTTTGTGCATTTCGTATTCAATCCCGATAAATATCTGTGTCTCATGGTCAATGTGAATGTCCAAGGGATACAGAAAACCTACAGTGGCGCATAGGAATCTAATACTGGTCACCCAGGAGAAGCTCAAAGAGCAGACTATTACAAGAGTCACACCTCTTGTACTTAAGTGGGCATTCTGCCATTCGTATTCAGTCCCGATGCAAAATCCGTGTATCTTGGCCAATGTGAAGGTTCAAGGGATACAGAAAACCTGCAGTGGTGCATCGGAATCTAACACTGGTCTTCCAGGAGAAGCTCAAAGCGCAGAACGTTAGAAGAGTCACTCCTCCTGTACTGATGTGGGCTTTGTGCCTTTCGTATCCATTACCGATGTAGTATCTGTGTTTCATGGTCTATGTGAAGGTCCAAGGGGAACAGTAAACATGCAGTATAGCACCGGAATCTAATACTGGTCTTCCGTGAGATGCCCAAACACAGACAATTAGATGAGTCACTCCTCTTGTACTTAAGTGGGCATTGTGCTTTCATATTCTATCATAATGCAACTTTTGTGTATCATGGTCAGTGCGAAAGTCAAAGCGATACAAAAATCTTGTAGTGGTGCATCGGAATGTAATACTGGTCTCCCAGGAGAAACTCAAAGCACAGACTATTAGAAGAGTCACTCCTCTTGTACTTAAGTGGGCATTGAGCCAACCGTAATCAATCCCGATGCAATATCTGCATCTCATGCTCAATGTGAAGGTCCAAATGACACAGAAAACCTGCAGTGGTGCAGCGGAATCTAATAGTGCTCTCTCAGGAGAAGCTCAAAGCACGGTCTATTACAAGAGTCACTCCTCTTGTTCTTCAGTGGGAGAAGCTCAAAGCACAATCTATTAGGAGAGTCAGTCCTCTTCTACCTTAGTGGGCATTGTAGCTTTCGTAATCATTCCGATGTAATATCTGTGTTTCATGGTCAATGTGAAGGTCTTAGGGATACAGGAAACCTGCAGTGTTGCAACGGAATCTAATACTATTCTCCCAGAAGAAGCTCTAAGAACAGACTATTAGAAGACTCACTTCTCTTGTGTTTAAGTGGGCATTATACATTTCGTATTCAATCCCAGGAGATGCTCAAAGCAAAGACTACTAGAAGAGTCACTCATCTTGTAAATATGTAGGCATTATGCCTTTCGTATTCAATCCCGATGTAATATCTGTTTGATGTGAAGGTCCAAGAGGTACAGAAAACCTGCAGTGGTGCATCGGAATTTAATACTGGTCTCCCAGGAGAAGCTCAAAGCACAGACTATTAGAAGAGTCACTCCTCTTGAACATCAGTGGGCATTGTGCCTCTCGTATTCAATCTTGATGCAATATCTGTCTTTCAAGGTCAATGGGAAGGTCCTAGGGATACAGAAAAGCTGTAGTGGTGCATCGAAATCAAATACTGGTCCCCCAGGAGAAGCTCAAAGCACAGACTGTTAGAAGAGTCATTCCTCTTATACTTAAGTAAGCATTGTGCCTTTCGTCATCAATCCCGATGCAATATCTCTGTTTCATGGTCAATGTGAAGGTCCTTGAGATACAGGAATCCTGCAGTGTTGCATCGGAATCTAATATTGGCCTCCCAGGAGAAGCTCAAGGCAAAGACTATTAGAAGAGTCCCTCCTCTTGTACTTAAGTGTGCATTGTGCCTTTCGTATTCAATCCCGATGCATTATCTGTGTTTCGTGGTCAATGTGAAAGTCCAAGCGATACAGAAAACGTGTAGTGTTGCATCGGAATCTGATACTTCTCTCCCAGGAAAAACTCAAATCTAACACTACTAGAAGAGTCACTCCTCTTGTACTTATGTGGGCAATGTGCATTTTGTATTCAATGCCGATGCAGTATCTCTGTTTCGTAGACAATGTGAAAGTCCAAGCGATACAGAAATCCTGTAGTGGTGCTTCGTAAGCTAATACTGGTCTCCCATGAGAAGCTCAAACCACAGACTATTAGAAGAGTCGCTCCTCCCGTACTTAAGTGGGCATTGTGCCTTTGTATTAAATCCCGATGCAATATGTGTGTTTCATGGTCAGGGAAAAAATCCTAGTGATACAGGAAACCTACAGTGTTGCATCGGAATCTAATGCTGGTCTCCCAGGAGATGCTCAAAGCACAGACTATTTGAAGAGACACTCCTCTTGTACTTAAGTGGGAATTGTGCCTATCGTATTCAATCCCGATGCCATATCTGTGTTTCATGGTCAATGTGAAGGGCCAAGGGATACAGGAAACCTACAGTGTTGAATCGGAATCTAATACTGGACCGCCAGGGAAGTTCAAAGCACAAACTATTAGAAGAGTCACTCCTCTTGTATTTCAGTGGGCATTGTGCCAGTCGTATTCAATCCTGATATAATAAATGTATTTCATGGTCAATATGAAGGTCCAAGGGATACAGAATACCTGCAGCGTTGCATCTCAATCTATTACTGGTCTCCCAGGAAAAGCTCAAATCACAGACCATTAGATGAGTCACTCCTGTTGTACTTAAGTGGGCATTGTGCATTTTATACTCAATCCCGATGCAGCAACTGTGTTTCATGGTTAAAGTGAGGGTCCAAGGGACACAGAAAACCTGCAGTGAGCATTGGAATCTTATACTGGTGCGCCAGGAGAATCTCAAACACAGACTATTAGAAAAGTCTCTCCTCTTGTACATAAATGGGCATTGTGCATTTCGTATTCAATCCCGGTGCCATATCTGTGTTTCATGGTCAATGTGAAAGTCCAAGGGATACAGAAAACCTGTAGTGGTGCAGCGGAATCTAACACTGGTCTCCCAGGAGAAGCCCAATGTTCAGACTAATAGAAGAGTCACTCCTCTTCTACTTAGGTGGGCATTGTGCCTTTCGTATTCAATCCCAATGCAATATCTATGGTTCATTTTCAATGTCATAATCCAAGGGATACAGATAACCTGTAGTGGTGCATTGGAATCTAATAGTGGTTTCACAGGAGAAGCTCAAAGCACAGTGAGCATTGTGCCTTTCGTATTCAATCCTGATGCAATATCTGTGTTTCATGGAATATGTGAAGATCTAAGGGATACAGAAAGCATGCAGTGGTGCATCGGAATCTAATACCGGTCCACCAGGACAAGCCCGAACACAGAATATTAGAAGAGTCACTCCTCTTGTACTTAAGTGGACATTATGATTTACGTATTCAATCCCTATGCAATATCTATGTATCATGGTCAATGTGAAGGTTTAAGGCATACAGAAAGCCTGCTGTGATGCATCGGAATCTAGTACTGGTCTCCCAGGAGACGCTCAGAGCACAGACTATTAGAAGAGTCACTCCTCTATTACTTAAGTCGGCATTCTGCCTTTTGTATTCAATCCCAATGCAATATCTGTGTTTCATGGTTTATGTGAATGTCCACGGTATACGGAAAACTTACAGTGATGCAGCTGAATCTAATACTGGTCTCCCAGAAGAAGCTCAAAGCACAGACTATTTGACGAGTCACTCCTCTTGTTCTTAAGTCATCATTGTGCCTTTCGAATTCAAACCCGATGCAATATCTGAGTTTGATAGTCAATGTGAAGTTCCAAGGTATACAGAAAAGCCGCAGTGGTGCATCGGAATTTAATAATGATATCACAGGAGAAGCTCAAAGCGCAGACAATAAGAAGAATAACTCCCCTTGCGCTTAAGTGTTCTTTGTGTATTTCGTATTCAATCCCGATAAAATATCGGTGTTTCATGGTCAATGTGAAAGTCCAAGCGATAGAGAAAACTTGCAGTGGTGCATTGGAATCTGTTACTGGTCACCCAGGGGAAGCTCATAGAACAGACTATTCGAAGAGTCACTCCTCTTGTTCTTAAGTGGGCATTGGGCCTATCGTATTCGATCCCGATGCAATACCTGTGCTCCATGGTCAATGTGATGGTCCAAGCGGGTAGAGGAAACCTGCAGTGGTGCATCGGAATCTAATACCGGTCCACCAGGAAAAGCCCGACCACAGAATTTTAGAGGAGTCACTCCTCACTCCTCTTGTACTTAAGTGGGCATTGTGATCTTCGTATTCAATCCCTATGCAGTATCTATGTATCATGGTCAATGTGAAGGTTCAAGGGATACAGTAAACCTGCTGTGATGTATCGGAATCTAGTACTGGTCTCCCAGGAGACGCTCAGAGCACAGACTATTAGAAGAGTCACTCCTCTATTACTTAAGTCGGCATTCTGCCTTTCGTATTCAATCCCGTTGCAATATCTGCGTTTCATGGTTAATGTGAATGTCCACGGTATACAGAAAACTTACAGTGGTGCAGCAGAATCTAATACTGGTCTCCCAGTCGAAACTCAAAACACAGTCTTTTAGAAGAGTCACTCAACTTGTACTTAAGATGCCATTGTGCATTTTGGATTTCAATCCCGATGCAATTTTATGTGTTTCTCCGTCAATGTGAAGGTCCAAGGGATACAGAAAAACTGCAGTTGTACATAGGAATCTAATAGTGGTCTCCCAGGAGAAGGTCCATGCACAGACTATTAGAAAAGTCACTCCTCTTGTAGTTAAGTGGGCATTGTGATTTTCGTATTCAATCCCGATGCAATATCTGTGTATCATGGTCAATGTGAGTGTCCGAGTGATACAGAACATATGCAGCGATGCATCGGAATCTAATACTGGTCGCCCAGGAGAGGCTCAAAGCGCAGACCATTAGAAGATTCAGTCGTCTTGTAACTAAGTGGGCATTGTGCTTTTCGTATTCAATCCCGATGCAATATCTGTGTTTCATGCTCAACCTGAAGGTCCAAAGGAAACAGGAAACCTGCAGTGGTGCAGTGGAATCTAATATGGGTCTCCCAGGAGAAGCTCAAAGCACAGTCTATTAGAAGAATAACTCCTCTTGTACTTAAGTGGGCAATGTGCCTTTCGTATTCAATCCCGATGAAATATCTGTGTTTCATATCAATGTCAAGGTCCGAAGGATAAAGAAAACCTGGAGTGGTTCATCGGGTTCTAATACTGGTCTCCCAGATGAAGCTCAAAACACAGAAAATTAGGAGCGTTACTCCTCTTGTACTTATTTGGGCATTGTGCCTTTCATAATCAATCCCGAAGCAATTTCTGTGTTTCATGGTCAATGTGATGGTCCTAGGGATACAGGATTGCTCCAGTGGTGTATTGGAATCTAATACTGGTCTCCCAGGAGTAGCCCAAACTCAGACTATTAGAAGAGATTGTCCTCTTGTACTTAAGTGGGCATTGTGCATTTCGTATTCAATCCCGATGCAATATATGTGTTTCATGGTCAATGTTAAAGTCCAAGGGAAACAGAAAACTTGTAGTGGTGTATCGAAACCTAATACTGGTCTCCCAGGAGAATCTCTATGCACAGACTATTTAAAGAGTCACTCCTCTTGTTCTTAAGTGGGCATTGTGCCCATCGTATTCAATCCCAATGCTATAACTGTGTTTCAAGGTCAGTGTGAAAGTCAAGGGGGTAGGGGAAACCTGCAGTGGTGCATCGGGATCTAATACTGGTCTCCCAGGAGGAGCTCATAGCACAGACTTTTAGAAGAGTCACTCCTATTGCACTTAAGTGGGTATTGAGAGTTCGTATTCAAACCCGATGTAATATCTGTGATCCATGGTCAATGTTATGATCCAACCGATACATAAGACCTGCAGTGCTGCATCGGATTCTAATACTGGTCTCCCAGGAGAAATTCAAACAACTGTCTATTGGAAGAGTCACTACTCTTGTACTTAGTGGGCATTGTGCCTTTCGTATTCAATCCAGATGCAACATCTGTGTTTCATGGTCAATGTGTAGGTCCGAGGGATAATGGACACCTGCAGTGGTACATCGGAATCTAATAGTGGTCTCCCAGGAGAAGCTCAATGCACAGACTATTAGAAGAGTCACTCCTCTTGTACTTAAGTGGGCATTGCGACTTTCGTATTCAATCCCGATGCAATAACTGTGTTTCATGGTCAATAAAAAGGTCCAAGCAGGTAGAGGAAACCTGCAATGGTGCATCGGAATCTAATACTGATCTCCCAGGGGAAGTTCAAACATAGACTATTAGAAGAGTCACTCCTCTTGTACTTAAGTGGGCATTAAGATTTTCGTATTCAATCCTGATGCAATATCTGTGTTTCATGGTCAATGTGGATGTCCACGGTATACAGAAAACATACAGTGGTGCAGCAGAATCTAATACTGGTCTCCCAGTAGAAACTCAGAGCACAGTCTTTTAGAAGAGTCACTCAACTTGTACTTAAGTCGGCATTGTTGCATTTTGTATTCAATCCCGATGCAATTTTGTGTGTTTCTCCGTCAATATCCAAGGGATACAGAAAATACGCAGTTGTGCATAGGAATGTAATAGTGGTCTCCCAGGAGAAGCTTAATGCACAGACTATTAGAAGACTTACTCCTCTTGTACTTAAGTGGGCATTGGGACAATCGTATTCAATCCTGATGCAATATCTGTGTTTCGTGGTCAATGTGAAGGTCCAAGGGATATAGAAAACCTGCAGTGGTGCATCGGAATTTAATTCTGATCCCCAGGATAATCTCTAAGCACTGACTATTAGAAGAGTCACTCATCTTGTACTTAAGTCGGCATTGTGCATTTCGTATTCAGTCCCGATACAATACCTGTGTTTCATGGTCAATGTGAAGGTGCAAGGGATACACGAAACCTGCAGTGGTGCATCGGAATCAAATACTGGTCTTCCAGGAGAAGCTCAAAGCACAGACTATTAGAAGAGTCACCCCTCCTGTACTTACGTGGGCATTGTGCCTTTTCTATTGAATCACGAAGCAATTTCAGAGTTTCATAGTCAATGTGAACGTCCAAGGGATACAGAAAACCTGAAGTGGTGCATCGGAATACTGTACTGACAGGAGAAGCTCAAAACATAGGTAATTAGAAATGTTACTCCTAATGTACTGATGTCGGCATTTTGCATTTTGTAATCAATCCCGATGCTATTTCTGTGTTTCATGGTCAATGTGAAGGTCCAAGGGATACAGAAAACCAGCAGTGGTGCATCGGAATCTTATACTGGTCTCCCAGGCCAAGCTCAAAGCATGGACTATTAGAAGAGTCACTCCTCCTGTACTTAAGTGGGCATTGTGCCTTTTCTACCCAATAGCGATGCAATATCTATGTGTCATGGTCAATGTGAATGTCCGACAGTTACAGAAACATGCTGTGGTGCATTGAAATCTAATACTGGTCTCCCAGGAGAAGCTCGAAACTCATACTATTAGAGGAGTAACTCCCATTGTACTTAAGTGGGTATTTTGCCTTTCGTATTCAATTCCGATGCAATATCTTTGGTTCATGGTCAATGTGAAGGTTCAAGGGATACAGAAAGCCAGCAGTGGTGCATCGAAATCCAATACTGATCTCCCAAGAGAAACTCAAAGCACAGTCTATTAGAAGAGTAACTCCTCTCGTACTTAAGTGGGCATTGTGCCTTTCGCATTCAGTCCCGGTGCAATATCTGTATTTCATTGGCAATGAGAAAGTCCAAGGGATACAGAAAGCTTGCAGGGGTGCTTAGGAATCTAATACTGCTCTCTTTGAGGTAACTCAAAGCACAGACTGTTAGATGTGTATCTCCCCTTCTACTTAAGTGTGCATTGTGTCTATCGTATGCAATCCCGCTGCAATATCAGTGTTCCATGGTCAATGTGATAGTTAAAAGGATACAGGAAACCTGCAGTGGTGCATCGGAATTTAATACTGGTTACCCAGGAGAATCTCAAAGTTCAGACTATGACAAGAGTCACTCCTCTTGCCCTTAAGTGGGAACTGTGCCTTTCGTATTCAATCCTGACCGCATTATCAGTGTTTCATCGTCAATGTGAAAGTCCAAGGGATACAGAAACTTGCATTGGTGCATTGGAATCTAATACTGGTCTCCCTAAAGAAGCTCTATGCACAGACTATTAGAAGAGTCATTCCTCTTGTACTGGAGTGAGCATTCTCCCCTTGGTATTCAGTGCCAATGCAGTATCTGTGTTTCATGGCCATTGTGAAAGTCCAAGGGATACAGAAAACGTGCAGTGCTTCATCGGAATCTAACACTGGTGCCCCAGGAAAAGCTATTAGCTATTTGAATAGTCACTCCTCTAGAACTTATTTCGGCATTGAGCCTTTTGTATTCATTCCGATGCAATATCTGTGTATCATCGTCAATGTGAAGGACCAAGGGATACAGAAAAAATGCAGTGGTGCATCGGAATCTAATACTGGTCTCCCAGGAGAAGATCAAAGCATAGACTGTAAGAAGAATCACTCGTCTTGTACTTAATTGGGAATTGTGCCCTTCGCATTCAATCGCAATGCAATATCTGTGTTTTATTGCCATTGCGAAGGTCCAAGGGATACCGAATACCTGCAGTGCTTCATCGGAATCCAATACTGATCCCCCAGGAGAAGCTATTAACTATTAGAAGAGTCACTCTTCTTGTACTTAAGTAGGCATTGTGCCTTTCGTATTCAATCCAGATGCAATATCTGTGTTTCATGGTCAATGTGAGGGTGCAAGGGATACAGGAAACCTGCGGTGGTGCATCGGAATCAAATACTGGCCTTCCATGAGAAGCTCAAAGCACAGACTATTAGAAGCCTCACTCCTCTTGTACTTACGTGGGCATTTTGAATTTCGTATTCAATGTCGATGCAATATCTGTCTTACATGGTCAATGTGAACGTCCAAGGGATACAGAAAACCTGCCGTGGTGCATCGGAATCTAAAACGGGTCTCTCAGGAGAAGCTCAAACAACAGGCTAATAGAAGGATTGCTTCTCTTGTACATATGTCGGCATTATGCCTTTCGCATTCAATCCCGATGCAATATCTGTGTTTCATGGCCAACGTGAAGGTGCAAAGGATACAGATAACCTGCAGTGGTGCATTAGAGTGTAGTACTGGTCTCCCAGGAGAAGCTCCAAGCACAGATTATTAGAAGAGTCACTCCTCCTGTACTTAAGTGGGCATTGTGCCATTCGTATTCAATCCCGATGCAATATCTGTATTTCAGTGGCAATGAGAAGGTCCAAGGGATACAGAAAGCTTGCAGGGGTGCATCGGAATCTAATACTGGTCTCCCTGGGGTAACTCAAAGCACAGACTATTAGAAGAGTACCTCCCCTTGTACTTAAGTGGGCATTGTTCCTATCGTAGTCAATCCCGATGCAATATCTGTGTTTGATGGTCAATGTGAATGTCCAAGGAAAACAGAAAACCTGCAGTAGTGCAAGGGATACTAATACTGGTCTCCCAAGGGTAACTCAAAGCACAGACTATTAGAAGAGTCACTTCTCTTGTACTTAAGTGGGCATTGTTCCTATCGTACTCAATCCCGCTGCAATATGTGTGTTTGATGGTCAATGTGAATGTCCAAGGAAAACAGGAAACCTGCAGTGGTGCAAGGGATACTAATACTGGTCTCCCAGGCGAAGCTCAAAGCATGGACTATTAGAATAGTCACTCATCTTATACTTACGTGGGCATTGTGTCTTTCGTATGCAATCCCTATGCAATATCAGTGTTTCATGGTCAATGTGAACGTTGGAGCGATACAGAAAAGCTGCTTTGGTGCATCAGAACCTAATACTGGTCCCCCAGGAGAAGTTCAAAGAACAGACTATTAGAAGAGTCACTCCTATTCTACTTAAGTGGGCATTGTGAGTTCGTATTCAATCCCGATTAAATATCTGTGTTCCATGGGCAATGTGCAGACCCAATGGATACATAAAACCTGCAGTGCTGCATCGAATTCTAATACTGGTCTCCCAGGAGAAGTTCAAAAAACTGTCTATTGGAAGAGTCACTCCTGTTGTACTTAAGTGGGCATTGTGCTTTCATAATCAATCCAGATGCAATATCTGTGTTTTATGGACAATGTGAGGGTCCAAGAGATACAGGACACCTGCACTGGTACTTCAGAATCTAATACTGGCCTCCCAGGGAAACCTAGAAGCACAGACTATTAGAAGAGTCACCCCTCTTGGACTTAGGTGGGCATTTTGCGTTTCGTATTTAATCCCGTTGACATATCTGTGTTCAATGGTCAATGTGAACGTCCAAGCGATACAGGAAACCTGCTGTGGTGCATCGGAATCTAATACTGGTGTCCCAGGAGAAGCTCAAAGCACAATCCATTAGAAGAGTTTCTCCTCTAGTTCTCAAAAGGACATTGTTCCTTTCGTATTCAATCCTGGTGTAATAGCTATACTTCATTGTCAATGTGAAGGTCCAAAGGATACAGAAGACTTGCAGTGGTGCTTCGGAATCTAGTACTGGTCTCCCAGGAGAAGCTCAGAGCACAGACTATTAGAAGTCACTCCTCTATTACTTAATTCGGCATCCTGCCTTCCGTATTCAATCCCGCTCCAATACTGCTCTCCCAGGATAAGCTCATAGCACAGACAATTAGAAGATTCACTCGTCTTGTAACTAAGTGGGCATTGTGCTTTTCGTATTCAATCCCGATGCAATATCTGTGTTTCAAGGTCAATGTGAAGGTCCATGGGGTACAGAAGCCCTGCAGTGGTGGATCGGAAACTAATACTGGTCTCCCAGGAGAAGCTCAGAGCACAGACTAATAGAAGAGTCACACCTCTTGTACTTAAGTGGGCATTCTGCCTTTCCAATTCAATCCTGATGCAATATCTGTGTGTCATGGTCAATGTGAACGTCCGAGGGATACAGGAAACCTGCAGTGGTGCATCGGAAACTAATACTGGTCTCCCAGTAGAAGCTCGAAACTCATACTATTAGAGTAGCCACTCATCTTGTACTTAAGTGGGCATTGTGATTTTCGTATTGAATGGTGATGCAATTTCTGTGTTTCACGGTCAATGTGAAGGTCCAAGGGAGACATAAAACCTGCAGTGATGCATCGGATTCTAATACAGATCTCCCAGGAGAAATTCAAAGAACTGTCTATAGGAAGAGCCACTCCTCTTGTACTTAAGTGGGCATTGTGACTTTCGTATTCAATGCCGATCCTATATCTGTCTTTCATGCTCAATGTGAACGTCCAAGGGATACTGAAAACCTGCCGTGGTGCCTCGGATTCTAATAAAGGTCTCGCAGGAGAAGCTCAAAGCTCAGACTATTACAAGAGTCACCCCTTTTTTACTTAAGTGGGCATTGTGACTTTCGTATTCAATCCCGATGCAATATCTGTGTTTCATGGTCAATGTGAACGTCCAAGGGATACAGAAATCCTGCCGTGGTGCATCGGAAACTAATACTGGTCTCACAGGAGAAGCTCAAACCACAGACCAATAGAAGGGTTGCTTCTCTCGTACTTACGTCGGTATTGTGCGTTTGGTATTCAATCCCGATGCAATTTCTGTGCTTCATGGTCAATGTGAAGGTCCAAGGGATATAGATTACCTGCAGTGGTGCAACGGAGTGTAGTACTGGTCTCCCAGGAGAAGCTCAAAGCACAGACTGTTAGAAGAGTCATTCCTCCTCTACTTGAGTGGGCATTGTGCCTTTCGTATTCACTCCCGATGCAATATCTGTGTTTCATGGTCAATGCGAAAGTGCAAGGGTTACAGGAAACCTACAGTGCAGCATCGGAATCTAATAAAGGTCTCGCAGGAGAAGTCCAAAGCACAGACAATTAGAAGAGTCACTCTTCTTGTACTTAAGTGGGCATTGTGAGTTTCGTATTCAATGCCGATTCAATGTCTGTGTTCCATGGTCAATGTGAGGGTCCAAGGGATACATAAAACCGACAGTGACGCATCGGAATCTAATACAGGTCTCCCAGGAGAAATTCAATGAACTGTCTATTGAAAGAGTCTCTCCTCTTGTACTTAAGTATGCATTGTGCCTTTCGTATTCAATCCCGATGCAATATCTGTGTTTCACTGTCAATGTGAAGTTGCAAGGGACACTGGAAACCTGCAGTGGTGCATCGGAATCTAATACTGGTCTCCCAGGAGAAGCTCAACGCACATACTATTAGAAGAGTTACTCCTCTTGTACTTAAGTGGGCATTGTGCCTTTCGCATTCAATCCCGATGCAATATCTGGGTTTCATGGTCAATGTGAAGGTGCAAGGGATACAGGCTACCTGCAGTGGTGCATCAGAATCTAATAAAGGTCTCGCAGGAGAAGCTCAAAGCACAGACTATTAGAAGATTCACTCTTGTTGTACTTAAGTTTGCATTGTGACTTTCGTGTTCAATGCCGAAGCAATATCTGTCTTTCATGGTCAATATGAACGGGCAAGGGATACAGAAACCTGCGGTGGTGCATCGGAATCTAATACTGGTCTCCCAGGAGAAGCTCAAACCACAGACTAATAGAAGGGTTGCTTCTCTTGTACTTATGTTGGCATTGTGCGTTTTGTATTCTTTCTTGATGAAATTTCTGTGTTTCATGGACAATGTGAAGGTGCAACTGATACAGAAAACCTGCAGTGGTGCATCGGAATCTAATAAAGGTCTCACAGAAGAAGCTTAAAGCACAGACTATTAGAAGAGTAACTCCTCCTGTACTTATGTCGGCAATGTGCCTTTTGTATTCAATCCCGATGCAATATCTGTGTTTCATCGTCAATGTGAAGGACCAAGGTATACAGAAAATCTGCAGTGGTGCATCGGATCCTAATAGTGGTCTCCCAGGAGAAGCTTAAATCTCAGACTATTAGCGGAGTCACTCCTTTTGTACTTAAGTGGCCATTGGGCCTTTCGTATTCAATCCCAATGCAATATCTGTGTTTCGTCGTCAATGTGAAGGTCCAAGGGATACAGAAAACCTGCAGTGGTGCATCGGAATCTGATACTGGTCTCCCAGGAGACCCCCAAAGCACAGACTATTAGAACAGTCACTCCTCTTGTACTTATTTAGGCATTGTGCCTTTCGTATTCAATCCCGATGCAATATCTGTATTTTATGGACCTTGTGAAGGTCCAAGTGACACAAATATGCTGCATTGCTTCATCGGAATCTAATACCGGTCTCCCAGGAGAAGTTCAAAGCACCCTCTTAATGGCGATGGAACACACAAATTGCGTTGGGATTCAATAAATCGTCCTATAGCCGAACGTCTCCAAGGGTCTATTGCTGCTTCGGTGACCTGATGATCGTTCTCCTGTGGGTATACTTTCTCGAACCCGATGCAAAACTGACAGTTATTTCTAACTTTCCCACCCTCTTAATGACGGGAGAACACACAAACTGCGTCGCGATTCAATAAATCGTCCTCCAGCGTTCTTGTCTCCACGGGTCTAATGCTGACTCGGTTACCTGATGGTCATTCCTCTGTGAGTGTAGTTTTTTAATCCGACGCAAAACTGACAGTTAATTGTACCGTTCCGACCCTCTTAATGACGATGGAACACTCATATGACGTCGCGGTTCAATACATCATCCTCCATCTAACTTGTCTCCAAGGATGTGTTGCTGCCTCGGTCACCTGGTGGTCGATCTCCTGTGAGTCTAGTTTTTTTAATCCGACGCAAAATTGACAGTTAATTGTAACGTTCCGACCCTCTTAATGACGATGGAACACTCAAAATGCGTCCCGATTCAATTAATCGTCCTCCAGCCTATTTGTCTCCAAGGGTCTATTGCTGCCTCGGTCACCTGACGGTCGTTCTTCTGTGAGTTTAGTTTTCCGAATCCGACGCAAAACAGGCAGTTAATTGTTACGTTCCGACCTTCTAATGACCATGGAACACACAAATTGCGTCGCGATCAATACATATTCCTCCAGCCGACTTGTCTCCAAGGGTGTATTAATGCATCGGTCACCTGATGGTCATTCTTCTGTGATTCTAGCTATTCGAATCCGACGAAAATCTGACAGTTTATTGTAGCGTTCCGATCCTCTTAATAACGATGGCACACCACACAGATGGCGTCGCGTTTCAGTACATTATCCTTCAGCCGACTTGTCTCCAAAGGTGTATTGCCGTCTCGGTCACCTGATGGTCGGTCTCCCGTGAGTATAGTATTTCGAATCCGACACAAAACTGATATTTAATTGCCACGTTCTCACCCTCTTAATGACGATGGAACACCCAAATTGCGTCGCGATCCGTTCCATCGTCCTCCATCCGACTTGTCTCCAAGAGTCTATTGCAGCTTGGGTCTCCACATGGTGGTTCTCCTGTGAGTCCAGTTTCTTGAATCCGACGCAAAACTGAAAGTTAATTCTAACCCTCCCACCCTTTTAATGACGATGGCACAAACAAATTGCGTTGTGATTCAATAAATCGTCCTCCAACCGACTTGTCTCCAAGGATGTATTGCTGCCTCGTTCACCTGGTGGTCGTTCTCCTATGAGTCTAGTTTTTCGAATCCGACGCAAAACTTACCGTTTATTGCAACGTTCCAACCTTCTTAATGACGATAGGACACACTAATTGCGTCGCGAGTCAATACATCGTCGTCCAGCAGACTTGCCTTCAAGGATCTATTGCTGCCTCAGTTACCTCATGGTCGTTCTCCTGTGAGTATAGTATTTCGAAACCGACGCAAAACTGATAGTTAATTGCCACGTTCCCGCCCTCTTATAGACGATGGAACACACAAATTGCGTCTCGATTCATTACATCGTCCTCCAGCCGACTTGTCTCCAGTGGTCTATTACTGACTGGGTCTCCACATGGTGGTTCTCCTGTGAGTCCAGTTTCTTGAATCCGACACAAAACTGCCAGTTAATTCTAACCCTCGCACCCTGTTAATGACGATGCCACAAACAAAATGCGTTGCGATTCAATAAATCGTTCTGTAACAGACTTGCCTCCAAGAAGGTATTAATGCCTCGGTCACCTTGTGGTCGTTCTCCTATGACTCTAGTTTTTCGAATCCGACGCAAAACTGACAGTTTATTGCAACGTTCTGACCCTCATAATGACGATCGAACACACAAATTCCGTCGCGATTCATTACATCGTCCTCCGGCAGACTTGCCTCCAAGGGTCTATTGCGGCCTAGTTTTTCGAAACCGACACTAAACTGACAGTTATTTGTTCCGTCCCGGCCTTCTTAATGACGATGGAACACACAAATTGTGTCGTGATTCAATACATCATCCTCCAGCCGACTTGCCTCCATGGGTCTATTGCTGCCTCGGTCACCTGATGGTCGTTCTCCGGTTACTATAGTATTTCGAATTGGACGCAAAACTGATAGTTAATTGCCACGTTCCCGGCCTCCTAATGACGATGGAACACACAAATTGCGTCGTGATTCAATACATCGTCCTCCAGCCGACTTTTCTCCAAGGATGTATTGCTGCCTCGGTCACCTGGTGGTCGTTCTCCTACGAGTTTGGTTTTCCGTATCCGACGTTAAATTGACAAATAATGTTAACGTTCTGACCCTCTTAATGATGATGGAACACACAAATTGCGTCGCGATTCAATACATCGTCCTCCAGCCGACTTGTCTGCAAGGATCTTTTGCTGCCTTGATCACCAGATGGTCGTTCTCCAGTGAGTCCAGTTTCTTGAATCCGAAATAAAACTGCCAGTTAATTCTAACCCCCCCCCCCACCCTCATAACGACGAAGGCACAAACAAATTGCGTCGTGATTCAATACATCGTCCTCCAGCCGACTTGTTTCCAAGGGTCTATTGCTGCCTGGGTCTCCACGTGGTGGTTCTCCTGTGAGTCCAGTTTCATGGTTCAAATGGCTCTGAGCACTATGGGACTTAACTTCTGAGGTCATCAGTCCCCTAGAACTCAGAACTACTTAAACCTAACTAACCTGAGGACATCACACACATCCATGCCCGAGGTAGGTTTCGAACCTGCGACCGTAGCGGTCGCGCAGTTCCAGACTGTAGCGCCCAGAACCGATCGGCCACAACGGCCGACCCAGTTTCATGTATCCGATGCAAAACTGCAGGTCAATTGTAACCCTCCCACCCTCTTAATGACGAGAGCATAAACGAAAAGCGTCGCGATTTAATACATCGTCCTCCAGCCGACTTGTCTCAGAGGGTATATTGCTGCCTCGGTCACCTGATGGTAGTTCTCCTGTGAGTCTAGTATTTCGAATCCAACGCTTAACTGACAGTTAATTGTACCGTTCCCACCCTCTTAATGACGATGGAACACTCAAATTGGGTAGCGATTCAATACATCGTCCTCCAGCCGACATGCCTCTAATGGTCTATTGCTGCCTCGGTCAGCTGATGGTCGTTCTCCTGTGAGTCTAGTTTTTCGAATCCGACGCTAAACTTACAGTTAATTGTTCCGTTCCGACCATCTTAATGACGATGGAACACTCAAATTGCATCGCGATTCAATACATCATCCCCAGCCGTCTTGCCTCCAAGGGTCTATTGCTGCCTCGGGCACCTGATGGTCGTTCTCACTAGAGTATAATACTACGAATCCGACGCAAAACTGTTAATTAATTGCAACGTTCCGCCCTCTTAATCACGATGGAACACACAAATTGCGTCACGATTCAATACATCGTCCACCAGCCGACTTGTCACCAAGGGTCTATTGCTGCCTGGGTCACCTGATGGTCGTTCTCCTGTGAGTATAGTATTTCAAATCCGACGTGAAACTGACAGTTTATTGTAACGTTCTGACCCTCTTAATGACGATGAAACACACAAATTGCGTCGCGATTCAATACATCATACACCAGCCGACTTGACTCCAATGGTGTATTGCCGCCTCGGTCACCTGATGGTCGTTCTCCTGTGAGTATAGTAATTCGAATCCGACGTTCAACTGATAGTTAATTGCCACGTTCCCACCCTCTTAATGACGATGGAACACTCAAATTGTGTCGCGATTCATTACGTCGTCCTCCAGCCGACTTCTCTCCAAGGGCCTATTGCTGCCTGGGTCTCCACTTGGTGGTACTCCTGTGAGTCCAGTTTCTTGAATCCGTAGCAAAACTGCCAGTTAATTCTAACCCTCCTACCCTTTCAATGACGATGTCACAAAAAATTGCGTTGCGATTCAATGTAGCGTCCTCCAAACGAATTGTCTCCATGGATGTATGCTGCCTCGGACACCTCGTGGTCGTTCTCCTGTGAGTCTAGTTTTGCGAATCCGACGTAAAATTGAAAGCAAATTGCATCGTTCCACCCCTCTTAATGATGATGGAACACACAAATTGCGTCTTCGTTGAATCCATCGTCCTCCAGCCGACTTGTCTCCAATGGTCAATATCTGCCTTGGTCACTTGATGGTCGTTCTACTGTGAGTCTAGTTTATCAAATCCGACTAAAAACTGACAGTTTATTGTAACGTTTCGATCCTCTTAATGACGATGGAACACACAATTTGCATCGCGATCCAATGAAACGTCCTCCAGCAGACTAGACTCATAGGATTCAAATGGCTCTGATCACTATGGGACTTAACATCTGTGGTCATCAGTCACACTCATATGAGAACGACCATAAGTTGACCGAGGCAGCAATAGCGCTTTGGAGAAAATAAGGGTGGAGGACGATTTATAGAATCGCGTCGCAATTTGAGTGTTCTATCGTCATTAAGAGGGTGGGAACGTTGCAATTAACTATCAGTTTTGCGTCGGATTCGAAATACTATACTCACAGGATAACGACCATCAGGTGACCCGAGGCAGCAATAGACCCTTTGAGGCAAGTCGGCTGTAGGACGATGTATTGAATCGCGACGCAATGTGTGTTCCATCGTCATTAAGAGGAGCGGAACGTTGCAATTAACTGTCAGTTTTGCGTTGGATTCGAAAGACTAGACTCACAGGAGAACGACCATCAGGTGACCGATGCAGAAATATAACCTTTGATACAAGTCGGCTAGTGGTCGGTGTATTGAATCGCGACGCAATTTGTTTGTGCCATCGTCATTAAGTGGGTGGGAGGGTTAGAATTAACTGGCAGTTTTGCGTCGTGTTCAAGAAATTGGACTCACAGGAGAACCACCATGTCGAGACCCAGGCAGCAATAGACCCATGAAGACAAGTCAGCTGGAGGACGATGTAACGAATCGCGACACTATTTGTGTGTTCCATCGTCATTAAGAGGGTGGGAACGTGGCAACTAACTATCAAATTTGCGTCGGATTCGAAATACTATACTCACAAGAGAACGACCATCAAGTTACCGAGGCGGCAATACACCTTTAGAGACAAGTCGGCTGGAGGATGATGTATTGTATCGCGACGCAATTTGTGTTCCATCGTCATGAAGAGGAATGGAACGTTACAATTAACTGTCAGTTTCTCGTCGGATTCAAAAAACTAAACTCTTAGGAGAAAAACCACCAGGTGACAGACGCAGCAGAACATCCTTGGAGACAAGTCGGCTGGAGGACGATTTATTGAATCACGACGCAATTTGAGTATTCCATCCTCATTAAGAGGTCGGAAAGTTACAATTAACTGTCAGGTTTACGTCGGATTCGAAAAACTAGACTCACAGGAGAACGTCCATAAGGTGACCGCGGCAGCAATAGCCCCTGGGAGACAAATCGGCAGGGGGACGATGTATTGAATCGCAACTCAATTTGTGTGTTCCATCGTCATTAAGAGGAGCGGAACGTTGCAATTAACTGTCAGTTTTGAGTCGGATTCGAAAAACTAGACTCACAGGTGAACGACCATCAGGTGACGGTGGCAGCAATAGACCATTGTAAACAAGTCGGCTGGAGGACGATGTATTAAATCGCAACGCATCTTGTGTGTTCCGTCGTCATTAACGGGGTCGGAACGTTACAATTAACTGTCAGTTTTGCGTCGGATTCGAAAAACTAGACTCATAGGAGAACGACTACCAAGTGACCGCGCTGCAATAAACCCTTGGAGACAAGTCGGCTGAAGACGATGTATTGAATCGCGACGCAATTTGTGTGTTCCATCGTCTTTAAGAGCATCGGAACGTTCAATTAACTGTCATTTTTGCGTCGGATTCGGAAAACTAGGCCCATACAAGAACGACCACCAGGTGACCGAGGCAGCAATACATCCTTGGAGAAAAGTCGGCTGGAGCACGATGTATTGAATCGCAGCGCAATTTGTGTGTTCCATCTTCATTAAGAGGGTCGGAACGTTACAATTAACTGCTAGTTTTGCGTCGGATTCGAAAAACTAGACACACAGAAGGACGACCATCAGGTGACCGAGGCGGTACTACACCCTTGGAGACAAGACGGCAGGAGGACGATTTATTGAATCGCGATGCAACTTGTGTGTTCCATCGTCATGAAGAGGGTCGGAACGATACAGTTAACTGTCAGTTTTGCATCGGAGTCGAAAAACTAGACTCAACGGAGAGCGCCCAACAGGTGACCGAGGCTGCAATACATCGTTGGAGACAAGTTGGCTGGAGGACGATTTATAGAATCGCGACGCAACTTGTGTGTTCCATTGTCATTAAGGGGCTCCGGAACGCCCTATACTTGCAATGTTAAAATAACGCTTATAAATTACATCTTTCCTCACAAAGTATTTGAGGTAGGAAGTTGAACTTTTTACAGATTATTTATTGGAATATGGGCTACAACTTAAGACAGGGATTTTACAAAATTTTAGTTCAGTTATTAAAGATGATTTTTTTTCAATTGTAATGAAAATTCACAACATTTATGCAATTTTTTATTTATATATTCAAAAATATACAGTTTTTTGGAAAAAGGCTGTGTTAAATTATGCAGAAGGTACTGTGTGACATTTACTGAAAGTTTGAAACAAATATGTTTGGAAGATCCTTAGAAAACATGTAATTAGTATGAGAAAATAAAAGTTTTGGGAATCGAGCGACAAAGATTGGATTAACTTTTTAGTGCTTTCCAGGTCCATAGGATGGATTATCTTCATCCTCTGCAAACTCCTCCTCCAGCTTCCTCTTGTTCCTTCTCCTGTTTACTCTTGCTTGTATTTCTAGACTCTTTATAGCCCTGTCTGCAGCCCAAAGGCATTCCTTGTCTAAAGCAAGCATCGCTCGTACCATGTTAGAACCTATCTTCATTCCCATATTTCTAAATACCTTGCACCTTACAATGTTGCCATCACTGAAAGTCGCAACAGCATCATACACACCAAAGTGAAGTGTTTCTATTCCAACAAATACAAGAAACAGAATTAATTACGAATATTTTCGAGATAACGACAGAGTAAATAAACATGAAACAATCGACAATCACACCAGCGATATATATTGAACCATCACAGGTTAGCCACAACACATACTTTATCTCAATTAACTGTCAGTTTTGCGTCGGATTCGAAAAGCTAGAATCACTGGCGAACGACCATCTGGTGACCCAGGCAGCAAAAGACGCTTGGAGATAAGTCGGCTGGGGGACGATGTATTGCATCGCGACGCAATTTGTGTGTCCCATCGTCTTTAAGAGGGTCGGAGTGTTACAATAAACTGACAGTTTAGCGTCGGATTCGAGAAATTACACGAGTACTCCCAGGAGAAAGATCATCAGCTGACCCAGGCTGCAATACACGCATGGACATAAGTCGACTGAAGGACGATGTATTGAATCGCGACGCAATTTGTGTGTTCAATCGTCATTAAGAGGGTGGGAGGGTTACAATTAACTGTCAGTTTTGCGTCGGATTCGAGAGACTAGACTCACAGGAGAACGACCATTAGGTGACCCAGGCAGCAATAGGCCCATGGAGACAAGTCGGCTGGTAGACGATGTATTGAATCGATATTCAATTTGTTTGTTCCACCGTCATTAAGAGGGTGGGAACGTTGCAAATAACTGTCAGTTTTGCGTCGGATTCGACAAGCTAGACTCACAGGAGAACGACCATGTTGTGATCCAAGCAGCAACAGACGCTTGGAGATAAGTCGGCTGGAGGACGATGCATTGAATCGCTACGCAATTTGTGTGTTCCATCGCCATTAAGTGGGTAGGAACGTTGCAATTGAAAGTCAGGTTTGCGTCGGATACGAGAAACTATACTCACAGGACAACGACCATCAGGTGACCCAGGCTTGGAGATAAGTCGGCTGGAGGAAGATGTATTGAATCAAGACGCAATTTGTGTGTTCCATTGTCATTAAGAGGGTCGGAACATTACAATTAACTGTCAGTGTTGCGTCGGATTCGAAAAACTAGACTTACAGGAGAACGACCATCAGGTGACTGAGGCAGCATTACACCCTTGGAGACAAGTCGGCTGGAGCACGATGTATTGAAACGCGACGCAAATGGCTCTGAGCACTATGGGACTCAACTTCTGAGGTCATTAGTCCCCTAGTACTTAGAACTAGTTAAACCTAACTAACCTAAGGACATCACACACATCCATGCCAGAGGCAGTATTCGAACCTGAAACGCGACGCAATTTGTGTGTTCCATCGTCATTAAGAGGATGGAAAAGCTACAATTAACTGTCAGTTCTGCGTCGGATTCGAAAAACTAGACTCACAGGTGAGCGACCATCAAGTGACCGAGGCAGCATTACACCCTTCGAGACAAGTTGGTTGGAGACCGATGTATTGAATCGCGACGGAGTTAGTGTGTTTCATCGTCATTAAGAGGTTGGGAGGGTTACAATTATATGTCAGTTTTGCGTCGGATTCAAGAAAGTAGACTCACAGGAGAACTGCCATCAGGTGACCGATGCAGCTATTGACCCTTGGAGATAAGTCTGCTGGATATCGATGTAGTGAATCGCGACACAATGTGTGTGTTCCATCGTCATTATGTGGGTATGAGGTTTGCAATGAACTGACAGTTTTGCGTCGGATTAACAAACTAGACTCCCAGGAGAACGATCATCAGGTGACCGAGGCAGCAATAGCCCCTAGAGATAAGTCAGCTGGAGATCAATGTATTGAATTGCGAAGCAATTTGTGTGATCCAGCGTCATTAAGACGGTGAGAGGGTGACAAATAACTGGTAGTTTTGCTTCGGATTCAAGAAACTAGACTCAAAAGAGAAGTGCCATCTGGTGACCGAGTCAGCATTAGACCTGTGTAGTTAAGTCGGCTGGAGATTCATGTATTGAAGTATTGAATCGGGACGCAATTTGCGTGTTCCATCGTCAATAACAAGATGGTACGGTAAGAATTAACTGTCAGTTTTGCGTCGGAGACAAGAAACTTCACTGCCAAGAGAACGTCCATCTGCTGGCCCAGGCAGCGTTAGACCCTTGGAGATAAGTCGGCTGGAGACCGATTTATTGAATTGCGAAGCAATTTGTGTGTTGCATCGTCAATATGAGGTTGGGTGGTTGCAATTAACTGTCAGTTTTGCGTCGGAGGTAAGAAACTAGACTCACAAGTGAACAGCCATCTGGTGACCGGGGCAGCATTAGACACTTGGAGATACGTCGGCTGGAGTTCGATGTATTGAATCGCGACGCCGTTTGTGTGTTCCATCGTCATTAAGAGAGTGGAAGGGTTACAATTAACTGTCAGTTTTGCGTGGGAGGCAAGAAACTTGACTGCTAAGAGACCGTCCATCTGGTGACCGAAGTAGCGTTAGACCCTTGAAGATAAGTCGCTAGAGAACCATATATTGAATCGCGATGCAATTTGTGTGTTCCATCGTTATTAAGAGGGTGGGAGGGTTAGAAACAACTGTCCGTTTTACGTCGGATTCAACAAACTACACTCACAGGAGAATGTCCATCTGGTGACCGAGGCAGCATTAGACCCTTGGAGATAAGTTGGCTGGAGATCAATGTATTGAATCTCGACGAAATTTGTGTGTTCTATCGTCAAAGAAGGTGGGAGTGTTACAATTAACTGTTAGTTTTGAAATAAACTAGACTTACAGGAAAACGACAATCAGGTGACCGAGGCAGCAATAGACCATAGGAGAATCGTTGGCTGGAGATCGATGTATTGAATCTGTCAGTCTTGCGTCCGATTCAAGAAACTGGACTCACAGGAGTACCACCATCTGGTAGCCGAGGCGGCAATAGACCCTTGGAGGACAGTCGGCTAGAGAATCATATATTGAATCGCGACGCAGTTTGCGTGTTCCATCGTCATTAAGAGGGTGAGAGGGTTACAAATAGTTTTGCGTCGGATAAAAGAAAATAGACTCACATGTGAACAACCATCTGGCGACCGAGGCAGCATTAGACACTTGGAGATAAGTCGTCTGGAGATCGATGTACTGAAACTGCGACGCAATTTGAGTGATCTCTCGTCAATACCAGGATGGGGTGGTAAGAATTACATGTCAGTTTTGCGTCGGGACAAGAAACTTGACTGCCAAGAGAACGAGCACATGGTGACTCAGGCAGCGGTAGACCCTTGGAGAAAATTGGCTGGAGACCGATGTATTGAATCGCGACGCAATTTGTGTGTTGCAATAACAATAAGAGGGTGAGAGGATTACAATTAACTGTGAGTTTTGCGTTGGAGCAAGAAACTTGACTGCCAAGAGAACGTCCATCTGGTGACCGAGCCAGCGTTAGACCCTTGAAGATAAGATGGCTAGGGATCGATGTATTGAATCGCAACGCAATTTTTGTGTGTTCCATCATCATCAAGAGGGTGGGAGTGTAACAACTAACTATCAGTTATACATTGGAAACAAGAGACTGGACTCGCAGGAGTACGACCATCTGGTGACTGAGGCAGCAATACACCCCTGGAGTTAAGTCGGCTAGAGTTCTATATACTGAATCGCGATGCAATTTGTGTGTCCATCGTTATTAAGAGGGTGGGAGGATTACAAATAAATGTCAGTTTTCCGTCTTATTCAAGAAACTAGACTCACAGGAGAACGACCATCAGGAGACCGAGGCAGCAATAGACCCTTAAAGATAAGTTGGCTAGTGATCGATGTATTGAATGGCGACGCAATTTGGGTGCTCCATCGTCAATACCAGGATGGGACGGTATGAATTAACTGTCAGTTTTGCGTCGGAGAGAAGAAACTTGACTGCCAAGAGAACGTCCATCTGCTGACCCAGGCAGCGTTAGACCCTTGGAGATAAGTCGACTGGAGATCGAAGGATTGAATCGCGACGCAATTTCTGTTTTGCATCTTCATTATGAGGGTGGGAGGGTTATAATTAACTGGCAGTTTTTCCTCAGAGGCACGAAACTTGACTGCCAACAGAACGTCCTTTTGGTGACCGAGGCAGCATTAGACCCTTGGAAGTAAGTCGGTTGGCGATCGAAGGATTGAATCGCGACGCAATTTCTGTTTTGCATCTTCATTAGGAGGGTGAGAGGGTTATAATTAACTGGCAGTTTTTCCTCAGAGGCACGAAACTTGACTGCCAACAGAACGGTCTTTTGGTGACTCAGGCAGCGTTAGACCCTTGGAGGTAAGTCGGTTGGAGATCGATGTATTGAATCGCAACGCAATTTGTGTGTTGCAATAACAATAAGAGGGTGAGAGGATTACAATTAACTGTGAGTTTTGCGTTGGAGCAAGAAACGTGACTGCCAAGAGAACGCCCATCTGGTGACCGAGTCAGCGTTAGACCCTTAAAGATAAGTCGGCTAGAGATCGATGTATTGAACCGCGACGCAATTTGGGTGCTCCATATTCAGTACCAGGATGGAACGGTAAGAATTAATTGTCAGCTTTGCGTCGGAGACAAGAAACTGGACTGCCATGAGAACGTCCATCTGATGACTCAGGCAGCAATACACCCTTGGAGATAAGTCGGCAGGAGTTCGATGTATTGAATCGCGACGCAATTTGAGTGTTCCCTCGAAATTGAGAGGGTGGGAGGGTTACAATTAACTGTCAGTTTTGAGTCGGATTCAAGAAACTGGACTCACTAGAGAACGACAATGTGGTGAGCGAGGCAGCAATAGACCCTTGGAGATAAGTCGGCTGGAGATCGATGTATTGATTGGCGACGCATTTTGTGTGTCCCATCGTCAATACAAGATTGGGATGGTAATAGTTATCTGTCAGTTTTGTGTCGGAGACAAGAAACTTCAATGCCAAGAGAGCATCTGGTGAACTAGGCAGCGTTAGACCCTTGGAGATAAGTCGGCTGGACACCGATGTATTGAATCGCGACGCAATTTGTGTGTTGCATCGTCATGAAGTAGGTGGGAGTGTTACCATTAACTGTCAGTTTTGCGTCGGATTCAAGAGAATGGACTCATAGGAGAACGACCATCTCGTGACCGAGTCAGCAATAGACTCTTGGAGATGAGTCGACTGGAAATCGATGTATTGACCACGACGCAATTTGTGTGTTCCATCGTCATTAAGAGGGTTGGGGGTTACAAATAGCTTTCAATTTTGCGTCGGCGTGAAGAACCTTGACTGTCAAGAAAACGTCCATCTGGTGAACGAGGCAGCGTTAGACCCCTGGAAATAAGTTGGCTGGAGATCGATGTATCGAATTGCGACGCAATTTGTGTGTTCTATCGTCAATACCAGGATGGGACGGTAAGAATTAACAGTCAGTTTTGCTTTGGAGAGAAGAAAATTGACTGCCAAGAGGCCGTCCGTATGGTATCCCAGGCAGCGTTAGACCCTTGGAGATAAGTCGGCTGGAGACCGATGTAATGAATCTCGACGCAATTTGTGTGTTGCATCGTCAATAGGAGGGTGGGTGGGTTACTATTAACTGTCAGTTTTGCGTCGGAGGCAAGAAACTTGACTGATAAGAGAACGTCCATCTGGTGACCGAAGCAGCGTTACCGTTGGAGTTAATTCGGCTGGAGATCGATGTATTGAATCGAAAAGCAAAATGTGTGAGACGGTTACAATTGACTTTCAGTTTTGCGTCGGATTCAAGAAACTGGACTCACAGGAGATCGGCCATGTGGTGACGGAAAAAGCAAAAGACGCTTGGAGATAAGCCGGCTGGAGGACGATACGCAATTTGTGTGTTCCACCGTCATTAAGAGTGTGGGAGGATTACAATTAACTGTCAGTTTTGCTTCGGATTCAAGAAACTGGACTCACAAGAGAATGACCATCTTGTGACCTAAGCAGCAATAGACCCTTGGAGATAAGTCGGCTAGAGATCGATGTATTGAATCGCGACGCAATTTGTGTGTTCCATCGTCATTACGAAGTCTTGTTGCAACCCCTGTCCACAGTACGAGCAGCCCTTAGCGGCTTGCCATCGGAAAAGTGTTCATGACGTCACCTTTTCGCCCTAGATCTTCTTAAATATGTGACTTGTAAGTACTGCATCGTTTCGAGTCAGTACAAGCTTTAATTTTATTCGTGTACTATACACCTAAGTTTTAGTACAGTTAGTCTAATTCTGAAGGTGACGCTCACAGTAGCGTCGAAACCAGGTCAATTTTGACAAAATGTTTGTCACCGAGGGCTTATTTGTTACAATATAATTCTGATACGGTCACTGAACCTTAGTAGCTATGTTCAAAGTTTTACGTTTCTTACCTGCCCAGGTATCTAAGGTTGCTTCTAAATATAAAGAATTAAAAAAGAAAATTCTAAATACAAGGATGGCTATCTATTTTAACAAGCAGTGTGATAAAAGGGGACTTGTCCCGACTTATACAAAAGCCTACATCAATTTTTCTGCATGTAAGAAAAATCCAAAGTCCTTTAGACCTATCATTAAGAATATTATTTGTAATAGGATAAAAGAGCTGTACGCTAAAAAAGACCGTTTTAACGAAGAAGCATACCATTTGCACTTAAATATCACAAAAACTTATCGTGTTAACTATAATTTTAACATTGATGACATGTGGACGCAAATTTACGAACATCTAGATATTTGTAAAATAGGTATAATACATAAACACGAGAAGAAGCTCAGTAATCTTTTTTGTCAGCTTTCTAATGAAAAATGCCCTCAGAATACATTTCAAAAACGCAGTCACATCTTTCATGGAAGAATTTTAAATAAAACCAACTTCATCTTTACTGATAATGGAAAAGTTCTATTAGGAAAAGGACTAAAATACAATGTCAGGCCTAACCTGTCAGACAGAAATGTAAGAGAAAATATGCTTGCCGATTTAAAAATCGGTCTCGATTATAATAAGATAGATAATGCTTCTCAAGCCAGAATGTCGTATGATGTAACCCACATGCTAGAGAAAAATACAGCTACTTTGCCTAATGCTATGCATAACGACAGAATTTTAGTAACTTCCATTGATAATAAACTTAAAACAGCAAATGCTTTAATAACTAAATCTGATAAAGGTTGTTGTCTAGTCATTGCTTATATTTCTGAGTATATTTCTAAAACTGAAAATTTCTTCAGTGAAAGCAACATATCGGAGCTGCATGATGATCCGACTACTAAATTACAGAAAGAAGTAAGGTCAGCCATTAACAATGCAAAATTTCTTATAAAACCTTTCCAAAAGAAACTACTCATCGATATGAACCCTCAGCCCCGTAAACTTTGGTCCCAGTTCAAAATTCATAAACCTAATCATCCAATACGTCCAATCTCCATTAGCATGAATAGCGAATATCACGATTTGGCCCGATTTCTACACGAAACTTTGAAAAAATCCTTCGTTTTCGAAAATAATTATTCTGTTCCCAACAGCCACGTTTTGGTCCAAAATATTAAAAACTTAGTATGCAGTTCAGACACCAAGCTTTTTTCCTTAGATATTAAAAATCTTTATACCAATGTCCCGGTACATGAGACGCTCATCATTGTGGAAGAAAACTTACGTCAATTTAAAAAAAGATCTACCAGATGAACAGATTATTGATTTTATGAATCTCATTAATGTCGTTGTCAAGGACAACAACTTTGAATTCAACGGACAACTGTACCAGCAGTCTGATGGACTCGCTATGGGCAACCCTTTAGCCGGCATCCTCGCTGACATCTTTATCAATTCCTTGGAAAAAAAGCTGTTTAACCGTGTCTCAGCAGCTTCACTAGGTATCCTTTCTTACACAAGATACGTTTATGATATTCTAGTCATCTATAACTGACCTGCCGATAGAATTTATCATATATTTAAACTTTTCAACGACCTCCATGAAAAAATTTCTTTCACTATTGAACTCGAAAACGATAACCGCCAATTAAATTATTTTGACTTGACGCTTACAGTAGAAGACATAACGAACAGCTCCAGCTGCGAAATAAAAACTTTTTTGACTGTATTGATCTTTGATTCAGATTTCCTCATGCAGTTTATCGAAATGTTCTTTTCCTGTCACATCTCTGCTGTATTCTTGAAAGTCATAACTAACGTTTTTACGTTACAAAATGTATCTCTATTCGACCAGATAAATATGTAACTTCATCCTGTTATTATTAATGCTTACGTTATGCCTGAATCAGCTCCATCACAATTTCATTTGTCTAATTTTGAATGTACAGTAGCCTAGTTGTTGCTGCAGCTACCAGATGGCGCTTGTAGCAACACCATGTTTACTTGCCCACACTCTCTAAAGTGGACACCTCGGTCTTGTTGCAACCCCTGTCCACAGTACGAGAAGCCCTTAGCGGCTCGCCATCTGACAAGTGTTCATGACGTCGCCATTCTGGACAAGATCTTTTCTCATATGTGACTTGTAAGTACTGCATCGTATCGAGTCAGTACAAACTTTAATTTTATTAATGTACTAGATATCTAATGTTTTAGTACAGTTAGTCTAATTCTGAAGACGACGCTCACAGTAGCGTCGAAACCATGTCAATTTTGACAAAATGTTTGTGACCGGGGGCTTATTTGTTACAATATAAATTAAAAGTCAGTTTTGCGTCGGAGACAAGAAATTTGAATGCCAAGAGAACAGTCATCTGGTGACCCAGGCAGAGTTAGACCCTTGGAGATAAGTCGGCTGGAGATCGATGTACTGAATCGCGATGCAGTTTGTGTGTTGCATCGTCATTTGGAGGCTGGTTGGGTTTCAATTAACTGTCAGTTTTGCGTCGGAGGCAAGCAACTAGACTGCCAAGAGAATGTCAATCTGGTGACCGAGGCAATGTCAGACCCCAGGAGATAAGTCAGCTGGAGATCGATGTGCTGAATCGCGAAACGATTTGTGTGTTACATCGTCTTATGAGGGTGGGAGGGTTACAATTAACGGCCACTTTTGCGTCCGATTCAAGAAATCTGACTCACAGGAGAACGACCACGTGGTGAACGAGGCAGCTATATACCCTTGATGAGAAGTCGGCTGGAGATCGATGTATCAAATCGCGACGCAATTTGAGTCTTCCGTCGTCAATAGGTGGGTATGAGGATTACAATTAACTGTCAGTTTTGAGTCGGAGACTAAAAACTGGACTGCGAAGAGGTCGTCCATCAGGTGGAAGAGGCAGCGTTAGACCCTTGGAGATAAGTTGGCTGGAGGTTGATGTACAGTATCGCGACGCAATTTGTGTGTTCCATCGTCATTAGGAGAGTGGGAGGCCCGTTTTGAGTCGGAGACAAGAAACTTGACTGCCAAGAGGTCGTACATCTTTTGACGTAGTCAGAGTTAGACCGCTGGAGATAAGTCGACTGGAGATCGATGTATTGAATCGCGACACTCTTTGTGTGTTCCATCGTCTGGTGAGGGTGTGAGGGTTACAATTAATTGCTAGTTTTGTGTCAGATTCAGGAAACCTGACCCACAGGAGAACGACCATCTGGTGACCGAGGCAGCCATAAACCCTTGTCCTCTGGAGATCGATGTATTAAATTATGACCCAATTTGTGTATTCCATTGTCATTTGGAGGGTGGGAGGGTTACAAACAACTTTCAGTTTTGCGTTGGATTCAAGAAACTGCACTCACAGGAGAACGATCAAATGGTGACCAAGGCAGCAATAGACCCTTGGAGATAGGTCGGCTTGAGATCGATGTATTGAATCGCTACACAATTTGGGTGTTCCATCGTCATTAGGACGGTGGGAGGGTAACAAATAACTGACACTTTTGCGAAGGATTAAAAAAACTAGACTCACAGGAGAACGGCCAACTGGTGACTGAGGCAGCGGATATCGCTATCAAATGTAAAGAATATTAATTTTATTAAATTAAGACACTCAATATCAATAATGCTTTTCATTAACCTACAAACTTTTTTAGTTGGATTAATAACAGGAACAATAATGGAAAGATATTGATTATCATATATTTTATTTTTAACGTTTCTTGGTGGTATATTACTTCTATTATTTATATTACAAGAATTGCATCAAATGAAATATTTCAACCTAAATCAATTACCATAATTATTTCCTCAACAATATGGGTATTCATTATATCGACATTAATTATCCTAGATATAGCAACATTTATAGACTTCTTCAAAAATACTGAAACTTTAAATATTGATAATTCAATCAATTACCAAGAAATAACAATATCTTTAGAAAAATTATATAACAGACTAACATTCATTATTACAATAATAATTATTATTTATTTATTTTTAGCACTCTTAGCAGTAGTTAAAATCACTAATATTAACCAGGGGCCTATTCGCAAAATAAGATAATTTACTAATGAATAAACCCTTATGATTAGGACATCCTTTAATTAAAATTATTAATAACTCTTTAGTTGATTTACCTGCACCAACAAATATTTCATTTTGATGAAATTTTGGGTCCCTGCCAGGGTTATGCTTGGTAATTCCAATCGTAACTGGCCTATTTTTAGCTATACATTATACATCAAATATTGAAAAAGCATTTAGTAGTGTAGTACACATCTGCTGAGACGTAAATATTGGTTGAATTATTCGAACTTTACATGCAAATGGAGCATACATATTTTTATTAGTATTCATTTGCATGTAGGACGAGGAATTAACTATGTATCTTATATATAAATACACACCTGAATAATTGGTACAGTAATTCTATTCTTAGTTATAGCAACTGCATTTATAGGATACGTTTTACCTTGAGGTCAAATATCATTTTGAGGTGCGACAGTAATTACTAATTTATTATCAGCAATTCCATACTTAGGAACAGACTTAGTTCAATGGGGGTGGGGAGGATATGCTGTTGATAACTCAACATTAAATTGATTTTTCACATTTCATTTTGTATTACCATTTATTATTGCAGCTATGGTAGCAATTCATTTATTCTTTCTTCACCAAACAGGATCTAATAACCCATTAGGACTAAACGGAGATATTGAAAAAATTCCATTTCATCCATACTTTACTTTCAAGGATTCTATTACATTTGTTCAAAATGGCTCTGAGCACTATGGGACTCAACTGCTGTGGTCATAAGTCCCCTAGAACTTAGAACTACTTAAACCTAACTAACCTAAGGACAGCACACAACACCCAGCCATCACGAGGCAGAGAAAATCCCTGACCCCGCCGGGAATCGAACCCGGGAACCCGGGCGTGGGAAGCGAGAACGCTACCGCACGACCACGAGATGCGGGCTATTACATTTGTATTAATAACATCATTATTAATTATATTATGCTTAATTAACCCTTACCTCCTAGGAGATCCAGATAATTTTGTACCTGCCTATCCATTAGTAACACCAGTTCATATTCAACCAGAATGATATTTCTTATTTGCATATGCAATTCTATGATCAATTCCTAATAAGTTGGGAGGTGTTATTGCATTATTCTTATCAATTAGAATATTAATAATTTTACCATTCTGAGGTATCCAATTCTATCCTATTAATCAGATTTTATTCTGAAACATAGTAGTTGTTGTATGTTTATTAACATGAATTGGTAAACGACCAGTTGAAGAGCCTTACATTATAACATGGCAAATCTTAACAATTATCGACTTTACATACTTCTTAATTAATGTCCATGTTGCAAACGCATGAGGTAAGCTAATGAAGGAATAATAAGTTAATTAGCTTAGGAGAAGCATATGTTTTGAAAACATAAAACTAGAAGTTTAACTCTTCTATTAACTTTTCTTAAAAAAATTCACTAAATAAATGAGATAAATAGAATCTTTAAACCAACAAAGAAAATTAAAAAATTCAAAGATAAAGGTAAAAAACTTTTTCAAGCCAAGTATATTAACTTATCATAATGGAACCGTGGTAATGTACCCCGAACTCAAATAAAGCCAAAGGATATAATAGCAAGCTTAATAAAAAATATAAAATAATAAAAATCACCACCTAACCAAATTAAAGCTAATAATATTCTTATAAAAACAATTCCAGTATACTCAGCTAAAAAAATCAAAGTAAAACCACCTGCACCATATTCAACATTAAAACCTGAAACTAACTCAGATTCACCTTCGGCAAAGTCAAAAGGAGTACGGTTAGTTTCGGCTAAACAAGAAGCAAAACAAGCTAAAGCTAAAGGAAAAGAAATAATAATAAACCAACAATAAAGCTGATAATTCATAAAACCAAACATGTTAAAACTACCAATTAAAATAATTAAAGATAATAAAATCAAAGCCAAACTAACTTCATATGAAATTGTTTGAGCAACAGAACGAAGAGAATGTAACAAACAATAATTTGAATTAGAAGATCAACCAGCGATTATAACAGTATAAACACCTAATCTAGTGCAACTTAAAAAAATAAAAACCCATAAGAAAAAGAACATATATAGGTTAAGTAACGGAAAATTCCTCAAACAGCCAAAGAAATCATTAAATTAAAAACAGGAGAAAAATAATAAAGTAAATATTTAGATATAATAGGAATTGGCTGCTCCTTACAAATCAACTTAATAGCATCACTAAAGGGCTGTGGGATTCCTACAAATCCTACTTTATTTGCACCCTTATAAATCTGAATATAACCTAAAACCTTACACTCCAATAAAGTTAGAAAAGCAACACTAATTAAAACACAAATAACTAATAAAAGAAAATTTAAAATAATCATAAATGAATCATAAATTTTCAAAACTATTTGTAGAAAAATCTACATAAATGAATTCTAAATTCAACACATTAATCTGTCAAAATAGTTAATTAATTATTATTAATCAATATAATAAAAAAATATTTGAACCATATGGTCCTTTCGTACTAATGTGGACAAATAGTCTTAGGATAGAAACCGACCTGCCTCGGGCTGGTCTCAACTCAGATCATGTAAGAATTTAAAAGCCAAACATACCTAACCACTGGGCTCCTGTGCCAAAAATTTTTCTTAATCCAACGAGGTTGCAATCTGCTTTGTCAATATGAGCTCTCAAAAACAATTACACTGTTATCCCTAAGGTAACTTAATCTCATGATCATAAATTATGGATCAAAACAACAAACATAAATCAATGATATAATAATGAAGAATTTATTTATTCTTAATGTCACCCCAACAAAACATCATCATTAAATACAGAAAGACAAACAAGAAACTATACAAAGGTAAAATGTTAAGCTCTATAGGGTCTTCTCGTCCTAAAGAAGAATTTAAGCCTTTTGACAAAAAAGTTAAATTCAAAAATTTATTAAGAGGCAGTTGATTGCTCGTCAATCCATTCATTCCAGCCACTATTAAGAGACTAGTAACTATGCTACCTTTGCACTGTTAAAATACCACGGCTCTTTAAATATCCACTCAGTGAGCAGGCCAAACCTCAAAATATATTCAAGAGGACATGTTTTTGATACACCAGGTGGAAATCAATTTTCCCTCGTTCCTTATAATAAGTTTGCAAGGTAAAACTTTTATACAAATAAATTTACTAATTCTATCATTATTATAAAAATTATAAAATTCAATTAATAATCTTATAAAAAACCGAAATTATTTATAAAATCAAAATAAAAAATAATGAACTAAAACGTAATCTTAAAGATAGCTGGTTTAAAGTTCACTATTACATTTTTAAAAACAAATTATAGGTTATTAACATCAAAGTTTATTCCTTAAAGAATAAATAAGTTGATATTTACACTTAAAAACTTAAATAAAAACAATTAACTTCCGAAAATTAAATTTTTTCTTAAGAAACTAGATATCTTAGGAAACGATTAACATCGCATTACTATAAATATTTTAATAATAATTATGATATATTAACAATACGTTATTTACAAATCAACCCAAATCGAGACAAGTAAAATAAATACTAAATTTTTGATAGACCCTGATACAAAAGGTACAATAATTAAAATCTACTTTAAAAAATTTAAAATAATATTTCATAAAACACTTACATTACTAATAAATTATAATTTAATAAATCATTTCTATAAAATATACTAAGACAAAATCCGACTAAATTATTTATATTGAATTATTAAATAAATAAAAAATAAATAAAATAAATAATCAAGATATCCTGTTTGCACAGAAAAATTTTCGGTGTAAGTGAAACACTTTACTAATAAGTTATACCTTGAACCTCTTCTTAGATACACTTTCCAGTACATCTACTATGTTTGACTTATCTCATCTAAATGGAAGCTACCTTAAAATAATCAAAATAGATTAATCAATAATGAGAGCGATGGGCGATATGTACACATCTCAGAGCCAATATCAGTTAAATTAAATAAATTAAATTACTATCAAATCCACCTTCATTAACAGTATTTCACCATCAAATCCGTTATAAACAAAAATCTATTGTAACCCACCTCTTAACTATAAGCTGCACTTTGACCTGAAATATTTTATAATTATAAATCTTGTGAATTATTACTCTAAAAAGTTTCTCTGATAACGGAGATACACAAACAAATAAGTAGAGTAAATCATGTATTATCAATCACAGGGTAGGTTCTTCCGAATGGAATGAGATACCGCCAAATTCTTTGGGTTTAAAGACCTTAACTAATAGTACCCTGGTAAATATAATTAACATTTAAAATAATAGGGTATCTAATCCTAGTTAACTATTTAAATTTCACAGATTCATAAAAGGTGCTAAAAATAAATTCTAACATTTCACCTTACAAATCTATATTTTAACCCTAATAATATAAAAAACTGTTTTAACCAATAATATTCACTTGTATCAATCGTATAACCGCGGCTGCTGGCACGAATTTGCTGATACTAAATCAATTGCTAAATCCAAAATCACTTGATAATTAAGTCAAATTACTGCAAAAAGAACATTTAGTTTACCAAAACTTTCATATAATACAAAGAAAAACTGAATAAACAAGCAAGAATAAAACGTTTAAGAACAAAAAAACAAATTTAAAACTCAATCAAATTAAGAAAAGATAAAAGATTCAAATATTTAAAGAAAAAAAAAATAACGCAAACACTAACAAAAAAAAAGAAACACACCCCCGAATGACCACAATAACTTCTCTATTGATTATAAATATAGATTAATATGGAATATGTATACCGATAAATGTATTATATTACTTCTTATTTAATCTTTCTTTTCACTAATAATAAAGAAAAATTAAATAATATAATAAACATATTTTATACAATTATGTAAATTAATGTAATATGTTATTAATATAAAATTAACTTTATATTAAGTTAACTTATATATTTAATATTTAAACAATCTAATTATAGATAATTTACTAATTATATTATTATAATTAAATAAATGATTTATATTTATATAATATTTTATATTTAAAGTTATTAATTTTATTATATCCAAATATAATAATATTTCATATTAATTTACATAATTAAGTAAATAAAAATTACCTTCATTAAAAAATTACATAAGAATTAAACTACCTCCTTTAGTATCAAAAACTAACGTGCATCATACACCTTAATGTAAAAAGGTTAGCTAAACAAGCTAATGGGTTCATACCCCATTTATAGAGGTATCAATCCTCTCCATTTTAACGACCAACAACTCTATAAAACGTCTCTTCCTATCGCCATTAATGATAGGAATGATCCTGTCCAATTTCATCAAATTCCTGATATGGAGTTTGAATATGTCTTGAGATCAACTTACTTTCATTTATTCCGCTCCTAACAACAAATAAAAATATAATAATAAATGAGTCACCAATTAAATATTTTTTTCGTCCAAGCAATAGCATCGACAATACCATTATTTTCAATTTTGTTGATTTAAATAAAGAATCCAATAGGATAAGAAACAGAATTTATTCCATCAATAATAATCAGATCTAGATTATTATTAAAGATTGAAGCTGCACCTTTTCATTTCTGATTTCCAGAAGTAATAGGAGCTCCGAGATGAATTAACTGTCTAACATTAATAACATGACAAAAAATTGCTCCAATAATGGTATTATCATATTGTATTCAACTAAGAACTTTCATTTGAACAATTATCATTTTAAGAATCATTATTGGAGCAATAGGAGGTTTAAATCGAATATCACTACGCCAACTTCTAGCATCTTCTTCTATTAGACATTTAGGGTGATTAATTAGATCCCTAACAGTCAGAGAAAACATCTGACAACTATATTTTTTATTTATTCACTACTAAGAATAATCATGGTTTTATTATTTAAACAAATAAACCTATTTTTCATGAACCAAATTTATTCAGCCAGAAATATAAAAACTGAAATTAAATTCATAATATTCTTATCCCTCCTATCTCTAGGTGGTTTACCACCATTTCTTGGATTTCTAACATCTGAATTGGAATACAATCGTTAATAGAAAACAACATAACTATTATAGTTGTATTGACTACAATTACACTTTATTATTACATACATATTAGATTCTCAGCCTTAATCATGTCATACACAGAAAATTTATTATCTATAAGGATAAAGTCTCAAAAATCAAGAATTATTCTTCCTATAACAGTAATAATTTCAGCAATAGGATTGATTTCAACATCAACCTTAATCTCATTATACTAAGGATTTAAGTTGATTAAACTAATAACCTTCAAAGTTATAATTAAAAGAATAATCATTTAGGCCTTAGTAAAATTTTACACCTCTAGAATTGCAGTCTAGAATCATAATTGAATATAAGACCAAAATATGGTAAGAGAGAAAATTTCTCATAAGTAGATTTACAGTCTACCACCTAAAATTCAGCCATCTTACTGCAAAAATGAGTATTCTCAACAACCCATAAGGACATTGGTACTTTATACTTCCTATTTGGAGCATGGGCAGGAATAGTAGGAACATCAATAAGAATACTTATTCGTGCTGAACTTGGTCTATCAAAATCTCTAATTGGAGATGACCAGATTTATAATGTTATTATTACAGCCCACGCATTTGTAATAATTTTCTTTATAGTAATGCCTATTATAATTGGTGGTTTTGGTAATTGACTTGTACCATTAATAATTGGTGCTCCAGATGTTGCATTCCCACGAAGAAATAATGTAGGTTTTTGATTACTACCACCTTCATTAACCCTTCTTCTTACATCTTCTATAGTAGATAACAGTGCTGGTACAGGATCAATAGTTTACCGCCCCATAGCAGGAGCTATTGCACACGGGGGTGCATCTGTAGATCTAGCTATTTTCTCACTCCACTTAGCAGGTGTATCATCTATTCTTGGTGCAGTAAACGTCATTACAACAGCAATTAAAATACGATCAGAAAGTATAACTTTAGATCAAACACCTTTATTTGTTTGATCTGTAGCCATTACAGCTCTTCTTCTCCTTCTTTCACTTCCAGTTTTAGCAGAAGCTATTACCATACTATTAACAGATCGAAATTTAAATACATCATTCTTTGACCCTGAGGGAGGAGGGGACCCAATTCTATAACAACATCTATTCTGATTTTTCGGGCACCCAGATGATTACATTCTAATTCTACCTGGATTTGGCATTCTTTCACACATTGTATTTATTTCACACATTGTATGTCAAGAAAGAGGAAAAATTGAATCATTTGGAACATTAGGTATAATTTATACCATGTTATCAATCGGATTTATTGTATGAGCATATCATATATTTACAGTAGGAATGGATGTTGACACAAGGGCATACTTCACATCAGCAACAATAATTATTGCCATACCTAAAGAAATTAAGGTATTCAGATGACTAGCTACACTATATGGAACTAAATTCAAGTTCAACCCACCATTATTATGAGCTCTAGGATTTATTTTCCTATTCACAATTGGTGGATTAACAGGATTAGTATTAGCAAATTCATCACCTGATATTGTATTACATGGTACATATTATGTAGTAGACCACTTCCATTATGTATTATCTATAGGGGCGTATTCGCAATTATAGGAGGTGTTATTCAATGATACCCATTATTCACAGGATTAACCATAAACAACACATGATTAAAAATCCAATTTACAATTGTATTTATTGGAGTAAACTTAACATTCTTCCCTCATCACTTCTTAGGGTTAGCAGGAATACCACGACGATATTCAGACTACCCAGACGCATATACATCATGAAATGTAGTATCAAGAATTGGATCTATCATTTCCAATGTAGGAATTATTATATTCGTTGTAATTATATGAGAAATAATGGTTACAAACCGAGCAATCATATTTATAGCTAATATAAGAAGATCAACAGAATGGCTACAAAATAACCCACCTACAGAACACAGTTACTCAGAATTACCATTAATCTCTAGATTCTAATATGGCAGATTAGTGCAGTAGATTTAAGATATACAAATAAAGGTTTGGCCTTTTATTAGAAAAATATTCAAATGGCAACATGATCAAATTTAGCCCTTCAAGATGGAGGTTCGCCATTAATGGAGCAACTATCATTCTTTCATGATCATACTATGGTCGTATTATTATTAATTACAGTAATTGTAGGTTATGCCCTAAGTTATATAATATTTATTTCCTATAAAAACCGAAACATACTTCAAGGACATTTAATTGAAACAATCTGAACAGCATTAGCAGCAATTACCCTAATATTTATTGCTTTACCATCATTACGACTATTGTACTTACTTGTTGATTCAGTAGACGCATTAATTACAATCAAAACCATTGGACGACAATGATACTGAAGATACGAATATTCAGACTTTATAGACGTACAATTTAACACTTATATAACACCAGAACAAGATCTAGAAAATGATTAATTTCGACTTCTAGATGTAGATAACCGAACAATTCTCCCAATAAATACAGAAGTACAAGTATTAACAAGAGTATCAGATGTTCTCCACTCATGAGCTGTTCCTGCTCTAGGAGTTAAAATTGATGCAACACCAGGCCGACTAAATCAAGGAACATTTATAATAAACCGACCTGGATTATTCTTCGGACAATGCTCAGAAATCTGTGGAGCAAATTACAGATTTATACCAATTGTAATTGAAAGAACTTCATTAAATTTATTTATCAAGTGATTATCTAAGATAATCTAAGGAGTTAGTTAAAATATATAACATCAGAGTGTCAATCTAAAATAACTAAACAATTAGTACACCTTGAAACATCAGATGACAAAGTAAGTAATGGGCTCTTAAACCAAACAATAGTAAATTAATGACTACTTCTGATGGGGAAATGAAATCTTAATCCCTCAAATATCTCCTCTCATATGATTCTCCTTATTCATTGTATTTTCAGCTACCTTAATCCTATTTAATCAAATAAACTTCTTCTCATTTAGACGTAACCTTATTAAAAGAGCAGAAAAAAGAACAATGGAGATAAAAAAACTTAAATTGAAAATGATAACAAACTTATTCTCAACATTTGATCCATCAACTAACATTTCAATTTATCATAAAATTGAACTAGAACATTTTTAGGACTGTTATTAATCCCATCAATGTTGTGACTTACACCATCACGAATTAATATTATCAGAACTAAACTTAACCTCACACAACGAATTCAGAACACTACTAGGACCAAAATCATTTAATGGAACAACATTCATCTTTATCTCAATTTTTATTATAATACTATTTAATAATTTTATAGGATTATACCCTTACATCTTTACTAGATCAAGACATTTAGCATTAACATTTGCAATCGCCCTACTTATATGATTAAGATTCATATTATTTGGATGAATTAATCATACTAATCATACATTTACACACCTTGTTCCTCTAGGAACGCCACCTGCATTAATATCATTTATAGTATTAATTGAAACAATTACAAATGTCATTCGACCAGGTACACTAGCAGTATGACTAGCAGCAAATATAATTGCAGGACATTTACTATTAACCTTACTAGGAAACACAGGACCATCTCTAGCAATAAACTCAATCTCACTACTAATTTTTGGACAAATACTTCTATTAAATCTAGAATCAGCAGTAGCAATAATTCAAGCTTATGTTTTCTCAATTTTAAAAACTTTATATTCTAGAGAAGTATATTAAACCTATGTTAACAACTCACTCAAATCACCCATTCCACTTATTAGACTATAGACCTTGGCCACTAACAGAAGCAATTGGAGCAATAGTCCTAGTATCAGGATTGCAGACGCAGTTTATGGTTCAACATTCTTTGTAGAAACAGGGTTCCATGCTCTCCGTATAATTATTGGAACAATCTTCTTAACAACATGTCTACTTCGGCACTCAATAAATCAATTCTCACCAAGACACCACATTGGATTTGAAGCGGCAGCAGGATACTGACACTTCATAGACGTAGTATGATTATTCTTATACATCTCTATTTATCGATGATGTAGATAATTGTTTTTCTAGTACAAATAGTACATTTGACTTCCAATCAGAAAGCTTGATATAAATAGAGAAAAACAATCCTAATTCTATTTAGAAAAGTTTTTATTAGATTTATTATTCCAATAATTGTTATAATCCTTGCAACAACATTACCAAAAAAATTAATCAATGATCGAGAAAAAAGATCACCATTTGAATGTGGGTTTGATCCAAAAAGATCAGCATGAATACCATTCTCCCTACGATTTTTCCTAATCGCAGTAATTTTTTTAATTTTTGATGTAGAAATTGCACTAATTCTTCCAATTGTATTTATTATCAAATCCTCAGACATTATAATCTGAACAGTATCAAACAATATTTTTTATTCTAGTCCTATTAGGTGGACTATACCATGAATGAAATCAAGGAGCCTTACAATGAGCAGAATAAAGGGTTGTAGTTAACTGTAACATTTGCGTTGCATTCAAAAAGTATTGATATAATCAATCAACATTGAATAAAATAAGAAGCGAAATATTGCAGTCAGTTTCGACCTGGAAGATTGGTAAATAATATACCCTTATTCTTATTCATTGAAGCCACAAAGAGGCACATTATTGTTAATAATACAATTGAACTATAAAGTTCCAATTAAGGAGATGTAAAGCCAATATGAAAGCTGCTAGCTTTTTATATTAGCGGTTAAACTTCGTTAACATTTCTAAAATTTATATAGTTTAAATAAAACATTACATTTTCAATGTAAAACTAATATATCTATATTTATAAATACCTAAAAGTAAAAATACTTCCTTAACATCTTCAGTGTCATGCTCTAATTATAAGCTATTTAAGTACATGAAAAACATATCACTAAAATAAATATTCAAAATATAAAAGTTAAAAGATAAATCTTGAAATTAGAATCATATCAACCCTGAATATATCCAATTAAATAAATAAAGAATCTACATAAACCTTGGCCACCAAATAATTCACTTCAACCATAATCAAATGATGTCGATGAATAATAACATAACTTTAAAGGAATATATCTAACAAACGTAGTGGAAAGAAAAGGTATAAACCATATAGAACCAGCAAATCTAACAAAAGGAAGCATACTTAGAGAAAACAAATTACGAGAAAAATCAAACTTAGAAATAAGATAACCCAAATAAGCACCTAAAACAACAACTGTAATAGTTAAAAAACTTTAAATAATAAAGTAAAGCAACCATATAAGGAATAGGAAAAATTAACCAAGACAAAAGACTACCACCAAAAACAGCAACAAACAATAAACCAATTACACCAAACGAAATATAATAACCCTTATCATCAAAAGAAAATCTAGAATAAAAATTATTATCCCCAGATATTGAATAATAAAATAAACGAAAAGAGTAAGAAGCAGTTAAACCAGCAGAAAAAATAAAGAAAAATTAAACAATTAATTCATCTTAAACAAACCATTTCAAAAATCAAGTCCTTTGAATAAAAACCTGCTAAAAAAGGTATACCACACAAAGATAAACTAGAAATATTAAAACAAACAGAAGTTAAAGGTATAAAATGAACAATTGAGGCAATAAAATGAATATCCTGAGAATCCTTTAAATTATGAATTATGAACCTGCACACATAAATAATAATGCCTTAAATAAAGCATGGGCTGATAACTGAAAAATGCAAGTTTTGGGTAACCTATAGCCAAAATTCTTATTATTAAACCAAGATGTCTTAAAGTAGAAAGAGCAATAGACTTCTTCAAATCAAATTCAAAATTAGCACCCAATCCAGCCATAAATATAGTTATACAGCCAATTAAAAGTAAAAATCAACCACAATTATAAGTACCTAATATTGGTCTGAAACGAATTAACAAATAACCTCCAGCAGTAACAAGAGTAGAAGAATGAACTAAAGCAGAAACAGGAGTAGGAGCAACCATAGCAGCAGGAAGTCAAGAAGAAAAGGGAATTTGAGCTCTCTTAGCTATACCTGCCTAAACAATTAATATAGTAATAAGCTTTATTTCAAAAGAGTTAGAAATAAAATCATAATAATAAATATAATTCCAACCACCAAAATTTAATATTCAAGCAATAGAAATTAAAATAGCAACATCACCAATACGATTAGAAAGTGCAGTTAATATGCCAGCACTATAAGATTTTACATTTTGGTAATAAATAACTAAACAACAAGAAACCAAACCTAAACCATCTCATCCTAACAAAATTCTAATCAAATTAGAACTAATAATTAAAAAACCTATAGAAAGAATAAATATTAAAACAATAATAATAAAACGATTAATATTTTTTCGCCCAATATATAATCCTCTCTATAATAAATCACCAAAGAAGAATTATGTATAGCAAAAGACATTAAAATAAGAGATATTCAATCCAAAATTAAAGTTATAACAACCATAGAACCATTTAAATTAAAAAGTTCTCACTCAAATAAAACTCTGTAATCAATTATTAAACAATAAATACCTGAAATAAAAATTATAGTTCTAGAAAAGAATAAAGAAAAAAACTCAAAAAACAAGTAGAAAATAAATTCACGGCCTAAGATAAAAAACTTCATATAATTGCACCCACAAAACAATATTTTAAATTAAAATTCTTAAGCAATTTAAACAAAGAAATATTCACCCTTTAAACAAAGAATATTTAAAGGCAATCAATGCAAAAGTAAAAGATGATATTAATGAAAATTACCAAGAGAACAAGTATAAACCCCAGAAAAATAATTCCCATGCTGAGAGTAAGAATATATATATAAAGTATAAACACCTCTAAAAAAATTAAAAAATTAAAGCAAAAAATCTAAAAGAAGATCAAGACATAATTCTATTTTATAATCTAAGTTCACCTACCAAATTTAATGATGGAGGAGCAGCCATATTTGATGATCTTAAAAGGAATCACCATAAAGCCATTCTAGATATCAAATTAATTATACACTTGTTAATTAATAATCTTTGTCTACCTAAACGTTCATAAATAATATTAGATAAACAAAACAATCCAGAAGAACATAAACCATGACCAACCATTAAAGAAAGAGAACCCATACAACCCCACCAATCCACCAATAACTATTCTTATGAGCAACAGAAGAATATGCAATTAAAGACTTTAAATCAACCTGACGAAAACAAATAAATCTAACAATTACCCCACCAGATAAACCTAAAGATAATCAAAAATAATTAAACTTTAAACCCAAATAAAACATAACCTTTATAACACGAAAAATACCATCACCGCCTAACTTCAATAAAACACCAGCAAGAATTATTCTACCTGAAATAGGGGCCTCCTCATGAGCCTTTGGAAGACATAAATGAACAAAAATATTTGCATCTTAAGTAAGAAAGCTAAAATTATAAACAAACAAAACATAAAATAATAAGAACCAAAATCAACCAATAAAGCGAAATATAAAATGTTAGAAAAATCATAAACCTTAAATAAAACCAATAATAAAGGTGATCTAGCAACCAAAGTGTAAAAAATTAAAGAAAGACCAGCCTGTAAAAATTCAGGCTGATAACCTCAACCCAAAATCAAAAGTAAAGTAGGAAATAATCTATCCTCAAAAAAATGTAAAAAGAAAGAAGACTCAATCTAGCAAATGAACAATAAAGCATAATCATTAAAATTAAAACCATAAAGAAAGAAATTAGAATGATGAGAACATAAATAAACTGAACCTCTAGCAGTAATTATTAAAGAACAAATTCAAAAACTCAGCATAATCAAACTAAAAGAAAAATAATTAATACCAAAATAATATCTAATTATATTCAAATCTGCATATGACTGAACACAAATTATAAAAACAAAACTCGACAGAAACATTAAAGAATGAACCAAACATCAACAATCATTCAACAAACAAAGAGGGATCAAAAAAATACTTATAAATAAATACTTTAACATAAAGTTAAACCAAAAGAATTAAGAATATCATTATCATGAGAACGAATTATTGAAACTAAAATAGAAAGACCTAAAGCACCTTTACTAACAGAAAAAAACTAACAAAATAACAGGGAAAAAATAATCACAATCGAACTCACAAACAAATACAATAATTAATATGAATAAAGAAAGAACAATATACTCTACTCTCAGAAGAACCATCAATAAATGATTACATTTAGAGGAAGAAACATAAACACCAGCAAAATAAAACAACAAAGAAGTAAAAACAGAGAATAAAAACATTAGTTTTTATAGTTTAAAAAAACCACCAGTCTTGTAAACCGGAAATAAGCCTAGCCCCAACTTTTAAATCTTCAGAGGTGGGAAGGCGTCCATCATCGGTCCCGAAAACCGATATTTTAAATAAACTAACCTCTTAAATGATTAAAATAATAATTATATCACTATCAAACATAATGAATATTAATTTTACTAAGACACCCAATATTAATAATGCTTCTCATTATCCTACAAACTTTTTTAGTTGGATTAATAACAGGAACAATAATGGAAAGATATTGATTATTTTATATTTTATTTTTAACGTTTTTTGGTGGTATATTAGTTCTATTTATTTATATTTCAAGAATTGAATCAAACGAAATATTTCAACCTAAATCAATTACCATAATTATTACCTTAACAATATGGGTATTCATTATATCGACATTAATTATCCTAGATATAACAATATTTATAGACTTCTTCAAAAATACTGAAACTATAAATATTGATAATTCAATCGATTACCAAGAAATAACAATATCTTTGGAAAAATACATAACAGACCACCATTCATTATTACAATAATAATAAAGATTTATTTATTTTTAACACTATTATCAGTAGTTAAAATCACTAATATTAACCAGGGGCCTATTCATAAAATAAGATAATTTACTAATGAATAAACCCTTACGATTAAGACATCCTTTAATTAAAATTATTAATAACTCTTTAGCTGATTTACCTGCACCAACAAATATTTCATTTTGATGAAATTTTGGGTCCCTGCTAGGGTTATGCTTGGTAATTCAAATCGTAACTGGACTATTTTTAGCTATACATTATACATCAAATATTGAAATAGCATTTAGTAGTGTAGTACACATCTGTCGAGACGTAAACAATGGTTGAATTATTCGAACTTTACAAATAAAAAATGCTCCATTTGCATGTATTCATTTGCATGTAGGATGAGGAATTTACTATGGATCTTATATATACATACACACCTGAATAATTGGTACAGTAGTTTTATTCTTAGTTATAGCAAATGCATTTATAGGATACGTTTTACCTTGAGGTCAAATATCATTTTGAGGTGTGACAGTAATTACTAATTTATTATCAGCAATTCCATACTTAGGAACAGATGTAGTTCAATGGGGGTGGGGAGGATTTGCTGTTGATAACATAACATTAAATCGATTTTTCACATTTCATTTTGTATTACCATTTATTATTGCAGCTATGGCAACAATTCATTTATTCTTTCTTCACCAAACGGGATCTAATAACCAATGAGGACCAAACGGAGATATTGAAAAAATCCATTCATCCATACTTTACTTTCGAGGATTCTATTACATTCGTATTAATAACATCATTATTAATTATATTATGCTTAATTAATCCTTACCTCCTAGAAGATCCAGATAACTTTGTACCTGCCAATCCATTAGTAACACCATTCTACGATCAATTCCTAATAAGTTGGGAGGTGTTATTGCATTATTCTTATCAATTAGAATCTTAATAATTTTACCATTTTACAGTAGAACACCATTCCGAGGTATCCAATTCTATCCTATTAATCAGATTTTTTTCTGAAACATGGTATTTGTTGTATGTTTATTAACATGAATTGGTAAACGACCAGTTGAAGTGCCTTACATTATAACATGGCAAATCTTAAAAATTATCTGCTTTATGTACTTCTTAATTAATGTCCATGTTGCAAACGCATGACATAAGCTAATTAAGTAATAATAAGATAATTAGCTTAGGAAAAGGATATGTTTTGAAAACATAAAACTAGAAGTTTAACTCTTCTATTAACTGTTCTTAAAATATTTCACTAAATAAATGAGGTAAATAAAATCTTCAAACCAACAAAGAAAGCAAAAAATTCGAAGATTCAAGTTAAAAAACTTTTCGAACCAAGTATATTAATTTATCATAAAGGAACTGTGGTTATGTAAACCGAACTCAAGTAAAGTCAAAGGATATAATAGCCATCTTAATAAAAAATATAAAAGAATAAAAATCACCACCTAAAAAAATTAAAGCTAATAATATTCTTATAACACCAATTCTAGTATACTCTGCTGAAAAAAACAAAGTAAAACCACCTGCACCATATTCAATATTAAAACCTGAATCTAACTCAGATTCACCTTTGGCAAAGTCAAAATGAGTACGGTTAGTTTCGGCTAAACAAGAAGCAAAACAAACTAAAGCTAAAGGAAAAGAAATATTAATAAATCAACAATAAAGCTGATAATTCATAAAATCAAACATGTTAAAACTAACAATTAAAATAATCTAGTGCAAAAAAAACTAAAACCCATAAGAAAAAGAAGAAATATAAGTTATGTAAGGGAAAATTACTCAAACAGCCAAAGAAATCATTAAATTAAAAACAGGAGAAAAATAATAATGTAAATAACTAGATATAATAGGAATTAGCTGCTCCTTAAAAATCAACTTAATAGCATCACTAAAGGGCTGTGGGATTCCTACAAACCCTACTTCATTTGGACCCTTACGAATTTGAATATAACCTAAAACCTTACGCTCCAATAAAGTTAGAAAAGCAACACTAATTAAAACACAAATAACTAATAAAAGAAAATTTAAAATAAACATAAATAAATCATACATTATCAATACTATTTGTAGAAAAAATCTACATAAATGAATTCTAAATTCAACACATTAATCTGTCAAAATAGTAAATTAATTATTATTAATCAATATAATAAAAATATTTTAACCATATGGTCCTTTCATACAAATGTGGATTAATAGTCTTAGGATAGAAACCGACCTGGTTCACGCCGGTCTGAACTCAGATCATGTAAGAATTGAAAGGTCGAACAGACCTAATCACTGGGCTCCTACACCCAAAATTTTTCATAATCCAACATCGTGGTCGCAATTTGCTTTGTCGATATGAGCTCTCAAAAACAATTACGCTGTTATCCCTAAGGTAACTTAATCTTATGATCATAAATTATGGATCAAAACAACAAACATAAATCAATGATATAATAATGAAGAGTTTATTTATTCTTCATGTCACCCCAACAAAACATCATTATTAAATATAGAAAAACAAACAAAAAATTATATAAAAGTAAAATGTCAAGCTCTATAGGGTCTTCTCATCCTAAAGAAGATTTTAAGCCTTTTGACTCAAATGTTAAATTCAAAAATTTATTAAGAGGCAGTTGATTTCTCATCAAGTCATTCATTCCAGTAACTAATTAAGAGACTAATGATTATGCTACCTTCGCACGGTCAAATTACTGCGGCTCATTAAAAATCCGCTCAGTGAGCAGGCCAGACATCAAAATATTTTCAAGAGGACATGTTTTTGATAAACAGGCGGAAATCAGTTTTGCCTAGTTCCTTATAATAAGTTTACAAGGTAAAAATTTTATATAAATAAATATACTAATTCTATCATTATTACAAAAATTTTAAAATTAAATTAATAATCTTAATAAAAAAACCTAAAATATTTATAAAATCAAAATAAAAAGTAATGAACTAAAATGTAAACTTAAAGATAGCTGGGTTAAAGCTTACTATTATATTTTTAAAAACAAATTATAGGTTATTAAATTCAAAGCTTATCCCTTAAAGAATAAATAAGTTGATATTTATACTTAAAAAATTAAATAAAAACAATTAACTTCCGAAAATTAAATTTTTTCTTAAGAAACTAGATATCTTAGGAAACGATTAACATCTCATTTCTATAAATAATTTAATAATAATTATGATACATTAACTATAAATTATTTATAAATCAACCCAAATCGAGACAAGTAAAATAAATACTAAAATTTTGATAGACCCTGATACAAAAGGTACAATAAATAAAATCTACTTCAAAAAATTTTAAATAATATTTCATAAAACACTTACATTACCAATAAACTATAATTTAAAAAATCAATTCTACAAAATATACTAAGACCAAATCCAACAAAATTATTTATATTATATAATTAAAGAAACAATAAATAAATATAATAAAATAAATAATCGAGATATTCTGATTTGCACAGAAAAATTTTCAGTGTAAGTGAAACACTTTACTAATAAGTTATATCTTGAACCTCTTCCTAGATACACTCTCCAGTACATATACTATGTTATGACTTATCTCATCTAAATTGAAGCTACCTTGAAATAATCAAAATAGAATAATCAATAATGAGAGCCAAGGGCAATGTGTACACACCTACGAGCCAATATCAGTTAAATTAAATTAATTAAATTACTATCAACTCTGCTTCATTAACAGTATTTCACCATCAAATCTGTTATAAACAAAAATCTATTGTAACCCACCTCCTCTTAACTATAAGCTTCACCTTGACCTGAAATATTTTATAATTATAAATCTTGAGAATTATAGCTCTAAAAATATACTCTGATAACGGAGATATACCATCAAATAAATTAAGTAGAGTAAATCGTGTATTATCAATCACGGGGTAGGTTCCTCTGAATGGAATGAGATTCCCCCAAATTCTATGGGTTTAAAGACTTTAACTAATAGTACCCTGGTAAATATAATTAACATTTAAAAATGGTTCAAATGGCTCTGAGCATTATGGGACTTAACATCTATATTCATCAGTCCCCTAGAACTTAGAACTACTTAAACCTAACTAACCTAAGGACATCACACAACACCCAATCATCACAAGGCAGAGAAAATCCCTGACCCCACCGAGAATCGAACCCGGGCATGGGAAGCGAGAATGCTACCGCACGACCACGAGCTGTGGACTTAACATTTTAAATAATAGGGTATCTAATCCTAGTTCGTTATTTAAATTTCACAGATTCATAAAAAGAGCTACAAATAAATTGTAACAGATCACCTTACAAATTTATATTTTAACCCTAATAATATAAACAACTGTTTTAACCAATAATATTCACTTGTATCAATCGTATAACCGCGGCTGCTAGCACGAATTATGCCGATACTAAATCAATTGCTAACTCCAAAATCTCTTCATACTTAAATCAAATTACTGCAAAAAGAACAATTAGTTTAACAAAACTTACATATAATACAAAGAAAAAGTGAATAAACAAGTAAGAATAAAACTATTAATAACCAAAAATAACAAATTTAAAAATTAATCAAATTAAGAAAAATTTAAAAAAAGATTCAAATATTTAAAGAAAAAAAAGAAAAAAACACAAACACTAACAAAAAAAAGAAACGCACCCCTGAATGACCACAACTACTTCTCTATTGTATATAAATAAAGATTAATATGGAACATGTATACCAATAAATGTATTATATTCTTTCTTATTTAATCTTTCTTTTCACTAATAATAAAGAAAAATTAAATAATATAATAAACATATTTTATACAATTATGTAAATTAATGTAATATGTTATTAATATAAAATTAACTTATATATTTAATAGTTAAACAATCTAATTATAGGTAATTTACTAATTAGATTATTATAAATAATTATTTATATTAATATAATATTTTTATTCAAAGTTATTAATTTTATTTATTATATCCAATTATAATAATATTTAATATTAATTTACATACTATTATATATATTTTTATATAATAACCTATTTTAAGCTAAAACATAAGTAGCTATAATCCTCGGTAAATAAATGTATTAAAATAATCACTTAATAATAGTAAAATAAACTTATAAGTATTTATATTTAATTAAATGTAATATATTAATATAAATTATATATATATATATATATATATATATATATATATATATATATATATATGCACACACTCCTGGAAATGGAAAAAAGAACACATTGACACCAGTGTGTCAGACCCACCATACTTGCTCCGGACACTGCGAGAGGGCTGTACAAGCAATGATCACACGCACGGCACAGCGGACACACCAGGAACCACGGTGTTGGCCGTCGAATGGCGCTAGCTGCGCAGCATTTGTGCGCCGCCGCCGTCAGTGTCAGCCAGTTTGCCGTGGCATACGGAGCTCCATCGCAGTCTTTAACACTGGTAGCATGCCGCGACAGCGTGGACGTGAACCGTATGTGCAGTTGACGGACTTTGAGCGAGGGCGTATAGTGGGCATGCGGGAGGCCGGGTGGACGTACCGCCGAATTGCTCAACACGTGGGGTGTGAGGTCTCCACAGTACATCGATGTTGTCGCCAGTGGTCGGCGGAATGTACACGTGCCCGTCGACCTGGGACCGGACCGCAGCGACGCACCGATGCACGCCAAGACTGTAGGATCCTACGCAGTGCCATAGGGGACCGCACCGCCACTTCCCAGCAAATTAGGGACACTGTTGCTCCTGGGGTATCGGCGAGGACCATTCACAACCGTCTCCATGAAGCTGGGCTACGGTCCCGCACACCGTTAGTCCGTCTTCCGCTCACGCCCCAACATCGTGCAGCCCGCCTCCAGTGGTGTCGCGACAGGCGTGAATGGAGGGACGAATGGAGACGTGTCGTCTTCAGCGATGAGAGTCGCTTCTGCCTTGGTGCCAATGATGGTCGTATGCGTGTTTGGCGCCGTGCAGGTGAGCGCCACAATCAGGACTGCATACGACCGAGGCACACAGGGCCAACACCCGGCATCATGGTGTGGGGAGCGATCTCCTACACTGGCCGTACACCACTGGTGATCGTCGAGGGGACACTGAATAGTGCACGGTACATCCAAACCGTCATCGAACCCATCGTTCTACCATTCCTAGACCGGCAAGGGAACTTGCTGTTCCAACAGGACAATGCACGTCCACATGTATCCCGTGCCACCCAACGTGCTCTAGAAGGTGTAAGTCAACTACCCTGGCCAGTAAGATCTCCGGATCTGTCCCCCACTGAGCATGTTTGGGACTGGATGAAGCGTCGTCTCACGCGGTCTGCACGTCCAGCACGAACGCTGGTCCAACTGAGGCGCCAGGTGGAAATGGCATGGCAAGCCGTTCCACAGGACTACATCCAGCATCTCTACGATCGTCTCCATGGGAGAATAGCAGCCTGCATTGCTGCGAAAGGTGGATATATACTGTACTAGTGCCGACATTGTGCATGCTCTGTTGCCTGTGTCTATGTGCCTGTGGTTCTGTCAGTGTGATCATGTGATGTATCTGACTCCAGGAATGTGTCAATAAAGTTTCCCCTTCCTGGGACAATGAATTCACGGTGTTCTTATTTCAATTTCCAGGAGTGGATATATATATATATATATATATATATATATATATATATATATATATATAAAGAAACAAAAAAATTAACCGAATCGAGATAAATTAATTCAAAATAACCAAAATAATACGTAACCAAATTTAAAAAAAAACTATTAATTTGTATATTAAATAAATGAAGTGCCTGAATAATGGGTTACCTTGATAGGGTGAATTAAGTAAATATAAATTACCTTTATTAAAAGAATTACATAAGATAGAATTAAACTATCTCCTTTAGTATCAAAAACTAACTTGCATCACACACCTTAATGTAAAAAGGTAAGCTAACCAAGCTAATGGGTTCATACCCCACTTATAGAGGTATCAATCCTCACCTTCTTAATGACAAACAACACTACAATACTTCTCTTCCTATCTACATTAATGATGGGAACGATCCTGTCCATTTCATCAAATTCCTGATTTGGAGTTTGAATAGGGCTTGAGATCAACTTACTTTCATTTATTCCGCTCCTAACAACAAATAAAAATATAATAATAAATGAGCATCGACAATACTATTATTTTCAATTTTGTTGATTCAAATAAAGTATCCAATAGGATATCAATAATAATCAGATCTAGATTATTATTAGAGATTGGAGCTGCACCTATTCATTTCTGATTTCCAGAAGTAGTTGGACCTCTGAGACGAAATAACTGTCTAACATTAATAACATGACAAAAAATTGCTCCAATAATGGTATTATCATATTGTATTCAACTAAGAACTTTCATTTGAACAATTATCATTTTAAGAATCATTATTGGAGCAATAGGAGGTTTAAATCGAACATCTCTACGCCAACTTCTAGCATATTCTTCAATTAGACATTTAGGGTGAATAATTAGATCCCTAACAGTCAGGGAAAACATCTGACAACTATATTTTTTATTTATTCACTACTAAGAATAATCATGGTTTTATTATTTAAGCAAATGAACCTATTTTTCATTAACCAAATTTATTCAGCCAGAAATATAAAAACTGAAATTAAATTCATAATATTCTTATCTCTCCTATCTCTAGGTGGTTTACCACCATTTCTTGTATTTCTACCATCTGAATTGTAATACAATTGTTAATAGAAAACAACATAACTATTATTACTATTATAGTTGTATTAACTACAATTACACTTTATTATTACATACATATTAGATTCTCAGCCTTAATTATGTCATACACAGAAAATTTATTATCTATAAGGATAAAGTCTCAAAAATCAAGAATTATTCTTCCTATAACAGTAATAATTTCAGCAATAGGATTGATTTCAACATCAACCTTAATCTCATTATACTAAGGACTTAAGTTGATTAAACTAATAACCTTCAAAGTTATAATTAAAAGAATAATCATTTAGGCCTTAGTAAAATTTTACACCTCTAGAATTGCAGTCTAGAATCATAATTGAATATAAAACCAAAATATGGTAAGAGAGAAAATATCTCATAAGTAGATTTACAGTCTACCACCTAAAATTCAGCCATCTTACTGCAAAAATGAGTATTCTCAACAACCCATAAGGACATTGGTACTTTATACTTCCAATTTGGAGCGTGGGAAGGAATAGTAGGAACATCAATATGAATACTTATTCGTGCTGAACATGGTCTACCAAGATCTCTAATTGGACATGACCAGATTTATAACGTTATTATTACAGCCCACGCATTTGTAATAATTTCCTTTATTGTAATGCCTATTATAATTGGTGGATTTGGTAATTGACTTGTACCATTAATAATTGGTGCTCCAGATGTTGCATTCCCACGAAGAAATAATGTAAGTTTTTGATTACTACCACCTTCATTAACCCTTCTTCTTACATCTTCTATAGTAGATAACGGTGCTGGTACAGGATGAATAGTTTACCACCCCTCTAGCAGGAGCTATTGCACGTGGGGGTGCATCTGTAGATCTAGCTATTTTCTCACTCCACTTAGCAGGTGTATCATCTATTCTTGGTGCAGTAAACGTCATTACAACAGCAATTAATATACGATCAGAAAGTATAACTTTAGATCAAACACCTTTATTTGTTTGATCTGTAGCTATTACAGCCCTTCTTCTCCTTCTTTCACTTCCAGCTTTAGCAGAAGCTATTACCATACTATTAACAGATCGAAATTTAAATTGACCCTGAGGGGGCCGGCTGCGGTGGTCTCGCGGTTCTAGGCACGCAGTCCGGAACCGTGCAACTGCTACGGTCGCAGGTTCAAATCCTGCCTTGGGCATGGATGTGTGTGATGTCCTTAGGTTGGTTAGGTTTAAGTAGTTCTAAGTTGTAGGGGACTGATGACCACAGCAGTTGAGTCCCATAGTGCTCAGAGTCATTGAACCATTTTTTTTACCCTGAGAGAGGAGGGGACCCAATTCTATACCAACACCTCTTCTGATATTTCAGGCACCCAGATGATTACATTCTAATTCTACCCGGATTTGGTATTGTTTCACACACTGTATTTATTTCACACATTGTATGTCAAGAAAGAGGAAAAACTGAATCATTTGGAACATTAGGTATAATTTACGCGATGTTATCAATTTAATTAAATTTAAATACTTCAAAGTTTATTTTACTATTTTTAAGTGACTATTTTAATACATTTATTTAATGAGGATGATAGCTACTTATGTTTTTAGCTTAAAATAGGTTATTATATTATAATATATATAATAAAATATAAATTAATATTAAATATAATTATAATTGGATATAATAAATAAAATTAATAACTTTAAATAGAAAATATTATATTAATATAAATAATTATTTTAATTATAATAATATAATTAGATTGTTTAACTATTAAACAATACCTGGAGATAAGTTGGCAGGAGACTGAAGTATTGAATTGCAATGCAATTTGTATAATCCATTGTCATTAGGAGGGTGGGAGGGTTAGAATTAACTGTTAGTTTTGCGCCGGATTCAACAAACTGGATTCACAGGAGAACGACCATGTGATGACCGAGGCAGCGTTAGACCCTTGGTAATAAGTCGGCTGGAGATAGATGTATTGATCGCGATGCACTTTGTGTGTTCCAGCATCTAAAGGGGGTGGGAGGGTTACAATTAACTGCCAGTTTTGCGTCCGATTCAAGAAACCTGACTCACAGGAAAACGACCATCTGGTGACCAAAGCAGCTATAGGCCGTTGGAGATAAGTCGGCTGGAGATCGGTGCATTAAATCGCGACGCAATTTGAGTCTTCAATCTTCTATAGGACAGTGTGAATATCACAACTAACTGTCATGTTTTGAGTCAGAGACTGGAAACTTGACTTCCAAGAGGTCATCCATCAGGTGACAGAGGCAGTGTTAGTCCCTTCGAGATACGTTGGCTGGAGGGTGAAGTACTGAATCGCGATGCAATTCGTCTGTTCCATTGTCATTAGGAGTGTAGGAGCGTTACAATTAACTATCAGTTTTGCATCGGATTCAAGAAACTAGGCTCACAGGAGAACAACCATCAGGTGACCGAGACAGCAACAGGCCCTTGGAGATTAGTCGGTTGGAGACCGATGTATTGAATCGCTACGCAATTTGTGTGTTCCTCTGTCATTAGGAGGGTGGGAGGTTTACAATTAACTGTCGGTTTTGCGTCGAATTCACGAAACTGGACTTAAAGGTGAACGACAATCTGGTGACCGAGGCAGCAATAGAACCTTGGAGCTAAGTCGGCTGAAGATCGATGTATTGAATCGCGACACAATTTGTGTATTCCATCGTCATTAGGAGGGGAGGGGGAGGGTTACAATTAACTGTCAGTTTTGCGTCGGATTCAAGAAACTAGACTCACAGAAGAACGACAATCTGGTGACCGAGACAGCTATAGGCCCTTGGAGGTACGTCGACTGGAGGCTGATGTACTGAATCGCGACGCAAATTGTGTTTTCCAATGTCATTAGGTGCGTGGGAGGGTTACATCTAAGTGTCTGTTTTGCGTCGGATTCAAGAAACTGGTCTCACAGGAGAACGACCATCTGGTCACCGAGGTAGCAATGGCACCTGGGAGATAAGTCGGCTGGAGACTGACGTATTAAATCGCAACGCAAATTGTGTGTTACATCGTCATTAGGAGGGTGGGAAGGTTACAATTAACATTCAGTTTTGCGTCGGATTAAATAAACTAAACTCACAAGTGAACAGCCATCTGGTGACCGAGGCAGCATTAGATACTTGGAGAAACGTTGGATGGAGATCGATGTATTGAATCAAGACGCAATTTCTGTGTTGCATCGACAATAAGAGGGTGGGAGGGTTACGATTAACTGTCAGTTTTGCATCGGATACACAAAACTGGACTCACAGGTGAACGAGCATTTGGAGACCAAGGGGCCAACAGACCTTTGGAGATAAGTCCGCTAGCGACTGGTGTAATGAAACACGACGCAATTTGTTTCCTACATCCTCATGAAGATGGTGGGAGTGTTACACTTACGTGTCAGTAATGCGTCGGATTCAAGAAACTGGACTCACAGGAGAACGACAAGGTGGTGACAGAGGCAGCAATAGACCAGTGCAGATAAGTCGGCTGGAGAGCGATGTATTGAATTGCGTCACAATTTGTTGTTCCATCGTCATTAGTAGTGTTAGAGGGTTACAAATAACTGCCAGTTTCGCGTCAGATTCAAAAAACTAGACTCACAGGAGAACAACAATCTGGTGACCGAGGCAGCTATAGACTCTTGGGGGTACGTCGGCTGGAGGCTTACGTATTGAATCGCGACGCAATTTGTGCATTCCATCGTCATTAGGAGCGTGGGAGAGTTACAATTAAGTGCCTGTATTGCGTCGGATTCAACAAACTGGTCTCACAGGAGAACGACCATCTTGTGACCTAGGCAGCAATGGCACTTTGGAGATAAGTCGGCTGGAGACCGACGTATTGAATCGCGACGCAAATTGTGTTACATTGTCATTATGAGGGTGGGAAGGTTCCAATTAACTGTCAGTTTTGCGTCAGAATCAAGAACCTAGACTCACAGGAGAACGACCATTTGGAGATGGAGGCAGCAATAGACCCATGGAGATAAGTCAGCAGGAGATCAACGTATTGAATAGTGACGCAAATTTGTGTGTTGCATCGTCATTTGGAGGGTGGGTGGGTTTCAATTAACTGTCAGTTTTGCATCGGATACAAAAAACTGGATTCACAGGTGAACGATCATCTGGTAACCGAGGCAGCAATAGGCCCTTGGAGAAAAGTCCGCTAGAGGCTGATGTAATGGAACGCGACGCAATTAGTGTGTTTCATCGTGATTACGAAGGTTGGTAGGGTTACACCTATCTATCAGTTTTTCCTCGGAGACAAGTATCTTTAGTTACAGTAGAGCGTCCATACGGAGACCGAGACTTTGTTAGAGCCTTCGAAATAAGTTGGCTGGAGACCGATGTATTGAATCGCGACGCAATTTGTGTGTTGCATCGTCATTAGGAGGGTGAGTGAGGTACAATTAACTGTCAGTTTTGCGAAGAAGACAAGAAACTTGACTGCCAAGAGAACGTAGTTCTGACTGAGGCAGCGTTAGACCGTTGGAGTTAAGTTAGATGGACACTGATATATGGAATCGCGACGCAACCTGAGTGTTCTATCGTCATTAGGAGCGTGGGAGGGTTACAATTAACTGTCAGTTTTTTGTCGTATTCAAGAAACTGGCCCCACACGACAACGACCATCTGGTGACTGAGGCAGCAATAGACCCTTGGAGATAATTCTGCTGGAGATCGATGTATTGAATCGTGGCCCAATTTTTGTGTTCCATCGTCATTAGGAGGGTGAGAAGGTAAGGAGGGTAAGTGTCAGTTTTGCTTCGGATTCAAGAAACTGGACTCACAGGAGTACGACTATCTGGTGACTGAGGCAGCAATGGAACCTTGGAGATAAGTCGGCTGGAGTCCGATGTATTGTATCGCGGCGCAATTACTAGGTTCCATTGTCATTAGGAGTGTAGGAGGGTTACAATTAACTGTCAACTTTGCGTCGGATTCAAGAAACTAAATTCACAGGAGAAAAGGCATCTGGTGACCGAAGTGGCAATAGACCTTTGGAGGTAAGTCGGCTGGAGACTGATTTATTGAAGCGCCACGCAATTTGGGTGTTGCGTAGTCATAAGGATGGTGGGAGGGTTACAATTAACAGTGACCGAGGCAGCAGTAGGCCCTTGGAGATCAGACGGTTGGAGACAGATATATTGAATCGCACGCAATCTTGGATTGCCTCCTCATTAGGAGGGTGTGTGGGATACAGTTAACTGTCAGTTTTGCGTCGGAGACAAGAAACTTTACTGCCAAGAGAAGGTCTATCTGGTGACCTCGGCAGCCTTAGTCCCTTGGAGATGTTAGCTGGACACCGATGTATTGAATCGCGACGCAATTTGTGTGTTCCATCGTCATTAGGAGAGTGGGAGTGTTGGAATTAACTGTCAGTTCTGCGTTGGAAATAAGATACTTTACTTGGAGGAGAACGTCTATGCGGTGACCGTGGTAGCGTTATACCCTTGGAGAAAAGTCTGCTTGGGTCTAATGTAGTGAGTCGCGACGCAATTTGTGTGTACCATCCTCTTTACGACAGTCAATTTTGGGTCGGATACAAGGAACTAGACTCCTAAGAGATCTGGTGCCTGAGCTATCTTTAGACTCTTCGAGATAAGTTAGCTGGACACTGATGTAATGAAACGCGACGCAATTTGAGTGTTGCATCCTCATTATGAAAGTGGGAGGGTTACACTTATCTCTCAGTTTTGCGTCGAATACAAGAAACTTGATTCCCAAGAGGTCGTCCATCAGGTGACTGTGGCATCGTTAGACCCTTGGAGATCTGTTTTCAGGAGGCTGATGTATTGAATTGCAACGCAATTTGTGTTTTCAATCGTCATCAGGAGAGTGGGAGGATTGCAATTAACTATCAGTTTTGCTTCGGGTTCAAGAAACTAGACTCACAGGAAACAACCATCTGGTGACCGAGACAGCAACAGGCCCTTGGAGATTAGTTGGTTGGAGACCAATGTATTTAATCGTGACGCAATTTGTAGGTTCCATTGTCAATACCAGGATGGGATGCTAAGAAGTAACTGACAGGTTTGCGTAGGAAATAAGAAACGTTACTTACAGGAGAACAGCCATAGGGTGTCAGTGGCAACGTTAGACCCTTATATCGAGTATAGATTTAAGTGTCAGAAAGTCGTTTCTGAAAGTATTTGTATGGAGTGTAGCCATGTCTGGAAGTGAAACATGGACAATAAATAGTTTGGACAAGTAGAGAATAGAAGCTTTCGAAATGTGGTGCTACAGAAAAATGCTGATGTTAGATGGGTAGATCACGTAACTACTGAGGAGGTATGGAATAGGATTGGGGAGAAGAGAAGTTTGTGGCACAACTTGACCAGAAGAAGGGATCGGTTGGTAGGACATATCCTGAGGCATCAAGGGATCACAAATTTAGCATTGGAGGGCAGCGTGGAGGGTAAAAATCGTAGAGGGAGACCAAGAGATGAATACACTAAGCAGATTCAGAAGGATGTAGGTTGCAGTAGGTACTGGGAGATGAAGAAGCTTGCACAGGATAGAGTAGCATGGAGAGCTGCATCAAACCAGTCTCAGGACTGAAGACCACAACAACAACAACAACAACATCTACTCTGTGCATCAGGTTGGGGTGTAGGAAAGTGGCCCAAACTGAGAATGCAGGATCTGTTGCGGAAGTGAGAAGGAGTGAAAACAGTCATCTATTTGCCCCGAAAAACTGGTCTGAAAAATGTGCAGAACACAAGTAATCAGAATGGTTCGAGAAAGAAGAGTTCCTCATCAGGTTGACAGTTGTTGGCCACAAAGTCATACTCTGGAGACAACTTCCAGCACAACTTGGTACCACCTAAAGTGACCTATTGTCTAAGACAGGAATGGCTTAGAAAATGAAAAGTCTGCATGAAACCACATGTAAAACACCAGCAACGAACATAGACCATATTCGCCAAGGCCCGACTACTCCTACTGGATGTACATGTGGCATTCTAAAATGTTTTGAATTCTTTTTCCCAGATGACATTCTTCATTTGTCATTTGTGTAACAACTGTTGGTGTTCAATACTCCCGGTATGCAATCAATCAAATTCTCATGTAAGAGTTGCTACAATTTTCTTTTGGGTACTTATTCCATAGTGTTCCCGGTGGCTGAAAAATATGTATTGATGTCCTTTTTGTTTGCGAACCTATGCAATATGAGTTTTTTTTACTTAATACAATGGAAAGACTGTGTAAACCATGAGATGTATTTTTCCTTAACTTTCCAACAATAAAGGGTTTATAATTGTACCATTGTCTCTCTTTCAGTCATTTTATGGCCAAATCTAAATGTGGTGGTCCGAATAGATGCGAGGGTTTGAAATTAGTACAGTATTCTACTGCTTCCTGCACTGAGCTTCTTATCTTTCATCAGAATGAAAAATGCCTAACAAGATCCAGGTGCAAAGACGTGTGATCAGAGTTCCATAAGATGAAACTGTTCAATACCGATGTGTCATTATTATTGTGCATTATATGTACATTATATGTAGATACCTATTATCAATCACTCTTCTAATGTACTTCAATCCCTTTAAATGATGTACTTCAAATTTTTTCCATATACTGTTTACTTCGGTTATCTTCATTTCAGCCATGATTAGCACACATGTATTCCACATTATATCATAGAAACCCTCATTTCATCTACTTCGAGACCCCCTCTCCTCCACTGACACTTCTCCCCATGCTTCCATGACCCTACACTGAGATCCATAAAGCTGGGCTACAATGGTTCCATATAACTACTGAGAAGCCAAAAAGAAAATGAAGAAAGCAATTCCATTGTCTCTGGTACACATTAAGGCTAATCTCAGGGACTATTCAAGGGATTTTGATACAATTTTTACAACCAGATTCACTGTTTCACAAGGAATGTTTCACATGTAATTTATAAATGCTTCACCCAAGCTGGCTGTATTATGATGAACTGTAGTTCTTACTGCACTGTTCTGTGTATGTGTACTGGTAGAAAACTATGGACATCCTATCAGTTTAACAGGAGACAGCTTATTAAATCATTCATTTGCCACTGAGATTCTAGTAATATGTCTGTCTACAGAAAGTGACAGTGGGTGTTGAAATATGTCATGACCTATTAGATATGCCATTGTTCTGATTTTCTCACCATTGTTTAGACACCAGTGAGCTTTGAAAAATGTGGAAAATAAAAAATAAGAGCCATAACATCCCTGACTCTGGCAGCAATGTGAACTAAGCACACTCAGCGTCTCCATGCACTATATATACTGCAATCAATTTCCCAACAAATTGATTAACTGAATAAATAAACTATATTCCAAACACTGCCTTGGGATATTATTATTATTATTATTATATTATATGTGCAATTATATAGATCCTCGCATGAATATTCCCCTTCAGTTACTTCCTTAATGAGTTATAAATAAATTCTCTGTTATGCAATTCAGATTCTTCTTAATAAATAATATTTCACTCTGCCCAGCCATGGAGCTCTAATGTGTGATGATGTGCACAAACTTTCCCTCCAGACTTATCCAGGCCTTCCAGTCACAGCCTACAAGCATCCCTGTCTCTACAGCCTACAAGCATCCCTGTCTCTACCACACATCTCACGAAGTCACCTCCCAAACACCCATGCCAGCCTGTGTGTTTCTCCTATCTCACCTCTCTACACAGACTCCAGCAGATAACTCTCTCAGCTGATCTGTCACACACTCTCTGGGTCTCACATCCTGCCAGATCCAACTTTGCACATTTCCTTGTCTCTCCCAGTAATTTCCAGTATACGTTAATGCTGCTACCCGAGTGACCCTCAGCCTTTTTAATGACTTGTGCATTAAAAATTGGTATCTGTCTGTCATAAGTCTAAAATTGCATTATTTGAAAATATATAATAAAATATGTTACAATTTGTGGCTTCCGATTCGTGTTAGTCTGCAAGATTGACTATCAGATCACAGTAGTAACTGTAGATACACTACTTTATCAAAAGGATCTGGATGCCGCCAAGTAAGATGGAACAGACCACTAGAATTCCTGAGAGCTGGGCCCTCCAGCATAAAAGGAGGCGTGTTGTACTGTGTTGGAAGCAGAGAAGCAGAGTGGGTCGATCAGTGAGTTCCGTAACATCGAGTGTGAACTGAACTTTGGATGTGACACGCGTAGCAAACACGTTAGATGCGCTCCAACACTTCTAAAGCTGTCAAAGTCAGCTATCAGTGATATACAATGGCTTAGCAGCTCCTCAAAACCCACATATTTCTGTTGAAAACACTACACTACTGTCAAGGTGTTGTGAACGGTGGCCCCGACAGGCAGTGGACATCTGGGAACAAGTGACTCGGAGGGACTATTCGTGCCACACCCTACGATCAGAAGGAAGTGTTTTGGGACAGGCAAATGACCAGAGATCGCTGCGTATCATCACATGTAGTGTCGACATTTATGTACAGACGAATCAATATTATATGTACAGATAAATCGACGTAACAATATGCAAATACTTTTTGTGGTTAGGATGAGATCCCCTCAGTGCACTTTATAAAACACTAAATGTGGAAGTATATGAACATATCTGACAGCATCATGTATTGTGTACAGTAAAAGAACAGTTCAGCAACAATAAATGATTGTATTGCAACGACAGTGAAACCGTCATAAAGCAGCATTAGTGAGGCAAGTGTCTGTGAACAATAAAATTCCTGAAGTGTACTTACCTGCCCCGAATCCTGACCTGAATGCAACAGAACACCTTTGGGACGAGTTACGAGGGTGACTTCTCACCATATTCTTTGTCTGGCATCCCTAGTTTCTCCAGTTTCCGCTCTCGAGGAAGAACGGGAATTGTTCCGTAGAGATTCAGACAACAACTAAAGACAACAGATCACAGTCCTTGGATTAATGGCCAGATATGGTTTAGCAAACTGCCAAGTACTATAAGATGCCAAAGAGGTCACGTATTCAAAAGGGAATTAAAATCATTCTTAACTCTCAAATGTTTGTACTCAATGAATGAATACTGATATTAAAATGTAGCTATTCTTAAATATATGCCTAACTCTTCTATCTATACAACGGAAAATCCAGGATGGAATGTAACAATACCAGAGAAGGAAAGTTGCTACTCAGCATATAGTGGAGATGCTGAGTCGCGATAGGAAGGAAAAAAATATAGAGGGCAGGGCTACCTGTGAAACCAGTCATGTGATTTACTAGGTAAGCTGCAACCACTGTGCTGCATCCTGTGTAGACATGACAACCAACAAGCTGCCTGTCCGCACGAACGGCCACCGACAAATTGTGGCCAAAAAACAAGTGGACCACCCTGTTGCTGAACACGCTGCCAAACATGATATCCCTCATCTCAATGACTGCTTCACAGCCTGTGCCATATGGATCCTTGCCCCCAACACCAGCTTTATATGAATTCCGCAGGTGGGAACTTTCCCTGCAATATGTCCTACGTTCCTGTAACCCTCCTGGCCTCAACCTTTGTTAGTCACTGTCCTCACCCATCCAGCCCCCTCCCTGTTCCCATTTCAGCACTACACAGCTGTCATTTCACCCCCACACCCAGTCATTCAATTTCTTTTTTTTGTCTCCTTTCCGCTACTTACCCCCTACACCTTCTCTCCTGCCCTCCGTCTAAACTGCAACACTTCGCTGTCCGCCACTCCCACCATACTATCCATCCTCCTCCTCCTCCCCACCCAGCCTCCTCCTTACCCCCACCCAGTCGCCACTCCCATCATGCACTGGTGCTGCTGCTCGCACTGTGATTTCAGTTCTCTGAGACTGCAGACGTGTGTGCACGCTGCGTTTGCACGAGTGTGTGTGTGCGTGTGTGTATGTATGTCTACTGCTGACAAAGGCCTTAATGGCCGAAAGCTATAATTGTGTGAATCTTTTTGTTGTGCCTATTGCGACTCAGCACCTCCACTATATGGTGAGTAGCAACTTTCCTTCTCTGGTATTCTTCTATTATATGATGTACTATTCTGAGGTGATTGTAACATATATTATTTTTGTAACAACATGCTGTAAATTTAAATACCTATACTATGTAACAACCGTGTGTTGCATTATGAAGTACCGAAACATATATTGCCAAGCGCATCACACATAAGTGGCTTCTTGTAATTCCTGTTGTTTGCACAAAAAGTGTATAAAAATGCTATTGTAGTGCTGGCAGAAGAGCCAACACCGTGATACTAGAGGAGGCTGAAATTCACGCGTTTTAGCTCACGCAGGCTGGCATGAGGAGGGAAGAACTATACTGACGTGAGGTCTGGAACATGACAAGGAATTAGAATTCAGAAAGCGGACGTAGCTAGTTTGGTACTGAACTTTAATCCATTAATGATCAACGTCGCTCCTGACGGTACATGATTCACAATATTATCTGTTAGTAACTGAATATGGCACCTTGCTAGGTCGTAGCAAATGACGTAGCTGAAGGCTATGCCAAACTGTCATTTCGGCAAATGAGAGCATATGTAGTCAGTGAACTATCGCTAGCAAAGTCGGTTGTACAACTGGGGCGGGTGCTAGGGAATCTCTCTAGCCTAGACCTGCCGTGTGGCGGCGCTCGGTCTGCAATCAATGATAGTGGTGACACGCGGGTCCTACGTATACTAACGGACCGCGGCCGAATTAAAGGCTACCACCTAGCAAGTGTGGTGTCTGGCAGTGACACCACAGCTATGACACCTGCAAAAGTCACCAGTTGGTGATTATATGCAAAGAAAGATAATAAATAAATAAATAAATGACAAAAATGATGATCACATTGCTGGTACTGATCATCCTGCAGCTCCAACCCTTAGAAGAGATGCTGATTACTGTGGTAACCAAATGTGGAACTTGCATAATAACAAAGATATTTTTGTGTGCTACTAGATGTCAATATGTCTGTATTATGTTAAAAGATTATACATTTAGTATTAAAAAATTATTTTGAAAATAAGAAAAATCACCTGTTCAAATGCAATGTGAATTAATAACAGTCTCTCGGGCTTCCAGCCACATCACTCGGTTGAATTCCCACGGCCGAACTCCCGATGGAGCTCTCCGCAGCCACTGTCAAGTGTTAAACGACTGCCACATCACCAAGGCCCCACCGTTATATAGCCACACTGCTGGCTGTCATGTCACTGGTGCTCTCTGCAATGTTTTCATTCTACGTCCGTCGCGCCCGCTTTGACCTCGAGAAGGCCGGGTCCCGAGATGTGCAGAGCTGCAAACCGCCATCCCCATTGATAGTGTTTTCAGATATTTTCATTTCTACAGTTTCTTTTATGATGTTATCCCAAAATCTTTTCATCCTCATAATAACAGTTGTTTCATCAAACATAACTTATTGTCGATTATCTAAAGCGTGTTCTGCCGCAGCAGATTTTTCAGGATAGTGTACGCGATGCTGCTTCATAATGTTTAATGTTTGTCCAACATAGTAGTGGCCACACTGACACCATATTTAGTCCACTCCAGGCAATCCGAGTGTTGGACCGACCTTCACAGGCTTTGTGGCAGTCTTATGTTGTCTTTCTTTGACAGCCGGCTTATCTTTCCTGACACTGTGCCACAGAAATGCAAAGACACAAGTTTCTTCTCCTCCTCTTTGGTGTGTTTTTCTTGTGTGTCTCACAGGAATAGCCCATGATACCTGGTTGTGGTTGTAACCACTTTCCCGGAAGATTTTTCGGAGGTGGCCCAGTTCTAGTAGCGGATTTTCAGCATCTGAGACCACATTAGCACGGTGGACGAGGGCGCTTGAACGCCAAATTTTGTGTCGGACGGCACTGGCTGAGAGCATTCTGACACTGATTTGTGCTCGTAGGTTTCCTGTACACACTATGGCCGAGGTGCCTATCACGAAGTGGGCTGCTCTATCCATCTCGATTTCTGTCGTAAACCTAATGTGGTTGTGAATGCCATTCAGATGTTCGAACAATTCTCCCATTTTTTCATGTCTTTGGGGTCACATGATAACGATAAAAGCAACTTGACTTATCCGAAGCTGGGTCCAAAGCAATGTCTTCAAATTTCTCCATAAAAAGGTTGGCTATGTATTTTCAGTTTTGATGCGGTCTCCCTATTTACACATGCTTCTGCCAAGGACTGCGTAGATCTCGTCTCCCACTTACTTTATAGTACAATTCTGGGATTGTTTAAGCACACACTGACATCATCATATTATCTATACAGCAGCCAGTATTTCGATCAGTTGGACAGCACAATGATGGGAAGCCTCTTAGCTCCATCCGTAGCCAACCTTTTTACACGGTAATCTAAAAACATCACTTTGCACACAGCTCCAAATAAGGAAAGTTGCTCTTATCATTACTTCAATGACACTTTTATCATCTGGCCACAGGGATGTGAAAAACTGAGCCTCAGAACATCTGTATGCCATTCACAACCACATTAGGTTTACAATGTAAGTAGAGATAGATGGTGCATTGCACTTCCTCGCCAGCCTCGTTCGCCGGAAAACCAATAGATACCTCAGCCACCGTGTGTGTAGAGAACCTACACACATGGATCGGTATCTGCAGGCATTCGGTGGCCTCAACATCTCATCTATCATTCTTAAGTCATCTCAAAGACTGAAAATCTGCCGGTAGAACTAAGTCAACTCCAAAACTTTTTCCGACAAAACAACTACAACCACCGTCAGGTATGACAGGTTATTTCTGGTGAGACATGCAGGAAAAATGCCATCGAAGAAGGGAACACTAGCGCTTTTGTCTTTCTGTGATACAGCATCAGGAGAAATTAGGCCGGCTCTTGAAGAGAGACAACATCTCTGTTTTCAGGCTCCCAGCAAAAATACGACAGCTCACAAGGCCTGTGAAGGATGATCTAGGACTTAGAATGCCTAGAGTGTACAAAATACCATGTCAGTGTGGCTGCTGCTGTGTCAGACAAACAGTACACACTGTGGAGCACAGTCGGACAGAACACGGAGGGTGCTTACCCCTACAGTATCCTGAAATATCAGCTGGGGCAGAACATGTTTTACACAATCTACACCAAATTCTGTTCGACAAAACACCTATCATTATGAGGACAAAGGAATTTTGGGACAGTGTCATAAAAGAAGCTGTAGAAATAAAAATATCTGAAAACATCACCAATAAGGACAGCCGTTTGCAGCTCAGCACTGCCCGGGACATGCCATCCTGAGGTCAAAGTTGGCATGGCAGATTCTGAATGGAAACATTACCACATTTGGTGAATATGAGAGCATCAGTGAAAATAGAGCCAGGAGCACATCTATAAAATGCCAAGGTCACAGTGACACGGAAGTTATTAAGTTATGTACCACTTGACAATGGCCGAGGAGGGCTCAGTCAAAAGTTCGTGGGAATTCGAGCGTGACATGGCTGTAAGCCCAAGAGGATTTTATTAAGAAAAATCACCCACTTATGTGCAGTAAGTTACATGTTATGTTGAGGGTCAGCCGCCAGTCCCTGCACCAAGTGTAGATCCCTGCAGGTCTTCCAGCATTCACCAATCACTTCTAGCTTTGTGACTTAGAAGCCATCATCATCATCATCTGCAAACAGCCTTGAGGGGCATTTGATATTATTGTCAACAATCAGGGTCCTACACTATTCCAATAGTATGCTTGAATCCACTATCGGTTTAAAAGGTGCACGAACAACAATTCAGTGTGCAAGCAGTCGCTCCATGCGTGCAAAGCTTTCTCGCCTGGCTGCACACTCCCCCCCATCACCCCATCACACCGTGTGAGCACGAGGATGAGGGTGAGGGTGAGAAAGGGGGGATCTGGAAATGCACCACATTTAGATGGCAACACAATCTAACTGCACTCTGTTTCATATTTCGACAACATAGATCACAAACAAAACAAGCTCTCAGTATTATTTAATTACTTTTGGTGTGCTGAAGACATAATAAGATTTTTATCTATTCGAAAGAAAACAATCTCGATTGCAGGGAAAACAATACTTTTATAGTGCACGCATTTAACTTCCTGGGGCATTGTCACAAAATCTAGATCAGGGTACAGTCATATTCTGCAGAGCTATACTGGAAATTAAATGTATTGAAGAATTTAATTTATTAAAGGATTTACTTTAATGTACTGCAAGATTTGCATCTGTCACATCTGTGGGCCCTGTTGCGGGTACGTACAATGCAAAGAACACCGAGATTCACTATCGAGAGCTACAGTGCAAGGAAAAACCACAAAAAATTTACTCTCACTGCTAATCTTGCCTTAAACACAGCAGAGTCAGTTGAAAAAGCAGTGTTGTCATAGCACCACACTTAGGCCGGTATTACACTATCAAATTTCTTTGTCAAAGATTTGATCAAAGATGTGATCCAATATTCCGTCCAATATATTTGACAAAGATCTTTGACGTAGCGCTAGAAGGGGTATTACACCGTCATCAAATTTTTCGTCAAAGTTCAAGATGGCTGACAACAACTTGTTATTAACCGCAGCAGTTCTACGTACTCCAATTGCATTGTGTGCACATGCGGAAAAGAAGTGGGGGGAAAAAATGGAACCATACATACGAGGTTGACAGTCTTAAAAGTCCTGGGATTAGAACTTGATAATAAATTCAGTTGGGAGGAGCACATCACAGAACTGCAAAAAGGCCTAACAAATCTGTATTTGCAATTCGAGTGTTAGCAGACATAGGCAACATAAAAATGAAAAAGCTTGCATACTTTCATTCCATAATGTCATATGGGATAATATTTTGGGGTAAATCTTGAAGTCAAACAAAAGTTTTCAAGGTCCCAAAGTGTGTAATACGTATTATTTGTGGAGTAAATTCACGGACCTCCTGCAGAAACCTCTTCAAAGAACTGCGTATACTAACTACTGCCTCTCAGTATATTTACTTCTTAATGAAATTTGTCGTAAATAATATATCTCTTTTTCCAACAAACAACTCAGTTCACACATACAATACCAGGAACAAAAATGATCTGCACAAGGACTTAAAAGCACTTACTTTAGTTCAAAAAGGGGTCCACTACTCAGGAACACTCATCTTCAATAATTTGCCAGGAAACATAAAAAATTTAGTTAGAAATAAAGATCAGTTTAAAAGGAGCCTGAAAGGCTTACTACTGGCCAACTCCTTCTACTCCATTGGCGAAATTTTTAGTAGAAACAAATGATGTATTGTATTTATTCATACTATTAGTATTGTTATTTCAGCTTAAAAAAAATTGACATGTTCCACATCCACGAGGATCTCCTCAGCACAGATCTATGGAACGAAAAACTAATCTAATCTGGGTGAAGCCGTGGGTTTTACGATGACACGATAAAAGCATTCAACAAAACTTGTTACTTGAGCTTACAGTGGAAGACGTCAAGTCGTACATCAATTACTTAAGAATGGATGAGCATACATTTCTGTATGTGCTCAATGAAGTGTATCCTCATATCACAAAGCACAATATTCACTTAAGAACTGCTACATCTTCAGAAGACAGGCTCACCATAACACTCCGATTCCTTGCTACAGGAGAGGGTTATGTTAGGTTAGGTTAGGTCTCCAATCTTCTTAATCTATTTTTGTATTCAGGGTGCCTCACGTTGTAAAGCGCCTCAACAGCTTCAGACATCTCTATTAATTTTGTAGTTGTTGGTACACACCAATTGTATTTACCGGCAATGGTAATAAAAACACTACAGACGACAGAACCCTGCAGCGATGCTAGCGCTCCATGTGGTAACATGTCACATTGCAGTGAACAGAAGACAAGCGGTTTCTTTGATCAAATATACAGCGAGGCCCTAGATTTGATCAAATATTGGACGACATTTGACAAAGTCCCTATTACACTATCAAATATCTTTGGCAAAGATATTGGACAAAGAAATTTGATAGTGTAATACCGGCCTTAGCAATAACTGATTCGAATCACACTTACAAGTTCACATACAAAACGCACACTTTTTGTGCTGTGGACTAAGTAGGTAAAAATCTCCTCTGCAGTGCACATCATTTTAAATTTACTTCCGACATACTGTGAGAAATTTATGCTATTATGTATACCTTTTTCAAAACTTCACTTTTAAAAAAGAAAGCCTAATTCTGGATTTAAGTAATGAAATCAGTGTTTGTATGGCAGTTTGTGTAAATATTTGCTATTTAGGGCAGGCAGTGTTGCCCTCCTTTGCTGGTCAAGCAGCTGCTGCATGTACTAATGTGGATTAAACACTAATGTACACCGCTGCATAAACAAATTATAAAGAGTTCTGACCTACATTAGTATTACCAGTAAAATTATTCAAATACACTGTGGGTACAACAGAACCAAACACAAAGTGGTACCTACTTCATTGCTAAGCTACAACAGTTATCTTGCATAAAATTCTTGCAAGGTACACACACAGGGAGAGTTGTCGCTCAGCAGTAAAAATATATCTAAACCATTTTTAAAAAAACTGTTTCACATGCTTCTAAAGTTACGTGCACAATGCTTACTGCTGCTGCTGCTGCTGTCGTCGTCGTTCCAAAGGGTTGTTTGATGTAGCTCTCCCTGCTTCCTTATCATGTGCAAACCTCTTCATCTTTGTATAACTAAAGTAACCTACATCATTCTGATCTACATCCTGTATTCATCTCTTGATCTCCCTCTATGATTTTTACCTCCCCCACTTCCCTCCAGTACTACATTAGTGACCCCTCGATTTCTCAGAATTTGCCCTATCAAATGATCCTTTCTTCTAGTCAGGTTGTGCCACAAATTTCTTTTCTCCCAAATGCCATTCAGTACCTCCTGATTAGTTACATTATCTACCCACCTAACCTCCAGTATTCTAATGTAGCATCACATTTCAAAAGCTTCTATTTTCTTCTTGCCTGAACTTCTTATCATCCAAATTTCACTTTCAGGCATGGCAACACTCCAGACAAATACTTTTAGAAAAGACTTCCTAACAAATCTATATTCGATGTTAAATTCCTCTTCTTCAGAAAAGCTTTCCTTGCCATTGCCAGTCTACCTTTTATATCCTCTCTACAACTCATCTACAAGGCCACTCTGCAAATCGTATTTAAGTGCACAACAGAGCGTTCACCAAACCATCTTTACAATAATTCACTGTTATTCCACTCTCTAACTGCACGCAGAAAAAAATGACCTGATCTTTCCTGATTTTATTACGATGTTCGTTTCTCCATATGTAGGTCAGTGTCAACAAAATATTTTCACATTCAGATGAGGAAGATGGTAATTGTATTTTTGTGAGAAGATCCCACTGCAATGATAAATACCTTTGTTTTGATGGTGTCCACCCCAAATCCTGTATTCTGCCTGTGACTCTGACTCCCTCCCCCCCCCCTCCCCTCCCCGATCCCTCAAGAATACAAAATGTGCTGCACTTCTTTGAACTTTCTTGATGTACTCTCTTAATCCTCTCTGGTAAGGATTCCAGACAGTGCAGCAATATTCCAAAAGAGGATAGACGAGCATGCGGTAGGCAGTACCTTCTGTAGATCTGTGGCATCTTCTAAGTGTTCTGGCAATAAAACACAGTCTTTGGTTTGCCTTTCCCACAACAGCCCCCATGTGTTCTTTCCAGTTTATGTTGTTTGTAATGGTAATTCCTTGGTATTTAGCTGAATTTACCGAATTTCAATTTGACTGATTTTTTGTGTAACTGAAGTCCAACAGATTCCTTTTAACAGTCCTGTGGATGACCTGACACTTTTCATTACTAAGGGTTAATTGCCAATTTTCGCACCATTCAGGTATCTTACTTATATCATTTTGTCATTGGTTTTGATCTCATGATGACGTTACTCGACGATAAACAACAGCGTCATCTGCAAACAACCTAAGACAGCTGCTCAGCTTGTCTCCTAACTGTTTATACAGATAAGGAACAACAAAGGCCCTATGACACTGCCTTGTAAAATGTCATAAATGACTGCTGTTTTACTCAATTACTTTCTATCAATTACTACAAACTACAACCTCTTCGACAGGAAATCATGAATCTAGTTACATAATTGAGATGATATTCCATAAGCACACAATCTGATTATTGCTTGTGATGTACAATGTAAAAAACCTTGTGGAAAACTACAAATATAGAATCAATTCAAAATCCCTTGTTGATAGCACTCAACAATTTGAGTGAGTAAAGAGATTGTTGTGTTTTGCAAGAACGGTGTTTTCTATGTCTGTGTTGACTATGTGTCAACAGACGTTCTCCTCGAGGCAACTCATAACATTCAAATACAGTATATGTCCAAAAATCCTGCTGCATTAATGATACAGGCCAGCAATTTAACGGATTACTCCAACTGCTTTTCTTGAATATTGGTGTGACCTGTGCAACTTTCCAGTCTGTGGGTGCAGATCTCTCGTTGAGCGAGCAGTTGTATTTGACTGATAAGTATGGAGATATTGCATCAGCATACTCTAAAAGGGACCTAACTGGTATACAGTCTGGATCAGAAGACCCTCTTATTAAGTTATTTAATTTGCTTCATTACTCTGAGGATAGCCACTTCTAAGTTACTCATGTTGGTAGCTGTTCCTTATCTTCTTTGGCGAAGGAATTGCAGAAGGCTGTGTTTAGTAACTCTACTTTAGCAGCACTGTTATCGACAGTATTTCCATTGTTATCATGCAGAGAAGCATTGATCACGTCTCACCGCTAGCATACTTTAGGTACGATGGGAATCTCTTTCGATTTTTTGTCAAGTTTCATGAGAAAATTTCATTGTGTATGTTCTGAAATCCTTAGTTATTTTGCTGCTCAAATAGTAAAACTCATCTACTACTTTCAGAGTCTCATTTCTTAATTAATTCCTTCAGAATCACCTGATTTAATTCGACTACATTCCATTACCATTGTTTTGCTTTTGTTGATATTCATTTTATACCCTCCTTTCAAAAGACTATCTATTCCATTCAGCTGCTCTTCCAAGTCTTGTGCTGTCCCTGACACAACTACAAGGTCATCAGCAAACCTCAAAGTTTTATTTCTTTTCCCTGAACCTTAATTCTCAGCCAGTTTTTTTCTTTCATTTCCATTACTGATTCCACAATGTACCGACTGAATAACACTGGGGACAGACTACAAACCTGTCTCACTCCCTTCTCAACTACTGCTTCCCTTTAATGCCCCTTGATTCTTAGCTGTTGTCTGGTTTGTATAAACGTTGTAAATAACCTTTCACTCCCTGTATTTTACCCCTGCTTCCTTCAGAATTTCAAAGAGAGCAGTGCGGTTTCAGTTGCCTGAGACTGCAGTCTTGTGTGTGTCTGCAACTCAGCATCTCCGCTATATGGTGAGCAGCAACTTTCCTTTTCATAATATTGTTGAAATTCAAAGAGACTATTCCGTCAAAAGCTTTTCTAAATCTACAAATGCTATAAACGTATATTTGCCATTCCTTAACCTATCTTCTAAGACAAACTATACGGTCAATATCACCTTGCGTGTTCCTACGTTTCTCCAGAAACCAAATTTATCTTTCCTGAGGTTAGCTTTTACCAGTTTTTTCCATTCTTCTGAAAAGAATTCGTGTTTGTATTTTGCAATCATGATTCATTAAATTGACAGCTCAATAATATTCCACCCATCAAAATCTGCTTTCTTTGTAACTGGAATTATTACATTCTTCTTGAATGTCTGAGGATGTATCACCTGTCTCACACACCTTGCACAACAGACACAAGAGTTTTGTCATGGTAGACTCTCCCAGACTATCAATGTTCTGGCGGAATGTCATTCACTTCTGGGTCTTTAATTCGATTTAGGCCTCTCTGGGCTCTGTCACATTCCTGGATAAATTCTAGTGTTTGATTCCACTCGTCAGCTTTGGGCAATGACGTCATATCTAAGGCAGAGGTGCTATGTATAGGCGATCTATGAAAGTAACGGATCATACTCACTAACAAATGTATATACAGACATGCCAACTTTCAAAAGTGAAAAATCAGGAGAATTTTAGCGGTGTACTATTGTGAATTACAACACATCCCTGACAATTAAAGCTGCAATAATTCAATACCTGAAACAAATCAATTACATTTGCTTTATTATTTATATGTAAATACTAAATAATGAACATACCTGAGCCTTCAAACTGTATAATTTATCATTCACCATGCTGAACAACATGAATGATGAGCTCTGCAGGTTTCTTTGCATTCACATACATTCAAGTGAAGCACTCTCGAGAGAACTACAGTTCGAAATTACGACCCAAGGAAACAAATTAACGTCTATTAGATTTCTGTTTTGACATTAGCACAGTTTTTGCATGAATAAATCACTGTTAAATGATAATACGATAATACGTTTTCGTTTCATAATGCAACCCATATTTGCATGGCATCTTAAACCCGTAAGACATCTTTCCCAAATTTAAATCAATTTTATACATGTTAGGCTTAGCAAATATATGAATAGTTTATCAGCCTGAATTTGTCAGATTATGGTAGTTACTTATTCAGTACACCCATAGCTGACAGCCTTCTTTAAAAACTCTGAACTAAATTTCTGCTCAAAGCACTTGCCCTTTTGAACTGATTTTAAAATTAAAAGTTTCTCCAAAGACGTTTCTGAAAGCATGGACCTGAATTGAGTTTTGGTCTCTGTAACTGTGCTAAAAATTCTCCCACATTCCGCATGACTATGTGGAATTGACAAAATAGCCAGCATCACCTTTGCAATTTTATCATATTGAAAAACCCCATCAGCTGATTTCATCTTACCTACCAACGCCCACTGAACATTAATTCTCTCTGCTGCCAAGTTGGTTTCTTCCAGCTGAAAGTTGCAGAACTGAGAGTGGAGAATATCAACTTCTGTATCTAAGTGTTCACTTTCGCTGGTCAGAATATTAGTAAATCTGTTTATGAAAAATCTAACTTCTGCGTGGATTTAAACTTCATCTTTGAATAGAAATTTGTGTATCATATAATCACATGACGATAAGAAACATTTTCTTACAGTCTTAAAGAATATAGACTTTTCCTCGACCTTCAAAGTGGTCACCAAAGCAAATGTAGAATTTCCTAATATCAGATCATAATCATCCTTTTGTTCTGCTGGAGTGTGATAATATACATCAATAAGAGAGCTGGAGGTTTTAATAATGAGTGGTCTCACTAATCTTGCCATCACATTCTTCAATAGTTCCTCCAAAATTGACCTAAATAAGTGGATATGTGGGGCACTTCACTGAAGAGCTTCATTTGGGTTCTCAAAGATAGGCATAAAACTTGAAAGGAAAAGGCATAAATATTTATGTAAATTTGATAACAGTAACATGAACAATCGTTCCTCACATGATAAAGTATGGTCTACAGTGTCAATGGTTTTCTGTAAAACTGAGGATTGGGTTTTTCTTTTAAGTGAGAAGTGTGGTGAAATCTTATCACAGTGCTTGGACTTGTGATACGAAGTAGACACATCTACATTTTGAGTGTGTTTTGGAATTTTACAATTCTTCAATGTTTCCACTTCAGAACCCTTACTTACAATTTCACTCTTGAACAAACTAACCAAAGGATCACACTGCTCCAAAATCCTATCTAAACATCTTTTCTATGATAACCATCGTGTAGGCACATGATTCAGAATTTTTCTTTCCTCTTTGCACTCCTTTCCAAATAATAAAATATGTCAATAATATTTTCGTCACTGTTTAAAGGCAAACATGCCACCCCCTTCTCAGCAGCAAGATTAATTAGGTGACAAGAACAGCCTACAATGATTAAGTTAGCAATTTCTTGCTTCAAACATCCTGCCACACCCTTTTTTTGCCCTACCATTACAGGAGCATTATCGGCACCAAAAAGCCAGACAGTTTTTTAATGGAATATGGAATACTAGTAAAGTTGGCAGCAGAAGATCAGCAATATTAGCTACAGTGGCATCTCCTTTTAAATTAGGCACAGAGAGTAGGCAATTTTGAATTTCACAAGGATAGCGGTTGTTTCTGTTCTTGCGCACCCATATCGTTTCGCAATTTCAGAATCGGGAAACATTTTGCGAAACAAAGGCCCAGTGTGGGTGGCACAGTTTATAGTCAAGTTATACTCTATAATAAATGAGGTAAATAAAGCCTCGGGATTCGTCACAGAATCTACATTTTGGGGTTTACACGACAAGTTAAGTTTTTTGTTTCGTTCTACACAATGGACACTCTCCTTGTGTTTTTTTAGATTGCACATGTTTTAGAATGTAGCATTTCCCGCCATGACCACTGAAAAGTTACATCTACATACACTACAAAAGTTTGTTCCTTCCTCGATTCACTTCCTTGTGGATACGAAGCGCGAGCTACGCCTACTGCCGCTCCCGACAGCCACCATACGAATCTTCCAAGTTAACATAGACAAGTAGCAGCCATACCTTGTCATCCACCAATATATCGAAGGAACAGGATTTTCAAATAGTAAGTAAAGTATTGAAACTGCTCTGAAAATCGGGAGATCGGTCTTCACGGTCAGGAGGAAGAAGGAAAAATCGGGAGTCTCCCGCTTAAATCGGGAGAGTTGGCAAGTCTGAGCAAGCGGTGAAATTACATCACATTTCATGCAGCTATTTAGTCATGAATCATATCGAAACAAATTGAAGTTAATGAAAATAATTAAGAACAGGGATAAAATTAATACATAAATCACATCTCATAAGAATTAGACTCGTAATTTATGAGAGTAGAAAAGCACAAAGAACCTTTGTACTACATTAAAATAAACCGCATAGTGAAGTCATACTATTGTAAAGTAGGGTTAATTTTACTGTTAATTATTGAATGTAACAGGAGAAGTATAGGAAAACAGGGGTTTTGGACAGGGAGGAACTAAAAAGTAAAAAAAAAAATAACGGGAAAATGAAATGAGCGACAACCGATACGAAACAGTAAGTAAAATGTGGAGAAACCAACACACTAAATTCTTAAAGAAAAGCCACTACATAATGAACAAAAATCCACAAAAGTAACGATTATTGGAATCAATAACTAGAATTAACCTCTAAAGGTAAATTCCTATCACCGATTCCAGCCTATCCATGATTCATATGAAAATATTTTTGCAAGATTTGAGACGCAATAGCATTTCTACATTCGTATTTGCTCTCTAAAACTACTGTGGTGAAATAACAAAAATTCGAATCAGGAACTAGAACTGACCTATGTAGGTCAATTCTAGTTGTAACAGATTCCAGTATTAGTAACTTTTTTGCAGCAGTTTAGAGAGAACATACAAGTCAGAAACTCTATTAGCGCACATGTTAGTGCACAGGTGCATCTGCTGAAAAAAAAATGATCTAATTGATGAACCATCGAATGGTTGGAATCGGTAACAGAATTGACCACTATAGGAGGTCAATCCTAGTTACCAATTCCAGCTATTCGATGGGTCATAACTTTGGACATTTTTGCACTAAATCTGTCGAGTATGTTTTTGTAGGATATCTAGATTTGTTATTGACTTCAGAACTATCCAGGAAAAGTTTTTCATAGTAGTGAAGAGAGTATTGCCAAATGTAGAAATCCTGTAACACTTTGGGGCACGCACTTTTTGTTAAAACGGTCTAAAAAATGAACAGTGGAGTGATTGGAATCGGTAACTAGAATTAACGTCTATGTTGTTGTTGTGGTCTTCAGTCCTGAGACTGGTTTGATGCAGCTCACCATGCTACTCTATCCTGTGCAAGCTTTTTGATCTCCCAGTAATTATTGCAACCTACATCCTTCTGAATCTGCTTAGTGTATTCATCTCTTGGTCTCCCTCTATGATTTTTACCCTCTATGCTGCCCTCCAATGCTAAATTTGTGATCCCTTGACGTTTCAGCACATGTCCTACCAACCGGTCCCTTCTTCTTGTCAAGTTGTGCCACAAACTCCTTTTCTCCCTAATTCTATTCAATACCTCCTCATTACTTATGTGATCTACCCATCTAATCTTCAGTATTCTTCTGTAGCACCACATTTCGAAAGCTTCTATTCTCTTCTTGTCCAAACTATTTATCGTCCATGTTTCATTTCCATACATGGCTACACTCCATACAAATACTTTCAGTAACAGACACTTGAATCTATACTTGATGTTAACAAATTTCTCTTCTTCAGAAACGCTTTCCTTGCCATTGCCAGTCTACATTTTATATCCTCTCTACTTCGACCATCATCAGTTATTTTGTTCCCCAAATAGCAAAACTCACCTACTACTTTTAAGTGTCTCATTTCCTAATCTAACTCCCTCAGTATCACCCGACTTAATTCGAGTACATTCAATTACCCTCATTTTGCTTTTGTTGAAGTTCATCTTATATCTTCCATTCAAGATACTGTCAATTCCGTTCGACTACTCTTCCAAGTCCTTTGCTGTCTCTGACAGATTTACAATGTCATCGGCGAACCTCAAAATTTTTATCTCTTCTCCATGGATTTTAATACCTACTCCGAATTTTTCTTTTGTTTCCTTTTCTGCTTGCTCAATATACAGATTGAATAACATTGGGGAGAGGCTACAACACTGTCTCTCTCCCTTCCCAACTGCTGCTTCCCTTTCATGCCCCTCAACTCTTATAACTGCCATCTGGTTTCTGTAAAAATTGTAAATAGCCTTTCGCTCCCTGTATTTTACCCCTGCCACCTTTAGAATTTGAACGTCTATAGGTTCCAATAACAGTCACCTTTCTGCAGAAGTTTAGACAGCAATTACAAACCAAAAATCCTACTAAATTCCAGTGCACACACCTGCTACTAAGACAACTAAATTACGTTATCATGAAATGGTCGGAATTGGTAACTAGAATTGACCTATTTAGCTTAATTCTAGTTACCGATTCCAATATTTGTTAGACCCTACTTTTTGTGAATCTTTGCTACTTGGGTAGTAGTCCCATTACATTTAATGATTATTATTAAAAATTAACTTTATTTTACAGTATTATAACTTCATCATGCGCTATACTGTAATGAATTTAAAGGTTCTCTGGGCTGTTCTTACTCATATAAATCACGATAATAATTTATTTCAGACACGAATACGTCTCTTTTTCTGTTTCTTACTTATTTTTCTTACATGCAGTCCTTTTCAACATAATTTGTGGCTAAGTAACTAATCACATCAACTGTGGTTGTAATTTTGTTGTATGCTAAATTCATTTTTTTACGAATGTGATCAGCTGCTTTCAAAGATTGCCTATATGTAGCATCTCTGCCTTAGTGTGACGTCATTGCTCGAAAACAACGAGTGGCATCAGACAATAGAATTGACACAAATTATTCTTCTAATGTCATATCTCCCATCTTATCTGCACCTACATCCTCCTCCATTTCTATAATATGGCCTTCTTGTATATCTTCCCTGTAGAGACCCTCTGTATACTCCTTCCACCTTTCAGCTTTCCCTTCTTTGCTTACGGCTGCTTTTCCATCTGAGCTATTGACACTCAGAGCTAATTCTCTTTCCTCCAAAAGCCTCTTTAATTTTCCAGTAACCAGTATCTATTTTTTCCCCTAGTGATATAATCTTTTAAATTCCTACATTTGTCCTCTATCCATTCCTGCTTCACCATTTTACACTTCCTGTCAACTTCATTTGTTAGATGTTTGTACTCTCTTTTGCCTGCTTCATTTGCTGCGTTTTTAAATTTTCTCTTTTCATCAATTAAATTCAGCATTTCCCATGTTATCCAAGGGTTTCTACAAAGCCTTGTCTTTTTACCTGAAGCGACCTGTTGGTCTTCCATTTCATTCATTTCCCCATCTTGACAATCATTGTTTAACATTCCCTTAAACTCTTAACAACCTCTGGTACTTTCAAACTTATCCAGGCCCCATCTCCTTAATTTCTGACATAGTTACTTATACTGGAAAAAGGGTGATAATGAAACGAACATTTTAAAAACTGATAGCATAGTTGTAATATGCTCGGTTTCCAGTAATCAGTTGATTTTTCATCTTAGTTGATAACTGAATGTCGCAAACACATACAGACCATCTCTGGCATGGATAACAGTGGCAAAGCACCATAGCATGGAAGCAAGGAGGCCTTAGTAGGTCACTGGAGGGAGTTGGCAACACACACACACACACACACACACACACACACACACACACACGGAATGGATTTCCATAAACTCCGGTGAGGAGGGCAATGAGCCCAAACACCACATTCAATCACATCCCAGATGTGATCGATCACATTCAGGTCTGACAAGTTGCAGAACCAGCACATCAATTGGAACTAGCCACTGTTAATGCGTCAGGATTGGCCAGGATGGGAAAGCAGTAGGCACCCATTGAGGTGAAGAATAAAACATTGTTTAAACTGTATGAAGTTTTAATGCTGTAAAGAAAGGCAGGCCTGGAGAAGCCGCCGGGACTGAATGGGCAGCTGCCCGAGAGAGCAGGTGAGGAGGGCGTCTGATCCGTTTGGAAGCTGCCAGCAGAAGAGAGAGAACAATGTGTCTGCTCCCAGCAGCCAGCTGCAGTTCCACCCTCTACTGACCACCTCCAAGCCTCCCTATTGGTCATTCAAATCATTAAGATAAGTAGTTCGGTAGCATTACCTCGTCAGCAACACTTGAGTTTAGCTGCCAATGCTTCAACACATGAGTTTCAGGGTGGTTCTATCTGGTTCTGGGCAACATGACAGATGCCGCAACGTACCGCCAGGCAGAACGCACTGACGAACATCAAATGAAAAAATAAAAGTCAAACTTTATACTAATAAATCCATTCAGTATTGGTCCCCACTGTACACCCTTTTCCCCTCTGCAGGAGTGGAGTATTGGGGGGGGGATGGTAAATTAACAGTTACTAAGGGAGGCTCCTGCGAAGGACAGCCTCACATAATTTTAACAATATATATTGATTATTTGTGTTTTCATGTCAGATTTGAATTGAAAAAATGACAATAATTAGGTGATGAATGCTTGCTTGACAAAATTTGGATGACAGTGGAAGATGTGGCGCTGGTGTGGGACGCTGCGAGTAGTACGCTGGTTGCGGCGATCAGCAGTTGGCGGTGGCAGCGGCGAAGGTAGCCGACCGCGGCAGGCAGCAGCGCGCTGTGACGCACTGCAACTTCCGTCGGAGCATATAAGCAGGGGTTTTGGAAGGGGTGATGCACAAATCACAAAGGGGGTGGGGGAAGAGGGTTTACACTTTTGAATCACTTCACATGCCTATTTTGTTGCTTACATCTAAAGGAGGGCCATGCCTTTTCTTTTGGGTAGATTCTACTTATTTACTATTCCTTTCTACTCACCACTATCTTTTACTAACTACTACAGTATGGGGGCAGCAAGGAACACTCTTGCTCCCATTTCTTGCTTAAGCATGGTATTCCCCAGGAGGTTGCTGTTCGAGGACAGCACGAGAGGGTGACCGAAGTTGCGCAAAAAGTCTTTTTCTAAACTCTACTCGCAGTGATAAACCAATAAAGATAATTTCTAAAGGAGTAATACAGAACTAGGACAAGCGTGCAAACATCTCCTCAGCAGGGTAGTGATATCACAGGGAGAACTATTAAATAGTAAGCTGCTACCATTAAGTAGCACACAGTAAGACTGGGTTGCTCAAAAGAATTCATAACATGCGATAGTGGCTGTTACTTAAAACTTGTACAAAAAATGACTGATAAATCACATGAAAATTAGAATTGATTACAGCAGACAAGGCGAAGAATAGGGAGGAAGTGGTAGCGTTCGGGACCGTGACTGGCTTATCGCAAGGCGACAGCTGTGCCAGTCCGAATGTTTGCACTGTGCTCTGCTTATAGTAAGTGTTCACTGGTAGCATAACATGCAATTTAAATGACTCCAAAACTTTGTATCAACAGGAAACTCATTGCATGGTAAAGTGAATCATGGCCAGCAGTTTTGCTCTGACCTCAGGGTGACAGCATAGAACAGACCATTTAACATCACCTACATCAACACACACAGGGATAAAGCAAATCAATTCTTTTCAATCATCAACAAAACTTTGCTGTCCTCTTGGGGGTTAATATCTGGAAGTCATGTCGTAGCGTCGTGCATTGAGCTAACCAATCAAGGAACTATCACTTACGAAAAACAGAAGGCATGGACAGAAAAGGAATAAATAGTCAGGAAAGAGTCCAAAGAATTGCAGGGGTAGACGTTAGTAGCAACGGGGGAGTGAGGGAATGAGGGGGGTTGGTTGTGCTAACTCGTCATCTAGCTCAGAAAGGGTGCAACAATGAGTGTTGCATTAATAAATGCCTGTAATCAATGCGTAGGTGGTATATTCGTGTACAGCCGTCCGCGATCGCAATGCCAGGATCGCCCAACATACTGGCTAGTTATGCCGAGCGACCCACTTGCAGTGAACCGGGAGGGTGCCCACGGTAAAGAATAAGGAATTGGGTATAAATGTAACGAGTTCAGGTAACAGGTTTCAGGTTTCAGAGTAAAAATTGATTCAACGATGATAACAGAGAAATTCCGACTGTAGTAGTTGTATTGGAATAGAAAAGGCTTCCTTCCCCCTCCGTCTGGGGGCAGCAATGACGCATAGATGAAAGCGAGAGGCAGGTGATCGATTTACGAAACTGAAAGAATAAACCAATCAGCTGGGCACTATGCGGGTGCTAACCATGTAAGGCACACGGCCCTGGAGGAAGGGGGTAGAGAGTAATTGTTGAGGTGGGAACGAGCAATTCAAAGCAACCTGGTGGAATGCATGGGTGAGGAAGACATAGGGCGAATACATGTCGGAGGGGTAAAATTACAAAATTCCTAAAATCTCCGAAGTAACAGGGTGAACTATGAGAAATAATGGTGTGAGCTACTGCAATAAAGTGTAATAAACTACTATAGTGTAGTAGTACAATCTTCAACAAGACAGCGCGTAACTGCACTTGGGCAATGACGTCACATCATGGGCGCTAATCACCCAAAAACAAATGCTTATTTCATCAGGCGCTTCCATCTTGGAACATCATGAGTGTGTTTGTTTGAATAAACAAACGGGTGTTTCTCACTTCCTAAACACATGGTGGGGCACTGTACCCAAAAGGTAGCAGTGTCCATTTTCGTGCTCGCTCATAACAACTTCTCTTCGTCAACCAATTACTTCGTAAGAAGTAGGGTGAATAATACAAAACCTAAATTTGTCTTGGTGAACTATTAAATGTGTTGCACACACATGGAGTGCTAACTACAATTCATCATATACTTTGGTGAAACGTAATCACATCACTCTTACCACAAAATCTATCTCACTTACCACTCTACAGCGAGAGGATAGCGTACTACTTCTGAACTTCAGGGGTGCATTCAACTCGCCTCTATCAGGTACTTCATGTAACTGGGGTGCTTCACTCACTTCTAAACATACCACTCCGGCTCTGGGCATGAACATGGCGCATATAGGATTCCGGAATCGCTTACTCAAAATCGGATAACACGAGAGTCTTACAAAATGCAAGGATTGGTGTAGTGCAACATATCTAAAATCCAGGGCTGTGGTGGGCCTTTACATGCTGGGGTTAGCAATATAAAATACAAGTACATATTATACAATACAAATGGTGTAAATTAAAAGAACACTAGCATGAAATAACATATGGAAAATAGCAAGGAGTTGCTGCGCAGCAAGACGATGAAGTGTTTAAACCTAACATACAACCATAAGGGGAGAGAGAAAAAAAAGAAGAATACAAGTTATTGGTACCAATTATTAACTGGCTATCAACTGACAACACGTAGCGGGTCGGACATCGCTCAACACTGCTAAGCATACAAAAGGCATATAATACAGAGTGGTGAAACAATTTGTCGGACTCGTTACTGGGGAAAACAGGTAGCATTATGAAGCTGGCTGGAAGCAGAAACAGACAGAGGCGACAGAAGCAGGTTTCAAATTACTGCTGAGGTTGCAGCGTAGTGAGCGCATGTGGAGCGCTGAGATAGCGGGACAGTTGTGAGGCACGTGTAACACTGAGCTAGCCAGGGGCGGTGCATCCTGAGTGAGTGACGCCTTGGGCGTTTTAATTAACCAGTGGTAGACGTAGTCCATAAAAATTAGTAAGATTAAAGTGGATTTAGTGTTTTCAGCGAATAGTATTGACCAATGAAATGACAAATGAGGATTGAGTAGGCTGTTATGAGCACAGTGGAACAGTGGCGTATCAGTTGCAAAAATTAGATGATAATTCGAAGTATCACAATCTATCGAACAAGAAAAGACAAACAGAATGGACAATGCAAGGAGGAGCTCCACAGCCTAGGTTTGACAACAAAACAAAATGTTCAACGACGTAGGATTGTAAAAAGTAACATTGGAGAAAAATTTTTGTAAGGTAAACTTGATGCATTCTTTCGAAAGGGAAAACAAAATCATTGTCAATAAAAGAAATCCAAAAGTGAAATACAGTATAATACAAAAATTCTGCAACAAAGCTGAATACAAGGCAAATAGCTTAATATCATCAAATAGGAAATACGTATACAGTAGTCGGGAGAGAGTACCTTCAAATACTTAATTCTCTCCGTGCATGCGGACATGTTAGGCCTAACAGTTAGGGGCTTAGGAATGTAAATAAATTTACAAGTTGAAGTGACTCGGTTAGTGAGGCGGAAGGATGGAGGAGATGATGTTCATAATAGGTATTGCATAGAAATGTGGTGCCCTTCTGTATTAAAGTGCTATGCCTTGATAGCGAAGATAGTTTTAGTATGCGTATTGTACTTTTAACACCGGCAGGCAGCAGCAAGTACAGCGTGCGGAGAGTGGGGAAGGAAGGAGACGGGTGGGGGGGGGGGGGAGGCTCAGGCGGTGACAGCTGGGTGTGGCTAGTGGGAAGGTGCGGGTTGCGGGTTGGTTGAGGGGCGGGGAGGTACCGCAGTGTCAGGTGAGTATCTCCAGCCTTCTACATGATGGCTGCCGCACGTGTGCTGCCTGTTTGACAGGCGGAGCGCACGTGTTCACAGGTGCGCAGTATCAGTGTTCAAACGGGAAAATTACTTAATGCAATCACTTCTTCATACAATAATCTTATTTAGCATTAACTGTATTGGTACTGAACATAGAGCTGCTGTCCGACCACTAGGCATGTCTTAGCACATAAATAAAAATAACGTAAGTAAAATACAGGTTAAAACTAGGGGTTAGAACTAGGCCAGCATTGCAGAACAGGTGGGGGGAACTGTGACGATCTCTTTCAGAGGGGGATGCTTGGGTGACACTTTAATTACTATAGTATGGGAGCACAAAATACGAATTGTAGAGGTACAATGTTCACTTGCAATGAGGAAGAAGAAAAAAAGTAATAAGGTGGTTGCCTGAATCTTGTTACTTTCTCCTTTGGTTGATCAAACTGGGAATCTCTTAGGCACAAAATAGCATCCCCTTTTCTAGTCCCTAGATCTGAGAGCATAAGGATGCTTCAATCTGAGCCCATATCTTTGGCGAGCAGGGGATGGGAGAACTTTCCGTTTTCTCTGCTTCACAGGAGGAGCAGGACCTCTGGAAGGTCTGGTGCTTTACACTAGGTTTTTTTCAGTAAAACCAAATCACGAAGGTTTGTAGGGGCAAGGTATGGCATTTTTTATTTCTTCTTTCTATCTGCTTCCTGGTTGCCTTGCGGTTGTTCCCTTGTACCTTCTTCCAAATGGCCTTAAGGCGGCGGGCTAGCCCCTTAACGGCTGTGTGATCGATTCCTGGAGGTAATTTATCGATCTCAAAGGGAGATTCCATAGGGCGGCCAAACACTATCTCGGAAGGGGTATGTTCAGTGGCTTCGTGGAAACGGCTATCGTACACACTTGCCACGTATGGAATGTATCTTTGCCAGTCGCTGTGGGTTGAGTTAACATAATAGGAAATCATTTGTTTCACAGTGTGATGAACACGTTCAATGTGGCCATTTGCCTGATGGCGAAAAGGGGTGGTTTTCCATTTTTTAATTCTCAGCAATTTGCAAACTTGGATAAATAAGGCGGACATAAAGTTGGTTCCTTGATCGGTTATAATGGCTTCAGGGCTTCTGAAAGGAAGCACAAGATGGTCTACAAAAGCTCGTGCTACAGTTTCAGCTGACATGTCAGCGACGGGTACCAAAATAAGGTATCGGGAAAAGTGATCAGTAATAGGTAGAATATATTTACTTCCTTGTGTACTTACTGGAAGTGGCCCGATCACGTCTAAAGCGACGAACTGAAAAGATTTTGATGCCATGGGAAGAAATTGTAAGGGAATTCTAATTTGTGGGGGTGGTGCTCTTTGGGCACACGGTAGGCAATGTTTTTATATACTTAACAACATCTCACCATCTGTTGTCTCACAAATACTTCACGGAAATGCAGGCGTTTGTGGCTCTTCGTTCGCTATGGCAAGCTTGGATGCTGTTATGGCACTGGGCAATAATTCTTGATTGCAAATCTTTTGGTATTACTATACGTTTAACAGGGGGGGTCTTATGATATAGAATTCCATCCTCTGTAACAAAATCCGAATGGGAGCGATAGTGGCAGGATTTTGCATCATTTTCCTGAGAATCTTAATTCATCAATTAGTATGTCGCCTGTCTGAGCTACTCTCACCTTTCTATTAAGTGCGTCAGCATTCTGGTGCAATCTTCTTGCTTTTTGTTGCACTTGGTAATCATACTCGCTCAATTTCAGGGCCCAGTGTGTGATTCAGCTGCTAGGGTCTTTAAATTTAATAGCCATTGCAGTGCTGCATGATCTGTTACTATTGTAAATTTTCTCCCATAAAGGTAGCATCTAAAGTAGTTAACTCCGAACATTAGTGCCAGTAATTCTTTCTGTGTAGTATTGTAGTTAATTTCCCCCTGGCGCAGTTGACGGGATGCGTAACCAATTGGTCTTTCCTCACTGTCAATAATTTGATACAGAACAGCTCCTATGGCAAAGTCTGGTGCATCACATGAGAGAACGAATGGTTTTTCGAAATCGGGATAGGATCAACAAGGGGGGAATGGTTAGAACATCTCTGAGATGCTGCACGGCAGCTTCGCACTCGGTGGTCCATTGATAGGGTACATTTTTTTTCCAACAGGTGGGTGAGAGGTTTAGCTATTGTGGCATAGTCCTTTACGATGCCTATAATAATTGCTGTGTCCTAGAAAGCTTTGCATTTCTTTTACGTTCTTAGGGGAAGGGAAGGTTCTAACTGCTACAAGTAGATGGGGGTCGGGTTTTACTCCATCAGCACTAATAATGTGCCCAAGATACTGCACTTGACTCTCAGCAAAGAGACATTTTTCTATTTTTATGCTTAATTAGCACTTCTTAGACTAGACAAAACATTTCTTAACCGGGTAACATGCTTATCTATGGTCCTGGAAAAAAACAATGATATAATCTACATAGAGTAGCACATTGTGGTTTTCAATCCTCTAATTAATATTATGTTAACAGAATCGTCCGTCAGTTCTTCATAGAACAACATTATAATAAATAAAAAGTATCAGTTTGCGCTTGCTCTACAATATTACTTTTATTGTTAACCGGTTTTTGGCTTACAAGGGCATCTTAAGACATTTACTGAGTATTATCACCAAAGAAGTTACAATGTTTGCAAATAACACTGGAAGAGAAATAACATGTCTAGACTCAAGTAGAAACATACAGTAAGTTACATCTTTCACAGTGTGGTGGGAATGCAGTGAAAAAGTAAAAATTGAACAGTACATAAATAACAATGGAGTATACAGGAAAACCTTTAACACAAAATAGGAATAGAATGCCTACATAACAGTTTCTATTAATAAACAAAACTGATAAAATAAAATAAAATTAATACTAGACAAGGCTACATCAGGAGGTATGAAACATGGAGAGTGATACACAAACCAATTAAAAGAAGAGACAATTATCAATGTAACTATAGAATAAATAAGGAACTTAAGCAATGTCAATAAGATAAACAGAAATTAATAAGTGCAGGAAAATGGAGGCGTTTGAGGGAACCTACAGTAAATGCAATCTTTGAGAGTGTGGTGGTACTGCATTTTAACATTAACATTATAATCAAAAGGTGGCTGTGTAACAGTTTGCATTAAATAAATGAACAAAGTAAAATATGAACAATATTTGATGAGACAAGTACAAGGGGTATTAAACATGGACAGTAATACAAGTACCAGTTAAAAGAAAGCCTTAACTATTGCAACTGCATTCTATGTGGGATACAAAGACAACTTCAACAAAACAACAGAACTTAAGGAATGCAGGAAAATGGGAATATGTAGGAAGGGACAGTGTGGGAAGTAATGAACAATAGAGATGATTATATGAAGTAATATCGTAGAACAAAAGCAAACTGGTGCTTTTCATTTACTCTAAGTAATAGGTCGGCAAATCTTTGGAAAGTGGCTGCAGCATTGCGCAATCCGAACGGCATTCTCAGAAATTCATATAGACCGGAGGGAACTACAAACGCTGGTTTTTGGCCTGTCCTGTGTCGCAATCGGTATTTGGCGGTACCCACTGTTCATGTCAAGCATAGTGAGGTATTTACAATTTCCTAACCTGTCTAGTGTCTTGTCGATACGGGGAAGAGGGTAAATATCTTACGTACTGCTCTCATATCGACGCGAAGACAGAAGGTCTTCTCTCCACTGATTGATTTCTTGGGGACCACAATGACTGGGGACGACCAGGGACTGGTGGAGGGTTGTGCTTCTAGCTGTTGTTGGATAGTTTCTTCCACAACAGGCTGGAGGTGGTACAGAATTCTATACGGTTTCTGTGCAATGGGCCTTGCATCTCCAGTGGGAATTTCATGGTAAACAAGGTCACTAGCCGACAGATAACGCCTTTCCTCGAATAACCAGGAGTGTTCTTGCAAGACGGAGTACAATTTATTTTGGTCAGCCGCAGGCAGATGAGCTAACTTATCCTTAAATTAGTCTTTGAGCATATGTTACGTCCCGGAAGCCAGTGTTTTTGGTTAGATTTTGGCATCTCTTGTACAGGGTAATCTTCTTCAATCTCGTGGCCACTAGCTATAATGGTACCACTAGGAATCTCTACCTTCTTCGTTCCAAAATTGTACAAACATACAGGAACATAAAATTTCTTCCCCTGCGGTTCTGCTGTTGTTAAACCGAGTTTAACACGGACTTGTAATCTGTCGAGAACATCGTTTTGACAGAGAGGATCCACCAATATGGCTGTTCTCGGGAGTTTGCGGGATTTGACCCCAAGCCAGAGAATGTGTCCCAGCCACCGCTGATTCTAACAGAGGTAGTTGTACGTAACTCCGATGTTTGCGTGGAAGGAACCTGTGGATGCGGCCGCGTTTCACAAATTCCTTGCGACGGAATGACGTGGGAGCCGCCGAAACTGTGGGTTTCCTCACTGAGGCGGACGGTTTGCGTTCTGTAATCGAATGGTAGTGGTAAAGGAAATCACTCCACAGGATGACATTGAAGTCTCGCCTTTGTTTCCAAATTACGTCCATGTCAAATGAGTAGTAGCTGGCTCCAAGTCTCAACTTAACTTGACGATACCCAGCGGGTACGATTATCTCGTCACTCAGACCATTAATGAGATGACCAGGTAGTTTTAACACTTATCTTCCCCATGCCCTACGAATAACACGCTGGTTTGTGCTCCCGTGTCAATAAGTACTCTTACCTTCTTTCCTCTAATTTTACCCTGGAGGAAGATACTCGCTGCCTCATTTACAACACTGTGGCGGATTGGATGAGTAAATTTTACAGGGGCGCGGTTCGGAGGCATGACTTGGCCCTCGACCGTTTCCCGGCTGTCTTTGGGGTCAGGATGAGTTGTCAGTGAATTGTCTTCCTGTGCTGGCTGTATGAGGGGCCCAAGTTTCCCGAGTTCTGTAGGAAGTTTTTACTCATGTGCCCTATGATTCTGCACCAAGGACAGTAAGGTGCACGGCACTGCGAATCAGCATGGCCTATCTTTCGGCAGTGTTGGCATGGCTGCTCGTATTTAAAAACTGGACGTGGCTGGTCGTCTGGGCACTCCAAACTAGCAGTAAAAATGCGCTACCTTTTCTTGCATCATGCAATGAGGCGAGTGATGCTATTTTGACCTCCCCTCCAAAATACAGGTTGATTTCACGTATAAATACGTCAATCAAGCGGGCTTCAGCCTGTTCAATTAACACCTGGTTGTGGACGGGATCCGACCCAGCGAATAAGTACGGCAAGCCACAGCATGGATTCAGTCAGTGAATGTTTCTAAATCCTCCCCTTGCTTCTGGTGGAGAGTGGACAACTTTTCCCTGTAATAGCGAGTGTCACGTCTGTCTGAATATCTTTCTTTCAACCCAGCTTCTAACGTGGTGAAAGAGGTGGTGTCCCTAAGGATGTGCACTGATTTAATATAGGTATGGCCGTCACCTGACAATTTAAGGTGGAGTATAATTAACAGGCCACACACAAAAGCGGCCTACATCTCTGACAGTTTGCAGGAAGGAGATTATTTGTTCGTTGGGTTTCCCAGAAAATGTTGGGATAAAATCGATGCAGGGAAACTGTTAGCCAAGGTGGCAATGTGCGGCTGGGGTACTACGCTACTGGAGGTGCTTGCAGCCATCATTTGTGGCATAGCAGGTTGTGTTTCTGGCACACTTAAACTGGCAGACTGTGTTTGAGCCAATTTTTGGCATTCTTCCATTAATTCTATCTTCCATAACAGTAATTTGTCGATTTCTGCTTGGAGGGCAGCTACTGGGTCTGGTTTTCCCGTAGGTGTGGCATTATCTTCACTAGTGGCAGTACTATGGGTCTGAGGCATGGTTACAAATTTAGGGCAGCTAGTGCTTGCTGAAGACTTTTAGAATCGGAGCATGGAAAGAAAAGAAAGGGCCTATATTGGACAGGATGACGGCATAGCTAACAGCATGGAGGCGGCGGTGTAGAAAAATGAAGCGACGAACTAATAGAAGCTGATGCATTAGGCGACAGCGGCTGGAAACGGTGGCGAAGGTGATGTCGGCGGTGTTGATGGCTGGGCGCTGTGCCACAGCTAGCCAGCTGGAACATGCACATTTCCTGGATGGCGGCGCGCAGTTGGAACATGCCACTGCGCTACATCGGGGTGGCACAGAGGGCAGCTAACCGTGGCGTGACGTAGCACCGGACTGCCTGGAGGCGGCGGCCAAGTGGCATGGCGAAGCACTTGGCCACTCAAGCGGCCTGGCGCTGGCTGCGGCAGCTGTTTGGAAAGAACGCCGAAACGGCGGAAGGCTGCATGGCGGACCATGGCGCATGCGCGTGTTATTGTGCAATGCATCTGGCGACTCAAGCGTGAAGTACTTCTGGCAGCTTCATTGGGTACAGTAGTTAGATCAACAACACGGGCCTAATGGTAAGCCGTCCCACTCCTGACAGCAGTTGTTAATGCGTCAGGATTGGCCAGGAGGGTAAAGCAGTAGGCACCCATTGAGGCGAAGAATAAAACATAGTTTAAACTGTATGAAGTTTTAATGCCGTAAAGAAAGGCAGGCCTGGAGAGGCTGCTGAGACTGAATGGGCAGCCGCCCAAGAAAGCAGGTGAGGAGGGCATCTGATCGGTTTGGAAGCTGCCAGCAGAAGAGAGCGAATGGTGTGTCCATTCCCGGATGCGGTTCTGCCCCCACTTGACCACCTCCAAGCCTCCCTATTGGTCAGTCAAATCGTAAGACGCGTAGTTCGGTAGCGTTACCTCGTCAGCAACACGCGAGTTTAGCTGCTGATGGTTCAACATGTGAGTTTCAGGGTGGTTCTATCCGGTTCTGGGCAACGTGACAGAGACGCTGCAACTTACCGCCAGGCAGAACGCTCTGACGAACATCAAGTGAAAAAATAAAAATCAAACTTTATACTAATAAATACCTTCAGTATCGGCCCCCACTGTACGCCACTGTGTTCCTCGAACCACTCCACCGCACTTCTGATGTTGTGACATGGCACATAATCTTGTTGAAAAATGCCACTGCTGTCCGGAAACATGACTGTTATGAAGGGGTGTACGTGGTCTGCAACCAATGTACAATACTCCTTTGCCATCATGGTGCCTTGCACGAACTCCACTGGAACCATGGATGCCCACATTAATGTTCCCCAGAGACACACCACCAGCTTGACTGCGTCCCGCACTACAAGTGTCAAGGAGCTGTTCACCTGGATTATGACGAATTTACATCCCCCATCAGCACGATGACAAATGTATCGGGATTTAATTCTGTTTGCTGTTTGTCTGAAATCATAGCTTCTGCTGATGATCTTACTGTGACCTAATTTATGTATCTGAGGAGAACTGCTGCAAAAGGTTCTTCTCAGATCAGTGATCACACTAAATGTCTCTTTATGCAACTTTGAAAAATAATTATTTTCAGTCATCACTAAACATGCAAAATCAATAAAGAAGTCTCTATTTTTCTGTTGTACTATGTATGTAAGTTAATGAAGTCACACCTGCATTTGTTTTCATTTCACTTTAATTGCATCATTAATATTCAATATAACGTGACCATCAGTCTCATTTCTGTAACAGTTTCAGAACAGAATAAACCCACTGTTATACAAAATTACCATCAGTGACACAATAAGAATAGTCATAAATTTACTATACATTAGATATACCATCTCCGCTTCACACATACGCCTTTCTGAACACACTCCACACTCCATTTGTAGCTTGGAGTGCTACTATATGCAATATGTAAAAATTAACAGTGTTCACAAGTAACAAGTACAAACCCACATATGATTATGTACCTTGTTCATTGGGTAGTTAAATTTCAGGCTTACAGTCATAAGATGATAGCAAGACGATTTCTGCCACTACAAATACTCAAGGAGACAGAACCACATTTCAAACAAACGATTTAATAATCAACTGGATGGATAAAAAATCTACTCACCAAGGGGTGGCAGGAGAATGCACATATAAAAAGGTATTGAAATCTGCAGGCTTTCAGAGCCAGTGTGTCTTCCTGGCAGAAGACTGGAGGTGAAGGAAGAGGAATGAAGGGAAAGGACTGTTGAAGTTTAGAATATGGGGAGAATTTGGAAAAGTCACCAGGAACCCCAGGTCAGTGGCAGTTTCCCGGATGGGACGAGAAGGGAAAATTGATGGTTAGACACTGTACTGGACGAGATTTGAAAACCTGATAACTTAGAGGTGGACAATAACCTTGCACGAATTAATAAGTGCAGAAAGCTATGTGCACTGTATGTAGTAGAGAGAGGAGAAGGGGGGTGGGTGGGGGGAGGGGGGGGGGCAGACAGGTCAGAAAATAAGACAGAAAACTAAAACGGAGAGCAGCAGGGAATAGTTACTGAGAAGACACATTGAGACAGAAGAAATTAACATTAATTAAGGCCAGGTGGATGGCAACAAGCAAGAACATGTTGTAACGCCCATTTTGATCTCCAAAGTTCTGAGAAATTGGTGCCTGGGGAGAGAATCCAGACAGCACATGTGGAGCAATAGGCATCAAAATTATGACTTTTAATGTTATAGAGCATGCTTGGCAATGGGATATTGTGTGTTCCCAATATACACCCTCTACTTACGGCCATTCATCCTGATAAGTTGGTGGTAGTCTTGCCAGTGTAAAAGACCTAACAGTGTTTACACTGGTATATGACATGTGTTATTTCACAGTTTGCTCTCCCTTTGATAGTATATGTTTTGCCATTTACAGGGGCTGGTGCAGGTGTTGGTAGGAGGGCCCACTGAGCAAGCCTTACAGCAGGGACAGCCACAGAGGTAGGAGCCATAGGATAGGGAGATGGGTGCAGGAGCAGCACAGGGTCTGATAAGGATATAGCTGAGACTGGAAGGGTGGTGGAAAGCTATTCCAGGTGTCGTGGGCAAAATTTGAACAGAATGGACCTCATTTCAGAGCACGATTTCAGGAAGTCACAGACTTGGCAAAGTAGCTGATTAAGTAGCTGCAGACAAGGGTGATACTGAGTGACTAGTGGTGTGTTCCAAATATGTTTTTCAGAGAGACCAGCAGTACCTGAATTGGATGTAACAGCCTGAGTTATCTGTTTTGAACTGGGCTGGTGGAGTAATCGTGTCCAGCGAAGGCTGAGCTGAGAATGGTGGTTTACTGCTCTAAAGAGATTGCATCTGAATAAATATGTTTGCGTCAAATGCCAGGGCTGTATGGGTGGGAATGTTTAACATGGAAGGAATGGCAGAGCATGTGAAATTTAATTGGGAGAATGTGTTTAGAGATTCCAAGACTCCTAACACGTCAGCCTCACCACGATTTCATACGGAAAAGATTTCATCAAACCAGAGGCTGAAAGCTCAGGGATCCCAGTGAACATTTCCTCAATCAGTGCACACCTGATTCCAAACCTAAGAGAGATCCTTCCTGCTCACCTTAATCAGCTTTATACTTACAAATAACTGATTTGCATTTGAGGGGCAGATATATAATCAGATCAGGGGCACGACTGTGCCAACCTCTTCACAGGTCGCTCCAAGGAGCTTTCCTGGGCTCCTTAAGCCTTCAGCCTCTGGTTTTGTTTAGATACATTGACAACATCTTTGCTACATGGGCTCATGGTGAGGCTGACTTGTTAGAATTCTTGGAATCTCTAAATAAATTCTCCCAGTTAAATTTCACATGGCCCTGCTCCAAATCCCATGCCATTTTCCTTTATTTTGACCTCATACTCACCAAGGGTCAGCTACACACTTCTATTCACTTTAAACCTACTAACAAACAACAGTACTTATATTTTGACAGCTGCCATCCTTTCTACGTCAAATGTTCCCTCCTACACAGCTTTGGCACCTGAGGCAAACATATTTCTTCTGATGCAGACTCTACAGCAACACACCTCATTCTCACCTCAGCCTTCACTGGACGTAATTACCTCACCAGCCCAGTTCAAAATGGCCATCGCAGCCAATCCTGGTAACTGCTGATCTCTCCAAAAAACAACTTAGGAAGCAACCTCTTGTCACTCAGTATTACCCAGTTCTTGAATGTAATGCCTACTAAGTAGGAGATCCCGGGTTCGAGTCCTAGTCTGGCACACGTACTCGCTCATCGTCACTGACTGCGCAAAAGTGCCAATGCTGCTAACATCAATAGTTTCTTTTCTTTTCCTTTCTCCCCCCTCCACCTTCAAATTAGGTAATGCCACTTCGACAAGGCTGTTACTTCCCTAAATTGTGCCCAGAAATGAGGTCCCTTCAGTCCAACAATTTGCCCACCACACCTGGAATACCTTTGTATCACCCTCCCAGTCTCTGCAATATCCTTGCCAGACCCCGTATTGCTGCTGCATCCACCTCCCGACACTCTGGCTCCTACACTGTGGCTTTCCCAACTGTAAGACTTATCCTAACAAGTTCTGTCACACTGCAGACCTTATAGAGAAAAGAAAACATAATGCCTGCAGTCCACACACTACCTTCTGAAACAACTGGTTCTCTATCATAATTGACATTTAATATTCATTAGCTCACTCAGTTTATTGAGCAGACAAGCATACTACTATGATGAATTTGTGAATTTCACTGTGCATCTTTTCTATTGCACTCTATATTCCACAGTGATTTTAATTTTTCCCAGAGAGCACAGCAGTGTGCAACTGCTTTAAAACAGTTTCTGGAAATATATTATTTCATCCATTTATTATACAGAACTACAGACGTTACATTACAGTGTCTCCACCACTTTAAAAATTTCTTGTGAGCATTCACAAGACAGATAAATTATTGTGATAAGTAACATCAGACATTTCACAGACTAAACAATCCTTCATCAAAACTTGCAAACAATAAAAAATAAAATACTGAAATCTGAAATTCCGTTCCAATCTTCGAACTGCACAACAATTTGTGTAACTGATCACAAGTGTCAACATGTTGAAACACACGAATCTGACATGCGATACTATCAGTGTTTGGTGTGACAATTCTTACTGCAGCACTTCTTCAGAGGGTGGAGAACCGTGCAATTATATTGGAAAAGAACACAGCCTGAACTGAGACATGAATTTACAACAGCAAGCAAAGTAACACGAGTTTCTGTGCATAAAATGTTCAGCAACACAGTGGGGTGAAATCTACAACAACTGACAACATTTTAACAGGTGCACACCCAGGCATTTCCAGGGCACAAATGCAACTACAGAGCGAGGTGCAAGGGAATTTAATATCTTACATTCACTATTGGTAACTTGTAGTGTTGGTCATGTTAGGTTGCATCATGATACTAGTTTTGTGTGTGCGCTCCCCCCCTTCCCCCCCCCCCCCCCCCCCAACACACACACACACACACACACACACACACACACACACACACACACACACACACACAAGAAAGCTTCGTTTCACCCGAATGAGCTAAGGAAGTGACGTCAAAAATGACGTAGCCCAGCGTTCGCGAAGTATGTCGATACGTCGATCGCCGAGTACAAATCGAGCTGACATGAAAGCTTAGGTCAGCCTCACACGGAGTCTCTGAGGAGGAGGACTGTGTGTTAACCACACAATAAAACTATGTAGCTAACATGTGGATAAGTCAGAGAGTTTTCTCTTGTATTCTACGAAACTATACTGTGTCTGTTTGTTCATCCATGGCAAAATATGCGTACGACATGTCTTCCAATTATATTTGCCAAATTTTGCGTGCTTTCCCTAGTTGATTAATGATGTGCCATATTAACAGACATACTCCAGAAAATTGCACATAGAATCGAAAAACACGTTAATTGGTTTGTTGCAACATATTCACCAAAGTCTGATTAAAAATTGAAATTTGTCACAGACTCAAAGAGTTCTTTCTCTATAATTGCTGCTGAATATATGAAGTGACTCGTGTCAGCACATCATTTAGAACATTCATTCCCACACCCTATCCGCAATTTCGGAATTGAATGTGGATGTTCAGACGACTGTTAAAAAAAAAAAAAAAAAAAAAAAAAAAAAAAAAAGACTATTTAAAAAGAAATGTAAATAAATTATGAAACAATTACCGGTACTACTCTCATGTGAATGCTATTTTTCTGAAAATGTATGTATTGTTCTACTGTTTTCATTAAGAGCAGTGTACTGTCCCCACCCACACTCAATCATGGCTTCATACATACAGAACTGTACCAATAGTGTGCAATAATGTGTTAATAAAAAGTGAAAATAATATATGGCTACCTTCTGAGTGGTAGTAGGAGATTAAACTTAATTCACAAACTAAATACTGAGGTAACTGTGTGATTTGGTTGGTTGTTGGTTGGCATAATATATGCAGTTTCTGAACCTTTTTTACCCTGAGGGGCGTGGTGGATTTTGTAAACAGCAACAATTTGTATTGTTTGAAAAAAGTACATCACTGAATTTCTTTTTTGTGTACTGCATCATTTATAAATTGCTCATCTCTATTTGGAATGTATCCTCATATGCCAATACTGAATGGAAAGTAGTTAGCTTCTTTGGAAAGCAGCTTGGTAGCCCATACAAGTACGTCAGTTACACAGTCACAAGTATGTTTCATTTGTTTGCATCCAGATACTGATATTGGAGACTGTATTAATAGAGTGACAACATTGTTTTAGTATTGTTTATTCTGTGCACCCCCACAGAATTTAGTACATGTTGTTCATTGTCGTTCTCTCAGTCTTATAAAAGTTATTTGCAATAGTTTTAACCACACTTATGATGGAGTATTTTGTGCTATAACACTGAGGACCTTTATTCTTCGGTGGCATAAAACCATAGTCAACTTCGTGGCATGAAAGTGAGATGTAAAGCAAAAGTCGCAGAGCTTGGTCTCCTCTACAAATGTAGTAGAATATCAAATGTTCAGTTCAGTCTGGTGTCGATCATTCTCTATTTTATTTATTGTGATTAAAATTATGTTTGATAACTGTTAGCATGACAGACTGGCAAGCACTGTACAGAGATTAAGGGTAACAGTAAACAGTGGGTGCACAGAATACTCTTTATCCTAAGCCTTTGACCATATTTGCATGTTCATGGAGATAAGGGAACCAAAAGCCCATATGGGCAAAGCTTCTAGCTACACTTTAACAGAATGGCATGGAGGAAGGGATGCAGATCAAGACAGCAATGGCCAGGGTAGGGGAGGACAGACTTTCAAGGGGCTGGGCTTCTCTGCTGTTTCTCCAAAGGAGTTTTCATTATTTTTCAGACATCAGTTTCCTTCTGAAGTACTAACTGTTGCTACAATTTGACGCAAATAATTTTGTCATCTTAGATACTGAAATAGTAATATTAAGCTCCTTTTTTGCATTAATGATTGTTTTCCTAAATCCGTCTTTTTTGAAGAATGGCAATGTTTTGGTGATTGTGGAAATACCTCTTGAAATTGTGATGAAAACTCATTTATGCATGTTTAATATTAAAACTGTCAGTACCATATATATACAGGAGACTGTCATAAGCTAGAGTTTATGGTTGCAGATTTTTCACTGTACCTCTAACTGCTTCTAAACTGCAAAAACACTGAACAACTAAGATCTTTCTTAGCACTTTCAGTTAAATAACATACATTAAAATCTCCCCACAACATTATTTCTCTTTTAGTACTAGGTGAAGCAGGTATGTTTCTTAACCATACATGTACTGTACAGATATATGTGCGATTCATAAACTGCCAGCTCTTACCAGCATACCATCGATTTTCATCTGTGTACAGGCCTAAAATTGCTAGAGTTCCATCATTTGTTAATTTTTTTTACATCTATACATGTTTGCACAGAACAATTGCACATCCGGTCTACAATAATGGGCTACATGATTGTGTCCATGTAGCATCCCATGGTGTATTATGAGAAGCACAGAAAATGACCGTTGTCTGCACACTTCATTGTGTTGCTGAAGCACCCAATGAATAGGTTTGTGTTGTGCTTTTCAGCAAGAGGATGGCCCAGCTCTAATACTGGACTCATTTTTAAATGAGATTTTCCATTATAATAATTTCAATAAGAAATACTTTTTTATTTCTTGAACACTCTGTCTGCCATGTGGCTGCAGGCAGCCACAGTAGAACTATATGCCCAACAATACGTAGCCACTTGAGGCCACAGCAGAGCCCAGAGCCTAGCACTGTGTGCGTGGCTGTGAAATATCCATCATTAAGTGTGTGCCAGTCAGTGTGTTAAAACATAACAAAACTTCAGTTATTTAACCAGTTGCAAATGTGTTACATTGTTTAAAAAATGTAATATATCTTCAGTTTGTGAAATTTTGTACAGTAATTACCTTGTCAGTACAGAGAGATAAGTGATAAAGTTAAACTTGGGTTGAATGGGAGCATGTTCCATTACATTCAGGTACACAAACCACTTGTTCCATTGCACATTGTGTGTAGTGGAGGCTTATTAAATCTATGGAGTGCTTTCTGCTTGTCATAGTGATAGAGCAACATTTATATCATCTCTCAAACCAATAACCCACCATAGTACTTCCTGAGGGTGAAATGCAACATTTACAGTGAGAATTCTGTTAGCACCATCTTGTGTTAAAGGATTTCCATTTTGGTTGTTTCAGGTAATGAGATATGAAGCCAAGCAGGCCCTCTTATATACATTTTTGTTTACTTGATGTTCTGGCTTCAGTAGTGAAGGAAAATATAATTTAAAATAATATGAAGTACCACAATCAAAACATTGCAGACATTTTTTTTAGAATCCTTACCACATTGGTGCCACCATGTTACACAGGAAAACATTAGTGGCCAATGATGAAACTGAAGTGCTTGTGGTATCTACAATTTGAAATGTAATGTATCTCATAACATACAAGACAGATCACATGATTTGTTGTAAAAAATGGCAAGTTGGATATAAAAGATCGTGAATTACAAAAGTAAAATAGGGGAATTTTAGAACCATTATTTCTTTAGTTGTAACAGTGATACTTGGGACAATTTATTTACAACTTGAAACATACCTATTATAGAGTTACAACAAACTCACAACCATGAATTATTTGATAGAATGGTAGCAAGTTTTGCCGGGCTACCAACATTTCTAATAACATTCAGAATTAGTAGCCTTAAGTTATTCTCCCCAAAAAACACCATACTGGATTACTGTCTACCTGGTGCCCATATGGTGGTACCAAAGAAGAATGATAAGGTGAGCAAGAGTCTCCAGAAATACAAAAGGAAAGGCCAAATGACAATCAGGAGGACAATACCAGGTGCAGAAATTCCCCTGTAGTAAGCTCTGTATATGCCATTTTTAAAGTTCTAATCCTCTTGTGAAGTAAACAAACCTAAAAGCTGAAAGTTTGTTAGGTTGGTTACATTTTTCAGGCACCATAGTCAAACTACTTTACTTTCGTATCTGTGGATTCTAGCGGGTAATTGCAAATGATTTAGAAAACTGTTCATAATTATTGATACCACATTGTTTTATTATCTGTAACATTTAGTTTTCGCTCAAAAAGGATAATAAAACAATGACATTTCTTCATATGTCCAACTCACATACATAGTCCACAGCAGTGAGGAGGCAGTAAACCAAGGCAGTGACAATCCCAGAAGCTCAACTTCATCAGAGGAACAAGATGAAAGGCAGTTGGCTAGGCTGGTTATAAACCTGACCTACAGCACTATAAACATTGACAGACTTTGAGAATGTGGCACTAGCTACATCATATCCTTAGGATGATGTAATAGCATCATGATAAAAAAAAAAGTTCAGAAATTTGCCTTTCTGTCTTGCTTGAACACCAAGGCCACTTCTGCAGCAACCTGTAACAATACAAAGTTGTCAAATCATGTACAGTGAAGTGGTAAAATAACATGCTCCTAAAAATATAATTCAGAATCAGATACTATACTCATTTCTGTCTCCATGTGGTAATTTGTTCACTGAACAGAAAACCTGGAAAATTCAGCCATTTGTCTGAAACTGTAGCTGAGCACTCTCTCATTTGTGTTCACTATATTTTCCCTTGGACTGATACGGTCTGATTAAGCGTAGAAAGCAAAATTAATTGAAAAAATTGCCTTGTAATAAGAATTTATGTAAATAAATGTTATCACTTTATGCACCTTGATGATACACAACCAGTTAATGTGCTACTGCAACCTTATTTTTAACTGTAGGGACTACCCCACCTGGGTATGCATTGTGTGTCAATTACACTTTCCACGAGAGAAGGAGGTTCAGAGGAATGATCACAATATTGCCTCTCGCTGCTGGGAGAAGACAACTGTGTCACCTGAATAGGAATACAATCATTAACTTTAAAATAACTTGGCCTGCAAGTGATTTTAATCAAAAATCAATGCAGATACTGACATACCTTGATGTTGCCAAGGTGATCTGCAACTGCAACTCTCTTGTAAACTTTACTTGTGGCTTGTCCATTGCTCCCATGCAATACAAAAGAACCAAAAAAGCTGATCTGAATGTTGCTTTTAAATGTGGCACAAGAACGCAGAGTACCTGTGAACTGTGAAATAGTGTTTTTTCATATAGTAAGCAAAAAAATGTAAACAATACATATTTAATGATGAAGTACTTATGTAACATGTTTAACTGCAAAAGGGGATAACTCCCACACCACCCACAGCTTTAAAATAAAAGGTAGATTGCAATTCTTACCTATAACTACTGAAATCTATATATGACTGACAAGGTGTTGAGAAAAATTTCCTTTGCAATATAATAATATGTATGTACACTGAGTAACTGTGGTAAATAGTACAGATTCATTCTACCTGATGCAGAGTACACATAACATGTATAAGAATGGTAATAATATAACAACACAAAGCCCAGGATGGAATAACAATTTTACACTGTTATCCATCTTGGCTTTCAGCCAAAGCTCCTTCATCTGAAATACACTCCTGGAAATGAAAAAAAGAACACATTGACACCGGTGTGTCAGACCCACCATACTTGCTCCGGACACTGCGAGACGGCTGTACAAGCAATGATCACACGCACGGCACAGCGGACACACCAGGAACCGCGGTGTTGGCCGTCGAATGGCGCTAGCTGCGCAGCATTTGTGCACCGCCGCCGTCAGTGTCAGCCAGTTTGCCGTGGCATACGGAGCTCCATCGCAGTCTTTAACACTGGTAGCATGCCGCGACAGCGTGGACGTGAACCGTATGTGCAGTTGACGGACTTTGAGCGAGGGCGTATAGTGGGCATGCGGGAGGCCGGGTGGACGTACTGCCGAATTGCTCAACACGTGGGGCGTGAGGTCTCCACAGTACATCGATGTTGTCGCCAGTGGTCGGCGGAAGGTGCACGTGCCCGTCGACCTGGGACCGGACCGCAGTGACGCACGGATGCACCCCAAGACCGTAGGATCCTACGCAGTGCCGTAGGGGACCGCACCGCCACTTCCCAGCAAATTAGGGACACTGTTGCTCCTGGGGTATCGGCGAGGACCATTCGCAACCGTCTCCATGAAGCTGGGCTACGGTCCCCCACACCGTTAGGCCGTCTTCCGCTCACGCCCCAACATCGTGCAGCCCGCCTCCAGTGGTGTCGCGACAGGCGTGAATGGAGGGACGAATGGAGACGTGTCGTCTTCAGCGATGAGAGTCGCTTCTGCCTTGGTGCCAATGATGGTCGTATGCGTGTTTGGCGCCGCGCAGGTGAGCGCCACAATCAGGACTGCATACGACTGAGGCACACAGGGCCAACACCCGGCATCATGGTGTGGGGAGCGATCTCCTACACTGGCCGTACACCACTGGTGATCGTCGAGGGGACACTGAATAGTGCACGGTACATCGAAACCGTCATCGAACCCACCGTTCTACCATTCCTAGACCGGCAAGGGAACTTGCTGTTCCAACAGGACACTGCATGTCCGCATGTATCCCGTGCCACCCAACGTGCTCTAGAAGGTGTAAGTCAACTACCCTGGCCAGCAAGATCTCCGGATCTGTCCCCCATTGAGCATGTTTGGGACTGGATGAAGCGTCGTCTCACGCGGTCTGCACGTCCAGCACGAACGCTGGTCCAACTGAGGCGCCAGGTGGAAATGGCATGGCAAGCCGTTCCACAGGACTACATCCAGCATCTCTACGATCGTCTCCATGGGAGAATAGCAGCCTGCATTGCTGCGAAAGGTGGATATACACTGTACTAGTGCCGACATTGTGCATGCTCTGTTGCCTGTGTCTATGTGCCTGTGGTTCTGTCAGTGTGATCATGTGATGTATCTGACCCCAGGAATGTGTCAATAAAGTTTCCCCTTCCTGGGACAATGAATTCACGGTGTTCTTATTTCAATTTCCAGGAGTGTACATTCTGGCCACAGTAGTAAGAGACATTGGTCATGTGTGTGTATTTTTCTACTTCAGATGAAGGCCTTTGGGCTGAAAGCTAAGAGTTATCAATCTTTTCATTGTACCAATTTGCGAGAACATTTCGTATCCTTTTCATAATGTTAATATCCTATTTCATTAAGTCTGCCACAATTGGGAAGTCCTCAATTAAAGTTGATCTTCAACAGACTGTCTCCATACAATTTCTAGTTTTTTGATAGTGAATGTCAAACATACTGTGTGAATGTGGAATTAGCTGCAACATGTCAGTTCGTCTTTATGAAAGTGTGGAACACTGCCTGCCATGACATACAAATTTCATTGTAGTAAATTACAATTAACAGGATACATTTATCAGCAGTGACTAAGGGCTTAGCCCATTGTCTTTAATTATCAACCATCAAAGATCCTCTTGCAACACTGTCTAAATTGTTTACTGTATCTGCAAGGTTGCTTTCACCTCATGGTTGGTAGTCTTAACTCTTTGGAGCACGGTGGTATACATAGTATACCACCTTTTGAAAATTTTCTTGGCTCTTTGCACAGTGGTTTAACTGCACGACCACCACTCTAATATGCTCACCTAGTTCTCTACTTATCAGACAGATGGCACTCACTGCCTATAAGGAATCAGTTCCCGCCAAGAATTGCATAGATTACAACTGTGAAAGCTGCGTGCTGAGTTGTGCATGGTTTTTGCGTGTGAATAGTGGTTTATAACGAATTTCTTGTTGCGCCTGTGTTTTTTCCATATCTTGGACGTCACAGCTACGGTATGAACCCATGTATACATTCATATGCACAATCTTCCGTTATTTATATACAATTTATTTTGGTGGTATATTATTTGTACCACCGTGCATGTAGCAGTATTCTATTGCATTTCGTTTCCTAGTATAAAATTCGAAATCCTCCGCTACAAAGTTTAGTTTTTAATTGTGTTGTGACTTATTTTAGCTCTTTCTCCATTTTGTTTTGCTTACGTATTCTTTACTTGGATTCAGGCTGTTGTTTGAAAATGAAAATGTCAAGAAGAGGCTTACGAGATGAAGAAATCGAACGATTATTGTGTGAAATTCCATCAGACGAGGATTCCACTGTTGACACCACAGATGACGAATCTGATTATGAAGCAAGCATTGTTGCGGAGGCTATTGTGTCGTCTGAAGGCGAAGTTTCAGAGAGCGAGGAAGAAAGTGAGTCCACTCCGCCAAAACGCGCTGCTGACACAGCGCCAACTTGGGGACAACAATTCAATGCTACCTCAGGAATGCAGTTCGACAGTGAATCAGGACCAAGTGCTTTTATTAGGGACATTGATGATCCAGAACCTATCGATATATTCGAAAAAATATTTCCAAAAGAGCTAGTTGAGCTAATCGTTTTCCAAACAAATTTATATGCGACGCAATCTGGCAAGTCTTTCACTCCAACAACTGACAATGAAATACGAACTTTCCTGGGAATCAACATTTTGATGGGTATAAAGCGTATGCCAGCATACAGAGACTACTGGTCTAGTGCCCCAGAACTTCATGATCGTTATATTGCATCTCTGATGGCAGTAAATCGGTTTGGATGGTTACTGAGGAACATTCATCTGAATGATAACACATTGCATCCAGAAAAAGGACACCCAGGTTATGACAAACTGTACAAGCTGCGACCAGTGATCAAGATACTATCTGAATCTTTTTCCAAGTGTTACCAACCCAGCAAACACCTAGCAATTGATGAGTCAATGATCAAATTCAAAGGCCGCAACAGTATGAAACAATACATGAGAGATAAACCCATAAAGCGTGGTTACAAAGTGTGGATGCTGTGTGACAAGACCTCTTACAACTTGAAATTTGATATTTACACCGGAAAAGTAGGTGACACAGTGCAAACAGGCCTTGGGGAGCATGTAGTGCTGAGTTTGTCCTCTGAACTCGTAAATAAAGGCCATTATCTTTATTTCGACAACTATTTCAATAGCTATAACTTGTTGGCTGGTTTACAGCAGAGAAACATATATGCCTGTGGGACAGTTCAACCAACAAGGAAACATTTACCCAAATTAAAAACAGACAAAGAATTAAGCAGAGGTGAATTTGACTGGAGGGTCAGCAACTGTGGCATCCTCTACTTGAAGTGGAAAGATAAGAGAGCTGTTCATCTCCTTTCAAATTTTCACAGTCCTGAAGTTACTACAGTGACTCGCCGTGAAAGAGATGGTTCACGCATAGAGCTACCTTGTCCTCAAGCAGTGATGGATTACAATGCACACATGAACAATGTCGACAAGTTCGACCAACTGAAAAAATCATATGAAATAAGCCGGAGAAGTAAAAAGTGGTGGCACCGAATATTCTTTCACCTGCTTGATGTCAGTATCGTCAACAGCTATATAATTTGGAAGGAACTAGGCGATAGAGAAAAAATGACTGCCAAAGTCTTCAGGATGAGTATCCTGCAAAGCTTAGTAACCCAGAAAACACCATTGAGGCCATCTAGACTTCATGAGAGTCAAGTCCACGTAAAGAAAAACAAGCCATATGTTTCCTCACGCCAGCGTCTCGACAATTCATCCCACCAGCCAGAGCGTACTACCGCCAGACGTTGTGCGAAATGCAGTACAAAAAAGAAGCAAGTGCGCACTTTCTGGATGTGCGCTGAATGCAAAGTGCCTTTGTGCCTTAGCAAAACAAAAAGGTGCTTTCAAGATTTTCACAAAAAGGAATAAGAAACATATTTTATTTGTAAGGTTTGTAATTTGATTTTGTATTGTAAATGACCAATTGCCAGAAATAAAATTATTTTACATTAATTATACTAATTATTACTGCTTAGAGTAGAATTTAAAGGTGAGTTACAAGCACAAACCAAGATATCTCAAAAACTTTAGGTACGGCCCTAAGTGGCATGGTGGTATATTATATATACCACCATCTAAAACCAAAATCAATACAATAAAAAATTTTAATTCATGTTTTCCTTTATTAGCAACCCCACCAGACATAGAAAATGCATGTTTTATTAAAAAATTAATTAAACATAAAATCTGTGCATCAAAGAGTTAACAAGTTGTTTTATAGAAGTAATTGAAGATTTAACACGTGTCATTAAAATTTCAGTATGGAAAAAAATCAAACACTGCGTGTGACATGACTTTTACCAAGCACCCCTATACTCTATACAATGAGTTGATAAAATATTAGGAGTTACCCACATAGAATGAGTGGTATCATGCAACAGATTAATGTCTCCATTTTTTACATACCTATCCCTGCACTTCATAGGTCAATGAAAATGTCAGAGCTACTGAGGTAAATCTTTCCAAATAGGTGAGGCTCTATACCAACTCACTGTTGGAAATTAAAGGGGCAGGATAACAAATGAGGGCAGCTCAAGGAGTGTGTGTTGATCTCTCAATAAGATTGGCAAGCAGGGGGTAAGTAGCTACTGGAATGATACTACCGATGAAAATAGCAATACTTTAGTGATTGATGGATCTACAGACCAGAGCCTCAGACAAATTCGTATATGTATACACAAAAAGGTAGAATAATTGAATAATCTTTGGGAATTGCATATAACAGCCAATTGTGTGCCAGAGTAACTGTACAACAACATTTAGTCCATTCATGCACGTGATGAGGCATTAGCTACTTAAGACAAGAGCTCCTTTCATCTGATCACCACCAGAATGTATACAGCAAATTCCACAACAGTGGATCAACAAAACTTTTAAGTGAAAAGATCGAAAATTGTACTCCATAGTACAGTAGAAGAGTGATGGGAGATTTTAATGCACAGGTAGGCAAAGACAGAAAGGGATTGGAGCAAGTATTGGGATGTTTTGGATATGGAGGCAGAAATGAAGAAGGGGAAAGACTCCTGGATTTGTTCCAGAGGAATGGAATGAAAATAGCTAACAGCTGGTTTATGAAGAGAGAAAGTCATGTTATCACCAGATACAGTTGGGAAGGAAGAACCAAGAGTGTAATTGATTATATTCTAGCAGATAGGGAATGGGGAGACAAAGTAACCAATGTGAAGGTAATTCCAAGTGTGAGTGCAGATGGAGACCATAGATTACTGGTGGGACAATGGAAAATGAATCAGTGTGAAAAATAGAAAACAGAAGAAAGTGATGAGGATACGGGATTGGAAACTGAAGGAGAGTGAATGTGCTGAGAAGTACAGAGAATTAATCACACAAAAATTTCCAAAAGAAGTTTTCTGCGATGTAGAAAAAGAATGGAGTTTATTCAAAGACACCTTAGTCGAAGCAGCACAAAAAGTATGTGCCAGAACATCTGGAAAGGAAAAAATAAGACAGACAAGTTGGTGGGATGATACCACAATCCAAGCAGTTAGAAGGAGAAATGGAGCATGGAGAAAGTGGTGGAACACTAAAAATGACGAAGATCATAAAAATATATAGAGGAAAAGAAGAAGTGCAAAGAAGTAGTGGAAACAGCAAAGAAAAAGGCATGGGAAGAGTTTACAAAAAAACTTGAAGATGTGAAGAGCAATAAGAAATTATTCTATAAAATGATGAAAAATAAAAGGAAGGCTTCTGAAGTACCAGTAAAGATGGAAACAGAGGATGGTACCATTATTGAAGATCCAGGAAATATAAAAGACCTCTGGAAAGAACATTTTAAGAAGCTGTTAAATGCTGAGGAGCAGGTACATGAGGAAACAACAAATAATGGAGAAATTGAGAGAAGTTGGGAAGCAGAATTAGGACAAATTACACGGGAAGAAATGGAAAAAGCTGTGAAGAAGATGAATGGGGGGAAAGCCCCAGGACCTGATGAAGTATCAGTGGACATGATAAGAGCAGCAGGTCCAGTGGGAATGCAGTGGCTGTATAGAGTACTATCAAGCGTGTGGAGAAATAGTACAATACCTGACAACTGGAGAACAGGAGACATTGTTCCCATCTTCAAGAAAGGCAATAAAAGACTTTGTAAAAACTACAGAGGAATAACCCTTATGAGTCATACAGCCAAGATTTTTGAAAGAATTTTACTAAATCGAATAAGTGAAAAGATAGAAAACGAGCTGAGTGAAGAACAGCACGGGTTTAGGAAAGGAAGAAGCACGATCGGCCTGATATTTTCTATCCACCAACTGCTGGAAAAATGTTGGGAGTATAACAAAAGGGTGATAATGGTTTTTATAGACATAGAAAAGGCATATGACTCAGTTGACAGGGAAAGACTCTGGGAAGAAATGAAGAAGATAGATATAGAAGATGGATACATTAATGTTATAAAGACAATGTACAGAGGACACAATTGTAGAATTAGAACACCATTGGGGAACTATGAATACTTCCAAATAAGACAAGGACTTAAGCAAGGAAGTATTCTATCTCCTGCACTTTTTAATGTCGTGATGGAGGGAATGAATAGAGCAGTTAAAGATATAGTAAAAGAAAAAGACAAAAAAGATGAGTTTTGCAGATGATATGGTAATTTGGGATGATAAAGAGGTAGATGTGCAGTTACGGCTTGATGCGTGGAAGGAAACAATGAAAAGGTATGGATTAAAAATAAATAAAGGTAAGAGTGAAGTAATGGTATTTGGAAGAGAGAAAGGGATCAACGGAAATATTACCTTGAATGGAGAACCCCTCAAAGTGGTAGAAAGTTTCACTTATTTAGGGAGTGAAATATCTAGGGATGGAAGAACATCTAACGAAATTGATAGGAGGTTACAGAAGGGAGGCAATTTCTACCAAACAATAAAACACCTGATTTGGAAAAATGAAGTTTTTTGAAAGAGCAAATGTATAAGAATTATTACATCCCTATTGTCACCTATGCTGGAGAAACATGGACAATGACAGAAAGGGACTGGAGCAGACTGCAAGCAGGGGAAATGAAATTTGTCAGAGCAGTTATGGGAAAAACAAGAATGGACAGAGTAAGGAATGTAGAGATTAGAAAGGACCTTAAACAAGGAAGTATGAGAGAAGAAATTGAAAGAAAGAGATTAAGATGGTATGGGCATGTTAAGAGGATGCATGTGCAGAGACTCTCCAAAATTATGGAAGAACTAAAGGTGGATGGGAAAAGACCTAGAGGGCGCCCAAGAACACGGTGGAAAATGGGAGTGAGAATATCTGTAGAAAGGAGAGGTGTGACCTGGCAGCAAGTGGAGGAAGAAAAGTGGTGGGAGGACCGAGCCAAATGGAGAGGACTTGTCAACACCCAAACCCGGCAGTAGCTGGAGCGGGATTCGGATATAGACAGTACAGTACAAGAACCATGTAGATTGAGTCATTCCAGGTGCCTCTACCTTTCGGTAATTATAGTAATATGTAGTGAAAGGCAAGACAAAGAAACTGTACGAGAGATAAGGTGGAGGGAATGAGGGCAGACAGAGAAAGAATTTTCTTACAGGAAGATTTATAAGGCACATATTATTAGAACAGGAAATGTTTTTGGTAAGGTATGACGAACTATGAGAGGAGGAAGGGGTGTGGGGGGGGGGGGGGGGGGGGGAAGGGCAAAACAGTTATTTAGGGGCAGTTGGCACTTGTGCAGACTAGACAATGGGTGTTATGTGGAAGCAGCCCAAGTTGTGAACCAACTATCGTGAAAAATCTAGAATAGGGCCAGCGGCGTACTTATACGTTTCACACAGGAATGTTTTCAGCACTTCTTGTGAGGTATAATGGAACAAAAGAGGGTATGTCAGCTGTGTTAAACAGCCAATGAGATAGCAGTAGGCAGACTATGTGTTTCGATGTAATAAATTTGAAAGAAAGGATGAAACAGTGTTGTAAACAAGAATCATATTTAACTGCTCCCTGTTTGAGTTACAGCTATTTAAACTGTGTTAGCATCTGAAAACTAAGTACAGTGTCACAACCCATGGTATATTCGAGAAAGCAGTGAAATATCTTTCTCCTTTTGAGTTGGTATGCAATCAATGTACACGAGAACAATGAGTAAGTGGATCAATGTTTTTTACTTAAATCATGGAAGAAGGTAGGTGGATTGGTGCTTTTTAATATATCACATGCGCAACTATCAATGAATACTGATCCACCTACCTTCTTCCACGATGGAATTAAAAAAACATTGATCTTGTTACTCAAAGTGGAGGCTTATGCTGCACTTCCAGACGATTCCACCCACATTCTCTTTAAACGTCATTTCACCATCACATCTGACATTTTCATATCTCTGCAATTAATCCATGAGATATACACAAGCTGATGACATCATCGTGCAGAACAATCACTGAAATCAGTAATTTATAGCTTGCGCCCCTTATCACAAAATATTTCTCAAAACTCACGAATACACTGAAAAGCAGAAAACATAACAATGCTTTACAATTTCAGCACTAGAAGTATATTGTCTGTTCTCGTCTCTCATTCAATATGTCAAAGAATCATTCTTCTGGCTACGCAAAACTGTCACGTCACCAACCAATGAGCAGTAGATAAGCACCATTTTGGCTATCGCTGGCCCTGACCTAGTCCTCTTTTAGTCCAAGGTGATTGGTATGGGCATCAATGCAAGTAAGTAGTTCTTTCAATGATTAGAGTTATAGTACATTAGTTTTAGAAAATGTATGCACAATAAATTTATTTTCACTTACATATTCTTGGAGCTAAATTTGCTTCAGCAGAGAGGTAGGATACTTCAGGTAGCAGTTGTTCAAGCAACCGCATGTATCTTACTCCTTCCATCCATTTTCTTACAGTGTGATTACGAGACTTGGGCGATACGTGGTACACCAAGAAGTTAAATTTCCCACACAAAATATTATCAAAGCAAACACACACACACACACACACACACACACACACACACACACACACACACACACACACACCGTTTTTATGATCCTAATAATGGAAGACCACCAGCTTGTGGGTTTGACGATGTTAAATCATCCACACATTCTCGAAGTCTGTTCAGCATTCTAACAATTGCTTCTCCGTTTTTACAGTTGTAGGTCAGGTTCATGACCTCCCTTGCTAATTCCCGTGCATCTTGCTCCTCTGATGAAGTTGAGCTTCTGGGATTGTCACTGCCTTGGTTTACTGCCTCCTCACTGCTGGTATCCTCTGAACTTTGTAATACTGGGCTGGCAGTTTCAGACCAGCTGTTGCTTGAGCCAAACCCAAAGGTCTCATCGAGACAAATTAAAGGGCTGTTCTTGTAACTGTCATTCAACTTATGAAGTCCCAGCCAGGGTAATAAATGAAAATTGCGCAGAAATGTTTGCATGGATATTTCCACCTTTGGAAGTCTTCACATGTGCAATTAGGCTTTGCAAAATTCACCACCCATTTCCCTCACTGAGCTTTTGTAAATTCAGTTTGTGCTGAATAATGTCTTTTCATTACATGATTCACAAATTCGTGTGACTTGTTATGCAAGAAATGAGGACTCTCTCTGCTGTAAGATTTGACGGCTGAATTCTTCAGACAATATTTTTTAAACAGGCTAGGGAGGAAATCATTTATTAAAACTTTAACAACACCTGTCAATGTTTTATTTGCTGAATGTCTAAGAAAAAATATTTCACTTTTTTATTTAGTGATTCAACACCATTAGTAGTAGGTATATTGGCGAAGAAATTCTTCTTGTTGTCATATGCCTTCACCCACCTTTCAGATACTGAAAGCCATTGCTTATTAAAATAATCAAGTGCACCAGAATTTCTAGTTAATAATTCATGAGATTGAAGGTTTTGTTTTGCAGTTAAGAACTGTTCTTCAGATGGTGACTCAGTAATTTCTTCACACAGCTTCAGACTTTGCTCACTATCTCCCGGTATGTCTAAATTGTTCTTTTTACTAAGCCACTGTTGCCAGGCTTGTTTTCGATGAAATAGACAAAGATAAACCCTTGACATTGGAAATGTTCCTTCAATTGCCCGTATCTCAGGCTCAGAAAAATCTGTAACCCATTAAACTGGATTCCAATCTGGGTTCCATGCCTTGAAAATTCATAGAGCCTCTTTAATTGATGCAGTGTTTTCTACTTGAATGAAGAATATCCCAATGACTAAATAGCACCACATTAGCTTTCACTACCAAGAAAAATAATGGAATGTCATACTTCGTTGTCTTGTATGTTGCATCAAGCAAACATACCCTACCATACTTTTTCAAAAGTTCCCTTTGCCTCATGTGCTGGTAACAAAAAAGCAATGGCTGCACTTTTCCATTGTCATCTGTAAATGATCTGAAAAAAAATGTCTCATCCTTCGATTCCTTTTCCCACCCATTAATTTCATTCCTGAATGCATTTTGGTCAATAACAGTTTTCTTCAAATCAAACAGAGCCTGATACATATGGCTATAAATTGTACGATCTGTTGGGTAAAACATTATGTTCATCTGATCTGGTCTGTTTTCCCTAGTGAAATTGTTTTCCACAAATCTTTCCAGTTCTAACTTAATAATCCGAACTGAGTTCATCCACTTTGTAACTATATCCCTGATCTCTTTTGAAAACAAAGGTTGTATGTGTCCAATTGCTTTCACACATTCAATGCCATGATTATGGTGGCTTGCTTGGGAGGCAGCCACATAATACCGCAGATAACGTTTTGGTGCCTGTGTCGACTACAAGTCTCGTTTCAGTTTCTCAGTAACCTTTAATACAATAAAAATTTATCAATGAATTACAAATATTTATATACAAGAGCTAGCCAAATGACATACCTTTTTTTTTTTTTTAACTGTCTGTTGCCGAGTTTATCGAATAATCGGGGAATACCCTGACACTCTTAACGTCCAATGTTGCTGGACAGCCTTTCTTTTGTGTGTCCATGATAACTTTTCTCTTCTTTTTTGGGTTAACATGGTCCACCTTTATGTATAAAATGAACAAAATTTAATAAGTCCCTGTAACTATTCCTTTTTGATTGAAACTATATATAATTGGTACTAAGATCTTTATTTTACTTACCAGATGATCTGCAACAGGAGTCTCCTTTTTATGATATAACGGGCCAAGAGTACGCACTCTTTTTACTATGCTTTCAACACAGAAAACAGGGCCAAAAAACTGTATCGGTATGTTGTCTTTTGTGTGGCTGTAGTAGAAGCCTGTCTTGTCTGGTAAAAACAGACTTTTAATTAAATCTACAATCATGTCACTGCACATATATGGGGTAGGCCACTGATGTACATGGGAACTTCAGTAGCAGGCCTATGTAAAATATGAATGATAGCATTATGAAAAACCAACAGAATTTAGCGCAAAAACCAATTACACTCCTGGAAATTGAAATAAGAACACCGTGAATTCATTGTCCCAGGAAGGGGAAACTTTATTGACACATTCCTGGGGTCAGATACATCACATGATCACACTGATAGAACCACAGGCACATAGACACAGGCAACAGAGCATGCACAATATCGGCACTAGTACAGTGTACATCCACCTTTCGCAGCAATGCAGGCTGCTATTCTCCCATGGAGACGATCATAGAGATGCTGGATGTAGTCCCGTGGAACGGCTTGCCATGCCATTTCCACCTGGCGCCTCAGTTGGACCAGCATTCGTGCTGGACGTGCAGACCGCATGAGACGACGCTTCATCCAGTCCCAAACATGCTCAATGGGGGACAGATCCGGAGATCTTGCTGGCCAGGGTAGTTGACTTACACCTTCTAGAGCACGTTGGGTGGCACGGGATACATGCGGACGTGCATTGTCCTGTTGGAACAGCAAGTTCCCTTGCCGGTCTAGGAATGGTAGAACGATGGATTCGATGACGGTTTGGATGTACCGTGCACTATTCAGTGTCCCCTCGACGATCACCAGTGGTGTACGGCCAGTGTAGGAGATCGCTCCCCACACCATGATGCCGGGTGTTGGCCCTGTGTGCCTCGGTCGTATGCAGTCCTGATTGTGGCGCTCACCTGCACGGCGCCAAACACGCATACGACCATCATTGGCACCAAGGCAGAAGCGACTCTCATCGCTGAAGACGACACGTCTCCATTCATCCCTCCATTCACGCCTGTCGCGACACCACTGGAGGCGGGCTGCACGATGTTGGGGCGTGAGCGGAAGACTGCCTAACGGTGTGCGGGACCGTAGCCCAGCTTCATGGAGACGGTTGCGAATGGTCCTCGCTGATACCCCAGGAGCAACAGTGTCCCTAATTTGCTGGGAAGTGGCGGTGCGGTCCCCTACGGCACTGCGTAGGATCCTACGGTCTTGGCGTGCATCCATGCGTCGCTGCGGTCCGGTCCCAGGTCGACGGGCACGTGCACCTTCCGCCGACCACTGGCGACAACATCGATGTACTGTGGAGACCTCACGCCCCACGTGTTGAGCAATTCGGCGGTACGTCCACCCGGCCTCCCGCATGCCCACTATACGCCCTCGCTCAAAGTCCGTCAACTGCACATACGGTTCACGTCCACGCTGTCGCGGCATGCTACCAGTGTTAAAGACTGCGATGGAGCTCCGTATGCCACGGCAAACTGGCTGACACTGACGGCGGCGGTGCACAAATGCTGCGCAGCTAGCGCCATTCGACGGCCAACACCGCGGTTCCTGGTGTGTCCGCTGTGCCGTGCGTGTGATCATTGCTTGTACAGCCCTCCCGCAGTGTCCGGAGCAAGTATGGTGGGTCTGACACACCAGTGTCAATGTGTTCTTTTTTCCATTTCCAGGAGTGTACCTTGTCACAACAGTTCATAAACTAGTACAATCAAGATCAGTTTATTCATACACAAATGGATATAGTTTACTATTGGATACAAGTAGTTGTCTTTGACCACTGAAGCAAACAGCATGGAAGTGATGTCAGTACTTAGTTGCAGTATTTTCACTCACTAATGGGTATATAGTTTTGTAAATTTAGCAGTTTTAACTGTACAGGAACAATGTACCAAATGATCAATAGATATACAATACAGAGTCGCCTGTAGTCAGTGAGGTTTAGGATGCACTGTAAAAAATCTTGCCAGAGTAGAGGCAGGAAGATTGGCATTTCGTGCTTCGATGCCGTTACAAATACTCAATTAAAGAAAGTATCAGTATCTACACTTGAGCTACATTTTAATCCCTACATGTCTTAAGCGTTTCCAAAATCAAGTTCTTTCATTTCTTCTTCCCACATGCCTTTTGTTCACTGCATTCTGATAATGTGTGCGTGTTTTCTTTTCTTTTTTTTTTTTTTTTTTGTCCCACATTTCTCATTTCTGGTGTACATGGAGAAAACTAATTGTTTCCTTCACACTACAGTAACAAATTCTATTTGTACATTCTATACACTTTGCCAATGGTTGTCCTTTTTGAAATTTCAGTCTTAGTTATCCATTCCCATAAGCAAATTTATATTTTTAGCTACATAACCATTAATGTTATTTGGCAATTGTTTCGTGTGTGCTACATGGCTTGCTGTCTTCCCCATCCTACTATGATTGATTTACCCAATTGAACATTACGTAGTGCAAGAATGAAAAGTGTAATGTGTTCACAGAATGAAAATATGCAAGACATGTTTAACTCGAGAAATGTACAAATGGAATGTCCCGTCATACCACTCTTGAAAAACACATTTAGGAATGGAACATCCTTTTTAACTTCCATTGAGAAGTGAATATTTGGGTGTATCAAATTTAGATGATTTAGAAAGCTGTTTAAACTGTCATTTCCAAGAGGACACAAGTATTGTCCACATATCTGAAAAACATGCAGGTTTCAATGCTGCCAACTACACGGCTAGTTCCTCGCGCCACAGCTGTCGAAGATGTCACCCAGCTGCATTCATGTAAGTTGTTCGAAAGACAGAGATTTTGAAATATTGGCCATTGAATAAAAAGGATTTGGCATTGACCATAACTTAATCTGCTATGCACGTGAATTTATCACCTAGTGGTAGTGCGGATACTTCTCTTCAATAAATTAAGTTATGTATACAGTCTTCATCAGAAAAGTTAACATTATTTTGTGTGGAGCTATAAATACAAATATCACAGATGTAGCTATGAGATGCATTATAAACAGCCTTCACAATCTTGTCATCTCTGCAACAACCTTAAATACAATAACAGCATCAGTAACTGATCAAGTGGCCACAAATGTCGACAGGAAAAAGTGTGGTGTAATTGTAAAAGATCTTGGTATCTCAGACCATTTGTGCCAAATAATAAAGATGCGTGACAATGGCACCTGTGGTACAATACCCTCGGCCTCATATTTCTCACTGACATGCAGAATACACATATAGATGTAAAATCTGGTCTGTAAAACCGAAGCTGGACTTAGGCGTGTAGAGAAACCAACAAAAATGCCAATTCTCTCAGTTCTCAGCATTATTTAAGTGCAACTTTGGAAATAAATTTTTGAAAGTGCCCACATCAGTACCAATGACTGACTAAAACAAATACATATAGAAAAAAGTCCTCCCAAACCCATAAGTACCTCAGATTCATGAAAAAGAGTACTGAACTTTTGTCACAAGTACAAAAAGAGTATTAACTGCTGTAAAAGGTTATTTAATGACAAAAATAATAACACACGTGAAGCAGTTTAAGGTGTCATAAAATAGGAAACAAGGGGGGGAGATACAAAAGCATAAGAATGTAGAAATAATGGATGGGGATAAAGTAATTAGTGGCCCACACCACCTAGGAGACTGTGAGTGACCACTGTTTTAAGTTGAGCAAAAAAGAATTAATAAGAAAAATTCTCAAAAACAAGTATAATGCCCATAGATAATTGTGCACTTGAAATATGCACAGAAGAAGTCAAATCCCACGAATTTCAATTTGAAGACAGAAATATGACAATGTTAAATTAAATGTATATGGTACTTTTATAGACTGTAGCAAACACTAAATTTCAAGGAATGAATACTGATTATAAATTCTGAGTAAGTGGATGGACGGACAGACAGTCAGTCGCGAGTGCGCGTTCCCGCACCCACGCATGCTCATACATGCACGGGTGCACGCACACACACCTCCCCCCCCCCCCCCCCCCCCCACACACACACACACAGACATACAGACAGAGAGAGAGAGAGAGAGAGAGAGAGAGAGAGAGAGAGAGAGAGAGAGAGAGACAGACTTGTAAACAGCATTCATCAGCATATTGTGACCCCATCATAGTAATGTATTCACAGACACACTCATTTCTAATCTATGGAACTCTCTTCTGTGAAACAAATACACATAGAATGAATTTACATTTAGAAACCACAAAAAGATCCAGTAGGATAATAACAAGAATAATAATAATGCTATTTATACAGAAGTGTTCAAAATATGTGGGGTATTACGCATAAAAGGGAACAAAAAACTATCTCCCCTGTCCTGATATCAGTCGGTAGTGTGTGTTCCATGTAGTGCTACATTATGAAATAATATTGGCACAGTAGTAACACCAATATCGATTGTAAGTAGATTATACTATGAAACTGTATGTATGTGACTATGAAGTGGTTGTTCTTTACTAGTGAAGGTCACTGAATTGTAAGAGAGAAAGTTGAAGTTTATACTAAACATATTCAAAAAACTAACGGATATTTAAAAATAATGGAATTTTATAACATACGTCAGCTCATGAAAGAGAAATTGTACTTTGAGTGCTGGTTCATGCTAAGGGGATTTTTCACTATAAGGGGATTTGTATTGTGAAGTATAAAAGATGTAGGGAACCTCTCTCTAGAACGGAAGTGGCTCGGCGCACGGTAAAAAGTGGTTTCGATGGTCGATCTGGGTGGCTACTGGGTGAGAATGCTACGCAGTAAGTGGCTAGCTGTCATATGGTTAACATCAAGGGTGCCAAGTGAGGCATTTGGAAGCTAATATACATATTAAAAATTTGCCATGGATGTGGATTCGGCTGTCGGTTGGTGCTTTTGGTATTATGGAATGGCTCTAAAATGAGAATGTGCAAAAGATCAGTGCCAGAGTGTGTAAGTGTTAATGTAATAATACCTGCTTCACAGGTGGTGAAAAAGGCACATAATTTGAACATATATGAAATGTAAATTTGCATTTATTATCACCATGAACTATTTTATGCAGTTAATTAAGCTTAGTGATTGAGTAAATTGCTAAACAGGATAAAAAAATATAAAATATTTCAAGTGGGGTTAGGTATTAATATTAGTGAATTACAATTTGTTTATAAAATAATTACAGAGTTAGCCTGTAGAGAAAGTAACAGTTTATGGGTTCCCATAGTAATCTTTTCTCCAATTAAAAGATAATTGGGGTTTTAGTTGCTTTTAAGAGAAATCTGTGATAATTCTAAAAATGGGAGCATAATAAGTGTATGTGTAGTATAATTTAAGTTCATTTGTGGTATGTATTTGTTGGCTAAATCAGAACTCTTTTCATGCACAACTACAGTCCAGTGTGTACTGTGGTAATATCTCAGTGCTAAGTTGATTAATGATTACTATAGTAACTATTATTATTGTGTGTTCAGAGCCATTTGTTTTCATATGATTAATAATTTATGCAAATAATAACTACTGCTATCCACAACTTAGTTTGCCCTGTAGTTATGAGTATCCTGTGCATTATCCAAAGAGAGAATTAATGAGTCATTTTTGCAATATCATATTTACATTCTATGGATACAATATTTCAAATTATTATGCCTAATTAGGCTGGCAACAGTTTTTTGTTTCATTCACATGAATTTCACTACTTGTATCATCTCCATAGTAAAGCCTGTTAAGTCTCTCTATTAATTGCCATATACACAAAATTATTGTCCGATGTCAATTATCCATTAGACAAACACACGGTTAAAACTAAAAATACTCTCAGAGGGTAACACTAGTTAGTGTCAAGTAAAGTGTGAGCATTATACTTGGCGCAAGTGCGCAACCTTGAGTTATACTAGGCGCGGCGTGACAGGACAGTCATCAATTTTACTCACTTAAGTACAGTTCAGAATGTAAATGTTGGGTGAAAAACAATAGTAAGATGAGTATTGTATGTCCAGTGGCACGAACTTGCAATACATCAGGAAAAATAATTAATAGAAAAGTTCCCAAGTATTTTTAAGATAGAATATAAAATAGTGACAAAGTTAAAATGGATACAAAAACGACAGTAGGCCAGAACGAGCAGGACGAGAAAGTAGAGAGTGCACTGTGTGGCAATAGTTCGCTAGACAAGAACACAGATGACGCCACAAGACGGCAACAAGCTTTCGTGGAGTAATATACGCACGTGAACGATCAAATTCAAATGATGAACTCGTCACATATAAAACAAGGCAGGAAAGGCAACACAACTGTAGACAGTGGTTAAGTCAACAACTCAATGGATATGTTTAATTCATCAAAAGTCAAGAGTAAAATGAGTGAATCGCTAGAAACAAAATCTGAATGACACTTTAGAACAAGAAAGCGAAAAACCACTAGACATGACCGAATTGTCAAAAATGTTAGCTGCACAAACTGCAGAACAAGGTAGGAATATTAACAAACAATTTGCAGCACACAGTAATTATATTAACAATCAGATTAAAGTACTTGAGAAAACGCAAGGTAATCAGATTAAAGCACAAGGCCATCAAATTGAAATGCAAGGGGTTAAAATTAGTTGACAAATTGAAGAGGTATACTACAAAGTAGGCATTGTGAGCAAATGAAATAAGGTATTTAAAAATTAAGATGAATACTATTAATAACAATGTTGCCACTATGCAAGGACAGATTGGCGACATTAACGATAGATTTGACACAGAAATAATGAAAATAGAGGACAACGTAGAACCTTTGGTAATAACAAAAGTTGATGAAAAAGTTATCGGCCTCAAAACCGAATTAATAAATAAATGTAATACTGAAATTTCTCAATTGAGACAAATGGCGACTGATTCCGAAAAAGAATTGAGTAAACCAGTAGCAACTTTTGAAAAGAAGTGTGAACAAAACACTTCACAGATTCAAGGTAAAGTGAGCAATCTTGAACATAAGATGAGGGGAAAACCAAATTATGTAGCCATACGAGAGAAAGAAAGTGTAAGGATAGACGAGTATATTGTGTAGGTTCGGTGGATGGCAGAATGCCACAGAAGGAGGTGTGGGAAGGATAGTGGGTAGGACATTTCTCATTTCAGGGCACGACGAGAGGTAATCGAAACCATGGCGGAGAATGTTATTCAGTTGCTCCAGTCCCGGATGGTACTGAGTTACAAGGGGAATGCTTCTCTGTGCCATCCTTACACAACCTCTGCTCCCAATCCCTTACCCCATGGCTCATACCCCTGTAATAGACCTAGAGGCAAGACCTGTCCATACATCCTCCTACCACCACCTACTCCAGTCTGGTCACTAACATCACCTATCACATCAAAGGCAGGGCTACCTGTGAAACCAGTCATGTGATCTACAAGCTAAGCTGCAACCACTGTGCTGCATTCTATGTAGGCATGACAACCAACAAGCTGCCTGTCCGCATGAACGGCCACCGACAAACTGTGGTCAAAAAACAAGAGGACCACCCTGTAGATGATCACGCTGCCAGACATGATACCCCTCATCTCAATGTCTGCTTCACAGCCTGTGCCATATGGATCCTTCTCAATAACACCGGCTTTTCTGAATTACGCAGGTGGGAACTTTATCTGGAATACATCCTACGCTCCCGTAACCCTCCTGGCCTCAACCTTTGTTAGTCACCGTCCTCACCCATCCAGCCCCCTCCCTGTTCCCATTCCAGCACTACACAACTGTCATTTCACCACCACACCCAGTTTTTTAATTTTTTTTATTTTTATTTCTCTCCTTTCCGCTACTTACCCTGTCCCCCCTCCACACCTTCTCTCCTACCCTCTGTCTAAACTGTAACATTTCACTGTCTGCCACTCCCACCATACTATCCCTCACCTCCTCACCCTAGCCACCTCCTTACCCTCACCCAGTTGCCACTCCCATCATGCACTGGTGCTGCTGCTAGCAGTTTAGTTTCAGCTCTCTCGGACTGCAGATGTGTGTGCTAGTTCCACTTGCGCGAGTGTGTGTGTGCGCGCACATGGGTATATGTGTGTCTACTGCTGAGAAAGGCCTTAATGGCCAAGAGCTATGTTTGTGTGAATCTTTGTATTGTGCCTATCGCGGCTCAACATCTCCGCTATATGGTGAGTAGCAACTTTCCTTCTCTCATATTGTTACATTCCATCCTGGACGTCAAATTATGTAACTGATAATGGATAGCACCCCTTAGACTTTTTGAAAAATTGTGAGAGTAATTTCCCTGATTATTTGACGGCTCAAGAAAAAAATTAATATGGTTATGAGTGCCCTAGTAGGTGATGCAAAAAGATGGGGGTTAAGTCTAGATACGGACCAGACGTCTTTTGATGGGTTTAAACAAAAATTTATTGAGGAATATTGGTTAGAACAGGAGCAGGACTATCTATGGAGAGAATTTATCATGGCGAGGTTTTATCATAATAAAGGAAGGAACTCCTTGAAAGAATTTTGCAAAATGTGGTACCAAAAATTTACCCATTTAAGAAATAGGCGAACAGAAACCAAAATAGTATGGGAACTATGAAAAAAGCTACTGGACGATTCAAAAGGTTATGTGGGAAGTAACCATAAAAGCTTCTCATCATTTTTGGAAAGAGTAGAAGACTAGGATCACTGGAGAGGAAACCGTGATTATCGTCAAAACAATAACAACGGGACGAGAGAAAATCACGATCAGAATGAACAACCGGAGAACAAACGTTACTGGGTGAATATGATACAAAAAGGTAGAGGCAGTGGTAGCAGTAGCTCATCATTTCGCGGTAGGAGATTTGTACCACAAAACTTTGAAAATCAAAATGACGCAGAAAACTAACAACGCCCGCGTGTATTACGGGCGAGATTTATGCGGACGAGTTTTATGGGCCCAAAGTAAAGAAACATTACAACATTAACCCAGACAGTCCTGAATTATTTGTTTTTTTCAAAATTGATTTATATCTTATCTGCATTCATTCACAAGGTTGTAAGGAAGAAAGTAAAAACAATTTTGAGTATTTATTTTTATTTAGCATTTCCAAAAATGGGCGTCCTTCCAGAAGGATGTCAGGACAATAAGGAAACATGTTTTTAAAGTATATGACATTGCACAATTAACTTGTTTTGGTTTTCATACTTTCAAACAAACATAAATAAATTTGAGTTATGAGCTAAAACAGCTAATAAATACAAAAAAAAAAAAAAAAAAAAAAAAAAAAAAAAAAAAACAACAAAGAAAGTAACCTATAAACATATTTTATGCACTAGTATGGTAAGACAAAAAGCACAACGTAGTAGTTTTTTTGTGGCAACTTCGACATTTTAGCTGCTGCTTCTTTTTTGTTATCTCGTCCACTGGTAATTCAGCAACATAATGTTCTTTCCCATCAAATATAGAATCTAGCTTTGCCCTCTTACTAGGATGTCCTCCGAGGGTAGTGACACTCTTGTTACTTTCCAGAATTGCAGTGACAATTCGATGATGAAATATCAGATGATCTAAGTGTTCTTCGTTGTGTTTGTAAAGATTCCAGACATTTTGCTCTGCAATGTCTATAAAATGTGTAATGATCGGGAAATACCACTTTTTTCCTCTTATAAAGCATCTATATAGGGATGCATTTGGTCAGCTCGATCTATGCCTCCCATATGAGTATTGTACGAGTGTAATAAGTTAGGTTGAAGCACACTAATCCTTTTCTTTTGTTCCCTGGAAAATATTGCTACAGAACGTAGTGGTTGCGCTCTGTCAAAGTTGGTGGCTACAGTAACAACAATGTTGTCACATTCCAACGTACAATGGAAATCCCGGATGCTGAGTCAGAACAAACTTCATATGATCGTCTATTTTCTTTTATCATTTTATCTACAGATGATAAGAGTACAATTCTTAACTCTGTTTCCTCTTATTGTTCCTGTTGCTTCCACACCCCTCTCTTTTAGGTCATGTAGTAGTTCAATGCTGTTAATGAGGTTATCAAAGTATATGCAGTATGGAACACGTGGAAGTAACTGGTCAACATAAGTCATTACCACACCGTCCCCCATACCTTTCGTTTCATAATCCTTAATACACGTGCCACCTCCTTGGTAGGGTTCGAGTCAAATAATATATCCACCACTTGTGCCTCTACACCAAAATTTGAATCAGAAGTATGTGACCATCGATTCATCGACAGAATGATGCCACACGTGAGGCGCAAATTGTTTGAATCTATCATTCAGCATACACAGTAATGGGCGGATTTTCCCAAAACGGTCTGATTTATCTAAATTGCCATTGTTGCATACATGCGAATTGGAAAAGATAAAGTCAAATCGATCTCTGGAGATGGCATTTGTTACGATGTGGTCGTGACTGTCTTTATCTGATTGCCAGTACATCTCTCTGCGTGTCACTGTTACTTATCCACTTAGCAGAAGTATTGCAGTAAACACCAACATCTCATCTTCTGAACAATCACCTAGTCTATTTCTCTTGGCTGCGTACTGATTTGTGTAAGTGACCATCATTTGAAGCACTTTGTTATCAAAAAACTGTTGGAAATATTCAAGCGGTGTTTGCCCTTTCTTCATTGCAACTGTGAACATTAGAGGCCATACAAGTGTTGGATTAACTATTTCACCACTTTTCCAGTTATATTTCTTGAGGTTTAGAACTTCGACAGCCTTGCTGGTTTGTTTGTGGTTGTTGTTGTTATTGTTGCTGTTTTTGTACTCCTGGAGGGTCCTGGAACAACATCAGAGGTAAAGGATTGTTTCCTTGTTGCATTCACAGCATTACCATTGGTAGAAATGGCCAAATCACAAAGCGCAGTAGCATTGAGCTGACTTGGTGGTAATTTATCTACACTTGGATTTTCTTCAGCAGCCGAATCTTTATTTGTTACGTCATCAGTTGAATTTAGAGGACGGTGTAATGTTGCGTTCACACCAGTATTAGGTATTTCCTCATCTTTTGATTCTAACATGTCCAAAAGTTCCATCAGTGTACATCGTTTTCTGTGAATACAAAATGACAACATATTACCCTGACGTTCTTCTGGAAGGACGGTTAAAAACATTATGGAATTACAACTGACGAAAACTTTCAATCGCAATATGAACCCATAAATAGTGTAGGTTAATTCTCTAAGATATTATATGACAAGTTTCAGAACTATTGACGCATTACGAAAGATAATATACATACCCATCGACGACAAGGTCAGACAGTTCGTCCATGGTAAAATCGGCCCTATTTTCAAGACACAGTTTCTCACTCACTATGAATGACGGTGTCAAACTGATTGTCACAGCGCATAACTGACTCTGCCTACTTCATATAACAATGCATCACAGTCCGTTGCAACAATGCATTATTCACAAAAATAAATAGTTTCAACAGTGAGTGACGTCGTCCTTCAAGAAGGACGTCAGGGTTATCTGGGTTAAGAAAGATGAGTTTAAGACAAGAGCAAATGATAGAGCCGTATCACTAGGTAGTACAAGCAGAACGACAGGTGCTGACACGTATGAGTCACACACGGGTGGAAAAAGCGACAGCAAGCGAACTAGGCCACAGAATGCATTGAACTTTGAAGGAGCGATCAGCTGGCCACCGTGAGACTGCAGTAGCTACAGTAGTAAGAAGAGATGACGTAGTAAAATAATTTAGTGGACCTGTTTCGGTGGAAAATATCACCGAAACTAATAGAGGATCGTATCTGTTAGTCAGGTGGAAAGGTAGAGAAGCTGTACAAAAGCGAGTCATCAGGGATCGAAAAGGAGAGTGATAATGTAATTAATAGTATAAAGCAGTATGAGAGGGGAAATTTTGAGGAAGGTTGTACTGCCAGAAATGTAATAAACGGAGGAAATGTTGGAGTAAGGACGTTGTCCGTAAATGAAAATCAGGTGGAAATAGGAAACGCCGTGCAAGGTGCGCATGCAGCAAATTTAAAAGAAGAGGTTAATGAGAATAAAGACGACGCCGTGCGAAGCACGCAAGCTGCTAGGGTTAGGGAAATTGGTGCAGAAAATAGGAAAATGGCCAGTATGAATAGAAACAGGGGGGAGGATGAAATCCTCAATAGTGTGGATGTGATCCTGACTGACAAAAATTTCGTACAAGAAATTGTTGGCGATAGTGATGAAGATGTAGATTCCGACGATTACATGCGAACCACTAAAGTTCATGACGATTATACTAAGTATGATGTGAAAGTTGACATCATCCGAAGCGATATTGTGGAAGTGCCTTTAACTGAAAATAAAGTGGGAATTTTAGGAGATGACCAAAAAATCGAAAAGAATTAAAATAATGAAGTATCGAAAGATGAGTTGGCTTGTTGTCTTTAGGGTAGCATTCATGCTAGAATCAGATAGTGAGTGTGAAATGAGTGGCAGTTCAGGTGAAGAACACATAGAAATAGAAGAGAGAGAAACAAGCATAACCAAAAATAAATATGAAAGGCTAAATTAAGTTTTTTAAAGCAAAATCTGGTGGTAGATACCTAATCGAAAAAGGAAGAGCCTCCTGATGATACGGTACTGGGGCAAGTTCTGATTACAGGAGTGAAAGACTTTGAACTTTCAAAACTGAAAGGGGGCAAAAGTTAATGAGAATTGTAAAGGAAATAGAGATCAAAAAACCGAAAAAGCCCATGGATATACATGAGCTGTCAGTAAATAAACATTTCCTGGAGCGATCTGATGGTCAAACAAGATTTGTTATGGGAGGAACAGGAAAATACAGAAAGTGGAACAATTAAACAAACCATTATTCCAGTCAAAATTTATGATATTAAATTACAGGTACTTTTAGATACTGCCTCCAAAATTAGTGCTATTTCAAAATCCTTCTTTGAATACATCTCAAATAAATCTGGATTGGTTATGTCAGTGATAGGATGAAAATTGTAGGAGCAACTGGCAAGTCCAATAAGCTCATTCGGAGACAAGTATAGGTAGATTTTTAAATTAATGGACAGAAATTTGAACATGACTTCTTGGTCGTACCTGAGTTGAGTAATGAAATGATTTTGGATATTGATTGGTTAGACAAAGAGAAAGTATTCATCAATTGTGGCAACAGAATTGTCAAAATTAATAGTGAATCTGGCATTTTGCCAATTAAGTTTGTGGAAAACTAAACTTTACTGGACACAAATGTTGAGTCACTGGTATTAGAATTAGACCCGGGAAATGATGGTTTGTCAAATCTATATGAAATTTACATGAGGAACTTGATAATTGATGATACAAAAACAGAAACTTTTAAATAAATTATTGATGAGATACAAGAACTTACATAAGATGAGTTCTCAGATAAACCAGGGACAGTAAAAAGCTTTGTAACTGTTAATGAGGATGTGATCTCAGATAAATCAGGGATGGTAAAAAAATTTTGAATACCGTATAGATGCAGTAGAACACTAACCATTTTTCATGAGACCTTACCCAGTACCACTAGCTAAGAGAGCAGTAGTACAGGCAGAAATAGATAAAATGGTCGAATGCGGGGAGGGGGGGTATAGAAAGGAGCAATAGTGAATATAATAGCCCACTAATCATTGTAAAATTAAAAAAAAAGGATGGAGGCGTGCGGGTTGTAATCGATGCACGAACTCTGAATAAAGTAGTCAAAAGGGAAGTAGATCAACGGAAAACTTAGACGACATGTTACAAAATTTCCACAATGTAAAATATTTGACTAACTTCAACCTCATTGGAGGATATTGACAAATCCCACTACATAAAGAATGCAGAAAATATACCGCATTTTTATTTGCAGGAAAATGTTACCAGTTTAAAGTTGTTCCTTTTGGTCTCAATACTTCTGTTTCTGTTTTCATCAGAGCTTTAGATTCTGTACTAGGAAGAGAACTCAGTGCTGGATTAAATATCTATGTGGATGACTTATTGATTGCCACTGAGAATCGGAGGGAACATTGTGAGTTGTTGAACAAAACCCTTTCTGCTCTTCAAGCAGGTGGAATGACATTGAAATTGAAAGAAATAAAGTTTTTGGGACATATTATAACCACGTCTGGGATTGGAAAGGACCCAGAGCAGTTAAACACTATCGAAAAATGTCCGCCACCTATGAACTGAAAGAATTTGGAAGTGTTTCTCAATCTTTGTGGATTTTATCGCAAATTTGCACAGCGGCAAGCGTTTCATCTACATCTACGTACATACTCCGCAATCCACCATACGGTGTGTGGCGGAGGGTACCTCGAACCACAACTAGCATCTTCTGTCCCTGTTCCACTCCCAAACAGAACGAGGGAAAAATGATTGCCTATATGCCTCTGTACGAGCCCTAATCTCTCTTATCTTATCTTTGTGGTCTTTCCATGAAATGTAAGTTGGTCGCAGTAAAATTGTACTGCAGTCAGCCTCAAATGCTGGTTCCCTAAATTTCCTCAGTAGCAATTCATGAAAAGAATGCCTCCTTTCCTCTAGAGACTCCCACCCGAGTTCCTGAAGCATTTCCGTAACACTCACATGATGATCAAACCTACCAGTAACAAATATAGCAGCCCGCCTCTGAATTGCTTCTATGTCCTCCCTCAATCGGACCTGATAGGGATCCCAAACGCTCGAGCAGTACTCAAGAATAGGTCGTATTGGTGTTTTATAAGCGGTCTCCTTTACAGATGAACCACATCTTCCCAAAATTCTACCAATGAACCGAAGGCGACTATCTGCCTTCCCCACAACTGCCATTAATAGCGCTCATTTAAATGGACTGTTAAAGAAAAATAGTGGAAACAAGAATGCCAAAAGGATTCCGAGGAGCTGAAGAATGAATTAATAAGGAAAAATATTTTGTATCACCTGATTTTGAGTGAACCATTCCATGTGAGTACTGATAGCAGTGCACATGGGATTGGTATAGAAATTTTCCGAGAGAACATGGAATCAGTGGAACCAAAACACAGGACCATAGGTTTCACTAGTCGAACCCTGACTAAATACGAAAGGAATTACACCATCTCAGAGAAGGAAGCTCTTACTATTATGGGTTTGAAAAAATTTCGAAACTATTTGTGGGGGCATAAAACTATTATACATCCATATCATAAAGCACTGACCTTTCTTAAGACTGTCGATTGTTTACTGGCAGATTAAGCCATTGGGCACTGTACCTCCAGAAGTTTGACTATGAAATCTTATATGTTAAAGGAAGTGACAATCACGTAGCAGAGGCTTTATCCAGGTTACTGGAAGGTATGGACAGTGTATCAGAGGAAAATAATGAAGATGGTACTTTTCATGCAAGATACATCAAAGAAGTTCAGGGTAAAAAGAAGATTGAACAAATTTGCAAAAATATGCTGTACTATCAAAATGAAGATGAAGTTTGGAAATCAGTTAAAGTACATTTCAGTAACACCAAATATCCTCAACTTTGTAAATTTTATAAGCTCTTTAAAGGTATTTTATACAAAAGGAGAGACGCAAATAGAGAGGAGTGGAAAGTATATTGGCCATCTCAATTTGAAACAGAAGTAATTGATTATTTCCACTTCGCTTTAGGACACTGTGGTCCCAAGAAGTGTATTGGAAAACTCTCTGATGTGGTAGTAATAAACACCTGTGCTAGAAAGAAAATAACAGATAGAATCAAATCATGTGATATTTGACAAAGGGCAAAAGTTACAGACCGCACCAACCAAGGCTAACAAAAGCAGTTTTAATAGAATGACTGAGTATTTTAATATGATTGGAAAGCCAAAAGCAGTACTATCCAATAAAGGGCCTCAGTTTTTCTCAAAAACATGGAAGGAAGGAATGGAACAGAATGGCATCCAAGTAAAATATATTTCAGCCTACCATCCAGCAAGTAATCCAGCAGAACGGTATATGCGTGAATTAGGTAGGTTGTGTCTAACTTACTGCCACCACAATCATAAGGCATGAGGGCATGTTTACTACGGATATGTGATGAATACCCCCCATCAAGAAACTAAAGGATTTACACCTGAGGAATTCCTACTTAATCACAAGAACAAAAGTGTGACTGAAGAAACCTTACATTTTCCACTCGATGTTGAACTAGATATGAAAGAGAAAAAGAGACTTGGGTCAGAAAATGAATGAAAGAAAAAGCGGAAATCAGACCTAAAAGGCACAATAAGGGCCTTAAAGTGACTAAATTCAAAACTGGTGATTTTGTTCTAGTAAATATTTATGAAAAATCCAGTGAAATTAACCAGGAAATTTCTAAATTCAAATATATCTATAATGGTCCCTTTGAAGTACAGGGAACTCCGCACACTAATGCCTATTATCTCATGAGAAACCATTAGGTGTTCGCAATACTGTAGATTTAAAACTGTATGTCCACAGAAGTGAATAATAAGGGGGCAAAAGTGAGAAAGAGCCTATGTATTTTAATATATTTGCTCTTGTTCTTGATGTATTACTCAAGTGTTGTCATGTTGGAAAAAACTTTTCTATTATCAGACTACTGATGCATGTCTGTAAGTTTCAGATTTGATATAAAACAATGAGATGTACATTATATGTAAACTCAAAGCTATGAGTTGTCTAAGAATGGAAATAATGGAATATTGCAGTATGATCAGATGGAATGCCAAAAGTGGGCAGTGGGCAGACCAGTGGTAGTGGTGGTGGTGGTGGTGGTGGTGGTGGTGGTGACGAAAATAACAACTGCCTTGAATACAAAGTGGGCAGCATAAAAGACTTGCCAAACTGGGGCAAGAAAGTATGTGTAATCATGGTAAAATGTTCATCATAGACTGCCATACTTCAGCGATAGGCAGTATTTCATACTGAGATCCCTTTGAGTGTTTTATATATAAATTGGTCAGAAATGAACTGCAATAAAATCCAAAGAGAGCAGACAAATGTCTAATGTAGGGTAGAGGGAGGGATGTTCGCCAGGGAGGGAAGTCCACCATATTTGCCTTTCTACTGCAACAGATCTGTTAGCACTCACTACGAACTGTTGGCGAACATGAGAAAAACTGATTCAAAGCATGCCCGTTCTATGTTGCCATCTGGTGGTAGCACAGAAAATTACGTATTGTCCTCACAATCGGTAGTGAAACAAATTACGTGAGAAGACTGACACTGAGACAGGGGACATTTTTCCCATCTCCACCATTTGAGATCCTTTTTCGCTACTTAAGTATAAATAAATTACTATTTTGACTGCTAAAGCGTATAAATATGTGCTGCGAGTGAAACGACAAAGAATTAATTTTAAATTACTTAACAATGCTGTGATATATTATTGTATAATAAAGCGTGCTTCTGGAGGGAATTTCGCCATTAGTGTGGCAAATTTCCCTCCCGTTCTCGTCTGACGCCATACATCGACATTTATTAGAGTAGACTCGTGAACAATAAAAGAGTGACTTTAGAAGAGCTACCTTATGTAACATTTTGAGAATTATTCATTTAATTGACCACTTAATTAATGTTTATTAATATTCATCGATTTTAATGTTGACAATAATTTTGGGGCAAATTAGAAGTTGATGCACATTTCATATTCTGTTACCCTGTTTGAAATAAGCTAAATTGTCGTTCTCTGTTGACTTTCCAGGCAATATGGTTAGACAATCGAAGGGTCTGTACGGTAAATGGAAAGAAGAGGATTTAAAAAGTTCTGTTACAGTTGTTCGCAATGGACAATCTGTGTATACTGCCGCTAAATTGTATGGGATTCCGAGGAAAACTCTTGAAGGCCACGAAAAACGTGCTGGTAGCAAATCACCAAAAGGTGTTTGGCAGGCCACCAACCCTTTCAGTGGATCAAGAAAATGAACTTGTTACCCGCATCATCAAACTCCTGTCTGTGGGATTTGGGATTACACAAGAAAAACTACAGACGATGGTATCTGAATATTGTGCAAAGAGAAATATCCCAAACATGTTAAGAAATGACCGAGCAAGGAAATTTTGGTTTCAAGGATTTCACGCACGCCATCCTGAAATAGTTTTCAGAAAAGGAGAAAGTTTGAGTTACCGAAGATTGATGCATTTTAACGCTGAAAGAGTATCCCAGTTTTATAATCTTCTGGGTAAAGTTTATGATGCCATGAATCTTTCATCTACCCCACAGCTGATCTACAATGTGGATGAAACAGGATTGCTACTCACTCTTAATCCACAGGAGAACATTTTAGCTTTGAAAGGTTCAAAGTGTGTTCACATGGCAACATTCGGGGAAAAAGGAGAAACTGTGACAGTCTTGGTTTGTGTCAATGCCACTGGAACAAATTTCATCCCCCCCATGATTCTATACTAGGGAAAGAACAGGAAGGATATTTGGGGCGATGGGTTGCCACCAGGCTCGATATTTGAAATGACACCTAAAGGGTACATCACTGTAGATTCATTCTGCAGATTCATGGAACATTTTAAGCGCCACAGACTAGCAGGAAAAGCACTACTCATTCTGGATGGACACTAAAGCCATTTGGACAAAGCAGTCTTGAATATAGCGGAAATATCCAACATCGAAATTGTCTATCTGCATGCTCATTGCTCTCATGAGCTGCAACCCCTGGATAAAAGTTTATTCCGAGCACTCAAAGAGTATTGGAACAAAGCTGCAGACAACTTTAGATGACGATACCCTGGACGCCCTGTGCGGGAGATCTATTTTCCAACAATAATTACAGAGGCTTGGTTGAAGACGGCAGCCCCAAGCAACACCATTTCCAGTTTTAAGGCAACCGGGATTCACCCTTTTAATCCGGAAGCCATGCCAAAGGAAGCTTTTGCACCAATCACTGTCTCAGATAATCCAGTTCCTCTCGAACAGGTTTCTGCAAGCACATCTCAAAATGACCTGGAGAGCAACGATATTCGCAGTGTTTCTTTTCATGACCTGATGTCAACTCCAGAGGGAAAGGATAACAAATTCGATGAATTTGTCAGCAGTTCTGATCACTCGGAAGCTCTTCTCTTCCAACGAAGATGGAAATAACTCCATGATGAACACAGATAGCAGTGGGAACGAACAAGCAAGTACATCGGAACCTGTTCAAAGAAAAAGTAGACACAGCAAAAACAAAGAGCTGCTGCCTAAGTGCAGTGGAGTAACACTGAATCCCAAGAAACGTTAATGTGCCATATCTTCTACCTGCAAAGACTGTGGAGAAGATTACTACGATCCAAGAGCAAGGCGAGTGGAGAGGTACCAGTGTGTAAGTTGCCAGAACTGGTTCCATGGACTGTGACAATCAGTCTGTGGCTAAGTGTGGCTTGTGTACGGTTTGTAATGACTTGAACTGTGATACAGATTAACGTGCACGAATGTCACAAAAATTATCTAAAATTATATTTTTATGTCCTGTAGAATTTTCAAGTGAATTTTATAAACAGCAGAATTTAAAGTAAACAAAATTTGATTTCAGGCGAAATTCCCTCCCTGGGAGGGAAGTTCGCCAGTTGGCTACATTGTATGGAAAAAATTTCCTATCATTTAATACGTCACTTTCAATCGTTCATGGAGTTTTTATTTCACATATATAAGTAAACTTATCATATTAAAAAATATTTCATTATGTTTTCACGAATGAAAACAATTTGAAGTATTGTTTTGTAAATTGGTGTCGAACATCCCTCCTTGTACCTTATAATGAATACACAGTGTTGAAAATTTTGCAAACACGGACTGCCAAACGCTATTACAGGCAGTAAAATTATTTGGTTATTGTCTTAATTAATATTATGTGTGTTTTTACTATTGTTTTTCTAAAATGGACTGTCTGTGTCAAGTAAGGGCAGTGAGAAAAGAAATATTACAGGGTGTCTACGTGGACAAGAAAAAAAAAATTCCCAGATTTTTCCTGGATTTCCCGGTTAAAAACACAATTTCTCCCGGATGAAATTGAGTATAAAGCGGGTGAATACACATCAGTGTTAAGCAACAGTATACTTTCCCTCGGAGCTGTAAAACCTATCAGTCCTTTGAATCGTAAAGGTCTTATACCGGCGGAGGACGTCCCAGCACTTTAGGAAATGAAATCCAGGAAAAACAATGAGTTTGGAAAGATGTTTGATGCGAGACAAAACACACAGAATTTACTTTCGTATTGCAATAGTATATACACAAATTCCACAAATTACAGCACGGTAGCTTCCGAAGCTCTAAAATAGAGATTGCGTTGAGCGATGCACTTTTGTCAGCCCAGCCAGTCATAGCTCATGTCACGTGATCTCGCTAATGATTGACGGCAGTTATTCAGAGCACGAGGCCTACGAGAAAGACAGGCCGCGGCGCGCACATTACGAAGGTGGGCCGAGCTCACTCAGTTCAGCAAAGTGCGTTTCTACACCGGTTAACTCTTAACTAGATGTGTATGTACGAATGAGAATTGCATCATCTATTGGAATCCACTGTTGTTAGTCCTACAATGATAAGAAGTGCACAGGCCTATAACAGGCCCTAATTTGGCAATTAAAATCACGCCAAAACGGTTATCAGTTGCGTAATGTACCACATCTTCAGTGAAAGGAGAACTGTTACGAAGAAGAGACTAAATGCTATAAACGAGCGGTTATACCATTTCTATCGAGAATTGATTTGAAATTTCGTTGTACAAACAGTAATCAGTAAGACTTCATAATAATGGATTCCGGTACAAGATGCAATTCTCGTTAGTATGCACGCGCCCAGTTGCGGTTTAACAGATTTACAAACGCATTTTGCCTGCTGAGTTAAGGGAACGAGTGAGCTCAGGCCGTTCTTCGTGACGTACGTGCCGCGGCCTGTCTTTCTCGTGGGCCTCGTTCAGAGCATGTGACATGTTATGTAATCAACCACTAGCAGCATCATTGTTAAGTAGCGCGACCACACAAAGACGAAAGGTTAATTGGTTAAAGGTATGTAAGTACACTATATCTTCACGAAAAGCTGAACTTTCACATATAATATTGGGCATTAACAATGTTTTGCTGTGTTTTTTCTCGGAGGGGATAGTTAGGCAGGAACCTAAGAATGCTTCGGAAACTTAGCTTCTGTATTTGATGTATTTCATACATCTACTTTCGTATTACGCAAACATGCAGTTCAAATGCCGATGCGAATCGTAGATCTTTCCAAAATGCGGTGTTTTTTGCTGGATTTCGTTTCTTGAAGTGCTCGAAAGTATAAAACCACTAACCTTTCCATAAGCCGTTTTCCGATACCACAATTTATTTAGTTTTTATTTCGTGATCATGGCTGCAGCGATTTAGGAGAATCTTTACAAAGTGATGTCGGTGTCATGTTTTGTTGAAGAGTGATGCAACAACTTTTACATTGTTTTTATTTGAAACCCCAAATTTACTGTACAACATTTGAACACCCACTGACGTAAGGCTGCGAACACTCACAGCAGCCGGCCGGGGTGGCCGAGCAGTTCTAGGCGCTTACAGTCTGGAATCGCGCTACGCTATGGTTGCGGGTTCGAATACTGCCTTGGGCATGGATGTGTGTGATGTCCTTAGGTTAGTTAGATTTAAGTATTCTAAGTTCTAGAGTACTGATGACCTTACAAGTTAAGTCCCATAGTGCTCAGAGCCACTCACAGCAAGGTCTAGAGATCTTTGCGAGTATTCTGCGTTCTGCCTGACTGGGACTGGAGTGGCAATGAAGGATGGGACAGAATAGGAGCAGTCACCACAGCGTCAGCTGGTCAATACAAAGCAATCCAGTGACTGGATGAAGAGGGAAGAGAGATCGCTGCGAGTTCAGATGGTGAGGTGAGGCGAGGCGAGTTGATATGACCAAGCCAGCAATCGATCACATGAAAGACGAGCCATCGCTTTCAGCAGCTAACATCGTTACATGCCTGCTCAAAATCCCAATACCGTGAAACACCATAGTAAAACAGCCGCTGTTACCGTGATTAAATAGAACTAAAACAATTGCTGTTTATACATCCAATGCCAAAAAATATAACTTGGTATATGTAAAAAAAAAAAAGAGAGAAGAAAAAACGCCGAGACAGTATTACAGGAAAATACTAGGTGGCAGATATCTAGTAAACAAAAACAAAGTCTGGAGCAAGAGTCTTGAAATACGAGTTTATTGAGCCGAGTAGCATGTTCTTCAGATGATCATAGACTACCGTATAGCTAGCACGTTTCAGGTTTTTGTGCTTTGCAACAAACATTCGCAGATACAGAAGCAGTTACTAGAGCGCACTCCGCAAGGTCTAAGTTCTCCAGCCATCGGATCACCCTAAATTTCAAGGACAACCATTCCGATCCCATGGTCCAAATATACAGAGCTACTCTGGGATGGAAATCCTTAAATAGGTTTTACAAGGCATGTAAAAGCTGAATTACTGTTTCCTTTACTGTGGACTTTATTAGCAGAAAAATATGGAGAGGGGGCTCGAAAGCACGTCAAAGAACAGCAAGAAAACATAACATGAAGACAACAATAACAGCTAAACGGCATTTATTACGTTTCTAGGTACGGAGGGATACATAAAAAGCGACATTATCAATATACTGGATGTCAAGTAAAACCATATTTTAAAATTAAGCGGGTAAATCATTCCTCTACAAGTAAATCAACATGTACGCTGGTAAAGAATCTAGGCTTTAGATTAGAATCGGTATATGTAGAACAGAACGTCTACCAAGTCCTAAAGCACTTCGGAAATCTTACCTACAGTAGAGTGCCTCAGCTGTAAAGTAACTTGGAGGCCAAGTCGTTCGTAACCGGCAGAGTTCGTAACTTAGATATCATGGATGGGAGACGAGAGCAAGTAACCAATAGTGGCCGAGAGAAAGAGAGAGAGAGAGAGAGAGAGAGAGAGAGAGAGAGAGAGAGGGGGGGGGGGGGGAGGGGGAAGAAGCAGCCTCATGGTAAGGAATAATAAGCTAGAACGAAAAGGTGGCGAAGCCTTCAGAACTTTCATCTATGAGCGCAGTGGACTTAATATCTTTCGTCTTTATAATTGAGGTGCTGTGCTGTACATGTAAAATTAGCTAGAAACTTGCAACAGGTTACTGGAGTAGCACTGGTTGATAAGTCTTGTCGTTCAGAGTTTCTTAAAGGGTCAACAAACGCAGCGCTACTAATAATATCACAATTAACGCTGAGTGTTGCTTGGCAGAGACAGTGTTGTCAAACGTGCCTCGCTCGCCTTTCAAATCACACAGTCTGTCAGTAGTCAGTGTGCACACAGTCTGTCAGTAGTCAGTGGGCACACAGTCTGTCAGTAGTCAGTGGGCACACAGTCTGTCAGTAGTCAGTGGGCACACAGTCTGTCAGTAGTCAGTGGGCACACAGTCTGTCAGTAGTCAGTGGGCACACAGTCTGTCAGTAGTCAGTGGGCACACAGTCTGTCAGTAGTCAGTGGGCACACAGTCTGTCAGTAGTCAGTGGGCACACAGTCTGTCAGTAGTCAGTGGGCACACAGTCTGTCAGTAGTCAGTGGGCACACAGTCTGTCAGTAGTCAGTGGGCACACAGTCTGTCAGTAGTCAGTGGGCACACAGTCTGTCAGTAGTCAGTGGGCACACAGTCTGTCAGTAGTCAGTGGGCACACAGTCTGTCAGTAGTCAGTGGGCACACAGTCTGTCAGTAGTCAGTGGGCACACAGTCTGTCAGTAGTCAGTGGGCACACAGTCTGTCAGTAGTCAGTGGGCACACAGTCTGTCAGTAGTCAGTGGGCACACAGTCTGTCAGTAGACAGTGGGCACACAGTCTGTCAGTAGTCAGTGCGCACACAGTCTGTCAGTAGACAGTGCGCACACAGTCTGTCAGTAGTCAGTGCGCACACAGTCTGTCAGTAGTCAGTGCGCACACAGTCTGTCAGTAGTCAGTGCGCACACAGTCTGTCAGTAGTCAGTGCGCACACAGTCTGTCAGTAGTCAGTGCGCACACAGTCTGTCAGTAGTCAGTGCGCACACAGTCTGTCAGTAGTCAGTGCGCACACAGTCTGTCAGTAGTCAGTGCGCACACAGTCTGTCAGTAGTCAGTGCGCACACAGTCTGTCAGTAGTCAGTGAGCTCGGCTCAAGTTGAATTCAGTTCTGCGCACGTGAGAGGCAAAGTTTTGTATACTAATAAGGTAGGTAACACTCATTCATACTTCATTATGCGTAATAATGAGAGGCAGTCCTCTTTCTCCAATAAAGGTTGCCCACCAACAATCATTGCGACTGCGCCATGTCGATTGGTTTTCAAGATAGCTAGCTTTCAGATCCAGCATTCAAGGACTGGTTGGTGAAAGGACCGACAGGCCTTTATAGTGCTAAATGTGGATTATGTCCAGGGACCCTCATTAACATCTGTACTATGGAAGGATCGGCTCTTACAAGTCACATGACAAAATCGAAGAAGCATGTCGCGAAAGCAGCTTCCATGAGGAGCATAGCAAGTTTGTACGTCTACACCCGACCGGCGGCGACCACTTCAACTCACCAGACAGATTCTACTTCCACTACCACATCTGCAGATTCAGCTGGGTCAACAACAGTGGCGTTGGCTGCTGGAATTGCTGTGCCTTCATAGAAGGATGTCACTGCAGTGTCAAAACCCGGGGATAAACTGAGAGGAATTGATCGGATGACAATAAAGGACGAAGTAACAAAGGCGGAAATATTGTGGTGTTTGGAGTGCATCATTTCACACAAGTCACTGCGTAGTTCTGCGAACAATGTGTTACTTTCCTCGCAATCTTCCCCGTCAGTGAAGGGCCCAAGAGCATGCGTTTACAAAAGGACAAAATCAGTTACATCGTGCAATATGGATTAAAAAATATATTGAGTCTGAAATTAAATATGACCTCATAAACACATCACAGATTGTTGTTTCTTTTGACGAATCCTTGAACAAGATGTGCAAAAAAATCCAGATGGACATTTTAGTGCGTTATTGGGACACTTAAGAAAAATCTAGTGTGCATCCGTTATTACGCATCGGCTTTTCTAGGCAGTTTGAAGGCAGCTAAGCTACTCGAGTCCTGCAAGAAAAAAATTCCAGGCGAAGCAATGAAAAAACTTTTACACGTATCGATAGATGGCCCGAACGTCAACTTTGTGTTCTTAAGGGAACTTAAATTTTTTTTTAAACAAATTGAATGAATAGACACCGTTTTATTGGAAATTGGAACTTGTGGGCTTCACGTTGTTCACGGCGCCTTCAAGTCCGCAATTCAGGAAAAACAGTGGATGATAATTCACTTTTTACGTGCCTTGTACAATCTTTTTAAGGATGTCCCTGCCAGAAGAGCTCTGTATATTTCGACAACGGAATCGGAACTGTTGCCCTTAAAGTTTTGCGCGATCCGATGGCTGGAGAATGTGTAAGCTGCTTAGCGAGCTCTAGTAATGCTTCCGTTTCTGCGAAAATTTGTTGCAAAGATGGAAGGAAAAAAAAAAAAAACAAATTTGGGCTAGCTACAGAGTAATGGAGGATCACCTCAAGGACAAGCTACTCGGTCCAAAAATTGCTTTTTTCCAAGACTCTTGCTGGAGACTTGACACCCTTCCTAAAAGATTTCCAATCCGATTGGCCACTAGCACCGTTCCCCCACTCTGCTTTGACAGAGATAATGGAGACAACGATGACACGATTTGTCCAGCCGATGAAGATCTCGCCGTCAGTTAATTTGTACAAAGAATCCAATCTTTTGGGTGTGGACCACGTCAGGATTGGGTTCACCGTCAAGAATAAGTTCATTCAAAAATAAACCTAATTTAAGAAATTAAGTATTAAAATAAAGATCAGATGTGAAATTTAGCAACGCGAAAATCCGGAAAGGAAAGACTGTAAAAATGCACAACATATTTTACAGAAAAAAATCTCTTATTATTCTAAAACGAAAGAAATTAATTAAAGGTCTTTAACAATGATTAAACCGCAAGCTTTTTTATTTAAATAAAAACAAAAATAAAATCAGAAAAATTGAGGAATCTAAGAGGTAAAAGACACAACTGTCTTTACTGAAAGCAAATTTTAGAGCGGGGAATATAGTAGCTCCGCTTGACACAGCTTTTCGCTCTAAAAGTGGACTACTTTTGTACGAGAGCAAGGTAGGGACGTCCCGCTACCTGTCGCTTGACTGGTGCTGCCTTCTGTTCTCCATTTATAGGATTACTTAGGAAAAAGTAGTAGCGAATGTTAGAGCTGTTCGCAGATGACAAGGCAATTCACTGGCAAAAAAAGTAGAAAAGAAGCGAACTGGTATTGCTCTGCATGCCAGAACACTTCGTCTTTTCTACACTATAGAAAAGTCGAAGTGTTCTGGCATGGAGAGACTTATGATATTGCTCAGTAACACATTATGCAGTTTTTTGAAGGTCAATTATACTTTTTGCCATCGATTGCATAATTTTTTATCTATGAAATAACAACATTAAATATGAAAACTAACTTGAAGATCGGTCTTCTTTAGGCGTGTGTTACACATTAAGTCATATAAAATACAAACGTGCCAGTAAAAAATGACTTAACTTCTTGGCCCGAAATTTTACAAATGGCTGATCCTTAAAGTGTTATGTTTTGAATGAGAGTTATAACGCCCTGTGATTTAAGAAATTCACTGCACATTCTCACATGTAACATAAATCAATTTGCGTGGAAATTTACTTTGAAAGTAATGCTTCTCAAGCCACTATTCGTAATATTTTCTAGCGATCTATTAGAGATGTAAACAATTGTGATGTCACGCACATCGAATGCACATTAGTTGTTATGCACATGCTGCATAATCTTCGACCTAAAGCCTTTGACACTTTTCGGTGTCGGCAAACTGGTCTGTGCATTGTGTAAATTACCCATTTTCTATACAACTAAGCAGTAGTGGGCTAAATTTCTTTGCCACCATATCAGATCTTACATGTCAAACTTACAAAACTTTAACTGAAATCTAAAACTATGAAAAATCCCGGAATTCTAAAAATTCCCGGGTTTTTCCCGAATGAAAAAATTCCCGGATTTTTCCCGAATGAAAAAATTCCCGGATTTTTCCCGAATGAAAAAATTCCCGGATGTCCCGGGCTGTATACACCCTGTATTAGAAGCAGCATTGAAAAATTTCTAGCTTAATAATTTCATAACCATGCTATAACCTATACGATGTATGAAGTGTAAAATTTCTTGTCACATTGTTACGTATATACTTGTGTATGTATACCTACATTTTTCATTAATACTATGCAATTTTCTTCATAATGCAGAAAGCCTTGATTAACTTATTGTCTCATAAAATGAGAGTGAATTGTCAAAGGTCTATAGGATTGAATAAGAATGCTTATGTCTTGTTTTGATAATGATGTGCGTAAAATTATCGTATTTTAGTGTATTTTGTGACTTTTTTTATACCCAACTCTGGCTGGATTGCCTTTTTTTTGACTCCTTGACACCGCACAGGTGTTACTGATGTTTCATTGATGTATCCCTGTCAGGAGACCTCAATGAAACATGGGGCATGTTTAACACCAATATTGATTGTAAGAAGGTTATACTATGAAACTGTATGTATGTGACTATGAAGTGGTGGTTTTTTACCAATGAAGGTCACTGAATTGTAAGAGAGAAAGTTTATTATTTGTATTGAAAAAACTAAAGGATATTTAAAAATAACGGAATTTTATAATATACGTCTGTTCATAAAAGAGAAATTGTACTTTGAGTGCTGGTTCATGCTAAGGGGATTTGTATTGTGTAGTATAAAAGATGTACGGAACCCCCTCCAAAATGGAAGTGGCTTGGCGCATGACAAAAGGTGGTTTCGATGGTCGATCTGGGTGGCTACTGGATGAGAATGGTACGCAGTCAGTGGCTAGCCGTCATATGGTTAACATCGAGGGTGCCAAGTGAGGCATTTGGAAGCTAATATATATATATTGAAAATTTGCCTTGGATGTGGATTCGGCTGTCGGTTGGTGCTTTTGGTATTATGGAATGGCTCTAAAATGAGAATGTGCAAAAGATCAGTGCCAGAGTGTGTAAGTGTTAATGTAATAATACCTGCTTCACAGGTGATGAAAAAGGCACATAATGTGAACTTATATGAAACGTTAATTTGCATTTATTATTACCATGAACTATTTTATGCAGTTAATTAAGCTTAGTGATTGAGTAAATTGCTAAACAGGATAAAAAATATAAACTATTTCAAGTGGGATTAGGTATTAATATTAGTGAATTACAATTTGTTTATAAAATAATTACAGAGTTAGCCTGTAGAGAAAGTAACAGTTTGTGGGTTCCCATAGTAATCTTTTCTCCAATTAAAAGATAATTGGGATTTTAGTTGCTTTTAAGAGAAATCTGTGAGTTCTAAAAATGGGAGCATAATAAGTGTATGTGTAGCATAATTTAAGTTCATTTGTGGTATGTATTTGTTGGCTAAATCAGAACTCTTTTCATGCCCAACTACAGTCCAGTGTGTACTGTGGTAACATCTCAGTGCAGAGTTGATTAATGATTACTATAGTAACTATTGAGGTAAGTACTGGCCAGCCCCTCTATCTCTTTGTTAGTATTTGTTTCACATCTTTATAGGAGATTTTCCATTAATCATTTAGATCACCTATTATTATTATTATTATTATTATTATTATTATTATTATTGTGTGTTGAGTGCCATTTGTCTTCCTATGATTAATAATTTATGCAAATAATAACTACTGCTATCCACATCTTAGTTTGCCCTGTAGTTGTGAGTATCCTGTGCATTATTCAAAGAGAGAATTAATGACAGTCATTTTTGCAAAATCATATTTATATTCTATGGATACAATACTTCAAATTATTATGCCTAATTAGGCTGGCAACCATTTTTTGTTTCATTCACATGAACTTCACTACTTTTATCATCTCCAAAGTAAAGCCTGTTAAGTCTTTCTATTAACTGCCACATACACAAAATTACTGTCCGATGCCAATTATCTATTAGACAAACACACGGTTAAAACTAAAAATCCTCTCAGAGGGTAACACTAGTTAGTGTCAAGCAAAGTGTGAGCGTTATACTTGGCGCAAGCATGCAACCTGGTGTTTTACAGTGATCGGTACTGAGGATGCTAGATTTTTTTTTGGCATTGTTAAATATCTTCTTCTAAAGAATATACAAACAAAACTGTATTATATATCAGAGTAAACTAGATGAAGTAGTGCCCTTTTAAACAGACTGCCCACAAATTCAGGATAGAGGCTGCAATTTCTCATCAGGACATCATGATTTAGGTTATCTGTGTTGTCCTTAAATTACTTCATGTAAATGCTGGGATAGTTCCCATTGTAAGGCCACAGCTGATTGCCTGCCTCATCCTTCTTAGACTAGAAGAATATGTAATTGACTGTAACTTCTTTGTTTTTGTTTGTTCTTCAATCTAGCATCACAGCGTGTTCAACATCCTTGTAAAAGTGAGACCTGGAGGATGGAGGATACAACCACTACCACCATCATGACTAGTATTCTTTTTTTTGTGTTCACAGTGACACTGAGGTAATGACAGATTTATCTTTCCTATGGATTTTGTGTGTTGCCAGTTGCATGAGTAAGATTCTCCTCCACCATGCTGGACAGCAGACAATGTAAAAGAGTGAAGTTATTTCGTCCTGATATATGGATTGTGTCCATTAAAACACAGTGCCACTGGGATTCAGACTTTAATCAAGTAGGCTATATTCACTAGGCTTGTTATCTTCATACGTATAAATATTACAAACTTCTTGCATTCGCTTTCTGCAAAAGGGATGGAACTGCAGACAGTTCGTAACAGATCTCTAAAACAACTTTGTATTTCACATCAATTTTATATCCACACAGAAAGCTCCTCTCTGACACAATAATGTGTTGGATGGGATCGCAAGCCAGTTTGATGTTAAGCTTTTATCACAATCATGTTAATCATCAGTTATCTTTGGTGACATTGATGGGAATTACTTCCAGATTACTTATATAATATGTATATTAGAGGATGAACAGGTACTTTGGAAAAAGTCACTCTCTTCTGCTTGTGTTCCCAAACTTATGTACAAATATGCATACTCCTTACTGGTCCCTGTGGTCAATAGTAAGAGTAAATTCACTGCCCCAAATACTAGAAGTAGAAATAATTTTTGCATAGTCTATGCACTTATCTCTAGGGTTCTGAATGAAGTTTTGAGTTCTGGTGCAAATGTCTACAAAGCTGCCAGCGGATACAAGGTAGGAAGTATAAACTACAAATACCTGACCAACTAAAAGTGAAATACATCCACAAGTGAGAAGTAGAGAGGGTAAGGTGCAAGGACCCAAAAAATTAGACTTAGTCTGGGAAAGGTTTTATTTAACAAGTTGTAAATTTTTGTCTCCTTGCAAACATGTAAAATTTAACACTGTTAAATGACCATAAGAAAACAAGCAAAAAGATTAAACATTTAAAATTTCACCTCACCCTAGGGGATTCTGTTTAAAAAGAAATTAAATACAGTGCAGTATAGACTTGTGTATTATTAGGAAAGGTTGGGGAAAAAGTTTCAATTAACAAATGTCCCGTAACAATAAATTCACCATTAATTAAGATTTTATTTACCCAATTATAAAATTAATATAATGGAAGGAAACATTCCACGTGGGAAAAATTATATATAAAAAACAAAGATGAGGTGACTTACCGAACAAAAGCGCTGGCAGGTCGATAGATACACAAACAAACACAAACATACACACAAAATTCAAGCTTTCGCAACAAACTGTTGCCTCATCAGGAAAGAGGGAAGGAGAGGGGAAGACGAAAGGAAGTGGGTTTTAAGGGAGAGGGTAAGGAGTCATTCCAATCCCGGGAGCGGAAAGACTTACCTTAGGGGGAAAAAAGGACAGGTGTACACTAGCACACACGCACATATCCATCCACACATACAGACACAAGCAGACATATTTAAAGACAAATATGTCTGCTTGTGTCTGTATGTGTGGATGGATATGTGCGTGTGTGCTAGTGTATACCTGTCCTTTTTTCCCCCTAAGGTAAGTCTTTCCGCTCCCGGGATTGGAATGACTCCTTACCCTCTCCCTTAAAACCCACTTCCTTTCGTCTTCCCCTCTCCTTCCCTCTTTCCTGATGAGGCAACAGTTTGTTGCGAAAGCTTGAATTTTGTGTGTATGTTTGTGTTTGTTTGTGTATCTATCGACCTGCCAGCGCTTTTGTTCGGTAAGTCACCTCATCTTTGTTTTTTATATACAATTATAAAATTAGTTTTTTTTCCAAAATTCATCATTCAAAAAAATACAGGATCATCTTATATTCACAGATTAAACTAATGCTGCCAAAGTCAACACTTTTACATTGTGTAGTAGAGCATATATGGGTTGTCTTGCAGTTAAAGGGTTTGTCTTACACTTAGAGATGAAGCTTTACCTTTTGACGTCACGAACAAATTTATTTTGAAGAATTTGGAAGGCCTGGGATTGGCAAACAATACTTGTGTGCCGACAGGCTCGAAACTTCTCGATATGCCACAGCACCCGGTACAGCGTCAAGGTCGCTCTAACTATCGTGCGACACTGACTGATGTAGTGCTAGTGTGAGAGATACGCAAGACACATTATCTAGCCACTACAACAGTCTATTGCTCGGATTAATATTTGACAGTTTTGTGGAACACAGGAAGAAATCACATTAAATTCTATCATCTTATAAACTTATGTTGTACACAAACAGGTTTGCAATAAACCTTCTCATAAATATGCAGGCACTGTATCAAACATTGTGCTGCTATTTAAGTAAAGGTAACAATCAAAAACGGAAATGTCCTTCAAAAAAACATTAGTCGATTCAAAACTGAGACCAGTATTTTCTTTGATTATGACACACTAATGACTTACTAAGGGGACTGCAAATGACAATGCAGTCACTGTTCATGTATTAAAATACTGGGTAAGGACATTACCAGCTTTTAATCCGTTTAGAACACGCTGGTGACATTCAGTTGTAACAAGAACAAAACTTAATTGAGAATGAAATGTCTAACAAAGGAAATAAATCATACTAAACTGACTAATTGTTACAACGGGAAGCTTTAAAGGTAGAAAAGAAAATGGTCCAAAAATTAATGTAAACCATTCCTTTTTGCTCCTTTTATTTTTCCTAATATTATCACAATGTAGACAATCAATAAATGGTACAAGTTTAAAACAGGCATAATGTTAACTTTTTGGCAGATACTTTGCCAATAGAACAGTTCGTGATTTTGATTAGTCAGAATATATTACAAAAAATTTCTTTAAAGATGCCTCTTAAAAAAGGAGGGGGAGGTCATCTTATACTCGGGTAAACACGGTAGTTACCACATCAGAATGGCCAATGAGCCACTGCAAACAATGTGAAATGAATATCCATTACTCGATCTACTAATTCTTCCACAGTAGTGGTAGGTGACAATTAATATTTGACACAAATTGCAATTACAAAAAAGGTCTCAATCGCATAGTTCTGTATTAGATGTGCGCGTTTCAAAAATTCGTAATCAGACGTGAGCTGTGAGACAACATACAGAAATTATAAAAAGTATGTAACACATACCAGTATACTGCATCACCGTGACAAAAATAGTAGGCACAACAAAGTGAGCACACGGACTGTATATAGACATACAAAGATTGCCTACGGTAGTACATGCGTCAGTTCAACGAATATAAGTGTTAAACTTGCCATGTGTATTAAACTACAGGCAATTCACATTGATGAATAAATACACTATGGTACTTTCTCTGCAAAACAACGTAAGGACTTTTAAGAAAGAAGAAATTTATGATGTCGTTAGATAAAAGTTAAATGACAGTACAATATGCATCAAGATATAACAAAGACACATCAAAATGTGAAGTTAAAACAATAAATAAAAATTATTTAACTACATGACATTCATATACATAGGATGCAATAACGTGTTGCTGGACTAATAAGTAAAATAATACAAGAACTAAAGTTATGATGCAGAGGGGCTATGAAAATTGGTCTTTGGGAGCCGATGAATGAAAGTGTGACACTGCAGCACAATTTCACCACACAGCTGGCAAAAAAAGTAAATGGGGGACATGATTCCACGGCATAAAGCTCTTACGAATTTTATTCCGTTTACTCAGTTGGACAGTAACTGTACCTCACAGATAGGCGTGTAAACAATATAAGTAGATCTCAGCAGTTGAGACAACATGCATAATTGGGCTCAAAGAAGCTGATACAAGCAGTTGGCAAATGACTTGACATTTTACTAGGTGCAATGCCACTGTCTGATGATGTTGAACCATGGCCAAACAAAACGTCAAAAAGGGCACTGTCGATCTAGACATGTGGGAGAACGTGAGGACTGATCAATCGTCAAAGGAGCACTCTGAGCCCCACATTTGTCATTATCATCAACCTGATGTGCAACTGGTGCTTCAGTGCCCGCAGCAACAGTTAATCGGTGTCACAGGAAGAGGGCTGTGCTCACGGCACCCGTTGCACCAACTAGCACTGCCATCTATAATCAAAAACCTGTTTGCAGTGGTGTTGAGTGCATTTGGCGTGGAATCTCATTGAGTGAAGTAGAACTGTCTTCAGTGATGAATCCCACTTTGAACTGAGCCCTGACGAACATTATGCCTGGAGACACCCTGGACCACAGTGTGATGATAACCTGAATGTCGCCTGTCGTGCGGCCCAGTAACCAGGAGTGGTGATCTGGTGTGCCATTTACTTTTATAACCGGAGCTCTTCGGTTGTCATGCATGGCAACCTTACCGCATAGCGGTCTGTCGACAATATTCTACACCCTGTCCTGCTGCCCTTTACGGCAAGCCATCTCAGAATTACATTTCTGTGAGATAATGCTCACCTACGCACGGCAAGAGTTACTACTGCTTGTCTTTGTGCTTGCCAAATCCTACCCTGGCCACCTAGGTTGCTGGACCTCTCCCCAACTGAGAACATTAAGAGTCTTATGGGTAGGGCCCTCCAATCAACTCAGGATTTTGATGCTCTAACGCACAAACTGGACAGAATTTGGTCTCTATGTCCCTCAGGGGGGCATTCAATAACTATCAATCAATGGTAAGTGCAGTAACTGCTTGCATGAGGACCACAGATGGACTAACGTGTTATTGACTTACTCAATTTTTGAAGGTTTCTCTTAAATAAATCACCCAATTTTTCTAAAACTGTGATCACTTCCTGTACCTGTACATTTCCATCCCATTTCGACAATTCCTTTGTGGTGCATCTTTTTGTCAAAGTGCATTAGTCTCTATTTGTCATCAGCACCAGGGGTGGATCAACAACTGGAAAGAAATGTAAAATAAAAATATAGGTCAGGAATAATATGACCAACTGACTAAGTGTGCCTGGAAAATGTTAAATATATTTAAAAGTTAACAATATTTTTTTAACATAAATAGGTTACTAGGCAGTGATAACTGTTTTTAACAATTTATAACTCGAAGGTTGGCATAGGCAGTAGTAATAACTGTCCAGTGTCTTTTTTTTTACATGAAAAAGACCAAAACTTTGAAAATTGTTTGTGTAGTATACTAAAATAGTTAAAACATGAATGAATAGCATTAGCATATGTAAGATGCTAGAGAAATTCATATTACAAAAAGGTTACAACAATGAGGCTAAAATTAAAAAGTGTAAAACTGAAGTCACAGCATTAGTAAAACTGAGAATAGAGAGCACATTACTATAAAGACCATGAGGTAAACTGTTATTGAGTTCCATATTGTAAATATGCTCCAATTATGAAAACATAACAGCTAAAGTGAAGTGGCAGATGAAGGACCAATACTGTGAAGTAGCCTAGAAGACTGCCGTAACTACAGGTGTACATAAATTCTGGGAACACTTTCAATTATTTATTGCACAAGAACCAAACATTGTACAGCTATCATACATATGTAATTTTGGAGAGAAACCCCGAAAGTTTTTTTTTCGCATATACTGCCACAGTGTAGTTTGATAATTTGCCGATAGGCAGCGCTAGCTGCAAACATGGTGAGTTCAAGTGCGGAGCAAGCTTTCTGTCTGTCGGAGTTCGACAAAACAAGTGCGCTACAGCTGTTCAACAGATGTTTAGAACCAAGTACGGTACGAAGCCACCAACAAGGAAGGACATTTACCACTGGTACACAAATTCGTTATGACAGGTTGCTTGTGCCTGGCAAAGAGAAGTGGACATCCCAGTGTGAATGAAGGCGTCCAAGAGATATTCATAAGGAGTCCAAGCAAATCAGTGTGTGGACATCCCGTGAAACTCGAAATGGCTCCAATGCCAGTGTGTGAAGTCCTGTGACAGAATCTGTATGAAACCATTCAAATTGGAGCTAGTGCATAAGCTCAATGATGGTGACAAAGACAAGCATTTTGAGTTTTGTTCGCTGTTGCAACAACTGAATGAGAATGGGCATGGCATTGTTGATCACTTAATTTTTAGCAACGAAGCCACTTTTCACACTAATGGAAAGGTGAACAGGAATAATTGTCGAATCTGGGGTACAAAGCATCCACACGAATGCATGGAATTTGAGCGAGATTCCCCAAAGGTTTCTTGTGCCTTGTGTCGAAAACTGTATGGACCATTCTTCTTCGCCAAGAGCACTGTCAACGGGTATTCCTACTTGGACATGTTGCAGCAATGGCTGATGCCTCAAATGCAATTGGACTCTCCATTCATCTTTCAGCAGGATGGGGCTCCACCCCATTTTCATTGTGAAGTTCGTGGGTGCTCGAACGCGGGGCTGCCGCATCATGGATCGGCCGTGCTACAAAAAAGGACAGCTGTTTCATGAAATGCTCTCCCTGTTCACCAGATCTTACTCCATGAGACTTTTTTCTGTGGGGACACATTAAAGATCTGGTGTAGGCACCACCTCTACCACTTAATGTAGTAGAGCTCTAGGAGAGAATATGGAAGCAACTGTCACAGTCTACGATGTCATGCTGGGACGAGTATGGCAAAAACTCTATTACTGTATTCACGTCTGCCAGGTCACTCATGGTTCACATATCAAATGTTTGTAAAAAACAAAAAACTTTCAGAGTTTCTCTTCAAAATGCAATATGTATGACATCTAAACAATGTTTAGTTCTTATGCAATAAATAATTGAAAGTGTTCCCGGACTTTATGTACACTCTGTATAATGAGCACGCACAGCAGGACAGATATTTACATTAGCAATATGTGACAACAGCTTAATACACTACAGCCAGTTTGACACTTTTATTCGCTGAACTGACAACAGTACTAAGAAATGTCAGTCCTTATGAAAAGAGAATTGTATTTCTATATACAGACCACATGCTCAGTTCATTGAGCTAAAACTAGATTTACATGTACATAATGAAGTACTGTGCATACACTGTGTGTCATGCCCATGCACTATACTGGTATGTATTACTTATTTTTAATGTACATTCTCCCACAGCTGATATCTGGCAATGACCATTCGAAATGTGTAATATTTAATAAAAAAACTGTGCAGTCAAGATTTTTCCATAATTGCATTTGTGAAATAAATAGATAATGGTAAAATCAAACAATGGAAAGCCCCAGATGGAATAACAACAATATTCGGAATAGGATAAATTGCTACTACCATACAGAGGAGACGTCAAGTCGCAGACAGGCCTGACAAGAAGACTGCTGTACATTTAACCTCTCATTGATAATGCCTTCTTCCGAAGTAGAAAAAAGAAAACTGGACTGTGGACAGCCACTGTGCCTGATGGGAGAAGTAACCTAGTGACACACAGAGAGAGAGAGAGAGAGAGAGAGAGAGAGAGAGAGAGAGAGTGTGAGTGTGAGTGTGAGTGTGAGTGTGTGTGTGTGTGTGTGTGAGATGGGGATAAGGGGGGATAGCAGGGTAGGGATGGGGGGGAAAGCATAGTGCTGCTTATGGGACACTGTGGGAACAGGGTAGGGCTGCTAGGTGTGGCTCCTGGTGGGATGTGGTGGAGCCAGTCCCTTAGCTACTGTCAATGAGGTTATATTGCACTTTCATTATCGTATCAAAATGGCACACGTGTCAAAATAACACCACACTGCTCCTACAGTTTATCAAAATACTTTGGTCATGAATGAGATTCCCAGTAACTCTGATACGTGGAGCAGATATAAACTTTTGCTGTATATACACAGCCGGCACTGGTCTGTTTGAAGTTACATAAAAGCTCAGTTGGAATTACTGAATAAAAGCTGCAACTAGGTAGGAGGAACAGAGGCACTTTCCAAAGTACTTCCTTTCCTTCTAATACACATATGAACACATATGACAAATAGTACTCGACTTCACGGGGAAAGAGACTGAAGTTGCAGCATAATTAGCTCTGGGAAAGGGACTCAACTTCGCACCGACACTGGCTGCTATATCTGTCACAGACTGGTACGAAACAAGCTATTTCTACCCTCCACAGCGATAACACAGAAGAAATACTTCGAGGAAATGTGCCACGTGCTCACCAGAGCCATTCCACCGAGTATGAATATCACGAAAGAGCTGCCAATTGAGAACTACAGAGCGATTTTGAAATAGTCATTCTACCTGAATACAAAGGAAATGACACTTTACTGATTCTGCTGTCTGAGTACGATCACGACAAGTACGATTTACTCTAAGATCTGACAGACAGAAAACTGAAGGTAGACTGGACTGAGAGTGAATAACGAGAAGACCTTTTGGTAGGGAGGACACAGCACGTTATTTTGTACGGAGTGTCAATGTCAGATGTAGAAGTAACTTCAGGTGTCCCCAGGGAAGTGTGTTGTGACCCCTGCTGTTCTTATTGTATATTAATGACCTAGCAGGCACTATTAATAGTAAAATCAGGCTTTTTGTAGATGATGCAGTTATCTATAATGAAGTACCATCTGACAGAAGCTGCATAAATATTCAGTCAGATCTCAATAAAATTTCGACGTGGTGCAGATTGGCAACTTGTTCTAAGTGTTCAGAGATGTAAAATTTTACAGTTCACAAAATGAAAAATGTAGTATCCTATGACTATAACATCAATGAGCCACTGTTGGAATCGGCCAACTCACACAAATACCTGGGTGTAACACTTTGTAGGAATATGAAACGCAACAATCACATAGGTTCAGTCGTGGGTAAAGCAAGTGGTAGTCTTCGGTTTATGGGTAAAATATTGGGGAAGTGCAATCAGTTTACAAAGGAGATTGCTTACAAATCACTCACGTGACAAGTTCTAGAATATTGCTCAAGTGTGTGGAACCCGTACCAGACAGGACTAACAGGGGATATTGAACATATACAGAGAATGGCAGCGCAAATGGTCACAGATTTGTTTAATCTGTGGGAGAGTGCCACAGAGACACTGAAGGAACTGAACTGGAAGACTCTTGAAGACAGATGTAAACTATCCCGAGTAAGTCTATTAACAAACAACCATGAGGATAACATTAGCATTATTACTGCACGCACGGAGGCATTCAAACGATCATTCTTATCATGCTCCGTACAGGAATGGAACAAGAAGAAACCTTAATAACTGTTACAATGGGACATACCATCTGCCATGCAGCACATAACAGTTTGCAGAGTGTAGCTATATACGTACACGTAGAATCTAGACCACTGATCTACACTAATCCCTGCCAAAGGAGATTGTTAAGAATTTGAGCACGGGCTCTGTGGCTTACCAAAGGTTCACAAACAAAATGTTCCTCTATGTCTGATCGTGAAAATATGTCTTCTGTGTTAGTCTCTTGTTATATTCTCATTTGTTGTTGATTAATACTGTTAATAATAGTAGTTCCTTCCCTTGTAAAGTAAGTTTGTGATTATTGTAGTCAGTTTTTTAACATCATCTTATTGTAGTAGTGGGACTTGGATAAAGTAGTTTTCTTGTCTCAATAACTGTTAAATTTTACCTAGAGTGAGAAGTGTGGGCTTTGCCGTAGGTTCGTGAGTAGTGGATTGTGGTGTGAGCCTTGTTCGAAGTATTTTCACTGGGAGGAATGCAGCGGGGAAGGCAGTGGGCATTCTGGTGAGATCCTCTCCTGGAACTGCAGAATATGTAGCAAGAGTAAGTTGATAGAGGAGCAGGAGTGTAAGATCTGTGCCCTTCAGGTGCAGTTGAAAAACAAACAGGAGGAGCTAGATAGAATGAGGAGGGAGAAGGGGGTTGGGGAATGGGAGCTGGCTGTTGGCAAGAGATCTGCTAGGAGAAGGATATTTTCAGATAGTTTTACTACTGGTGTTTGCAATAGATATGACCAACTGTCAGAGTCTAGTGGAGAGGAATCTCTAGTAGCTGTAGAAAGTATGCAGCAGACCTCAGCAGTTATGATGACTAGGACAGGTGCAAAGTCGAAGAGAAAGAAGAAGGAGGTTCTGCTGTTAGGTAGTTCTCAAGGCAGAGGTGTAGGCCAGCAGTTGCAGGAAGTGTTGGGGAGTGAGTACCGGGTCACCAGCATTGTGAAGCCTAATGCAGGATTGGCTCAGGTGACTGTTAACATAGGGGGGTTATGTAGGGATTTTACTAAAGAGGATCAGGTAGTGATTGTGGGTGGGGCTGGTAATAGTATTAATAGGGATGGGGAGTGTGACATAGGTGGTGACCTGGAAAAGATAGCCACTCAGACTGGCAACACGAATGTGCATTTCATGGAACTGTTTCAGCGTCACGATCGGCTTCATCTTAATAAAGCCATCAGGCGTAATAACATGAGACTTGGGGGTGCGCTGATGACAGAAAGCATGGGTCACATTTCAGTGGTGTTGGTGGAGTCTATCAGCAGGACGGGTTTCACTAGACATGGCCTGCACCTCAACAGGTATGGGAAGGGGAGGTTGGCAAAGCTTATAGGTGACAGCATAGGTGGGGGTGGTGGGATCACTCATGGGAAAATTCCGGTAGTAGTGGGTGTTAGAGCTGCACCTTTTTTAGATGGAAGTCAGCTGATAGGTATTCCTGCTTAAGGGAAGTCTCTCTAACAAAGGAACCACTTTCAACAAAGCTTAGGTATCCGAGTAATGAGGGAATTAGTATATTTCATCAAAATATACAAGGTATTAGAGATCAAGTTAGTGAACTGCTTATCGATGTTGACTCTGAAATTATTGATATATCTGAAACACTTCTTAAATAAGGAGATAATTCAGAGGCTTCCTTAGGAGTAGCTTGCAACTGGTTCGCCTCTTACTTTAAGAACAGAAAGCAGAAGGTAATTCTTCGCAATATCGAGAGTGGTAGTGATGTTCAGTCGAAATGGGGCACTCTTAAGTGGGGCAATCCCCAAGGGTCAGTGCTGGGGCCACTGCTGTTTCTTATTTATGTAATATCTCTTTATATTCGATGAATTATTTAGATATAATTTTACCCTTGAATGACGTTTACTAATTTTCTATCTTCATACTCGCAGAATCCATGCGAAAAGTAGTTCATACAATAGCTATGCCATGAGCGCATAAGTATTCTTTGTAGTACTCCCTCTGGTGGTTGTTTTAAAAAAAAAAAAAAAGAAAGGGAGCTTCCGAGATTGTCTTCGTGCCGATTAGCCTGAGCTTGGTTTGGAAGAACTGTAATCTGATTATTGAGATTTATGACAGAAGATAACCGAGACGAAACTGTACGATTAAAAAGAAAATATATATAGATTGCTCCTTCAAATAAAAGGTGTGTATTGTAAATTTGAGAATTAATGATATTTATCGATATATTACATAGTTGTTAATCAGAAGGGAACTTCCGAAAGACTGGATACGAACCTGCATTTAATAATCCAAGAGCTCCATTACTTCTTCGGAAAGTTAAACTTCATCAAAGCCAAATATCCGCTTGATTTGAGGTTTCATAAACTGATTATACAACGCTCCCAAAATTACGAGGCATTTTATTTGTACAGATTAGCAGACTGCCGCAAAGCACGAGCCTGCAGAGAAGAAGAATCATCGCCTGATTTCATTCTAACAAGTAAAATTTCAGAGTCATTTTGAGTGACTGAGCTATGACTGTGTTTCCTATCATGAATGATTGATTGCTCGAACGAATTGAGAGCTACAGAATTACGTAGAAAGGAGGAAAAATTACAGTGGCGCCAGTGTGACAGGACTCTCTTGGATTGTTAAATAATATATGTATTTTTTGTTTCATGAAAACCAACGAGAACGAGAGGTAACTAATCTGAAGAGAGATTCGGTGCCCATAGTAAAAGATTGCTGATACCAAGAAACGATTTCAACTACTGGACAACACCGAGACTACAGAACAAGGCCAGAGAAATCTAATTTTTTTATCCTGTAGTTAAAATAGTTTGAAATCAATTTAGAAAGAACTTTTTTCCATATAGTAGTTAAGATTGTAGAATTGTATATTGTGTGATTTTCGTATCTGGACATCGAACTTTATACCATCTGTGAAGTAATTTGAAAGTTAAGTGTGTCTACGACAGTAAATTTGAAACTGTATTTAGTGATTTGAACCTGATATTGACAGTTATTTAATGGTATTGACTAGAGCGGCATTTAAAATGTCATTGAATCAGCAACGAGAAGTGCAACAGCCTTCAGCTGTTTGCGCAGGAGCAGAGGCCACGGATAGCAATTCTGAGACTGTTGTGGCTAGCGGTAGCAATATAAATAATCCCGCTGGTTCAGAAAACATTCATACAACAGCTGATCAGACTGTTGTTGACACATTAGTTGTTATTATGCAACAGTTGTCTCTATTAGCCAAAGGCCAAGCGGAGGTAAAACGAGACTTATCCGTTATACAAAATGAACTCCAAAATCAATTAGCCGAAAATCAAACAGAATTACAAAATCAGTTAAGAGCAACCTTTACCGAATTAGATCAGAGATTAAATACCCAGACACAGGAAATAAAAGAACAGGCAGAAAGGACCGAACAGAATCTTATTGCTCAAATTGAGCAGGTCCGCAAACAATGCCAAGAAAACAATAGTAAATTAAAAGCGGAACTAACCGAATATGTATCCGTCAAAATTGACATGATACAAAAACAAGTAGAACTGTTTCCTCAAGTAATACAAGCTCAAAAGGACATACAGTGTTCCGTAGCTATGATACCAGAAATAACAGAATCCCAAGATAATCTGAAGAAGCAATTTGACGAAGTGAAGGAAAAACAGGAGACAGTGGAACATAGAATGAATGTACTTGAGGGAAAGTTTTCAGAAATGACATTAGAGCGGCAAAATTCTCCTTCGGAAACGATAGAAGAAACTGTGAAAGTAGCTTTACAGTCAATTTCAGAGAGTTCCGAGGATAATTTTTTTAACAAAGGGTTAAAGGAAGTTCGAGAACAACTTGGCAAAGATTTCTCACGTTGGAAAGAAAATATCGAAAGATCACTAAATCTCTCGCAGGAGGATTTAGAAACACCGAGAAGTAGGGAACAAAACTCTCAATCTGTGCGTGACATTCCGTCCACGTCAAGATCCGATGTAGACAGAACTGGAACGTCACAAGTTAGATTCGATATAACGGATAGCCACAGGGAAAAGTACGAACAGGATGATTTTTGGAATCGTAGTAGCGTTGAGGAGAAGATGATTAAACAGAGACAATTTCAAATCTTTAACCCTGACAAAAAGAACGTTCATCCTGTAGTCTTTATTCGAAGTTTCAGTGGTCTATTTCCACGATCTTGGACAGAATGGCAAAAGATTAGTTTTGTATCTGGATATATACAAGGAACAGGAGGATTGTGGGCATCCGAACAAACATCTTCTTGTAAATGTTACAAAGAATTTGAGCAGGCTTTTCTAGCAAAATATTGGTCTGCTGGAGTACAAGAAAGACTTAGGCAGGAAGTATTATATCCTGAGCCTTTCTCATTTTCTAGAGGATCTCTAAAGAGATATTTTGAGAGATACATTAATAAATCTTTGTATTGGGATGTACCAATTCCTTTGCCGGATATACTTAGAATACTCAAGTCCAGACTACCCACCAGTATAAGGAATCAGCTGTTGTATATAAATGATAAGGATATAGACTCATTTATGACTACGCTTGATCATATTGATATAATTGAGGAGGACAATAAAAGGGCAAGAGAAATGTCATATCAAAGAAGAGTAACAGAAGCGAATCCGAGCTGCAACTCGAATGGGAATGGCAGTAATAGTAGCAGTAACAATAATCATAACCAACTACACTCTCCGAGGAGACTTAGAAATGGACAAAATGCAAACAATAATTATTACCATAATGGAAACTTTAGTAATGATGCAGCGAGGGGCTATTTTAGGAACAATAGGAATTTTAATCGGTATAATCCAATGTATGGCAACACAGGACAGTTCTACCAACACCAGCAAAACAACAACAATAATTACACGAATCAAGCAAGGCAATATAGTCAGAATTCACCACAACAACCGATAATCACTGAAGTAGCTGAAGAGACAAATACCAATCAGACCAATAATCAGTCAAACTAAACATGACCGCATCGTGCCCCGGAGGAGCGGTCAGGGGATCTGTTAGGGGCGAAACAGTAAAATTACAATTGTTAAGATATAATGATGGTGAGCTGCTGACTGAAGAGTTAACAAAGGATTTAATAACTTGTCATAATGGCAGATCGAGTGTTCCGGTATCGGAAGTATTTGTTGAAATAGAGGAAGTTCCAACGAATGTGATATTAGACACCGCCGCTTCCGCCAATGTCATCTCAGGCGTTCTTTTTCGGAGAATTATTAGGAAGAAGAAGGTACCAATTTTGCCAGTACAGAACTGCAAAATCATCGGAGCTGTTGGAGCATGCTCTCCCAATGTCAAAATACAAACACAATTAGAGATGAAAATGGGAAATGTAGCAATAAAATGCACGTTCCTTGTAGTGGAGAAGTTATTAGTGGACTGTATTCTTGGTATTGGGAGTATGCAGGAGTACGATTGTCAGATTGATTTTTTGGAAGGAATAGTTAAATTTAGATTAAATGGAGAAGAGATAGCACTGGATTTAAACATAAAGGAGACGGTGCATGAGAAATATTGTCGCGATGCCATGATTCAATTAATTGACACAACAAATGGTCGTTGGAAGGAGCTTTCAAAGGATTTGATGCAACAGGAGGACTTTAACCAAACAACAATGATAAAAGCTACTGAATCAAATCAGCTTCCCAGAGAACAAAGGCAGCAGCTTCATTGTTTGTTAGAGGCATATGAAGAGATTTTTGATGAGAAACCAGGAATTATTAAAGGGTATATTTGTCACCTACAAGTGAAGCCACATCAGACTTACTGTTACACGCACTATCCGATCCCCTGGCGTTTAAAACAATCCGTTCAAAGGGAGATAAATAGAATGTTAGAATAGAACTTGATTGAGCCATCAACTAGTCCATATTGTTCTCCGCTCTTAGTCGTTTCAAAACCTGGAGGCAATGGGCGAAAAGTATGAAGACCAGAATTTAAAATGGGAGGAAAAGACTCGACTCGCACTTGTCAATTTAACTGAAAAGGCAATACAACGGAAATTGACATATGATAAACGGATTCATCGGATTCAGATGTTTCATCTTGGAGAAAAGGTTTTATTGAAGCGACACATCCATTCCTCGAAACTGATGAAGAACGTAAAGAAATGGAATCTTATTTATACCGGACCATACGTTATTGTAAATATACCAAATCCTGGATCATACTTGTTGGCATATCCCGAATCGAAAAGAATAAAGGGATTATTCCTGCATAATGATATTAAGAAACGTAGTGAAGGATCGTAGATCTGTGATACCAAATATGGAGAATAATTTAGAGTGGAATTTGACTATGAGTCGAATGTGTATATAAATATCAAGAAGTTTATGTTGTCTAGAGGTTAAGAGACAGTGAGATTACTCCTGTGGTAGGTTAAGAGACAGTGAGATTGCTCCTGTGATACTTCAGCACAAAAATTTTAAGATAGGTAGAAGAATTTGTTAATTACTAGTGTTTGTAAGTGTGGACTATGAGCAGAAGCCACAGTGATATACAATGAAAGTGCATCTACATTTCCTCAAGACACGGCACTTACGTGAGAATTGCGTGTGAAACTTGAACAGTGTGGGATATGTAGGTAAATACGCTGTGTGTATGATGTGCGCTGTTCGCACGAGAAAACAAATGAACTGTGAAATGAAGCAACAGTCGAAAATGTCACTGTTGCAAACAATTGAAGAAACTCTCTGGTTGCGCGAGAGAAAATTATTAGAATTTTTAGATTTTTTAATTATGCCTTCTTTACCAGGAGAATTAATTTAAGAATTTTAACTAACATTTTAAGAATAGCAGTTTGTGTGTTTCATATTATGGACATAACTGTTGAAATATATTTCCATAAATGTTCATGAGAGGATGAAGAAGATTCTGCGATTGGATGATTTGTTAAATGAACATACGTCATCATTAATGATATTTATTTGCAAGTGGATCTATAAATCAATTAATTATAAGAATAATGAAAATTTTTCAAATTATTCCTTTTGTGGATTCAGTGTCATATGCCTATGTTTAAAATTTTTCATCAGGTGTAAACTTAAATTTTATCCTTAATTTCGTAATTGAAAGCAAACCTCTGACAGATTCAATGCTCTACTTCCACCTGCACTATAACAAAACGAAGATTAGATTAAAAATTTTTTTGAGAGGAATACATTCGATATGAGCTACAACAAAATTTAATTGCCCACAGTCTATTTGGCAACATTTTGGACAATCAGCAGTTGTAATGCAAAACAACTTTGGTATTGAGGACTACAAAAAAATTTGTGACTGTCAGGACTGATAGATATTCCAGTCTAGTACAGATGGAAGAATATAAGAATCCACTCCAATTTTGAGTTCAACGATGAAATATGGACTTCACTGCCTTAATCCACTCTCTTCCAGGGATTTATTCAGTCAGAACCTTTTCTTATTCCACTTTAAACCTGTTTCATGTTCACGTCCCCGACCATCTGTTCCTGAGATCATCTTCCTGTTTCTACAGCACGTTACCAGCTTCTATCCTGTACCATAAGCCATCGCCTGTCCTCCGTGCCGCCTCCACCAAACGCTGTACGTCGCCTACCCGGTGTCCGTACCCAGTGTTCCTGTTCCATCGACTTCACAACGAGATCGCCGGCTACATCGTCGAAAGAAGAATTTTGAAAATTTTTTTTGGCTATGAGGCACTTTTCCTTCGATCTAATCTATAGAACTTCTATATATTTCAAAATTACTGGATTTAGGCTTTCCTATCTTCTTTAATACCTGAGCTGGGGTCTATTCTTCCGGGTTTTTCAGGGTTTCCCTGTGAAGGCCAGTTCCCAAATGGGTAGACCTTTTTCGTAATTACACCAGTCTACATTTTCCCTGGTTATGTACTCGGGATGTGGGTACACCCCGGTACATGTAAAAGCTACAGCTTAGGTATTCCCGTAACTTATTGTCTTAACATGTTATCCATACACTCTATAGTAAAATTCTACTAATTCAAAATATTCCTCTTTTGAATAAACAACCCAACAAATTTTTTCTGTTAGCTCGCAAAGTGTATTATCATTAACTTTGCTCGCTGCGAGGGGCAATTGTAATATCTCTTTATATTCGATGAATTATTCAGATATAATTTTACCCTTGAATGACGTTTACTAATTTTCTATCTTCATACTCGCAGAATCCATGCGAAAAGTAGTTCATACAATAGCTATGCCATGAGCGCATAAGTATTCTTTGTAGTACTCTCTCTGGTGGTTGTAAAAAAAAAAAAAAAAAAAAAAAAAAAAAAAAAAAAAAAAAAAAAAAAAAAAAGAAAGGGAGCTTCCGAGATTGTCTTCGTGCCGATTAGCCTGAGCTTGGTTTGGAAGAACTGTAATCTGATTATTGAGATTTATGACAGAAGATAACCGAGACGAAACTGTACGATTAAAAAGGAATATATATATATATATATATATATATATATATATATATATATATATATATATATATATATATATATATATATATATATATATATATATATATATATATATATTGCTCCTTCAAATAAAAGGTGTGTATTGGAAATTTGAGAATTAATGATATTTATCGATATATTACATAGTTGTTAATCAGAAAGGAACTTCCGAAAGACTGGATACGAACCTGCATTTAATAATCCAAGAGCTCCATTACTTCTTCGGAAGGTTAAACTTCATCAAAGCCAAATATCCGCTTGGTTTGAGGTTTCCCGACTGATTATACAACGCTCCCAAAATTAAGAGGCATTTTATTTGTACAGATTAGCAGACTGCCGCAAAGCACGAGCCTGCAGAGAAGAAGAATCATCGCCTGATTTCATTCTAACAAGTAAAATTTCAGAGTCATTTTGAGTGACTGAGCTATGACTGTGTTTCCTATCATGAATGATTGATTGCTCGAATGAATTGAGAGCTACAGAATTACGTAGAGAGGAGGAAAAATTACAGTTCAGTCGAAATGGGGCACTCTTAAGTGGGGCAATCCCCAAGGGTCAGTGCTGGGGCCACTGCTGTTTCTTATTTATATAAATGATACGCCTTCTAGTACTACAGGTGATCAAAAATATTTCTGTTTGCTGATGACACCAGCTTGGTAGTGAAGGTTCTTGTGTGTAATATTGAAACAGTATCAAATAATGTAGTTCATGAAATAAGTTCGTGACTTGTGGAAAATAATTTGATGCTAAATCACAATAAGACTCAGATTTTACAGTTTCTAACTCACGATTCAACAAGAACTGATATTTTGATCAGACAGAATAGGCAAATTATAAGCGAGACGGAACAGTTCAAGTTCCTAGGCGTTCGAATAGATAGTAAGCTGTTGTGCAAAATCCATGTTCAGGATCTTGTTCAGAAACTAAATGCTGCTTTATTTACCGTTAGAGCAGTATCTGAAATAAGTGACAGTTCAACACAAAAAGTAGTCTACTTCGCATATTTTCATACGCTTATGTCATATGGTATTATTTTTTGGGGTAATTCTTCTGATTCAAAAAGGGTATTTTTGGCTCAAAAATTGGTTGTTGGAGCTATATGTGGTGTAAGTTCGAGAGAGGTTGAGGTCGACCCCTATTGAATAGTCTGGGAATTCTGACACTGCCCTCACCGTATATATTTTCTTTAATGTCGTTTGTTTGTTAGCAATATTAGCTTATTCCCAAGAGTTAGCAGCTTTCACTCAGTTAATACTAGGCAGAAATCAAATCTGCATGAGGAATGCACTTCCTTGACTCTTGTGCAGAAAGGAGTGCAGTATTCTGCTGCATCCATTTTCAATAAGCTACCACAAGAACTCATAAGTGTTTGGGTCACTGCTAAGATTTTTAAGTCTAAACTGAAGAGTTTCCTCGTGGCTCACTACTCCTATTCTGTCGAGGAGCTCCTGGAAGAGCTGAAAAATTAAGCAAATTCCAGTGTTACATTGTTGATTTTCTTTATTTAAACTTACGACTTGTCCCCTGACTATGTTTCTTATATTTCATTTTATTTGTTTGTACTATCGTGTTATAATTTCATGTATTGACTTGTTCCATGACCATGGAGACTTCTCCTTAATTTGGCCCCACGGGACAATAAATAAATAAAATAATAAAAAACACAAGTGAATGTCGGCACCACTTCAGGAACTCTGTATATTTCATTCAACTGCCGCAAGAACTACACGGCTTTGACCACAATCTTATGGCAAACTTTGACGTAGTCTCCCTCTACACTACAGACCTGCTTGCTGATTTCTTGAAGTTTATTGAGTAGAAAAAAATTAAATGAGCGTATGGCATTGCTGGCCGGAACACCCCATCCAGGGAAGTTTGTCCACCAAGTGGACACAAACCAGAGCCTGCAGCGTGGGAGGCAAGCATGTTACCACTGAGCTACGCAAGTGGGGAGAAATTCAACCTGATGATTACTAATCTCTCTGAATTTGTTCACACATCAATATTCTCTCTCTTTAATGGGACTATTATGAACGAACTGATGGTGTCACCACGAGCTGCCCTCTATCACTGCGAGTGGCAAATTTGTTTACAGAGGATTTTCTAGAAACAAGCTGTTTCACGTATGCTGATGTGGTATGGCCACATTGGAGTGAAAAACGTAAGGAGTTCCTCCAACATCAACTCTCGGCACCCCAGTATCAAATTCACCACTGAGATGGAAGAGAATGGCAAACTCCCATTTGGAAATCTCAGTCGAGTGCAACATGGACAGCATTATGCGATGTAGCGTGTACGGGAAAGCCACCAACACTGCTTTTTATTCCTGTGCTGCCAGCTGTCATCATCCTAGCTGAGCCAATGAAATCTAATATTAGCCAGGAGGGATGACATGACTTACACTTACTGCACGAGAATGAGGACTGTCGTCTTACCGGCCAACACAGCAAGTGCGACTGAGGTTCTGAACACTGAAGACTACCGCTTGCAAGTGTTTCATTTATGAGAAGACGATGCGTACCAGAAGCTTAGTCGCGATCTGACGTGGGCTGTCTTCAGGAAGACAGGAAAGTTATTACAGGACTCCGGTTTACCAGATGAAGTGGAGAAGTTAACATCTCCTGCCGCCAAATCTCCCAGGCTTTACGGATTGCCAAAGATCCATAAGGAAAACATTCCTCTGAAACTCCACTGTTTAGTGCAATCAGCACGCCCACCTACAGATTGGCACAACATCTTGCAGGATTGTTAGCGTCAAAACTGGAGCATCATGAACACCATCTTGTCACCTCTCAGACATTCGTATAAACACTCGAGAAAATGAAAATAGACTGAAATGATGTATCGGTTAGTCTGGATGTTGTGTCACTTTTCGTGAGGATGCCAGTAGAAGACACGCCAGATCTTACGGCCCGACAGTTTGGAACCGTCAAATTGTTTCACAACATTCTAACGACAACAGAATTCTCATACTGCGCCGATTATTATGAAATGACAGATGGCATAGCGATGGCTCACCAGTCTCCAGTAGCTGCGAATTTCTAGGTGGAGCACTTTAAGGAGAAGGCTCTGAACCGTGCAGTGTTGCACCTGTCTCGCTTCCTGAGGTATGTCGATGACATCTTCCCGATACGGTGTCACGGTGAAAATATACTGCAACAGTTCATCGATCGATGAATGGCGTCCGACCCGAAATTAAATTTACTACTGAGATGGAGAAGGATGGCAAGCTACTATTCTTGTTTTAGTTGTGAGGACGGCAGAAGGCCGGCTGGTCATTCAGTGTACAGGAACCAATGCACGCTGACGGATACTTGAATGCCAATAGTTTTCACCGCTCTGTATACAAGAAAGCAGTCTTGAACACACTAATACACATAGCAAAAATGTTATGTCAGATAATGACCACCTACAGTTTGAACTGCATCACTTGAGACACATATTTGTAGAGAATGGTTATAGCAAAAGAGACACTGAAAATGCTTACAGGTGACACCGAAGAAGGAAATCTTGTGAATCAGCTGAGGCCAAGCTGGCTGCTTTGCTGTTGTACTGTGGGACAACGCGCAACAAGTTAGGACGTGTACTACAGAGGCACGGACTGAGAACAGTGTTCCAGCCTGACCCTAAGATATGATATATGCTGCGCCCTGTTAAAAGATGACCTAGCTCTTCGTGTGCTCGGTGTGTATCATGGCCCTTGCGAATCCAGCAGCATCTACATACGACAGCAAATTCACACAGGTGCAGAGTGTTGTACCAAGCACAAGCAACATATTAAACGAAGGGAGCTTGACAAGTCGGCCATAGCTGAGCATTGCATGGAAAACAGACAAAAAATAAAATTTGAGAACACGAGAGTCTAGACTCCTGTGTCAACATACTGTTATTCCACTATAAAAAGAGGTGGCTGAGATTAGATTGAATAGCAACTACTTTAATAGAGAATAGCAACTACTTTAATAGAGACAGGGGGTACATACTCAGTAGCGTGTGGGGTTTGGCTTTGGATGTTGAAAAGAAGCAATGACAAATGCTCAACCTTATAGGAAGGTAGGAGTGGCAGTTTCAAACGAGGCACCAGTGCCTCATGCAACCTGATGTCACTCGGTCCTGGGGTGGGCCGGAGCTGCTACGAGTTGCCCAATCACTCTCCACACACACATCGTTTCAACCTTCTAGACTCGTGTCAGAGGCCGCAATTTTGGTATATCAGTGGAAAACAGTGTCAGTCTCTGCAGTCAGTGGTTTTACCCCTAACAACGATGGCGGAGATGGCCATTGAAAGCTCGAGAAATTTATTCGAACTGATGTGGCTCGAAAACCGAGAAGGGCTTACTCAGACAGGCCACCGGAAAAGACTCCGAGGACGTACATCATCAACCTTCATAGCATTAGGACATGCTACTGAGGTATTTGTGAAGAACAGATTTGCAGGAGACAAATCTGATGTGCCTCCAGGCAGAAGATACAGGCCCCACAAGCAGAACACGACAAGGAAGGTAAGCAATGGCATATCAGCCATGTGCTGGCAAAGCACCAAATAAAATGAGCATAATCCTGGCCCGACGTAACATTAAATGTGTTTTCTGTACACCTCTGAAAATGCGTGCACTATTAGGAACAGTGAAAGATGACTCGGGGCTCCATAAACTGGGTGTTTACCGCGTTCTGTGTAAATATGGTATGGCATGCATTAGGAGACTGTGCAGACAGTTTACGAATGATGGGTGGAACACAAAACACACACACTGGACTTAAGCAACCAACAATATATGCAGAACTACTGTACGAAGAAACAGAGACATTAAGACAGATCTCATCACTTTGTAACTGCATTCAGCAGGAGGCTACTGAAATTAGAGTGGTCGATGGGGTGACTAACAGAGACAGTGGCTAAACACTAATTAACTCTTGGGACCCAGCATTCAGCCAACTGAAATCAAGCATCAGACGAGAGACACTACTGTGTACGACATGGGCTACAGAACACCAAGAGGACAGGGTTCACGCACTGCCTTTGGCAGTGCTATCCCTCATCATTTCACCTGAGGTGTCGTGTGACCAGCTAGTGGGGGAAGGGACAGGGATGGATCACAGTACATAGGATGCAGGATATAGTGAAGACGTTCGTTCTACACATACCGTCAGAAGACGACACACGGTAATGTGAAGATGACTGCACCCAGTTGCTCACCCAAGGACAATACAAACAGTTCTTTATTTAATTGAGAGTCAAGTGTTATTCCATGATTTTTAACCAAATACTGCATAATGCGAAAATAGTGCCAATTACAGTAAAATGAAACAAATGGACTTTGTAGGATAATTAACTGCTTTAAATTTGGAGATAAAACTGGTGCTCCAAAATACTACGAAAAGTATGAAAAGGAGAAATTTAAATAAATGTCCCTGCACAATATTGTAGTGTCTCAAGAATTTCGGTGTAAATTCTAGAAACACTCTGCCTTCAACCGTCTCTAACACCCAATCTTTTAGGTATGAGTGTGGGAGAGGGAGAACGTTTCTACCAATCCACCTGTTTCTATGTGCAAGTTGAAAGTTTGTTAATACAAGACTTTAAGAGGGGCGAGTCACCGACAATGACAAGTGTTTACCGCCGGTGTCACAGAAGACGTGAGGAGAATGCAAGGAATAATTGTGTTTTATTCTTCGATGTGTTAGTGTCTGTGGTGATTATAAAAAAGACTAATGAACATTTCATATAGATTGCTATGCGCATTCATGTATTGGACTCACTTGAGACTAGAGACTTTTGAATTACTTCAGGTCTTGGCTATGAATGAAACAAGACACATGTATGCTATTTGAATATGTGTAAATGAGTCTAACGTGTAAGAAATAAGTATGGTATAGCAGTGGAACTTTTTCAAGGATAATGGGGTCCTGGAAAGTACAAATCACAGATCTATAGCTTTCGCTAGCTAAAGTCTGAACATCCATGCATTAAACTAAACAGCTACAGAGAAAGAATTATTAGCAGTAGTATGGAGTATCCTAAATTATAAACGTTAGTATGAGGGTCAGAGATCCACATACATACGGATCATCAAGTTCCATCTTTCTTAATGAGTAGTCGCTTATTACATAGTAGATGAATGCAGTGGATGTTGTTCCTACAGGAATATGACATTAAAATACAGTATGTAAAAGGGTCTGAAAATATTGTACCTGACGCTTTGTCTAGATTACCTGTAGATATGAAAGATGTAAAATGTACAGAAGAACCCGGCCTAATTTTTGCGTTTAATTTTATGATAACAGAATATCCGCACAATAGGGTACAAGAAATGGCTCAAAAAATAACTGACAATATCCATTATGATTCCTACTTTACAGAAATACATGCTATGTGTAATAGAAAATCTTTACCTCCTAATCAAGCAGGAAAATGGAAAATTATAGGGCAAAATTTATTTTGGAGAGACAGTATAACATCTCGACGGTGGTGTTTATGCATCCTGAAGTCGATGGAGGACGAAATTGTGTGGTATTCCATACAGGGTATGGACACTTTGGAACAAAAAAGTGTATAGCCCACATGAACAAGTTCTATTATTTCAAAAAATTGAGACATAGGGTAGCATATTTAATTAGAACTTGTGAAACCTGTCAGAAAGTAAAAGAGAGTAACACTCATGTTAGATACAAAATGTATCCAATCGTCCCCAAGACATTACACGACCTTACAGCAGTGGACTTCTTCGGACCAATTCCGAAAGGAAAAGGAGAAGTGTCATACATTTTTGTTCTTATAGAGTGTTGATCTAAATATATTAAGTTGTATCCTATTAAGAAAGCAAATACACCAACAGTGATACACTGTCTGCGACAATACTTTCTCGAGGTGAGCAAACCTAAACGATTCCTCTCTGATAATGGACCACAATTCGTTAGTAATGACTTCAAAGAATTCTTAGCGTGGGAAGATATTCATCGGGTATTAAGCTCCAACTACAATCCATCTCCTAAACAGTGTGAAAGGGTTATGAAATAAATTGGGAAATTATGCCGTACATACTGCCATGAAAAACGTATGTCATGGGCGACGAAAGTTAAAGACTTTGAGCTTATTTTAAATGAATTACCACATTTATCAACTGGATTAACGCGTTTGGAAGTAATAGGTTTCCAAATCTTTTAGAACCCCTTACTTGGTCGGAACAACCTACTGTTGATTACGAACTTAACCGAACAATAGTTTCTAAGAACTTGGTTGAAAGAGCACAACAATGAGTGAGTAAATATAACGAGAAGGCTGTCGAACCTAAGTCCTAGTAAAACAGCATCTTCAGAGCCCTGCCCTGAAGAAAGAAACACACAATTTATTTCAAAAGTATGAGGGACCTTACCGAGTGCAAACGGTGGTACATCCCAAAGCCTTAGTTTTAGTGGATCCTCTAACAGGATCAGAAAAAGGAAAGTACAATGTAAAAAAACAAAGTTGTATATCCCCCAGGGACGTTAATGTTCTGTGTTAACAGGTGGATTGACGACCATCAGATCCCTAGTTGTCTTCGGTGTTTCTTCAAACTTAGTTTTCCTACACTGAATTCCCTTCAATTCTTCAACTACGCTGTAATCTATTCCTGAATTCTTAAACTATCCTATAATTTTAGTACGTAGGAAGCCAGATATGACTACAAGATCAGGACCAAGTTAAGAGAAATCACAGATGAACAGTGATCTCTAGACAAGAAATGAAACGAATAGAATACAGTACTAGTATAAAGATAATATAATGGTACTATTCAAACAAAGTAATATATAGACATCGTAAACTGAACGAAGTACTTTATGTGTGTATGAAATATAGTGTAAAGTGAATGACGAAACAACTATGTTATCGTAGTGTATAATTTTCTATTTTTATAGAATATTTTATACCTTTTGTGTGATGTAATGTAAATGAAAGGGACTTTTGGAAGAGGTGGGTAGTGTAAGTACAAGCGTGACGAACACTAATCACACACCCCACCTTTCAGACAACTCTCGCAGACAAGTGTAACTGGTTCTTCACCATCTGCCATTCCATAGGTGTTGCTAAGATTTTTCTTCGGGAGCTTCAAAGGGGAAGGTGAGAATGTCCGTTCTGTAGGAGAAGGGGGAAGGGGAGTGGGAAGGGTTTCCTGTCTTTGGGGCTATCTTCTTTCACTTCTTCGATCTTCACAAACATTTCTACTTTTCCTTTCTCATGTCTCATCTGAGTACTTATCTATCTTTCCCTCTTTCTGTATGCATATATTTCTATTGCTGAAGTCCTTTTTTCCATGGTTTCCAATAACCTACAATTTATTTCACATAAGCAGGCCGAAGAATCAAGATACACAAACACACATCTACATACAAAGATACACTTAACCACGAACAGGAGAATTACGAATTAGAAACCCGAAGTGATGTCAGAACCGCCAAGGGATTTGGGGAATAAAGGTATATGTACATCTGAGTAGATGCATGTGTTACATATTGTTGATATGTGACTGTTCTGCATCGTTATTTTTTGTCACTCTCAAATATATATTTACCTGTGCCATGCTAGTCCTTTGAGAAAAGGCATAGTATCTACTGGGAGTTGGTAAATACAGATAGACATAGCATCTACTATGTGTAGGCATCATATCTGTTTATATAGTAGGAGCTATGCATCAATAGTCTCATTACGTTTTAGATTTACAAGTGTCAGAAGAAGGGAACACTTCTATTCTACCCAGAGTTCCTCCAGATTACAATAAGTAATGAATAAGTACATACTTAGGAAAAGTTGTACGGGAAGTAAGAACAAAGCAGTAGAGTATTCATGAGTCATGTACACCTGGAATTTATGATTGGAAGAGGAATAGAAAACAAAGATTTGGTACTCACAAATTATTTTTTTTGAGACTGAAAAGAGTTAACTCCAACATGGATTGAAAGGTTCACATTTTGTAATTGTGGTAAAATATTCAGTTATTAGTAAAAAAGAGAGGTACTGTTAAAAGATGAAGAATTATCTTGTGTAATATTATTTTACATAATGAATATGTATAAAATATCGCGTGTTCGAGCTAAGGGGAGGGGTATGTAGTGCCTCAAGAATTTCGGTGTAAATTCTAGAAACACTCAGCCTTCAACCATCTCGAACACACGATATTTTAGGTACGAGTGCGGGAGAGAGAGAACGTTTCTACCAATCCACCTGTTTCTATGTGCATTGGAAGTTTGTTATTAGAAGACTGTAAGAGGGGCGAGTCACTGACGATGACAAGTGTTTACCGCCAGTGTCACAGAAGACATGGGGAGAACTCAAGGAATAATTATGTTTTATTCTTTGATGTGTTAGTGTCTGTGGTGATTGTAAAAAAGACTAATGAACATTTGAATATAGATTACTATGCACATTCATGTATTGGACTCATTTGAGACTAGACTCTCTTGAATTACTTCATGTCTTGGCTATGAATGAAACAAGACACATGTATGCTATTTGAATATGTCTAAATGAGTCTAATGTGTAAGGAATAAGTTAGGTTGCAGAAATTATTACCTGTGGAAGTTGAAAACAAAGTGATTGAACTGAAAAGTATTATACGAGTACCAAAATTATTTCAAGGATAGAGAAGTATTTTAATAAATTCCCTTAACCAGCTATAATCTTCAGAGAAGAAGCTTGTGGGAGATCGACGTAGCTGATCACTCAGGGAAGAGGATCGGCTACACACAATGTGCAAGTTAACTGATTCGAGAGACATGTGAGTCTTGCACCCCAAAACCACACTATCTCGTGTCGTCCATATAACGTTAGAATATGTCGATCCCATGGGTTCCCTTTCAGAACATCAGATTTGCAATTTAATGTAAAACATAGCTGAAAAAATGTCATCAATCGGGTGTTGTAATCTTCCACTGACGAAAGGTCCCCGTAAAACACATTCATTATACGGTGGTGGCAGTGGTGGTTTTTCAACTTTCCGTGCTAGACCAGTAAGTCTCTTCATCTCGAGCATTAGTGACCGTGGACACATTCTGTCAAAAGACAGAGCAGAACGTGGGGTCAGCAGGGAGTGGAGATGAGTAGAAGTGGAAGATTTGGCTAGAATTAATTCATATGCTTTTGTGCATATCTGAGATCCCTATTTTTGTGTGTGACTCTCTCCCAATTAAGTGTTACGCTGTCGTGAAATTAGTGAGCTACTGGCAACTAGTCCAAAGCAGTATGCTGAATTATTAGCAGTGAACATATTCTAGCCCAGCGGTCCTATCTGGGAATCATTGCTGGAAATAGTTAGACAGCTGCAAAGTCTTTATTTATAGCCTCTAGAGTTCTGAAAAGTTTTACTCCATCTCACAGATCAGAGCAAGGTCGGTGACCATTATTTAGACTAATTAAGTGTGAGCAGCGGAGAAGAGAATCTATCTTTATCTGCCAGTAAATATTTACAACTACATCTGCGGCAAAGTTAGTTGCATAATCTGTCTCGTGCACTTCACATTGTCGAGTGTGCACATCTTGGGCATGGCAGTAAGTCTGACTCTGCAAGATGCCTTAGAAGCTCTGACACAGCATATAAAAGCAACATCACACAATTCAATTCACTCCCAACTGTCAATACAAATTCTACATGTAACTCTTCTATCTATATTCCAAATATTCTTTGATTCTGTTTCATTTACAGAAACCATCTGTGGTGTGAATACACGGGTAAATTCAGTCTGGGGCCTGAAAGAGAGAATGCTGGAATAAAGATTGTATATGGCAGTAACTGTGGTTGCGTATTTTTACATGGTGCTATATTCATTTTCACTAATCAAACATTGTGCACAAATGGAATTTCAAACAGTTTTAAAATGACTGCAATGTTGTCTGTCTCTAATGGTTGAAATTTACATTAGAGTGAAGGAAAGACTGCAGTGAATGAAGAACTGTTTATCAGATACATGGGGTCATTCTGAGTTTTCAGTCTACAGTGCAGTCTCAGTTTTTCACACGAGTGACTCAACTGTGGGATTTGTATGCTATACAGTCAACATGCACGCTTTTTCACAGATTAATGATAAAATCCAAAATATTTTAATTAATATTCCCAAATGTTTTAGTTTAGACCATTGTCACAAATTATTGAGCAACTACAGCATCATTTATAACTAGTTACAAGGAAAAATTCTGTTCCTGTTATACCAAGATCATGTCACGTATATCTGCCTGTGGCTTTCTTTCAGATACAACAAAAGCACGTTTATTTATGCACTATCAGCTCCCTACACTGTGTGACAAAGAGATTTAAATAGATTTTCTGGTAGATCTACTGTGTGTGTGTGTGTGTGTGTGTGTGTGTGTGTGTGTGAGAAACAGTAATCGTTTGTTTTGTTTTGCTTTAGGGTGCAAAAAACAACTGGGGTCATACGTGCCCAAGTCAAAATTATGTAACACGAAGACAGAGAGGCGATAAAAAATGACTATACGTCAGTCCCAATTGACATAATAGAAGACAGCTAAAAACAGGCACAGAGAAAAAGGGCTAAAACAGACACCGTACAGAAACAGAGGCTCAAAACTAAAAATTAAATGGCCTTTGCCATACTGCTTTGGCGGATACAAAGTAAAATGTGGTCGACAGCCCGTGCGTAATTAGCTAAAATGGCCAATTAGTCAAATAGCAAATCCAAGCGGGAATGTAAACAGTTAAAAAATGGGCATTCCATCAGGAAATGGTGGACATTAAAACTTGGGCGCAACGTGTACAAAGTGGTGTGGTAGCGCAACTTAGCAAACAACGACTCCTAAAAAGGCAGTGCCCAATACGCAGCCTAGTTAAAATGACCTCCTCCTGGTGGGACAACCAAGAGGAGGTCATCCAAGCTGCTGGTAGAGGCTTAATAAGCCAGAGCTTATTCCCGTGAAGGAAGGTGTATTGGTGATGGCAAAAGGACACCACCACCTGACAGACGGCAACACGGACATCATTGGAGGGAATATAGGTACTTGCAGGCTGAGGTACGAGGACTGCAGCCTTGGCAGCAACGTCAGCAGCCTTGTTTCCCGGCAGACTGACATGAGCAGGAACCCACAGAAACATTACACTGCCTCCACCAAGAGTGAGGAAGTGACAGTTTTCCTAGACCCGCTGCTTTAAGGGATGGGCAGTGTGCAGCGCACACAGTCTTTGAAGGGCGTCCGTGGCCTAATACAGGGCGAAGAGCTCGGCTGTAAAAACTGAGTAGTGTTCTGGAATCTGATATCGAAAGACACAGGTGCCAATGACAAAGGCACACCCGACCCCACAGTCAGTCCATGAGCCATCGGTGTATACAAAGGTACTATTGCAAAGTTCCATGCGAAGGTCGTGAAACTGAAGGCGATAGGCTGAGGCTGGAGTAGTGTCCTTAGGAAGTGAATGGAGACCAAGGTTAACATGGGCCACTTCATGAAGCCAAGGTGGTGAAGGGTTCACACCCACCAGGAAAGTTGCAAAGAGTGTGAAGTTAAGCCGCCATAGCAAGTGCCGAATGTGGATTCCAGGACGTAACAGAGAAGAGGGACTTGCCCCATACTAACGATAAAAGGTATCATCAAAGGAGGCAGCATAGGATGGGTGGCCACGCATGGCAGACAAACAGCATGCATACCTGCTGAGGAGAAACTCACAGTGGTAGGACAGTGGTAGTTCAGCAGCTTCAGCATACAGACTCTCAACCGGGCTAGTGTCGAGACAGCGTAAGACGGGTGGGCGTGCAGGCGCATAAGAAAGCACCCACAGTTGAGTTTCAAATGGACAAGGGACCAGTACAAATGGAGGAGGGTGGTTCGATCGGCACCCCATGAAGTACCATTGAGGACACATAGGACACTGAGGAACCACTGCCACGTAAGACACATGGGAAGATGAAGGGTTTCCTATTAAGCATGAGCCCCTGGAATTTCGTAGTTTCAATGAATGGAAGGGCAACAGGTGCAAGATGTAAAGATGGTGGGAGAAACTACTTGCATTGCCAGAAATTCAATCAAACGGTTTTGCCTGTGGAAAAGCAAAAGCCACTGTCGATGCTCCAGGAGTAAAGACGATGAAAACATCGCTGAAGACATAGATCAGTGAGACAGGTCCGTGGAGAACTGCAATAGAGGGCAAAATCATCAACGAAAAGTGAGCCGGAAATGCCCGGCAGGGGACAGGCCAAGGTAAGGGTAATGGCAATAGTAAAGAGGACAACACTCAGGAAAGAACTTTGAAGCACACGATTTTCTTGGATAAAGGTGTCCGACACGGCAGAGCCTACACACACCTTGAAAACTCGATCTTTTAAAAATGCCTGAAGGAAATGGACCAGGCAGACACGGAAGCCCCACGTGTAAAGAGTACAGAGGATACCCATTCTCCAGCAGGCATCATAGGCGTTCTCCAAATCGAAAAACGCAGCCACAGTCTGGGATTTCTGCAGAAAACCATTCATGATATGGGTGGACAAAGTAACGCAGACATGACATGGGTGGACTGCAGAACACTGCGCTCAAAATCCACACTGTGCATTCGTTAGTAAATTGCGAGACTTGAGCCACCATACCAGCCGGGCATGAATTATACATTCCATCAACTTGCAAACACAGCTGGCAAGAGAGATGAGGCCGTAGCTAGAAGAAAGGTTTTCGCCCTTACCAGGCTTAGGTACAGGTATAAGGGTGGCTTCATGCCAGCATCTGGGAAATGTGCCCTCTGCGCAGATGCAGTTGTACGAGTTAAGCAGAAAGCATTTGCCCAGCAGGTGCTGCAATATCTGAATGTGGATGGCATCTGACCCTTGGGCAGAGGATCGGGATGAACTGAGAGCACGATCTAGCTCCCTCATAGTAAATGCGGAATTGTAGCACTAACGATTCGGAGAAGAGAAGGGTCTCACCTGAGCCTCCTCCGCTCGTTTCTGATGGAGGGTGATAGTGGGAAGAGCTCGAAACTTCTGCAGAATGGTGGCCCAAGGTGTTGGAGATAGCAATAGGGTCCACGATAACATCACCTGCTACTGTCAGGTCGGAAATTGGGGAATGGATCTTAGTCCCAGAGAGCCGCCGGAGGTTGGCCCGTACGACAGAGGAAGGGGGTGGAACTGTTAAAAGAACTAATGAATTGAACTCGGATACCTCTTTTGCTATCCAGCCCACCACGGGACTGGGACACAACGTGGTACAGAGGAAGTGCAAAGAATGGAACGTTCTGCAGCAGTAAGGATAACATTTGTGAGATATTCCACCTGGTTATCACAACTGGGGCAATTTTGTTCTTTGAAGGTCACCAGGGAGGAGTAAAGCTGCCAGTCAGCCTTAGTAAGCTACCATTTTGGCGTGCACATGGATGGGGTAGGAGTCAGAAAAAGGATAGCACACGGGAAATGGTCACTCGAGTAGGTGTCAGAAAGAATGGACCACTCAATATGATGAGCAAGTTGGGCAGTGCAGAAGGATAGGTCCAAATGGGAATAGGCATGTGAGATAATTTCATAGCCTGCTTTGATCTTTGACGGCAGCACCACTCTATCAAAGGTAAAGAAAAGAGAGCGGGTGGGCACTAAGGAGTAATCTACCTTTTTCATTACACGATGGACGGCAACGACATCCTGATCAGAGAGGTAAGACTGGATTTCGGCCTCGGTTAGACCATCGAGCAGCATGGGGTAAATTACACCACAGGAAGAATTCAAAGTTCTACAGGTCTCGACATGAACAGGGTAGCTGTGGAGAAGCGAGGCAGCAAGCAGTTGTTGTGGTTGAGAATCAAAAGTAGTCTCCAAAAGCGAAGTGTCATTCTGTAAACGCAGGCAGGATTTCACGGGGCCGGCAATGGCGTCAACACCTTTCTGAATAATAAATGGAAGGCAAAGGACTGACCGTCTTCAGTACTTGAGACCATGATGAACTATGGTGCAGCAGGAAGGGTCTTTGAATCATTAGCCTCATAACATTTACTTCTTGTAGACGTTGATTTGGAGGATGATTGACTCATTGCGAGAAAATCCCCCACAATTGCCAGCATCTCCAATGCCATGCTCCTTCCTCCTGGGAGCTCTCTTCACAAGGGGACGCACCTGCTTTAGGTGTTCACACCTCAGGTCACACTTCCCGAACAGCTGACAGAAGGACCAATCGGCAATTTGGGAAGGATGCAGCTCAGGCAATCACCGCTCCTCGGGCCTGGCCTGCACCAGGGGGTATATGCAAACCCTACCTGTTGACCCGAGGCTGGGAATTACGTGTTACCCAGTCACCTGTTACGTGTCAAGAGACATGGGCCAGCCTTCAGGAGGGCTCAGGGAGGAAGAAGAAAAAGAGGAACCTCAAACGCCGAAGTGGAGGGGCGAGATGAGAAGGGAGAAAAAGAAAGGAAAACGGAACGAAAAACAAAGGTGAGACTGTTCTTACATCAGAGACAGACAATGCAGAACATTTCCAATAACATCCCAGCCATGTTGCCCAAGGGAGGGGAAAGAGAATAGCAAGAGGTTAGATGTGCAGCACGGAAGAGAAAAGATGCTGCAAAGGCTGGGGTCCCGTGGTAGCCAAGCACGAACCCGTCAAAGAGTGGCAAGCCCCCTGGGGGTAGTAATCATCTGTAACATAAAGGTAACACACCAATCAACATTTTGCACATACTCACACTCGTAGAAAATTTTGAGTTGTATGACTGAACATATGTGGCCACCTTTCATTCCTGCTTCACTCTGAAAGCAGACAGTAGCTACCTCCATTACTTATAGTTGATGTCATATGTTTATAAGTGAAATGTGCAACTGATTTCTTCTCCACGAGTACAGTAAGGCCATCTTAACTCATTTTGAATCTACAAATTAGCACACGGAACAAATAGACCGCACAGCCAACAAGACATCAGTTATACAGAAAACAGACCGACAATAAGTTGAGACAGGGGCAGGAGACTGTGAATGGAGCGAGTGGGTCCACAGCTCGTGGTCTAGTGACTAGCATTGCTGTTCCTGGATCACGGGGTCCCGGGTTCGATTCCTGGCCTGGATGGGGATTTTCTCTGCCTGGGGACTGGGTGTTTGTGTTGTCCATCATCTCATCATCACCACCACCACCACCACCACCACCACCACCACCACTAATGATAGCTGCTGGACTGAGTATAAAATTGGTTTGTGGGGCATTCAACTGCGTGGTCATCAGTGCCCGTACAAAGTCCCAATTTTTGCACACTCCAATCATCATCAATGAATGGAAAAAGTTTCCCAGATAACAATAGGTCAGAAACACATCTCTGTGGAGCTACAGGTATAAAATGACACTAAACTTGCGACACACGTGCATTAGTCTGTGCATTCAAAATGACTTGTCCCAGTTAATACCTGTTCTGCTACAGAGTGCAGATGCTAATTAAATTATCTGAACACAAACAGTCAATCATAGAAAAAGTTCAAACTCTTATATACGGCTAGTTACAACTGACAAAAATTTCCTATGGTATTCACTGGATAAAGCTCAATTATGAAACAGACAGCACTAAAATTTCTATAAGGCCAGTATTTTGTGAAGGTAATAATCTGTAAGATTATTAATAGTGAAACCTAAAGGTAATTTATTTTAATTTCTGCCAATGTAGAGACAGCAGGAATGTACTCCAACAAGTACAAAAGACCAGCAAGTGTAAACAATGGCAATGGTAAAAAAGAAATTCAAAATTGAATTTTAAACCCTCCTTTTATGTCACATTACTTGTTTACACCAAATCCTTCCAGCATCCCTAACAAGGACAGTGCAAAATGGCAACAGCTCAGTAGGACATAACCACACAGCCAGTCACACCCACACACGTTCTCTTACCATGCAAGCAATCGCATACTCGACACAGAATGGAAACAGCTCCGTGGCTATGCATTCCCGACCTGTGGTTAACTGGAAAACTTTATTCCATTTGATGCCCCCTATTCTGTCGTGACCTCATTATTTGACGGGTAGCCGCACCTCTCATTTCCCTCGACGTAGCTACTGTACCCACCTTACAAAAACCTTTGTAGCAGTGACCACAGCACGCATGAGAGTGCGAGTGACGTCTTCCACTCTCTGTGGTTACCCCCATTTGTAGTAATATTGGTTCTTGACTGGAACAGAAATCACTGAAGGCTTTATCTCCTTTGTCAGCGCTACTTCAACACTGTACCAGCGAAACCCGATTTGTGACCTGCAAGCTCATTTAGACGATACACCGCGGAGGTTCAGGTACAAGCTGTTTGTAACTTGCAATACAAAATCCTCAATGCAGCACAAGGTGAGACACATCTGACTTTGCCAGTAATTAAAACTGAGACAACAAAGGCGGTACGCGAAAAAAGTCAGTGGCACCACATGTGCTACATGTTTGGCTATACTGGTGACTCACGTTTAAAGGCAGCTGAGCAACTTGGTAGTAGTAACACTGATTACATTCTGTACACCAGACAAGATTACGAAGCGTGTATCTCATTCAGAAAACACATTTGAATATCAAAAAATGGAACATACAGGATGGAATGTAACAACATTAAGAAAAGGAAAGTTGCTACTCACCATATAGCAGTTGCTGAGTTGCAGATAGGCACAACAAAAAGACTGTCGCATAACTTTCAGTCAGTAAGGCCTTCGTCAACACACACGCACACGCAACTGAAACCACACTGCAAATAGCACCAGTGCACGATGGGAGTGGCGACTGGGTGGGGGTAAGGAGGAGTCTGAGGTGGGGAGGGGGAGGGATAGTAGGGTAGGGGTAGCAGACAGTGAAGTGCTGCAGATTAGACAGAGGGCAGGAGATAGGTGGGGAGCGTGGTGGTAGGGGCATCGGGAGGGGGGGGGGGGGGAGTGCAAGGGGGGAGGGGGGAGTGCAAAACGAGAGAAGTAAAAAGACTGGTTGTGATGGTGGAATGACAGCTGTGTAGTTCTGGAATGGGAACAGGGAAAGAGCTGGATGGGTGCGGACAGTGACTAGAGAAGCTTGAGGCCAGGAGGGTTACGGGAACAACGTAGGATGTACTGCAGGGGAAGTTCCCACCTGTGCAATTCAGAAAAGCTGGTGTTGGTCAGAAGGGCCCATATGGCACAGGCTGTGAAAAAGTCATTGAAATGAAGGATGTCATGTTTGGCAGAGTGCTCAGCAACAGAGTGGTCCACCTGTTTTGCAGCCACAGTTTGTCGGTGGCCGTTCGTGCAGACAGACAGCTTGTTGGTTGTCGTGCCCACAGAGAATGCAGCACAGTGGTTGCAGTCTAGCTTGTAGATCACAACTAGTTTCACAGATAGCCCTGCGTTTAATGGGGTAGGTGATGTTAGTGACGGGACTAGGTAGTGGTGGGAGGATGTATGGGACAGGTCTTGCATCTAGGTCAATTACAGTGGTACGAGCAATAAGTTAAGGGGTTTGCAAGCAGGGGTTGTGTAAGGATGGACGATTATATTGTGTAGGTTCGGTTGACAGCAGAATAGCACTGTGGAAAGGGTGGGAAGGATAGTGGGCAGGACATTTCTCATTTCAGGGCACGATAGGTAGTCAAAACTCTCGTGGAGAAAGTAATTCAGTTGCTCGAGCCCTGGATGGTAACGAGTTACGAGGGGAATGCTTCTCTGTGGCCGGACGGTGGGACTTTTGAAGGTTGTGGGATAATATCCTTCCAACCCTGTACAAAAGCAAATCTCCCGCGTCTTATCTTTCCAGTCTCCACCACAAAAAGGGGAAACGTTTGCCGACACATCAAATTTCTCCAGTGACAGGATCGACGGGCTCGCGACTCCCACCAGGACGCCGCAATGCTGCGGCACGTCCCCGAGTACACGGCATGACAGCTACGGTCAGCACGGCTGGGGATTTCGGCAGCAGAAATTATGTTCCCGACATGCCGAATCTGTCGGCTTGGCCTTAACTCGAAGGTCTCTGCAACGTCACCTGGTGAGGTAAATCTGGAACGCACGCTGGCTGTGCTGTGCCGTCCTGAGGTACCCTGATACGGAGAGTCAAACTGCTCCCGCAGCCAGCACATCCTCCGTATCTCACGACAAAGAAGACAAAGCGTTCAGTGATTTCTGTTCCAGCCAAGAACCAATATTACTACAAACTGGGGTAGCTACAGAGAGTGGAAGACGTCACTCACACTCTCACGTGTGCTATTGTCACTGCTATATAGATGTAAATTGGGTACAGTAGTTACGTCGTGGGAAATGAGAGTTGCAACTACGCATCAAATAATAAGGTCACGGCAGAATAGGGAGCATCAAATGGAATAAAGTTTTCCAGTTACCCGCAGGTCGGGAATGCATCGCCATGGAGCTGTGTCCAATCCAGGTCAAGTGTGTGAATGCCTGGGCGGTAAGAAAATGTGTGTGGGTGTGATTGGCAGTGTGGTTTTGTCCTACTGAGCTGCTGCTATTTTACACTATCCTTGCTAGGGATGCTGGAAGGATTTGGTGTAAACAGGTGATTTGATTTAAAAGGAGGACTTAAAATTCAATTTTGAATTTCTTTTATACCATTGCCATTGTTTACACTCGCTGATCTATTGTACTTGTTAGAGTACATTCCTGTTGTCTCTACACTTGCAGAAATTAAAATAAATTATCTTTAGGTTTCACTATTAATGATCTTGCACCTTACACTGTAGCGTGTAAGGCAGTACAGATGTCCAATTGTGGGTTCTCGATGGACTGGCAGCCACCACTAACTGGCCACTGCAACTGGTGAAGTCTGGCACAGGGTCGAAGCAGCACAGAACAACATACCCGTGTGTTACCTGCGCACAATTCGGACAAACTACAGCTGTCATAGCTGCCAGATGTGGCAGCTCTGTTCATACAATTTTATAGTTACTGGTGTTTCTATTTTAATGGTCACAAGTAGAGATCAGGTTATATGCATTTGCATGTTGCATATGAATTTGCATATTTGGCTCCTTTTCACTGATTGCTGCAAATTTTAACCTTTTGACCTGCTTGGTGCGCTGCGTGCCTGTCTCTCAGAACTGCTGCCGAGACCAGATCGGCCCATACTGCTCAACCCGCCCTGTGCTGAGTATTTCTCGGCTGAATATGACTCGCGCAGAGCCAGTGTGAAGTTTTGGCGACTTTGAGCTGTAATATCTCGGGCAATAGCTTTTGTTAAGAAATAAAATTTGGCCATCTTGCACAACATTATGCGTTCTTAGAAAATTGTAGGTAAATCGGCCAAAAAATTAGGTGCCCGAAAAAACTTCTAAGTTTGGCTTCTTACACCTCCTGAGCTAATGGAAAACTTGTTTTGTACAAGTAGACCAAGTATGATATACATTTGTACTGTTAAGGGTAAAAGAATATAAGTGTCCATGTTATGTGTTAATAATTTAAATGTACCGTATGCAGATTAATGTATAGGTTTTGTTATACTGGCGCAATGAACTTGGCATAATTACATCTGCCACAGTACAGATATTGCGCCATCTCAATCGCCAAGTCCGTTCATTTGCCAGTAAACTGCTACATATGAAGAAGTCAGCCTTCGCCTAAATAATTTTACACCTATTGCATCTATTTCCCATCCTTTTTGATTCAGGCTTTGGACCAGCACTGGTGAAGTTAAAATATATTTATATTTTTTTTTTACATTTTTGCCCCCCCCCCCTTTTTTTTATTTTTTTTAGTAATTCATTCAGAAGCGTCAATAGATTTTCTCAGATTTAGTTCGCAATGCTTAGTAATGCTTCTTTGTATGATAAGCCTCAAACTAGGGTGCAACACATTATGGAATGTTGCAAGTTTTGCATTGGTATCTAGTTTCCCAGTGCACTTTCTGTTTTGTGCAAACCACGCAACTGCACATTAGTGTACTTTTCTGCAGATGTTCACTCATGATAACAGCCAGAAAATGTCTCCCTGTGAATCGCAGAATATTCTCGTCATTGTAGCACCTTCTCCTACCAGCTTTTCTCCATTCTATAGCATATTTTTCTACAATCTCCCTTACGAGAGAAAGGTGAAACTGTGCGAGTGCCATTTTTCGCCCTGTTACCGACTGGTGGAGAGCATGAACATTTAGAATGCGCAAATCCAGAATGTGAAAAACATATTTCTTATACCATTTCACAGTCTTACGCACAGGTCCCACTGAGCTCAGCAACATGTCACAACGGATAACTGCACCCATACTTTAATTGTACCCTACAACACATTGCGGTTTCTTTATTTTTTCGCCAATATTTCAGTCAGTCTTCTCTGTTTCAACCATTTGTGTTGCGTGAGTTGTGGTCAACATGTACACCTCTCTCGTATCACACCAGTTGATAGCAAGGATCTAGTCAGTGGACCTAAACTCAGTTTCTCCTCATTTTAATTTCTTCTGCAGTTTTAGCATGTTGCGCCTGTTCTTATGAACAGTGCCACATGCGGCTGTTCCGTGGTTGTGAAGCCAGAGGAACAGGTCCAGGCTGGAGTACCAGTTATTGACATATAGAATATGAACCTGTTCCAAATATGGTTCCATAAGAGTTGCCACTTCGTCGCCACTTTGTCCCAAACTGTAGAACCAAATTTCTGTTGTTGCATCTGTATATACAATAAAATTTAAAATATACCCACTCTGACAGTTACACAATCCAAATTTCATCATTCCGAAACTACTTCGCTTGGTTGGAGTAACTTGCTTAAAGGATAATTGTCCCTTTAACTGCAAGAGACTTTCATTTATACAAAGCTTGTGATGTGGGCGAAATGAATTATGAAACATCTTAAGAACTTTGTCAACAATCGTCCTAATTTTAAATAGACTGTTGCTTCCAGTACTCGCAGAGTTATCACTGAAGTGCAACTGTCTCAGAAGTAGACAAAAACGGTCTTGGGACATAATTTTGCTGAAAACTGGTGTGTGCAAAAGTGTATCTCTGGACCAGTAATCACTTAATTTTAACTTGCGCCATTGGAAGGCAAACAGCAACAAAACAATACATTTCCTCAAATCCAGTGTCCTTCCACTTTGACAGTCGAGAATTCACAGATTCTGTAGTATTTTCCCTGGTGTAAACGTAAAAAAGAATTTGTTTTGTCTGCAATAAATTTCAACAGTTCTTGAGACATAAATATCACAAGAAATGAAAGAATGTTTGGGTCAGTATCTAACTGACGTTTGTGTCCTGAACTCGAGTCACAGAAGTAATGGTTTAACGGCTGGAAATTGGTTTCTTTCCAGTCAAATGTTTCGCTTAAGTGCGCTCTTTTCCAAACCGTTTCATGTCACTTTCTGATTCCTTGGATTCAGAGGAACTGCTGACTGTAATTCTCGGTCTGAGGACTACAGCTTTGAGATTCTGTTGAAGACTCATCACTGTTAGTAACACCAGATAATTCACACTCACTGTCGCTCTTAGTGAGCATATCCAGGATTTCTTTATCTGTGCAACCACTGTGAGGTGACATTTCTCACATAGAAAACAAGAAAACTGACGAAAATACAGGAATCTAAGCGAAATTCTGCAAAGAGTGAACACAGCAACAAACATATACACTCTCGAACTACACAGTCAGACCACTGAAAAGCTACAAGAAGAGCAGGGTGGAAAGACAGCTCTGTGTGTATACACGTCCGCAGGGCTCAGGTAGCTGTGACTCAGCGAGCCTGAACTAGTCCCTAGCGGTGGGAAGGCCGGTGGCGCAGGATGCGTAAACAAGTCCTTAGCGCTGTAGGGAAGACCCAAGGCCGCACCAGGGGAACGGCGAGGCATGACAAGTTAACATGTCCTCAGCAGTCAAAGGGTTAACTAAAACCTAGTGACTATGAATATTTTTGCTCTGTGTTTACAATATTAGAACAATCTGGACGGGCTGACTTGAGCTCAATCTCGTTTCAATGTCTCACAGAATGACTGTGATTTATGACAGCACGATCGGTAAGCGAGAGGCAACCAGACTTATTACTGATAGAGAACACACTGGCAGAATCGACACGCCTGCCACCTGGTTGAAGGACTTGACGAGATTCGAATCCATGACCTTTCCCATGTCAGGACCTTATCTTATACATTACACCAAACAGCCAGGTAATATGAGGGTACTAGGTTAAAAAGGTATTGAGCGTCATGCAAAATTCTGAAGTATTTTTCATCAATAACTCGGAAATGAGGGTCTACAAGTGTTTAATGGCTGCAGGGTGTGATAGCTGGGATATTAACACACATCATGGTACATATGCTTTCAAAAAGTTAGTCCCACCACTGGGGAAGTGTCCTTGTTGATACTGGTTTGTCATCGGAATTCTTCATGTCTGTGGAGCAGCTTCTTGTTTCTCAGAGGGTATATGCCAGCCAATTTGCATGTCATGTGTTTGCTCATGTTGTACATCACCTTGCTGAGGAAATACAATCCACATTTGAGAATGTGGATAAACTGATTTCATACACAAAGAATGTGTTTCCTAAGGCACTTGCTCACACCGAGACCTACAAAGAAAAACTGCTAAATCTGCCCTTGAACTCCTGAACCAGTGTTAAATTGTTGGGGTATGTGGGTTGAAGCTCTGCTGTTTCACAATAAACATTTCAAGGCCATCAAAGCGATAGTAAAGGACTTTGATAGTAGTAGTATAGTATATTTATAGTGCAGATGCTGTGGCAGTTTGCCAATGCAAGGAAGTATCTAAGAAAAAAAAGACTGTTGTGATTAGTACTCAGGCCTGAGAGTATTAAAAAGCTAGAAATTCACGATTTGGCACTGAATGAATCTGTTCAGTTATTGAATAAAATAGCCCAGGCTTTGAACCTTTGGAGCTGTACCTGATTGTTGATATTTAAAATAGCAGCAAAATTTAAACAATTTGTAAATGATTCTTTAGTCCAATAATATTATTTAAATGTTAATGTTCTTCAAAAAAGTTCCTTATTGTATGTTGTTTCTAAAATAAAATATCGCAAATTCCTCATCCATGCTCCTCTGCGTGCAATATATCTTAAAGGTGGACCTGTGCATGTCAATCGTTTTGCAGCTATTGAAACATGATGTGCATCTTGTTTTTGCAGTTTTTAAAAACTAAGCTCAAACACGACACTGCCAAACCTCTACCACAAAGTATACAGGTCACGAAACAACCATTCTAAATGTCCAAATTTTTCATGTGTCCAGCGCTCTTTCTTGCAATCGAAATGCACAGGTCCAACTTTGAGACATATTGCACACAGTAACTGCTATGTTTTTTATTACTTTATCTTGTACGTTTCAACATTTGTCGTGCATATTTTAAGCAATTTATACATATATTTTCACCTTTTACATTACCCATAATCCAGTCTCTAGTTATCAGTGCAATTGATAGCTACTCACACACACATAGTAAACTGACGCCCTTATGTGAGAATAGTGACCAGCTCCCATCTGCCGTACTGCCTGGCGAGGTCCAGCGGCGTCCTCCCCTCTACGTCCCTGATGCGCATGTCTGCTCCTGCACCTAAAAGTGCGGCCACCACCTCGGCGTGCCCCTCCTGTGCTGCCCAGTGCAGTGGCGTCCACCCTTTCTGGCAGCTGGGACTCGGGTCCGCCGACACTGACAGCAGCAGCCGCACGACGGCCACGTAGCCGAAGAACGCAGCGATGTGCAGCGGCGTGTCCCACTCCTGGTTCCTGGCATTCACGTCTGCCCCACTGTCAAGGAGAATTCTGACCGCCTCCACACTTCCGCCTTCCACCGCACAGTGCAGGGCAGTCATCTCGTGCTCGTCCCTCAACCCTACGTCCGTCCCCACACACAGCAGTTCTTTCAGCTCTTCCACAGCTCCATCGTAAGCTGCCTCCAGAAGCCTCACTCTTTTTTCGGCAGACATATTCCTGCACAAAAATGTCAAGTTTCTTCACATATACTGCAAACTAGTCAAAGCTAAGCTGCAAGCAATTAATTCACAATGCATAAATTGTCAATTAACAGAAATGAAAGAGTCCCATTTCCTCCCTTCTACAACGCAGACCAGTTAGAAACATAGGTCGGCCCGTGATTTAAGAGACTAAACAGTGAGGTCATGAGTTCCTCGGTAAAGAGCAGTTTGTCCCGAGTTCGTCACACTGACAGAAATTTGATAGAATTATGAAAGCGTGCAGGAATGAGAAAATGTGTACATTAAAAGCAATACTGATGCCAGAGGCGAGGAATAATTTTTTGAGTGATAAAACTATACGGGTCAGGCCATTATGTAGCTCAGATGGCAGATGAAGGCTCCCTCAGGGCCTACTTGTGGCAAGAGATACATCACCCACATCTGACCCGCAACCAACCCAACTGAGGGCTGAAATAGTAATGGAAATGGCTTGCACTTGGGAGATTTGTAACAGAGAATTTCGAAGGCAAAAGATGCAACAAATGTCAGATGGACTGACAATAGCAGAACAATGTGGGAGAAAGAATCAGGTCTGCAGGTGGATGCGGACAGGCAAGCGGTCCCCAGGTCTCGGCAGATGACAGCGACTGCCCATCCCACAACTGTCCCAGCCCCAATTCGTTATAGTCAAAATGCTGAAGGCATGAACAGCACCCACAGTCCCGGAGGAAGTATAAAGACCTGTTGAACTGTTCCTTCACCACTGGCTAGACAGGCTAAGAGATCCTTAGTGTTCTGCCTTCTCAAAAGTCCCATCCTTAAAATATAACTTAGGTGTGGCAGAACAGAGGGCTAACTGCATCTAAAAGCACTTAGCAGCCGTGGTTGTACCTCTTTTACGCTGCTAACAGAGGAGACCCGGCATGCTGCAAACCCTACCTCCAAAAGTAATTTAAAACTACTTAATTAGCAAAAACAAAGGGCCTATTCTGGAGTCAAAGTGAGCACACTGAGCCAAAGGTGCACTGTTGTATCTTCTGTCTGTTTTCTATCAATACTTCTCTTGTTACAGCTCTACACAAATTTGACTATTAAACTGTTTCGTCCAATTCTGTTGTTACGGACTGAAATGTTACAGGTACTGGTTGGTTGGTTTAAAAGAGAGAGGAAGGGACCAAACTACAAGGTCATCGGTCCCTTGTTCCTAATAAAACAGACAAGACATATAACACAAAACAGAAAGAAAGGAAAGACCACCACTAAAAGGAACAAAAGAGAACAAGAAAACAGAGATGCAAGAAACAGAAGAGAGTAAAACAAGGAAGCAGATTACAATGGCTGGCCGATCATGAAAATAAAAAGGAAAAGCAAGCAACCCTGCAACACATTAAACCTTCACCCTAAAAGCACTAGGGTGGAGGACACAGAGGGACAAAGGATATGCGCTAAAACTCAGATCAAATGATAAAACCCATCCTCATGGATGACACGTACAACCCAATCAGCCGATGAGGCATTGTCTACTAAAATCAATGATAATGAGTCCGACAACCGAAGAGGAAGTTGCAGGGCAGCCAAGGAAGGACAGAGCAGAAGAATATGGGCCACTGTCAACTGGGCGCCACACCAACACCGAGGTGGGTATTCACGGCGCATGAGGTACCCATGGGTCGCCCAGGCATGGCCAATGTGGAGCCAGCAGAAAACCACAGAGTCCCTGTGAGAGGCCCTCATCGAGGACTTCCACACATTTAGGGTCCCCTTAATGGCTCGCAGTTTGTTGTGCGTACTGAGACTTTGGCATTCCGTCTCCAAAAGCTGAAAAATAATAACAAACGAAGGTCAGTTGCGGGGATGCCGATCTCCAGAAGCGGATTCCACGTAGCCTGCTTGGCCAGCCTGTCAGCAAGTTCATTTCCTGGGATTCCGACATGGCCAGGGGTCCAGACAAACACCACTGAACGACTGGACTGTTCCAGGGCATAGATGGATGCCTGGATGGACGCTACCAAAGGATGATAATGATAGCACTTGTCGATAGTTTTCAGGCTGCTCAAGGAGTCAGTACACAAAAGAAAAGACTACCTAGGGCATGAACGGAGATAGTGAAGTGCATGAGAAATGGCCACCAGCTCTGCAGTGAATACACTGCAACCATTGGGTATGGAATTCCGTTCAATATGGCAGCCATGAGCGTAGGCAAAGCCAACAAGACCATCAGCCATCGAGCCGTCTGTGTAAAACACTTGAGAGACCCGGAACACGTCAAGAATCGAGAGGAAGTGACAGCGGGGAGCCACAGGGTTAACGGAGTCGTTAGGGCCACGTGAAAGGTCCAGACAAAGCTGCAGCCAAGGCGTTCACAATTGAGGTGTACGTGAACAGATCGCAAGTTCGCAGAGAAGGGACCACACGCGAACTGCAATCAGCCCTGACCTGGGCCGCCGATGCAGGAGATGGACTGCCGCAGGCAGGGAAAGGAAATGGCAATTCGGATGCTGAGGAGAACTACGAATGTGTGCTGCATAACTGGCAAGCAGTTGTGTACGTCTGATCTGCAATGGAGGGACCCCAGCCTCCACCAGTATGGTGGTCACTGGGCTCTTCCTAAAAGCTCCTGTCGCTAGTCTAACACCACAGTGGTGCACAGGGTCAAATCAATGTAACGCTGAGGGCACTGCCGAATCATAAACCACACTCCCATAGTCAATTTGGGATTGGACAAGGGCTCTGTAGAGCAGCAGCAGTGTAGATCGATCTGCACCCCAGGTGCGGCCGAAAACTGTAAACTGTTGCCTAGAGCCCATGACTGCGCCTTGTGGATGGCTCCCTGTGGCGCCGCTCAGCAACACCAGTAATGGTGGAGCAGTATGAGATGCAGAAGTCGTCTGCATACAGAAAAGGTGAGATGGACGGCCCTAAAGCAGCTGCTAGACCATTAATGGCCACTAAAAATAGAGAGACACTCAATTCAGAGCCCTGAGGGACCCCACTCTCCTGGATCTGGGGAGAACTATGGGAGTCACAAACTTAAGACATGGAAAGTATGAAGCGACAGGAAATTTTGGATAAAAATCGGAAGTGGGGCCGCGGAGACCCCACTCATACAACGTGGCACGGATATGATGTCGCGCCAGGGTGTGTCATATGCTTTTCATAAATCAGAAAAGACAGCAACGAGGTGTTGGTGTCTGGAAAAGGCTGTTCAGATGGCAGACTCTAGGGACACAAGATTATCAGTGGTAGAGCGAACCTGTCGGAAGCCGCCCTGACATGGAGCCTGTAGGCCACGTGACTCCAGGACCCAACCCAACTGCCGACACACCATATGTTCCAGCAGCTTATAAAGAACGTTGGTGAGGCTGAAGGGCCAATAGTTATCCACATCAAGTGGGTTTTTACCAGGTTTGAGCACCAGGATGATTGTGCCCTCCCGCCACTGCGATGGAAAGATGCCATCGCACCAGATACGGTTCAAGATGACGAGGAGATATCGCTTGTTATCAGATGAGAGATGTATAATCATCTAACTGTGGATCCGATCTGGTCCAGGAGCTGTGTCTGGGCAATGTGCAAGGGCAGTGAGGAATTCTCACTCTGTAAATGGGGCGTTATAGGATTCACTGTGGTGTGTAGTAAACAAGAAGACTTTCCCTTCCAGCCGCCGTTTGAGAGTGCGAAAGGCTGGGTGGGGTGGGGTGGGGTGGGGAGGGGGGGGGGGCAGGGCGGGGGGGGGGGGGATAATTCTACGACGCAGAGGCTTGAGCATAGTGCTCAGCAAAGTGCTCGGCAATAGCATTTGCGTCGGTAGATAACACGCCATTTATGTTAACATCAGGAATACCTGTTGGGGTCTGGTCCCCACTTCAGCGACTTCTGGCAACCACCAAGGGACTGTCTTTCACCGGCGGAACCCTAAAGAGCGAGAGATCTTGTTTTCTGCCACAGGAACAATTGTTGTAGTCACCTGCTCAACCATCACATCAATTTTCCCGTGGGAGGGGGGTGGGTGGGGGGGCTGAGGGGGGGGGGGGGGGGGGAATTCAACGGTGACAGCAGAGGTGAAAGTTTCCCAGTCAACCTTGTTTGAAGCTCATCTGGGCAGGCGTCCGTGGGCCTGGTGCCTGGGCGGTGACAGGAAGATGGGGAAGTGGTCACATCCACACAGGTCGCCAAGTGCTTTCCAGTGGATAGACGGGTGAGGTACTGGGCTGCAAATTGCTAAATCAATGGCCGAGTAAGTACCTCGAGCCACACTGAAATGTGTGGCGGCCTTAGTATTTAAGAGGCAGAGGTCAAACCGAGACAGTCAAGTTTCGACACCTCTGCCTCGGTCAGTAAACACAGTGCCACCCCACAAGGGCTTTTGGGCTTTAAAATCTCGCAAAAGTAGGAAAGGTTTAGGGAGTTTATCAATCAGTGCAGTTAATACATTCAGGGATACTATACCATCTGGAGGAAGATATATGTTGCACAAAATTATTTCCTGCATCCTCCTCATTCTGACAGCCACAGCTTCAAGAGGGGTTTGCAGGAGCACAGTTTCACTACAGACTGAGTTTAGGACATAAACGAAAACTCCACCTGACACTCGATTACAGTCACTAGAGTTCCTGTAGTATCACTTATAGCGGTGGAGTGCAGGGGTCCGCACTGCCAGGAACCAGGTTTCCTGGAGAGCAAAGCAGAAAGCCAGTGTAAAGCTGAACAGTTGCCGTGGCTCAGCCAGGTGGTGGAAAAAACCTCTGCATCTCCACTGGAGGATGATGTCATCGTGAGACTGGGATCGCATGGAACCTTCAATGACGCAGTTTACGCCTTAGGGTCACCTGCTGCCACCGACTTTTTGCCTGAGCAGTCTATATCCATTTTGTCTGAGGGTCTGGCGAGATCTAGGTCCTCAGTGGACGCCAGTATCTCCACCTCATTCACAGATGCAGAACTTGGAGCTAGCGGTAGTGTGGGTTCCACCTCAATTCCTTTAGTCTTGGGGACCTCCTTTTGGATTTCTCTCACTGTTCCTTGGGTTTCCCTGACTGGGAGGACTTCACTGATGCAGTCTCCGAGACTGAGGATGAGCGAGAAGCCCTGCGACCAGCTGCTTTTGGGCTCTTAAGCCACTGGCGGGTGTCATCTTTCCCACTAGCAGAAACCTGGGAAGGGAGTGACTCGAGAGACCCCTTCCTAGCAAGAGCAGCCGAAGAAGCTGTATGCTTCTCCGACTTAGAAGTTGGGACGGACGTCCCCGATGTTTGGGGGGGGGAGGGGGGGGGGGGTGAGGTTAGGGGTGTTGCTCCTGAAGTAGGTGATGCAGGAGCAACAGGGAGGGAAGTGCCCCCATCATCAAGGGGGCAGGTGAAGTCTTCTGGCTCTGAGAGCTGACTGGGGTTGGTTGAGCTGATGGGGCTAGAACTGTTGTAGCGGCAGTGTAAGACTATGTACAGGATGTAAGAGTGCAAATTTCCTCTTAGCCTCAGTGTAGGTTCAGTCGGTCCAAGGTCTTGTACTCCATGACTCTCCTCTCTTTCTGGAGAATCCTGCAATCTGGTGGACAAAGCAAATGGTGCTCTTCACAGTTTCCACAGATGAGAGGCGGGGCAAATGGAGCATTGGGATGTGATGGGCATCTGCAATCTCGACATGTGATGCTGGAAGTACAGCAGGAAGGCATATGACTGTACTTCCAACATTTAAAGCACTGCATTGGGGGAGGGATATAGGGTTTTACACCACAGCTGTAGACCATCACCTTGACCTCAGATAATGTATCACCCTCGAGGGCCAAGATGAAGGCACCTTGGGCAACCTGATTATCCTTCAGACCCCGGGAGACATGCCAAACGAAATGTACACCTCGCTGCTCTAAATTGGCGCACAGATCATCGTCAAACTGCAAAAGAAGGTCCCTGTGAAATATGATACCCTGAACCAGATTTAAGCTCTTATGGGGGGTGATGGTTAAAAAACATCCCCCAGCTTGTCACAAGCAAGTAATGCCCATGACTGGGCAGAGGATGCTGTTTTAATTGAGACTGACCCAGATCTCATTTTGGACAAGCCCTCCACCTCCCCAAACTTGTCCTCCAAATGCTCAACAAAAAAACTGTGGCATCCTTGTCATGAAAGATTCCCAATCAGCTCTCGGATATACAAGGTACCAGGGTGAATAAGAGCCGCTGCCATCCTTAGCCTGAATTTCCTCCCATGGTGAGGCCAGGGAGGAGAACGATTTGGGGTCGTACTTCTGTGCACTGACTTGAGCCAGTAAACGCTTAGAGACTGCTGGTATTTCACCACCAGCAGGAGATGATGTACTACACTTCATCGCATGTCATCCACCATGATGCCACCCACTCCAACCAAGGCCCTCCCCATGGGCGCCACCCAGCCACAGCAAAGGCCACCTGGCAGGATGGCCATTGCTGGGAGTCCCGATGCCCTAGGGGGATGGGCATCTACCCTTTGGCATACGTGAGGAGTTAATGGCGCAGGCATCAGCAGAGTGATCCCCGTGTGGTCAGGGGGCTACAACCAACACGGTACATGGCAGCCCCACCACAACAGACTGGCTACCATGCTGGTTGTCAGGTGCAAAAAGTCCATGGTCATTGTCGACGCAGAAAGTGACACGGCATAGTGCATGGTGGAAAACGTACCCAGGAAGGTGTCCTCACCCAACAGATAGAGACTGAGCGGGACTGAAATGTGGCGACAAGAAAGTGGGCTTAAGATCTCAATGCATGGTGGACACGATGCACCATATAAGGTGCCCTTCCCCAATTGGCTCGCTCTTCGGGAAAATCTTGAAGAATGGAGGTCAAACCCTACAGGGGACCATTACATAAGTCCAAAATGTGTGAAAACTCCTTTTAGTCACCTGTTATGACAGGCAGGAATACCTCTGGCCTATTGTTACCCCCAGACCCACAGTGGGATGGTAAAGGGATTGGTTCATTTAGTACAGCTGTCATAATGCAGGGTATCTACGTTGCAAAGTTCTTTCTTGCTCATTTACAATTTTATTGTTGCTGTGTTCATTTCGAGAGATGAGGAACCACATAGGTCAAGTGCATATGGACCTGCAAATCTAAGCCAGTTTGATAATAATAATAATAATAATAATAAAGATTTCAGTATAAGATATTCAGTCTTCCACATTATATCACAGTTTTCGATAACAACCTTGTCACATAATAAGAAAGAAAGTCAGCAGGTTCTGGAAGGTAACGACAGGGATGTGGAGCCCTTCCGAGTCCAGTGGCGTGGCCAGATGTGGGTTTCTCGGTTCGGGGTCCATGGCACAAGCAGCCCAACGGAGGTGGTCCCGCAGATTCTCGATCAGTTTAAATCTGGGGAATTTGGTGGTGGGGAGAGTATGGTGAACTTGTCAGAGTGTTCTTTCAACCACACTCGTCCACTGAGAGCTGTGACACATAGACGGCGGTCATGTTAATGTGACTGGACAGTGTAATACACCATAGTTCAAATTATATTTACAGCTCTGCAACTTGAAAATCAAAATCTGCAAGTACATAACAAAACAGCTCCATTATAAAACGAAAGGCACTAACAACTTAATAGTGGCTCGATAAAAAAATAACAGAACTGTACTAAAAGTCAATGTACATTGTAGACCAATTTTGATGCAAAACACTGATGTTTATCCGTTACATTTGTTCTGGAGTAAACTGTGGCCAAGTAAATAGATCTTTGAGCAAGCTCGTAGAGCTCAGTGACAAATGTATCAATAAAATTAGTGTTTCATTTAGGTGATAAAAAAAGGAAGGCACCGAGTACAGTACTGCATTAGCCCACGAGTGACTGACGCAGGGGTTTAAGTCAGCTGATAACAATACTCTGGGCAGCAACATGCTCTGATGTCTGGGAAGCGAGAACTGCAGCCAATTCAAAATAATGACCAGCTACAGCCGCATAAAGTTTCATTGTACTTGCTGGCAGACCTGTGCAGTAACATTCTTTCTTGAATAAGACAATTTTGTATTCCTCCATTTTTAGCAGATGTTTCAGTCCCTCTTGTCCATTCTATACAACTGTGCATCAAAGCTACAACATCCAAGTGACATTGTGTGCTGTGAATTTACATCGAGGAAGCTCTCCTGTTCTTTAAAGTACATTTAATTGATAAAGACGAGACTGCAAATAAAACTTGATGTTGACAATGAACACAATATCAATGTTAACAAAGACCTCCACAAAAATAGCCCCAATATGCTACAGAGCCAGAAGTGCACATCTGAAACAGGTTACAAGGTTTTTAGCAAACTCTGCAGGAATACAGAACAGTTCAAATTCATAATCATCTTTAAGGAGTCACTACTTCTACTATCAGTGAACATGTACACTTGAAAATTAAGCTGTGTGTTCAATTTTCTGTTCATGAATGTTTTGCCTAAATGCACAAGCTAATGCTAACAGCACATTTAAATTTTAATAGATATTTAATTCACATAGCGTTTTAAAGGATTACTTATGCAAAAGTTGTGTACAATTTCCATGTATTTAACATGACCAATAACTTAAAACACTCAATACTATTACAGATTAAAAATAAGACTAGAGAGAAATAAATAATATGTATCCAAAGAACGCATGCAGATGCTCTGAAAGAGCTAGACCGTGTGCACAGGTCTAAATTATTGCTTCGAAGCTTGTTGTATGTAAACACAATTTCTTCACAATCTATGTATCGAGTTGCCTAAGAATGCAGCTTGGGATAATGGTAGCTCATGAACATCTCACTACAACAGCTGTGGCAAAGAAGACATATGGCAAATTGCTGCTATCGTAAGAAGTAATTTGTTATAAATCCTTCGCACACCATTAGGAACTGAATTAAAAAAAGATATTCTCTTCGTGTGAAGAAATCTGCATTGTACATTTCTTTTTATTTTGTTTGACACAATCCCAGAACCTGTTTGTAACTTTGATCGATTTAGACTGTACATTGTCACTTTCAGAATCTACACTGGATAAAAGGCCACGAAGAATCTTAAAATGGAAAGCATTCTAGGCTGTTCTGCTTGTAGGGGGAGTAAAGTAAAAATACAGAAAGGATACAGCACTACTCACCACACAGTCTTAGGTGGCACGCACTGAACCAAGAGGCCACAACATCTGCCGCACTCCACTTAAAGATAAAAAACCACAGAACTTTGTAGGGAAGCTAAAACATGCCTCATTGACCCTGACACTTGGTCTAGATGTGGACAGCGTTAATATGTTGAAACAGAACCTGGCAAATATTTGAAAGTAAAAATAAAAATCTCAACTCAAATAGATTTTTAATAACTTTCCTTATATTTTGCTCCACTTTGCTCCATTTCACTTTTTCTGTATTTTTATCTAGAGTAGCTGTAAGTTTTAAGAATTATCGATTTTTTCCACATTAATACAGTGTGTAAACCATAAACGCAAAAAGAACATGTTAAGAACAACAATAGTGTATTTGGAAACAGGGTAGGATCTTGTCATACAAATACAGAGAGAATTAATGATGTGCTGTGACAGGAAGTTTTGGACTACTGGTCAGGTGGATACAGGGTTTTCAACAGAAAATCAAAAGGGATAATGCACAATGGCAATAACGAATAACAATGCTGGTAAGCTATTATGAACAGCATAAATGAGCATTTTATAGTAACTAAGATGGACACAAAGCCAAGCAGTAGAAGTTTATATGTGTAGTAACTACACAAATGAAGAGTTTAAAATAAGTTACAACATAAAAGGAACATGAAAGTTTGATTGTGCTGTGTGGTTGACATTCAGTAATAGGAAAAAGAAGACAAGGAAAAATGGTAGGAAGAGAACACTGACGGGAAAAGCATGAACGGGACACTGTCTGGTAGTTTTTCACAGTACACAATTTTGTCTCTCCTAATACTTGCTTCAAGAATCACAAAAGCAGATCAAGTACATGAAAGAGACTTGGTGCTACTGGAAGATTTCATGTTGAGTACATTTTCAAAACTGCACAAAATTTCCAGTAGCAGATGTGGAGGACTAAAAATTACTGACAGAGGTTGTTTAGAGTATAAAAGAAAGCATTAAGTGACAACTGACAAACTTGTGAAAGGAATTGAATAGAAGGTGAAAAGGCAAACTTGAGGGATGCAATAGTGAAGGTGGCACACTACCTAACGTCATGTAGGGGCCCCCACGAGAAGGTATAAGTGCCGTAACACGACACTGTATGGACTCGACTAATGTCTGAAATAGTGCTAGAGGGAATTGGCACCAAGAATTCTGCAGAGATGTCCATAAATCCGGACGAGTACAATTCTGGACGTATGGAGTGTCGCACTGTCCCACTGGAATTGCCCAAGTCTTGTGGAATGTATAATGGGCATGAACGGATGCAGACTATCAGACAGGATGCCTACATACATGTCATCTGTCAGTCTTAACTGGATATGTCAGGGGTCCCATATCACTCCAACTGCACACACCCCACACCATTACAAAGCCTCCAACAGCTTGAACAGTCCTCTGTTGACATGCTGGGTCCATGGATTCTTGAAGTTGTCTCTATGCTCGTACATGTCCATCCACTCGATACAATTCTAAATGAGACACGTCTTACCAGGCAACGTGTTTCCAGTCGTCAACAGTCCGAAGTTGATGTTGATGGGCCCATTGAGATGTAAAGCTTTATGTGTCGTGCAACCACCAAGGGTACACGAGTGGGCCTTCAGCTCCAAAAGCCTATGTCGACGATGATTCACTGAGTGGGTGGTTCGCACGCTGACACTCATTGATGGCTCAGCATTGAAATCTGCAGCAATCTGCACTGGGCTGCACTTCTGTCATATTAAACAATTCTCTTCAGTTGTTGCTAGTCCCGTTCTTGCAAGATCTTTTTCCCATCACAGCAGCATCGAAGATTTGATGTTTTACTGGATTCCTGATATTCACAGTACACTCGTGTAGTGGTCGTACGGGAAAATTCCCACTTCATCACTACCTCGGAGATGCTGTGTCCCATTGCTTGTGCACTGATTGTAACACCACATTCAAACTCACTTAGATATTGATACCCTACCATTTTAGCAGCAGTTACCGATCTAACAATTGCGCCAGACACTCGTTATCTTAAATAGACGTTGCCAACTTCAGTGCCGTATTCTGCTTGTTTACGTATCTCTGTATTTGAATACACATGCCTATACCAGTTTCTTTGGCACTTCAGTATATGTAAAAAGACAAGGCCCAGTATAAATTCTTTGGCAACACATGAGATAATGAATTTAACTTATGAAACGAGATAATATAAAAAAACAGCCTAGTAATATTAGAGATACCCTCTGAGAAACGAGAAGCTACTGTATGGACATGAAGAATTCTGATAACCCAGTATTAAGAAGGACGCGTGCGCAGTGATGGGACTAACTTTTTAGAAGCATGTATACCATGATGTTGGTTAATATCCCAGGTATCACACCCTGCAGCCATTAAACACTTGTAGACTCTCATTTCCAAGTTATTGATGAAAAGTATTTTAGAATTTTGCGTGACACTCACTCAACACCTTTTTAATCTAGTTCCCTCATACTGCCTGGCTGTGTGGTGTAATGGATAAGGTAAGGCAATGACATGGAGAAGGTCATGGATTCGAATCTCGTCAAGTTCTTTAATTTTTTTATTTTTAAATTTTTATCAAAATTACTTTGAGGATAATTTTCGGCCAATAAATTGGTTTGAATGCAGTTTTAGATTTCAATTCAGCTTCTTCATATTCTCTCATTTTTCTTCCTATCATTCTTTCTTTACACTTGAAATCTCTGTTCATGTTATGTATTAATTTCCTTCATTTTATCATATCATCCTATTTTTTTGTCCATGTAACTGCAATTAAAATTTCTATTTCTCATTTTTCTTTAATTTTCTTTTACCTTATAAACCCTTCTTTTGTTTAAATTTTCATCTCCTTTATTTTGTCCACAGTGCAATAGGAATTTAGGCTATGTTTTAAATGTTTGTATGGTGATTACCAGAAAAAATTATATATATGTACATCTTGTAATCAAAAATACATTTTTGATACTACTATGAAGTCAAAATAAGTAGGTTATTTCATCTTTTGTTTTTTAACTGATAATTGGCATTTTAAAATATTGTAATAGAATTAAATTCACAATCACAAAAATTCCAAGCAGAAACAGAATGCTATAAAGAAAAAATGAGACAAATGAAAAAATTATTATGATGATTAAAATGTGACAAAAGAATAGAAATTAATAATTAAATTTCAACCAATTAATTGAATAATAATAATGATTAAAGTAATTTTGATAAAGATTTTTTTTTTAAATTAAGACAGTTGATGAAATTCAAATCCACACCTTCAGCATGTGAAGGCCTTATGGTAGCAATTAAACCATGCAACCAGTCTACAATAAGCTTCTCTTTTAAACCTACTTATCAACATATAAAATTCCAAAACTTTTTCCCATCAATTACTCACAAACGAGGGTCCGTCAGGGTGAATGGCTGCAAGATGTCATACGTGGGATCTTAACCTACATTACTATATGGAAGGGAAATGAACTTCAAGGGAACAGTATAGAAACAGAAGAGGAAATAGAAGACGACGAGGTAGAACATGTGATACAGTGAGAAGAATTTTTTAATTGGATAGATAAAAAAAATCTAGTCACAAAGCGGCAACAGAACACACACATAAAAGACTGTTGTGATTGGCAAGCTTTCAGAGCCAGAGGCTCCTTCCTGAGGCAGAAGGGTTGAAGGGGTAGGAAGAAAGGTCTAAAAAAAAGGGGTAGATTTCGGGAAAGTCACCCAGATCCGTGGGTCACAGAAGACCAAGTGTACAGGATGAGAAAGAAAGACTGACTGTTAAGGACTGTATTGGACGAGATTTGAGGTTTTCAGATCTCATCCGATGCAGTCCTCAACAATCAGTCTTTCCTTCTCATCCCGTACAGTAAGTCTCCCGGGTTCTGGGTGACTTTCCTTCTCCTAGACCTGTCCATTCCTTTTCATTCACCCTTCTGCCTGGAGGCAGCTCTGGCTCCGAAAGCTTGCCAATCACAACATTCTTTTATGTGTGTGTTCTGCCACCGCTTAACGAGTAGATTTTTTATCCATCCAATTAAATAATTTTATCAGTAATTGATTGTTTTCATTGTTATAGCGAAAAAGAATTCGATAGAGCAGGAATGCAGATGCTGAAAGGTGTTAATTTAGTTTACCCTGTCATGACTGCAAAAAAAAAAAGATGGAAGCTGATGTTGAGGAAGATCAGTTTGGGTTCCACAGAAATGTAGCAATACTTGAGGCAACATGGTCTCAGTAGTTAGAATGAATAACAAATACTGCCTGGAACTTCTTCATCCTAAAATAAAAATAATTAAGTTAAGAGATACATTTCAGCATAATAATAAAGGGAATTTCTGCATGTAGCGATACGTAAAATAAGGGAAAAGCAACCACTAACTTAAAGTGGATCAATGCGTGTAGTACAGAACTGTATAACAGGAAACAGAGATTACACTAGCTTTTCAGCAATAGTTCTTTTATTAGCAATAGTACAAATGCAAGCAGGTCATCAGACAGATGACTTCGTGGCCACGCAACACAAAAAAGAGAGTACAAAGGGTACAACAACGGATGTAAGCAGGGAAAACTAAGGGGACAATGGGGTAGGGAGGAAGAGGTAAAAATGAGACGGGGGGGGGCCGGCGGGGAGACGGGGGGCGGGGGGGCGGCGAGACGGGGGGGGGCGGGGAGACGGGGGGCGGGGGGGCGGCGAGACGGGGGGGGCGGGGAGACGGGGGGGGGGGGGGGGGCGGGGAGACGGGGGGGGGCGGGGAGACGGGGGGGGGGGGGCGGGGAGACGGGGGGGGGGCGGGGAGACGGGGGGGGCGGGGAGACGGGGGGGGCGGGGAGACGGGGGGGGCGGGGAGACGGGGGGGGCGGGGAGACGGGGGGGCGGGGAGACGGGGGGGGGCGGGGAGACGGGGGGGGGCGGGGAGACGGGGGGGGCGGGGAGACGGGGGGGGCGGGGAGACGGGGGGGGGGCGGGGAGACGGGGGGGGGGCGGGGAGACGGGGGGGGCGGGGAGACGGGGGGGGGCGGGGAGACGGGGGGGGGGGCGGGGAGACGGGGGGGGGGGGCGGGGAGACGGGGGGGGGGCGGGGAGACGGGGGGGGGCGGGGAGACGGGGGGGGGCGGGGAGACGGGGGGGGGCGGGGAGACGGGGGGGGGCGGGGAGACGGGGGGGGGGCGGGGAGACGGGGGGGGGCGGGGAGACGGGGGGGGGCGGGGAGACGGGGGGGGGCGGGGAGACGGGGGGGGGGCGGGGAGACGGGGGGGGCGGGGAGACGGGGGGGGGCGGGGAGACGGGGGGGGGGGCGGGGAGACGGGGGGGGGCGGGGAGACGGGGGGGGGGCGGGGAGACGGGGGGGGGGCGGGGAGACGGGGGGGGCGGGGAGACGGGGGGGGCGGGGAGACGGGGGGGGGCGGGGAGACGGGGGGGGCGGGGAGACGGGGGGGCGGGGAGACGGGGGGGGCGGGGAGACGGGGGGCGGGGAGACGGGGGGCGGGGAGACGGGGGGCGGGGAGACGGGGGGGCGGGGAGACGGGGGGCGGGGAGACGGGGGGCGGGGAGACGGGGGGGCGGGGAGACGGGGGGGCGGGGAGACGGGGGGGGCGGGGAGACGGGGGGGGGGCGGGGAGACGGGGGGGGCGGGGAGACGGGGGGGCGGGGAGACGGGGGGGGCGGGGAGACGGGGGGGGCGGGGAGACGGGGGGCGGGGAGACGGGGGGGGCGGGGAGACGGGGGGGCGGGGAGACGGGGGGGCGGGGAGACGGGGGGCGGGGAGACGGGGGGCGGGGAGACGGGGGGCGGGGAGACGGGGGGCGGGGAGACGGGGGGCGGGGAGACGGGGGGCGGGGAGACGGGGGGCGGGGAGACGGGGGGCGGGGAGACGGGGGGCGGGGAGACGGGGGGCGGGGAGACGGGGGGCGGGGAGACGGGGGGCGGGGAGACGGGGGGCGGGGAGACGGGGGGCGGGGAGACGGGGGGCGGGGAGACGGGGGGCGGGGAGACGGGGGGCGGGGAGACGGGGGGCGGGGAGACGGGGGGCGGGGAGACGGGGGGCGGGGAGACGGGGGGCGGGGAGACGGGGGGCGGGGAGACGGGGGGCGGGGAGACGGGGGGCGGGGAGACGGGGGGCGGGGAGACGGGGGGCGGGGAGACGGGGGGCGGGGAGACGGGGGGCGGGGAGACGGGGGGCGGGGAGACGGGGGGCGGGGAGACGGGGGGCGGGGAGACGGGGGGCGGGGAGACGGGGGGCGGGGAGACGGGGGGCGGGGAGACGGGGGGCGGGGAGACGGGGGGCGGGGAGACGGGGGGCGGGGAGACGGGGGGCGGGGAGACGGGGGGCGGGGAGACGGGGGGCGGGGAGACGGGGGGCGGGGAGACGGGGGGCGGGGAGACGGGGGGCGGGGAGACGGGGACGAGATGGGGTGGAGGGGGATGAAATAAGGTAGCGGATGATCTGGGAGGAGGATTTGTCTGGATGGAAGAGTGAAGGGAAATGCAAGGTGTGGCAGCAGGACCACATTAGTGTAGATTTAGGGCAGAGGGATTGCGAGAGTGCAGAATGCATTTGAGAGATAATTCTCATCTGCATAGTTCAAAGAAACTTGTCCTGAAGGAGTATCCAAATGGCCCGTGTAGTGAGGAATCTTTTGAAATCATTTTTGTTGTGGTGTGCAACACATTTGGCAACTGGATAGTCAAGCTGCAGTTTGCCACAGTTTAGTAGTGGCCACTTGTGTGAGTAGCCAGTTGGACATATGTTGTGCCCACATAGACTGCAGCACAACCTATACATAAAACATATGCTTTCTTTCACATGTGACCCTACCTTCCACTGAGCAGGATATAACTATGACTAGACTTGTAGGAGGTGGTAGGTGGGTGCGCAGGGCATGTATCACACCTCAGTAACCATGAGGGGACAACCCACATCATCACTGATGACACTTTCATGATCTGGACTCTCAGCAAGGGCAGCTTTTGCTCTTTCCCCCACATCCTTAACACCTATTCCAAAATCTGCTTCACCTGGTACTTCTCAACTTATCATGCCCACCTTCCTAGATGTCATCTCCATCTCTCAGATGTCTCCATAGATACGTTTGTATAAAGTGCACCAACGGTACCTCTATTTTGACAGCTGCCACCTATCCCCTATCTGAAAGTCCCCTCCTTACGGCCTAGCCATGCCACACCTGCAGTAAAAAGCAGATTTTGTCGAAATATACCGATAAGCTTACCAGAGCCTTTACTCACATGACGTGCTATCCAGCTCATCCATAAACAAGTCTTCCGTGCCAACTGCCGCCTCTGATACCGATAACCATGTTACTAAGCCACTGACCAGCACTCTTCTAATCAGCCAGTATCACACTGGCCTCGAAAAGCTCAACCACATCCTTCACAAGGGCTCCGACTCCCTCTTGTCATGCCCTGAAATGAGGGATATCCTACCCAAAATCCTAACCACATCACCAGAAGTGTGTTCTCTCACCCACCCAACCTACAGAACATCCTTGTCCATCACTAATCTAATCCTGCTCACAATCCTGTACCCCATGAGTCATTCCCTTCTGGTCAACTTAGGTGCAAAATCTGCTCCATACACCTACCCATCACCTTCTGCTCCAGGTCGCAAACTCGACCATCCAGTTCCCGAACCTGCTGAACAACTACTACTACTACTACTACTACTACTACTACTACTACTACTACTACTACACAAATGACTTCAACAGGTACTGTCTCTCCAAGACACCCTGTGCTCTCACAATCATCTGCTTATCTGTTCCCACTGTCTCACCTTGCCTTTGTCCGCCCCAATAGCTGAATGGTCAGCGTGTTTGAATGCCGTGCATGGGGGCCCGGGTTCAATTCCCAGTTCGGGGAGGGAGATTTTCTCCTCTCAGGGACTGGGTGTTGTGCTGTCATCATCATCATTTCATCCCCATTGTCGACGCGCAAGTCGCCCATTGCACTCAATGAGACTTGCACTTGGCGGCCGAACATTCCGCCTGGGAACTCCCGGCCAATGACACCATATGCTCATTTTTTTTTTCTTATGTTGTGAACTTCTCCATCCAGACTGTGCACTGCTTTCTCCACCTCCCCCCCCCCCCTTGCCCTTGCAGGCATTAATCCCCTTCATCTCTCTCCCTCCCCCCACTTCACCTCTTCATCCCCTCTCCCTTTTCTCTCCTTTTCTTTCCCGCCTCTTCATTTTCACCTCCCCTTCCCTACTACCCCTTCTTCTTCCTTTCTCCCTACATCTCTTTTTGTTGTATCCTCTGTACTGTCTTTGTCTTGTTGTGCAGCCACAGAGTCATGTGTCTAAGGACCTGCTTCTTTCTCGCTACCCCCTCCCCACCTCCATCAGTTCAGGCAATAGCTCTCAACAATGACTATCAATAATTGGTTTTGTCATGGCCACTGCATTGTGCGTTTGGATGTGTGAATGTTTGTCCTATTGCTAGAAAATGAGCTGTTGCTCAAAAGCCAGTATGAATACTGTTTTCTGTTATGTGCTTCCATGCTCCATGCATCAATCCGCTACAGATGAGTGGTTACCCTTCCCTTACTTTACGTACTACATTTCCGTGTGCATGATGTGTTATCAGATTTGATTTAAATATATGAAACAACCTCTTAGTAAATTGTACATTGCACATTTTCACACTTGTTTGTACATTTTGCAACCACTGCAAAATTAACAACTGGGTCATTCCATGTCAGTTCAACCAGGGGCTCCAGCTCATAGTCTCAGATCTGACTGAAATTCAGTACACTAACTCTACCATGTGTGGAACACTCGTGTGCAAAGTATTAGTTTCCCCTGCCAATTAGTTCCAGACTTATGACTTGTGAAAGAACGTGGCATGACCCGGAAATTGCAACCCGATCTGGCAATCTATCTTCAGGTCTTAATAACTTTGGAACTATTCCACACAGTCCAGTGAAGTTTTTACAACCCAATAACATCCATTTAGAGAACACACTCCACGAACCAAAACACCAACAACATATTTCTGAGGGAAAATAAAAAATTCCAAAATGTGATTCAAAAAATTTAAATAGGGGACGTTAAATGGTACACATTGTAGGTGCCCTCTACGCCAAATATAATTCACTCAAAAGGGGTATAAATTTTTTTGTGGTAAGCTTAATGTGGCCTAAACACACACAGAACTCATCATGCCCATACCAGTCACAAAAACTGAGTTACATGCACACGAAAATACAAAAATTTGAAAAATTACCTGAAAACATGGATTTTCGAAGTGTGGTAGCACGAAAGGGACACGTCGTATCCCAGCCAAATTTCACACACTGCATAAGTAGACCATAATGATATATATCTCAAAATTTCAGCATGTTAATGCAAGACATTTGTGTACAATGGAAGTTGACAGATATATTTGGTGATGTGGCCATTGTTCCACAACACAATTTTGTAAAAACATATCGTAAACTGTTCTGCCTCTTCTTATCCTCTCCCACAACTGTTTAATCACTAAGCAACAACATATAGACAGATTAACACAACCTATCATTAATGTTTACTGCACCTTAATTGCTAAAAATCAGTCGATTGTGCTTCAAACAGAAGTTGTCCCACACTTTAGCTACTGTACTTTGTACCTTGAGTGGCAATTTGTACTGTCTTCTTGACACTGTGGTAGGAACTGGAACTGTCATAAGAATATGTTCAAAAGGAATCCAACACCTGTCTGCCAAACGTGGCCAATGAAACCATCTTGCTGGTACTGCTGGTGCCATGAAGTTCACAAATACATCACCTTCTGCTTCACAGCACTCTGCAACATATCCTAAGTACCATTTGTCATCATAAACAGCAATGACATAGCAACATGGTAGTACGTTGCTGCTTTTGCTTCTGAATCCTGAATCAGACACAATGTGAAGACACATGTTGTGCTTGAACCTATGGTTATAACCAGACAGTCTGCTCATCTGCACATTATCAGAGTCCGCTGGAGAGAAGTGATGATGGGTCCTTGTGCCTGCAACAGTTTTAACGTGTTCTAGTCTGCTTTTTAGCAACTCTTCTAATGATTTCACCTCATTTTCCGAAACATAGAATGACTGTATGCCAGCGATATTTTTCTGTACCCAGGTACATAATTGAAGAGGTGTTAGAATGTGACCTTCTGTAGAGTGCTGCAGAACTGCTCGTGATGCCATGTGGGTAATGGTAGCACCAATACCATCACATACATTTTTACCATGACTTGTTGCGAAAAAATTCCATTCTGCATTAATCTGAAAATCATGATGATGCATGCATAAATTTTTGAGATTTTTACAGTTTTTGTACTGACTAGCTGCCCCATCACTGAAGTATTTCACAAAATGTATCTGAGGGAGCTTGTTTTTCACATATGCCATGACAGTGTGAATGTGGGCATGAACTGCAATAGCATCACGAATTAAACAGTCACTAAAAATGCAGAGGTTCATGACAGACACATCACCTGATTCACCTCTATAGTAAATTGCAAATGGCTGGAAAGTTGCTTGACTGTTGTCCCAATGATATCCTTCGATGGCATCTTGAACTGTTGTTGTTGTTGTTGTTGTCTTCAGTCCTGAGACTGGTTTGATGCAGCTCTCCATGTTACTCTATCCTGCGCACGCTTCATCATCTCCCAGTACCTACTGCAACCTACATCCTTCTGAATCTGCTTAATGTATTCATCTCTTGGTCTCCCTCTACGATTTTTACCCTCCACGCTGCCCTCCAATACTAAACTGGTGATCCCTTGATGCCTCAAAACATGTCCTACCAACCGATCCCTTCTTCTAGTCAAGTTGTGCCACAAACTTCTCTTCTCCCCAATCCTATTCAATACTTCCTCATTAGTTATGTGATCTACCCATCTAATCTTCAGCATTCTTCTGTAGCACCACATTTCGAAAGCTTCTGTTCTCTTCTTGTCCAAACTATTTATTGTCCATGTTTCACTTCCACACATGGCTACACTCCATACAAATACTTTCAGAAATGACCTCCTGACACTTAAACATATACTCAATGTTAACAAATTTCTCTTCTTCAGAAATGATTTTCTTTCCATTGCCAGTCTACATTTTATATCCTCTCTACTTCGACCATCATCAGTTATTTTGCTCCCCAAACAGCAGAACTCCTTTACTACTTTAAGTTTCTCATTTCCTAATCTAATTCCCTCGGCATCACCCGACTTAATTAGACTACATTCCATTATCCTTGTTTTGCTTTTGTTGATGTTCATCTTATATCCTCCTTTCAAGACACTGTCCATTCCATTCAACTGCTCTTCCAAGTCCCTTGCTGTCTCTGACAGAATTACAATGTCATCGGTGAACCTCAAAGTTTTTATTTGTTCTCCATGGATTTTAATACCTACTCCGAATTTTTCTTTTGTTTCATTTACTGCTTGCTCAATATACAGATTGAACAACATCGGGGAGAGGCTACAACACTGTCTCTCTCCCTTCCCAACTGCTGCTTCCCTTTCATGCCCCTCAACTCATAACTGCCGTCTGGTTTCGGTACAAATTGTAAATAGCTTTTCGCTCCCTGTATTTTACCCCTGCCACCTTCAGAATTTGAAAGAGAGTATTCCAGTTAACATTGTCAAAAGCTTTCTCTAAGTCTACAAGTGCTAGAAACGTAGATTTGCCTTTCCTTAATCTAGCTTTAAAGATAAGTCGTAGCGTCAGTATTGCCTCACGTGTTCCAATATTTCTACGGAATCCAAACTAATCTTCCCCGAGGTCACCTTCTACTAGTTTTTCCATTCGTCTGTAAAGAATTCTTGAACTATAAATGCATAATTTTCAGAAAAGTCTAGTATTACTATAATTTCATCTTGTTTCAAATTATCCTTACAAAACTGGAGATAAGCCGATTGTGCTGTTGCTGTGAAGCTGTGTGTGGTCAGTTTGTCTATTTTTTGACAACACATTTCAACAAAATCTTCCACTGTACTTTGCTTTGTTTCAAGACATGCGTGATCCATGTGTATGCATTGTTGATAAGAAACAAGTTCACCGTCATCCATAAGGAATTCACCATACAGTTTGTTATTCATGTATTTTGCAAGATTTGCCTTACCGGGACACTTTTCACACCTGTGTATCATGATGCACTGGTAGGAACTGATGTCACACACTAGCAGTTTCATTGCACCTTTGTAATCCAGACCAGAATCCTTTATAGCAGCAAACATCAGCTTAGCATTTTGATGGGTCTCACATACACAAACATTGTGTGTGCCCCTTGCACTTACAGGCAAAACCCATTTTAGCCGAAGATTGAAAAAAGATGATAAACCTACTTTCGTATTGGGATACCTTTCCTTGAATTCTACATATAGTTCTGATATGTTGCATAGCAACAGTCTTTTTGCACATGTACACGTACATTTCCCATTTTCACTGTTACATAGTCTTTTTTCCAGGCATTATTCGGCTGCAGTCATTATTTTCATAAAACTCCGACACTAGCACCTTTATTTCTGAACTCAATTTCTTACCTTGAGCCTGCTGAAGTCGTGGAAGCACTCCTTGGGTTGCTTTTATTTTCGTAGCTTGCTTTACCATATATGTAGAAACATTGAATTCCTTTGCAGTGTAGTCAATAGACCAGCTGGAAGGTGCAAGGGTAAGAATAGCTACCTTTTACTGACGTGTGGATATGGTACATTTTTCTTTCAAATCATGCACAATTTTGTCCAAATCAGAGCATTTCTGACATGATCCCTGTTCCTTTGGAGCAGATAGTTCTTCCTCTTCCACCATTAGTGTGTCAGCTATTTTGTGTTTTAATTCCATCTGAGCTTCTTGTAGTTTTCTTCTACCATAGCTGGTCCTGTGTCTTTTCCCAACTTTGTGTGTCTCCATGGGAGACAAACCAAGAGCAGTCACTGAAGTATTTAACTGCTCATGCGCTGCGGTTGTAGGTGGCTGATACTCTTCGTCACTGTCATGTAAATTATCAGAATATTCTTCATTTTTTAGCAGTGTAACACACCTGGAACATAACTTTTGTCCTGCTTTCATTTTAAGTTGTTGTTGTGGTCTTCAGTCCCGAGACTGGTTTGATGCAGCTTTCCATGCTACTCTATCCTCTGCAAGCTTCATCATCTCCCAGTACCTACTGCAACCTACATCCTTCTGAATCTGCTTGGTGTATTCATCTCTTGGTCTCCCTCTACGATTTTTACCCTCCATGCTGCCCTCCAATACTAAATTGGTGATCCCTTGATGCCTCAGAACATGTCCTACCAACCGATCCCTTCTTCTAGTCAAGTTGTGTCACAAACTTCTCTTCTCCCCAATCCTATTCAATACCTCCTCTTAGTTATGTGACCTACCCATCTAATCTTCAGCATTCTTCTGTAGCACCACATTTTGAAAGCTATTCTCTTCTTGTCTAAACTATTTATTGCCCATGTTTCACTTCCATACATGGCTACACTCCATACAAATACTTTCAGTAACGGACACTTGAATCTATACTCGATGTTAACAAATTTCTCTTCTTCAGAAACGCTTTCCTTGCCATTGCCAGTCTACATTTTATATTCTCTCTACTTCGATCATCATCAGTTATTTTGCTCCCCAAATAGCAAAACTCCTTTACTACTTCAAGTGCCTCATTTCCTAATCTAATTCCCTCAGCATCACCCGACTTAATTCAATACCGAATTATATATCAATTTCTCTGAGGCTACACTTCACTGTCTTCTTATGAATCCGAAATATATCAAAATAACTTCTTTGTAGGAAAGAATACTTATCCAGAAACACTTTCATATGATGATAACAAATGCTAAAGTTTCCTGGAACTGTACTTCTTGTGCCCACAGGGTGTATCCCGGATCTCCATAGCAACAAATCTTGGTCCAATTCATCCAGATCATACAGCACAAAGCAAATGCCACATTTTGTTCCACATGTTGTTTTATGACATTCAGATGCTTGTGCTCTACCAATACCGCAACTTGTTTGAACAAACGCACCACTAGTACACTCTTCTGCGTCCATACTGACTTTTCACAGCAGTACTGACCAGTCTGAACTAGAATCTTAAAAACGTGAGTAACCTGTAGTTGTTGCTCGTTTTCTTTGTTGTTCTTGCCTAACAATGACTCATTCTGTCCCTGAAAACCACCATTTTTAACTTTCTGTTGCCTAATGGTTCCCAACAACTGCTGTCTCATCACTATTACTTGTTAAGTCGTGTTAAAAGAAACATAACCAAATGCATCTCTGTCAACTTTTATTGTACACGAATGCCTTGCAATAACATGTTGAAATTTTGCCACATATTATATTGTGGTCTACTTATGCAGTGTTTGAAATTTGGCTTGGATATCACTTGTCCCTCTTGTGCTACCACACTTCGAAAATCCACGTTTTCAGGTAATTTTTCAAATTTTTGTATTTTCGTGTGCACATAACTCTGTTTGTGTGACTGATATGGGCAAGATGAGTTCTGTGTGTGTTAGCTTACCACAAACAAAAATTATACCCTTTTTGAGTGAATTATATTTGGCAGAGGGCACCTATAATATGTACCTTTTAACGTATTACATTTTTTTAATCATAATTTGGAATTTTTTATTTTCCCTCAGAAATATGTTGTTGGTGTTTTGATTCAGAGTGCGTTCTCTAAGTGGGTGTTACTGGGTTGTAAAAAATTCAATGGACTGTTCGGAATAGTTGCAAAGTTATTAAGACCTAAAGTTGGGTCTGAAGACAGATTGCCAGATGCGGGTTGCAATTTCTGGATCACGCCACCTTCTTTCACAAGCCATAATTCTGGAACTAATTGGCAGGGGAACCTAAAATTTTGTATATGAGTGTTCCACACTTGGTAGCATTGGCGTGCTAAATTTCAGCTGAATCCGAGACTATCAGCTGTAACATTTTCTCAAATTGGCTGAATTGACATGGAATGACCCAACTACTTTTCATTACTTAAGACCTCCATTTTTACAATAAGCTTCAGTTAATAAATAAAAATACTGAGGACACTTACTTTAAGACAGAAATGCAGAAAATGAATCTAGTTACAAAACGAATGCCCCAGTCATCATCTTCTTACCCTATGAGATGTTTTGACGAATTTTGGGACTCAGTGTATTTTCTGTTCCAAAGGCATCAGTTAACTTTGATTTATGTGATTTACGTGAGAAACTTCCAATTTTACCAGAAGTTGTGTCACGGTATGTCATGCTTGCAAAATTAAATTTCTTTCCCTAACTTAAGTTTATATTGGCTATGTTTTAATTTTCTGTATACATGTGTAGCTGTAGAGTTGTGGTATCTATTTGCTCTCACAATCTACTTCAAGGTCACAGTTTCCTTATCCATCTCATCCTGTGATAAAGATAGTTGTAACATACTGCACAACAATGAATGAAAATACACTTCCTCGTACCACTTGAGATGGCATGATAAAACTGGAAAGTTCCTATGTAAAAGTTACCTTCAGACCAGAAAATACATCAGGACACAGGATTTATTTTGACACCTCACAGGGAAAGAACATGAAATTACACTCTGGTGTTTCTGAGACAACAAGTGGTGACTGCCAAAAAGACTACACAAGACAGACAGCTTGGACATTCATAATTCACTTAATATACTCTTACACACAATAGAACTGCACTAGCTGCACCCTCATCAGCACAAATCATAGATACTGACAGTAACATGGAGATTTTGCACAGATCAAACAAGGGGCAGTGTCTTGGTTTGCTCAAGTAGCTGGAAATTTATACTGCCAAAAGCAAAGAACCTGATGAGAATCTTAATAAACAGAATGAATTTTCATGTGATGCTTATTTTAATATTGGCGATGATGTTCTGCCTCGTTCCACTAACATGAGCCTGTTTATCATGTCAAACAAGGAAAAGTCCAGGATGAAATGAGAACAATATTATGAAAGGGATAAGTGTGCTCCTCACTATATAGAGGAGACACTGAGTTGCAGACACGCACAATGAAAAGGCTGCTATATATTTTAGCTTTTAGCCCAAAAGGCTTCTGAAGTAGAAAACACAGACACATTCACACAAGCACAACTCACACATGAACACTGTCTCTGCCACTGTGGCCCAACACAGCAGCCAGAGACAGTGGTTTTATTATATGTGTGTGTGTGTGTGTGTGTGTGTGAGTGTGTGTGTGTGAGTGAGTGAGTGAGAGAGAGAGAAAGCTGAAATGTATAAATGTATAGTAGTCTCTTCGTTGTGTGTACCTGTGACTCTACGTCTTCTCTATATCTTCAGTAGTAATTTATTCTCTTCATAGTGTTATCCTTTATCATATCAGTAAGTCCCGAAATGGAAGTGATCGATGCAGACTTGCGCACGTATTGTATAAATGACTACAGAATTCCTTTTCCCCCACACCTACCTTCATATGTTTTTTATAGCAGTTTTATATCATTCTTACCAATGCTGATAGATTGTACCTTGCTGTGGCAGGTGCGAGTGGACTCAATGTCCTGATGTTATTTGTAGCGCCATTGGTCGTATTGTTTATAATTGTATATTGGCCATTTTCCCAACTTAGATCTTAACAAAAGCAATAATGGTCCTGAGGTAGTCTTTCTTCATTCATATGTGACAAGATACTACACCAATCTGAGAAAAAGCCACACATATGTGTGCTTATAGCATATCTAGATTATGAGAAAGCTTTTGACAATGTTAACTGGGTTACACACTTTGTAGTTTGTGAGGTAGCAGGGATAAAATACTGGAGTAAAAATTACCTACAACTTGTGCAGAAGCCATACTGCAGTTGTAAGAGTTGAAAGACAGGAAAGGGGAAGGTGGGGATAAGTTGAGAGGTGAGTAAGACACAGTGGTACCCTACCCATTCAATATGTAGACTGCACTAGCTGTGAAGGAGACAAAGGAGAAATTTGGAAAGGGAGTTTACGTTCAGAGAGAAGAAATAGAAATGTTGGGGTTAGCTGATGACATTCAATCAAACAGCAAAGACTTGCGAAAGCAGCTAAGTGAAATGGATAGTGTTCTGAAGAGTGGTTATAAAATAAACATCAACAAAAGTAGGCGATGACAAATGCATTTCATTAGGAAATGAGACACCAGAAGTAGCAAACAAATTTTGGTGTTTGGCCAGCAAAATAACTGATGATAGCAGAAGTGGATGGGATATAAAATGCAGAACGCCAATTTTGAAAATACTAACATTTTAAAGAAGTTAAATGTGACAAGATAATACCTTTTGAAATGGGATGCTACGGACGAATGCCAAACATCAGATTGCTAGATTCATAAGTAATGGCATGGTACCAAACCGTACTTATGCGAAAAGAAATAAAGAATTTTATGACAACCTAAATAAAAGAACAGACCAGTTTATATGATACATGTGTATACTTAGTTGTAGGATACAATCCATCTGCTTTGACCCATGACGTGTGTTTTGGTGTGGAAGTGAAATAATGTTATAGAGGCCAGTGTTTGTGTGGTAAGGTATGTTAGCACGTCATTTGGTGTGCTGCAGTCATCACGATGTGGCTCGTACGGAATTAGGCCTACGTTTTGGCACAATGAGATATCTTATGCAGAATATTGTCATAATACAAACTGTACTCTTAGGTGCCGGCATAACCACTGAGTAAGTGAATCAATACTTTTAATTAAATTACGACAGAAGGTAGGTGGATCACTGTCTATTAATATATCAGCCGGGCGACTATTATAAATAAACATTGATTCACCCACCTCATCTCATGATTTCATTAAAAAACACTGATTTGCCTATCTTCTCCCTTAATTTAATAAAAAAACAGTGAGCCACATTGTGAGATTTTTTTATTTTCACACAAGTTCCGCTGTCTTGTCCTATTCCACACGTCATCACATTCACTTTCCATAATTCACCATTCATTGTGGGTGGGGGGTTATTAGTATCCTAGTGTAGGGTTGAGGTATATAACTGAACTGGAGATTGGGATACCGTGATCCTACGACGTGTTTTGTCAATTTTATTTATGGGTGTTTCAAGTGGTCTCTCTCTCTCTCTCTCTCTCTCTCTCTCTCTCTCTCCCCCCCTCCCTCCCCCCCCCCCCCTCTCCTCTCTTTCACAGTGTTATGACCAATGTTTCAGTCGTCATTTTCAATATGCTCAAAATAGGGGTTCTGGTAGTGGTGATGATGTCATTGGTTAAAGCAAATGGGTAAGTATGCAGCTTTAAATGAATGTAGGTGGCATTAACTATGCCAATAGGAAGATTTTTTTATTTTGCTTACTAGCTATATCACTAAAATTCAGATCGATAGTCACAAACTGCAAGTAAATAGATGTATACCAGTAGAAACACTTCAGTAGGCCACAAAACCACATTTTTAACAAGCATTATTTAATACAGCTGTTTACACAATGGCTGTCTGCTGAAGTCATTTTTAGGTTCTGTTACGAAAAAGACAGTATACTGCAGTCCATAAACTAGGCCTACATTGCAAAACAATGTTATTATTGACTGTTCCCAGCATTTCTTATCCTTTACATCACATGGAATATGCATGCCAATATTCCGGACTACGAAAGTGATTTTGCGAACTTCACTTTCTGTTACTGTCTTAAGTTACAGCATACAGCAACTGCTGCAAAATGATTTCCTGGAGTCACTGTCATTTAAACCGTTTCTTTTATGAAATTACACTAGACACACACAGAGTAAGTAAGAGGGGGTTGGCACACAACAGCAGTAGACAACACACAAACACCACCAACAGAAGAGGAAGAAAGAACTGCAAGTGAAATGTGTAGTGTAACAATCAGGCAAAAAATTGTGCAACCATCCCATCTGAAGGATTCTTTAATGTCAGGCATGAAGAGGAGGAAACCACGACGATATGCAGACTAAATGTTTAACAGTATTTCATCAAAATATACAATCCATAAAGAAAAGTTTAGCAACTTGCATTAGAACTGCAAACACCAGACAGTGCCATTGTAAGTATCACTGAGCGCTAGTGTGGGAAAATGAAACTGTGTATTTTGCATTAACATCATATGACCTGTTCTGTTCGTACAAATTTCGTGAAAGGTGCGGGGTGGGGTCATGTGAAAAAAGATTTTACTTTTGAAACCAGAAAGTATCTTGTAGCATTAAGTGAAAACAAACATTTTGAATTATTGGCAGTTGAAATAACAGAAAAAAAACATGTAAAAAAAAAAATTAATTGTATTTTGTTTGTTTGGATCCCCCCCCCCCCCCCCCCCCCAAGGTAATATGGACTTTTTTCCTAAAAACTCAACAAATGCTTACACAAAATATCTAGACCAAACATTAATGTTCTCATGTGTGGGGATTTACATAGCAACACAATGAAATCAGATGATATTAGTAGTGTATACTTTAATATCATCCGCAGCTTCACCACAACATCAGTAGTAAACTGTCCAACTGGAGTGACAAAACAACCTTCATCAATAACCGACTATGTGACGACAGACATAGAAAGAAAGAGTACTGCAGGTTACTTGTTCAAAATGTAAGCCTATCAGGTCATCTCTGTCATATAATAAAAGCAAATATTTATGTAGAAAAGTCTGCTAAATTGAATGCATACAAAAGGGCTTTCTCAGATTTAAACCTATGTCAGTTCTCATTCCATCTATGATATGAAGCTGGAAGTGTATGCAGAAACAAACAAAATATTTAATAAGTACAGAGGAGTGTCACTTCTGCCAGTGGCATACAAAATATTATCAAAAATTCTCAACAGAGTGGTAGGTACTTTAGACAAACAACTAGGAGAATATCAGGGTGGTTTTCAAAAGGGAAGATCCTGTGCAGAACAAATTTTTAACTTAAAGTCAATAATTCGCCATAGAATATTAACCAGCAAACCAATACTAGCGTCATTTATAGATTTCAAGAAAGCATTTGACTGTATAGACAGAGAAATGATTGATAAGGTCATTAGAGAATTTGGTGATAAATCAAAACTAGCAAACATAATTCGTGAAACACTAACAGGTACAGTATCTAAAGTCAAATTTATGGGAGAAGTATCTCAGCCTTTTGAAATAAAAACTGATGTTAGACAAGGTGACGGTTTATCGCCTTTACTGTTTAACTGTGTTCTAGAAAAAATTGTAAGAATCTGGAATTCGGAGCTAAAAAAAAAAAAAAAAAATCACAAAATTGAACCAATAACTCTGGGAAGGAAAACAAATGGAATTAAGGTAAACTGCTTGGCTTTTGCGGATGATTTCGCAATACTTTCAGAAAACCTGACAGAAGCAGTTAACCAAATAAACATTCTGGAAAAATTAGCAAACAGAACTGGTCTCAAAATTTCAGCTGAAAAAACAAAATTCATGACAAATATAAAAATGCACCAAAATACATAGAAATACAAATAGGTAAAAATAGAGCGAGTAAATAAATTTAAATACCTTGGAGAAACTACACAACAGAATGGACTAGAAAAATCTGCAATAGATGTAAGAATTAACAAAATGGAAAGAGCATATGGTTTGACCAAAAATATTTACAACAAGAAATGTACATCTAGAAAAACAAAACTAAAACACTACACCACAGTGGTACGACCAGAATGTTTATATGGATCTGAATGCCTAACGATGAACCATAAGATGGACAAACTAGAGGTACTGGAAAGAAGGATTATTAGAAAAATAATGGGTGCAATAAAAACTGCAGATGGTTGGAAAATAAGAAGTAATGAGGAGATCTACAAAAATATAGAGAAAATATCTGAAGTAATGGCCAAACGAAGATTAACCTTTTTTGGACATATCTACCGAATGGATGGAAATAGACCAACAAAACCAATACTCCTCTATTTCTGGAAGAAGAAATTGACAATAGCATGGATTACAGAAGTAAGAAAAGATCTTGAAAGAAAGAACATCAAAGAATCAGAAATAGCAGAACGAAACCATTTTAAAATCAAAATACTAAATTTGGAAGGCTTTCAAAGCAGAAGAAATAAAAGAATCGGGAAAATGGACAGAAGAAAGGAAGAGACTTCATGGGGAGAAAATGAGGGAATACTGGAAAAATAGGAAACAATAACAAAGGAAGAAGAGGAACTGAAGTTGTTAACGTGATTCTAGTTGGTCAATACGATTTTATTTTTTTTACAAAGTACATGACGATATTTAAACTAAAATTTGAAGAAGCATTTACCAAAACACTGGATTCGATTGGAGCTCTTCTTTTTTAAAAGAGAATATGGGTGTTCAGAGATAACAAAAAAATCATCTGAAACTCTTATAAGGTAGGCCTGTCTCACATCCAACAAAAATAACCAGACTGACCCCGCTTTTCCAGAATTTTACAAAAATTATGGGAAATGTATTAACATAGGTATCCCCCAAGGAAGTGTATTGGCTTCAATCCTCTTCCTATCAGTAAATTCTTTCCCACATAGTGTCAGGTAAAAAATACTATTTTCCAATGACAGCATTGTAGCAATTACAGCCAAATATTCAACTCAGTTAGCAGAAAAATCCAGTGAAGCTCTCAGAAACATCCACAACTGGTCATTAAAGACCAGAGTAACTATAACGTGAAAAGACAAACTGTGTAAACTTCCGACTAAATAAAAACCCAATTATACTACATTGAAAGTAAATAATGATGAACGAGATTGTGTAACAGATACGAAATTCTTGGGGATAAATGTAGTATGTCACTTGAAATGGACAGAACATGTGAAAATTTTGGCAGAGAAGTTATCCTCAGCACGTTATGCCCTGCAAATCTTTGAATTTGTGTGCAGCATTCCATGCCTCGAAGTAGCTTAATTTGGATAGGCCTATATTCATTCAATCCTCAGTTATGGGATAGTGTTTCGGTGACTTTGGGAACATAGAACCTACTTTCAAGATACAGAAAAGAGCTGTACGATAACAACAAATAGTTTTAACACGGCACAATGTGAAGAATTATTCAAAAGGATAGAAATTCTGACAGTTCTGTATGAATACATCTATCACAACATAAAAAAATCTTTATTTGTACACTACAAACAACAAAATACATGACCATGGGACCAATTCCACATTATTATAGCCATGAAACTAACTTACCATGGAGGTTGCCTTACAATAATCCTATTATAACTGCCACGTGTTTCACATAAATCAACTAGCAAAAGAAATACTGGCCACTAATATAATATGACCCTACACGAAAAGCGTTTTCTCGAAACAGGGGAGAGATGTAAGGTTTTATTTCGATAAACGTAACCTCTAATAATTTTATGCCATATACAATTCAGACGTGTCCCGAAACACCGTTAACAACTAGCAAAGATGATTCAGTCACAACTATTTAAAAAGAGGGCAAAACTAAGTTTGAATAGCGTGCATTACGCATCAACAAATTACACAATATTATCATACCAGATGCCACAGCACCATAAAAAGTCATTCGCTAACAGCATAACGCTAATAATGGAAAACTGCGCTTAACTTCGTTTTTAAAATACATGTACAGCACAGCTTCATTCAGTGGCTAAGAAACGAAATCTATTGTTATTCATTTACCACCTACAGCACGCTATTGTCAGACTTATTCTAGCTCAGCTTCACGCACAGTTACACACTACACAGCCTCCCGCTCGCAAAGACTGAACAGTGAACATTGAACAACAATATATGTGCAGCGCAAGTCTCGTGTTAAAAGATGGAAACACGGTGCGATAGCAGCGCCTCAAGTAATATGGAGACGAACTAAATAAAAGGAAAACATTGCGGGTTTGATCCGTTGAACTCACTGGTTGGATCCCCTGCAGCGTTTGTAGTAATTTCTTTGTGCTTTTGATTTTACAAATACAAAACTTTTGAACTTCGGAAGTTATGTTTTTTGCTAGCGTCAGAATAAAACTATTTAAACGTAGCTATAAGAAACTGAAATACAGCAGTGACTAACTCACGTTTAACGCGATATGGACGGCATTTTTTGATATATTTACCATGTTATTTATGCAGACCTACGTAAAAAAAAAACTCACGAAGGTGAATGTAAGTACCTTTCATCGCCGGTAGAGGCAGGTTAATTCGAATAATTCATTAATTTACTAATAAAAACTGATATCTTTGCGTTATCTTTACCTTTTTCTTGTCTTATGCAGGCCGGCCGCGGTGGTCTAGCGGTTCAGGCGCTCAGTCCGGAACCCCGTGACTGCTACGGTCGCAGGTTCGAATCCTGCCTCGGGCATGGATGTGTGTGATGCCCTTAGGTTAGTTGGGTTTAAGAAGTTCTAGGGGACTGATGACCACAGATGTTAAGTTCAGTTGTCGGGAAGTAAAACACGAATCTGTGGCCTTTTTGCATCTTTAAGCAACAGATAATACATTATTGCGTTTTCCTTGAGACACACAAGTAGGTGAATTAACACAATTTACTCGTGGGCGATAGATCTGCCTGCTGATAAACAATTAAGTTTCTTTGCTCAACACATTGTCTCTCCCCCACATGCCTATTGTTAATAGCTTGTGAAACTATGTTATTGAGCATTTGTTCCAAGTGTAAAAAATGTACTGTGTCGTAGCATTAAAACAATAACTATGGTATCAATAGCTGATTTCTACATGTGACAACATGTTGGTTCACGATTTTTCCAGCTGACCTTTATCACAGTAATAATTATGAAACAGAACTCAGGACGTACCTACAGCAGTTGTTGTTGTTGTGGTCTTCAGTCCTGAGACTGGTTTGATGCAGCTCTCCATGCTACTCTATCCTGTGCAAGCTTCTTCATCTCCCAGTACCTACTACAACATACATCCTTCTGAATCTGCCCTCCATGCTCTCCATGCTACTCTATCCTGTGCAAGCTTCTTCATCTCCCAGTACCTACTACAACATACATCCTTCTGAATCTGCCCTCCAATACTAAATTGGTGATCCCTTGATGCCTCAGAACATGTCCTACCAACCGATCCCTTCTTCTAGCCAAGTTGTGCCACAAACTTCTCTTCTCCCCAATCCTATTCAGTACCTCCTCAGCCCGCATCTCGTGGTCGTGCGGTAGCGTTCTCGCTTCCCACGCTCGGGTTCCCGGGTTCGATTCCCGGCGGGGTCAGGGATTTTCTCTGCCTCGTGATGGCTGGGTGATGTGTGCTGTCCTTAGGTTAGTTAGGTCTAAGTAGTTCTAAGTTCTAGGGGACTGATGACCATATATCTTAAGTCCCATAGTGCTCAGAGCCATTTTTGAGTACCTCCTCATTAGTTATATGATCTACCCATCTAATTTTCAGCATTCTTCTGTAGCACCACATTTCGAAAGCTTCTATTCACTTCTTGTCCAAACTAGTTATCGTCCATGTTTCACTTCCATACATGGCTACGCTCCATACAAATACTTTCAGAAACGACTTGCTGACACTTAAATCTATACTCAATGTTAACAAGTGTCTCTTCTTCAGAAACGCTTTCCTTGCCATTGCCAGTCTACATTTTATATTCTTTCTACTTCGGTCATCATCATTTATTTTGCTCCCCAAATAGCAAAACTCCTTTACTACTTTAAGTGTCTCATTTCCTAATCTAATTCCCTCAGCATCACCCGACTCAATTCACTACATTCCATTATCCTCGTTTTGCTTTTGTTGATGTTCATCTTGTATTTTCCTTTCAAGACACTATCCATTCTGTTCAACTGCTCTTCAAGGTCCTTTGCTGTCTGTGACAGAATTACAACGTCATCGGCAAACCACAAAGTTTTTATTTCTTCTTCTTGGATTTTAATACCTACTCCGAATTTTTCTTTTGTTTCCTTGACTGCTTGTTCAATAACATTGGGGAGAGGCTACAACCCTGTCTCACTCCCTTCCTAACCACTGCTTCCCTTTCGTGCCCCTCGACTCTTATAACTGCCATCTGATTTCGGTACAAATTGTAAATAGCCCTTTGCTCCCTGTATTTTACCCTTGCCACCCTCAGAATTTGAAAGAGAGTATTCCAGTCAACATTGTCAAACGCTTTCTCTAAGTCTACAAATGCTAGAATCGTAGGTTTGCTTTTCCTTAATCTATTTTCTGAGATACTTCGTAGGGTCAGTATTGCCTCATGTGTTCCAACTTTTCTACGGAATCCAAACTGATCTTCCCCAAGGTCGGCTTCTACCAGTTTTTCCATTCGTCTGTAAAGAATTCGCATTAGTATTTTGCAGCTGTAACTTATTAAACTGATTGTTCGGTAATTTTCACATCTGTCAACGCCTGCTTTCTTTGGGATTGGAATTATTATATTCTTCTTGAAGTCTGAGGGTATTTCGCCTGTCTCATACATCTTGCTCACCAGATGGTAGAGTTTCGTCAGGACTGGCTCTTCCAAGGCCGTCAGTAGTTCTAATGGAATGTTGTCTACTCCCAGGGCCTTGTTTCGACTCGGGTCATTCAGTGCTCTGTCAAACTCTTCACACAGTATCGCATCTCCCATTTCATCTTCATCTATTTCCTCTTCTCTTTCTATAACAGTGCCCTCCAGTACATCGCCCTTGTATAGACCCTCTATATACTCCTTCCACCTTTCTGCTTTCCCTTCTTTGCTTAGAGCTGGGTTTCCATCTGAGCTCTTGATATTCATACAAGTGGCTCTCTTTTCTCCAAAGGTCTCTTTAATTTTCCTGTAGGCAGTATCTATCTTACCCCTAGTGAGATAAGCCTCTACATCCTTACATTTGTCCTCTAGCCATGCCTGCTTAGCCATTTTCTACTTCCTGTCGATCTCATTTTTGAGACGTTTGTATTCCTTTTTGCCTGCTTCATTTACTGAATTTTTATATTTTCTCCTTTAGTCTATTAAATTCAATATTTCTTTCGTTACCCAAGGATTTCTACTAGCCCTCGTCTTTTTACCTATTTGATCCTCTGCTGCCTTCACTACTACATCTCTCAAAGCTACCCATTCTTCTTCTACTGTATTTCTTTCCCCCATTCCTGACAATTGTTCCCTTATGCTCTCCCTGAAACTCTGTACAAACTCTGGTTTGGTTAGTTTATCCAGGTCCCATCTCCTTGAATTCCCACCTTTTTGCTGTTTCTTCAGTTGTAATCTACAGTTCATAAGCAATAGATTGTGGTCAGAGTCCACATCTGCCCCTGGAAATGTCTTACAATTTAAAATCTGATTCCTAAATCTTTGTCTTACCGTTATATAATGCATCTGAAACCTGTCAGCATCTCCAGGCTTCTTCCATGTATACAACCTTCTTTTATGATTCTTAAACCAAGTGTTAGCTATGATTAAGTCGTGCTCCGTGCAAAATTCTACCAGGCGGCTTCCTCTTTCATTTCTTAGCCCTAATCCATATTCACCTATTACGTTTCCTTCTCTCCCTTTTCCTACTATCGAATTCCAGTCACCCATGACTATTAAATTTTCGTATCCCTTCACTATCTGAATAATTTCTTTTATTTCATCATACATTTCTTCAATTTCTTCGTCATCTGCAGAGCTAGTTGGCATATAAACTTGTACTACTGTAGTAGGCGTGGGCTTCGTGTCTATCTTGGCCACAATAATTCGTTCACTGTGCTGTTTGTAGTAGCTTACCCGCACTCCTATTTTTTATTCATTATTACCACCGACTTCTTTTAAAGTGTCCCTAAGTCTTAAAAGAAGGGTAAATGCTTCAGCATAACATCAGACACAACATGAAAGTTAAGAGATTTAGCCGCAGTGTAAATGAAGTACGTCCTGCGACCTGATTCATTTACACTACATCTGGAGCGGTGACCTTGACGTGATTTGGCCTGCCTGCGCACAATTAACACCAGTAATAGTCCAGCCGAATTAGGAAAAATGGGGTAAAATTTATACTGTCTTCAACCGTTTTATGCGTTCCCTTCACGTGGAGCGACGATGATATCTTCCACTTCTGCCACATATTTGCTGCTCCAATTGGCTCACCAGCGACACAAATCTAGATGCGTCTGCGGTAACGCCTGAATAAATAAAATTTGTTTCTACCTGGGAGTACCACGGCGCCGGATTTTGTGGCCAGAACGGCGGTAGCCTCACGGCTAGTCTAGATACTGTCAGGTTAACAGCCGCTTGATTCTCATTCATTCTTTATACCACAGGCAAATTAGTTAGAAAATCAGCAAATGGGGGAGAAAAATTATAAAGTTTTGAAATTTCGGGAAAATACTCATATGGGGTATAGTAATACGAAACAGAAAAGTTTCCCTTTGTTGGGGGGGGGGGGGGGGGATCGTTCCCCTTTTATCCCCTCTAAAAGTCAATTTGTACCATATTTTAAATTTTTACACAAAAAGGCTCATTTTTCGAATAGTGCTCTTATTAGAAAATATATTCCTCGCAAAACTGTACACGAAAAGGATCTTGTGCATCTTTTCATTTATAGGAATGGTATCTGAGGTATAAGAATTGAAACAGAATTCCGTTAACGTTATAGTTTGCAGTTTTTGTTGCTTAGGAAAGTAGATGAAAAGTGTAGCCGGTGTGGTCGACCGGTTCTAGGCGCTTCAGTCTGGAACCGCACAACCACTACAGTCACAGGTTCGAATCCTGCCTCGGGCATGGACGTGTGTGATATCCTTAGATTTGGTAGGTTTAAGTAGTGCTGCATTCTCAGGGTCTGACGACCTCAAATGTTAAGCCCCATTGTGCTCAGAGCTATTTGAACAATTTTTTTGAAAGGCGCAATTAAGTGTATGGAAATATTTTGTAGCCTATATATTCCATGTGATTATATTTCTTTTGCGATCAGTATAGTTGAAATCAGGAGTACGTCCCATCAACGAAAACGTCGTTCCTCTCCCCACTCACTGAGTGCTCCCCTACCACCATAGTCGCCGCCGTTTCTTCTGACCCAGTGTCCAGTTCAATTGAGTTAATGTTGTGAACTGTCAAAGTAGTGCCAAAGAGTTCTGTTTTTGTGATAAAGTTATTCCCACCATTAACCTCCACTGCAACTATATCTTTAGCTTTTATGTAGAGTGGTTGATCAAACGTCATGATACATGTTGCTGTGTTGTTTTCTTACTCTGTGTGTTTTAAAGCAGTTAAAATAGCACTATAATATGTGAGCAGGTGTTTGATGAATGAAAGTGCTAATGCATTTGATTGTGTATAAGGTTCTCCAGTTGTGATTTTCTTCATAAAATCTTGCCATGTAGGAATAGAAAGCTGTAAAAACTTTCCCATCATCCAAGTAAAATTGTGATTGGTAGGTACTGCTGCTTTAGTGAATGTTCTGAGTAGACATTTTGCATAACAATGTCTTCAGTTCCAACTCTATTCTGGCTTCAGAATGTTAGGAGACTAATTTTTTGGGCACTTGCTGTTTCAGTAGAGCCAACATGACAGAGAGTTTCGTTTCTTGCTGATGTTCTATCGCTCTTCCTGGAGTCACACACCCGGTTTCACTCATAGCATGAGTAGTGGAACTACCTGTTTGTCACCCCATATTCCATTGTTGCCAGATGTATCCAAGATGGCGGTGATGACGTCATCCAAGACGGCGGCGTGTAGACTTGGAAACAGTGGATGGCATCATCCAAGATGGCGGATTTTGGCGGTAAGTTTGAATTTTGGCGGGAAGATATGTCAACTGGGCGACCTCTGCTAACCTAACCCACCAGAAAAAACAATTGGCGGCAAATTCAAATTCCAGCAGGATAATGCATCACACCGAGAAAATGGCGGGAAAATAGACCAATTGGGCTACGTCCACTAACCTAACCCCGAACACCATAGAAAATGGCTACAAGTTAAAATTCCAACAGGATGATTCACCACAGCGCTCTTATTTCTGCTAAGGAAAGAAAATTGCAGGAAAATAGCTCACTTGGCCTACCTCCACTAACCTAAGTCACTCGATCGCCACCTCTTCCTACAAACTGGCACCAACTTCTAATTTTTGCAGTAAACAAAATTCAATTCCCATATGTCTACTAAGCTAACAAAATGGCTTGAAACATAAGACACTTTACTAACCTCAGTCGCCAGACTGCCACAACCTCCTAAAGATTCGTGTGAGAAGGACTTGGACATAAGACTTCATTTAAACAATTCGATGCAGGTGTTTTCATCACAAGGTTAGGACTTCAACTGACTTAGTACATATTGCCACCACCAGAGGGCGCTCTCATCTGTGACGTAATCCAAGATGGCGACACCCAGTGTGTTCACCATGAGGTCTGGACTCCAACTGACTTAGCACACAGCACCACCACTAGAGGACGCCACCATGATATCATCCAAGATGGCGACCGTTGATGTCAATCGAAATGGCAGCACCCAGTGTATCCACCATGTGGTGTAAGATTGTACACTTGGCCTACCTCCACCAACCTAACCCATTCCCCAGTAAAAATCGCGCCAAGTTCAAATTCAAACGGGATAATAGCGGGAAAAACGGATTTGTCTTTATTATTATTTAAACAATATCATGCAGCTGTGTTCGCCACGAGGTCCAGACTCTAACTGGCTGAATTTCATATTCTAGCCAGCAGAGGGTGCCACCCTTACGTCAGAACATGACGCATGTACAGTTATTCAAGATGCCTGCACCCACTGTGTCCACCACGAGCTTCAGAGCTCAAATGGCTTAGTTCTCATCGTGACCACCAGAAGACACAACCGTGACGTCGCGTGATGACACATGATCATCTGCTCTCTCTCGCACGCGTGAGTTATAACCGGACACTCTCCATGCCACCGGCCCACGGGCATCCAACCGCTTACGTCACACACCTTCGGCTGGCACCTCCATACACGTGCCAGACTTAGTCTTCTGTAAATATGCTATTACCAACATCACACATCTAACCTATCAGTTACCTAAGTACTTAATTGCATTTCAGTTTTAATAGTACTAAATAATTCAATTTACAATTTCATATAAGTATGAATGAGTGTTCAACCACCTAGTTTCAACTACTTTTCAAGGAACAGACCGCCACCTCTTCCTAGGAACCAAAGCCGAGTTTGAATTCTGGCAGTAAAGAAAGGTCACTTGCACTTTCGTCACGAACCTAAGAAGATTGCGGGTAAAGAAAGAACACTTGTACCAACCTCATACACCTGATCGACACTTACTCCTAGGAACCGGCGTCAAGTTTGAATTCTGCCAGTAAACAAAGCTCATGTGCATTTTCATAACCAACGTAAGAAAATTTTTTGAAAACGAAGTTCACCACCACCACTAACCTAAGTCGCCAGTCCGCCACCTGTTCCTAGGGGCGGGTAGTAAAAGGAGTCAGCACGCACTACACTGGTGGAGAGAGAAAGGAGTGTACTTTATTTATTTGCGAGCAGTTTATATAGAGATGGAGTATATGTATCACAGAACACACGCTCTGACATATCCCACAGCATGCAGACCTGCAAACCACTATTACATAACTCATATATAAAGCTCTACACACCCTTGCTAGTTGTAAACCATCAAAAATAAAACATTCCACAGCCTACAGACTTGCAAACCACTCATAAATAATGCAGAGCATTTACGTCCAGATAACCAAACAACTCCTAAATTGTCAAAATAATAATCCATGTAAAAGACTGCTTGCTAATCGTCAAATGTTGAAATAATACACCAGCCATTATTTTAACAATTAGAGGCAGCACCACCACTGAGTCCATAACCCAACTGACTTAGTTTATATAGATGCCACTAGAGGACACTGTAGTGATGCAAGTACCGTAATCTAAGATGACTCCACCTTGTGTCCAGATTGAGATTTTCACTCTGCAGCGGAGTGTGCGCTGATATGAAACTTCCTGGCAGATTAAAACTGTGTGCCCGACCGAGACTCGAACTCGGGATCTTTGCCTTTCGCGGGCAAGAGCTCTACCAACTGAGCTACCGAAGCACGACTCAAGCCCGGTACTCACAGCTTTACTTCTGCCAGTATCTCGTCTCCTACCTTCCAAACTTTACAGAAGCTCTACTGCGAAACTTGCAGAACTAGCACTCCTGAAAGAAAGGATATAGCGGAGACATTGGTTAGCCACATCCTGGGGGATGTTTCCAGAATGAGATTTTCACTCTGCAGCAGAGTGTGCGCTGATATGAAACTTCCTGGCAGATTAAAACTGTGTGCCCGACCGAGACTCGAACTCGGGACCTTTGCCTTTCGTGGGCAAGAGCTCTACCAACTGAGCTACCGAAGCACGACTCAAGCCCGGTACTCACAGCTTTACTTCTGCCAGTATCTCGTCTCCTACCTTCCAAACTTTACAGAAGCTCTCCTGCGAAACTTGCAGAACTAGCGTGAATCGTGCTTCGGTAGCTCAGTTGGTAGAGCACTTGCCCACGAAAGGCAAAGGTCCCGAGTTCGAGTCTCGGTCGGGCACACAGTTTTAATCTGCCAGGAAGTTCCACCTTGTGTGTTCACCACGGGCTCCAGACCCCAACTGGCTTAGTACATTTCCTCGCCGTCAGAGGACGCCACAGTGACACCAGCTGATGACGGAAGTAAAGTTATCCATGATGGCGGCAAACAGTGTGTTCTTCATGAGGTCAATGATGCTGTCGTCCGTTTCGTGACATAAACCAAGATCGTGTGGAAAAACGACTCAGCCTGCTCTGGGTTACTGGAGGGCGTGAAGAAGAACTTCACTCCATTTAATGTCAAACATTTTCTTTAGCGATTGAATACATTTATCACACTGACGCAAAGCACTCGTCATGTTATGCTTGGGGTCACAATACACAGTCTGCAGACACGCAAACAACTCCCAATTCTCCAAAATAATTTCAATACAGACCTGCAAACTGCTCCTAAATAATGCAGCACATTGGTGTGTAGAGTACTCGTAAACTGACCAAATACCACATATCAAGGCCTACAGACCCACACCCGATATAATACAATCAACGCACGTAAGCACAGTCCACAGCCCCCTGTCCATTAGAGTACACAGGAGGTATCGATAAGTGACGCATCCCTTAGATGTCAAACCGCGCACAGCCCCTGCTCGGCTTCTGTAAGCATGAGGTGGCGGCACTGAAATTATTTTGGAGAATTGGGAGTTGTTTGCGTGTCTGCAGACTGTGTATTGGACCCAAAGCATAACATGGCGAGTGTTTTGCGTCAGTGTGATAAATATATTCGATCGCTAAAGAAAATGTTTGAAATTAAATGGAGTGAAGTTCTTCTTTACGCCCTCCAGTAACCCAGTGCAGGCTGAGTCGTTTTCCCTCACGATCTTAGTTTATGTCACGAAACGAATGACAGCATCGTTTACCTCATGAAGAACACACTGCTTGCCGCCATCATGGATAACTGTACTTCATTTTCATTTCATTTTTCATTTTATTATCTTCCTGTATATCATTTACATGATGTAGGAATTGTCACAACAAAGTTATCATACTAGTACAAGTACTACAGACATAATAATGGAATATCACTTTCAAGGCATTTTTTAAAAGTACAAATTTAGACATATAAATTAAAATTTTTGGCAATAAATTTACACACAATCAAAGTACTCATCTACGTCATAGAAAGTTTTGCTTAAAAGGTAATTTTTAAGCTCAGTCTTAAATTTTACTTCATCTATTATTGCCTTCATGTACACTGGCAGAGCATTGTAGACTTTTATTCCAAAATAACTTACATGCTTTTGGGTTTGTGTTGTCCTTACCCTTTCTACATACAAATTCTTACAAGTTCTAGTATTATAATTATGGCAGTCCTCATTTGTACGTAGATTTTTCATATGTGCTCTTGTACACAGAATGCTTTTATAAATATACAGTGATGGTATTGTGAGTATTTGCAGTTCTTTGAAAAGGGGCCTACAATGAGTTCTTGGAGAGTTATGTGTTATGATTCGTATAGCTCTTTTCTGAAATTTGAAGATATCTGTTAAGCTTGATTTAGTTTTACCCCAGAACACTATGCCATAAGACACGATGGACTGAAAGTAAGCAAAATACACTAGTCTAGTACAGTCTGTGCTGCATACTCTAGATAATATCCTCAATGCAAAACATGCCGAATTGAGCCTTTGGGATAAATACTTGAGATGGTCTTTCCAGCTTAAGTTTTGATCCATGTGCATGCCCAAAAACTTTGTGGATTGTACACTCTCTATCTTCTTATCCATTAGTTTTAACTGGAGGTCCATATCTTGAGTTGCTTTGCCATACTGTATATAATTTGTTTTACTTAGATTAAGTGTTAACTCATTAGCATTAAACCAATGTTGAATATATTTCAGGACTATATCAGTTGCGGTAGTTAATGATTTTTTATCATCACTTATAATTATGCTAGTGTCATCTGCGAACAACATTATTTTGGTAGAAATATTAGGATTTTTTATGTCATTTATATAAAGCAAAAATAATAAGGGACCAAGAACACTGCCCTGTGGGACACCTATTTCCAATTTCTTTGCATCTGAGACCCACTTGATTTTCTGATTTTTATGTTCTGCGATGACTTCTACTACCTGAGTTCTATCTTGAAGGTAAGATTCAAACCACTGCTTCACAACTCCCCTTACACCTATTGCCTCCATCTTGTTTAACAGAATTTTGTGGTTTACTGTATCAAAAGCTTTAGATAAATCTAAGTTAATTCCTACTACACATTTTTTAGTGTCGAGACTCCTGACAATCTCTTTGGTATAGGCATGGATAGCTGATTCTGTGCTGTGGCCCGAGCGAAAGCCATGTTGATTGCAGTTTAGAAGTTTGTGAGCATCTAAGTAATTTATGAGTCTGGTTTTCATTAATTTCTCTAGAATTTTTGAAAATGATTGGAGAAGGGATATTGGTCTATAATTTTCTACCTTGTATGGATCTCCTTTTTTAAACAGAGGTCTAACCTTAGAGATTTTCAACCTCTCAGGAAAAACACCTTCACTGAAAGACAAATTGGCAATATGTACCAGGGGCTTTATAATTTGTTTGGCAACTTTTTTTATTATTGACACAGGCACTTCATCTACACCTGCAGACATTTTTGATTTTAGACTCTTTATCACCTTTAATATTTCATTATCATTTGTGGGAGTTAACAACATACTACTGTCTACTTTTGGGGCTGTTAATTTCTCATGTTTGGTAAAGTTTTTACTTAATGACACTGGTACACTTAAAAAGTAATTATTAATGTAATTTGCCAGAGTTTCATCTTTTAATTCAATATTTTCACTATTTTTTAGTACTATTTCCTGATCCTTGAGGCCCTTACCTGTTTCCCTTTTCACAATTTCCCAAATAGTTTTTGATTTATTGCCTGATTTTCTTATTAATTTATCATTGCTTAGTAATTTTGCTTTTGTAATTACTTTTCTATATATTTTTTTGTAATTTGTTACATATTCTTTAAACTTGGGGTCAGTCCAACTTTTCAGTCTATAGTTAAGCATTTTCATGGTCCTGGAGGAATTTCTAATACCTGTTGTGATCCAGGAGTTAGCATGTGTATGCCCAAATGTGTTTGTTTTGACAAGTTTCTTAGGAAAACACATTTAAAAATTCAACATAAACAGGGAAGAAAAAACATTATATGCAGTGTTTGTGCTAGTTTGTAACAGTACTTCTGCCCATGATTGGTTAGTCAGTGTATTTATGAAGTGACTGCAACTATTTGTGGAGAAGGTTCTTTTGTACATTTGGTATGAACTATTTTTGGTCACAGGGGCTATGGAAAATTTAAGGATAAGTGCATTGTGATCAGATATTCCTAGGTCAACATTTATTACATCTATATCTGTGGCATTTATATTTGTGAAGATATTATCAGAGATATCATCAGTTGGTGTCACTGTGGCTTCCTCTGACGGCAAGGAAATGTACTAAGCCAGTTGGGGTCTGGAGCCCGTGGTGAACACACAAGGTGGAGTCATCTTAGATTACGGTACTTGCATCACTACAGTGTCCTCTAGTGGCATCTATATGAACTAAGTCAGTTGGGTTATGGACTCAGTGGTGGTGCTGCCTCTAATTGTTTAAATAAAGGTTGGTATATTATTTCAACATTTGATGATTAGCAAGCAGAGTCTTTTACATGGATTATTATTTTGACAATTTAGGAGTTGTTTTGTTATCTTGATGTAAATGCTCTGCATTGTTTATGAGTGGTTCAAAAATGGTTCAAATGGTTCAAATGGCTCTGAGCACTATGGGACTTAACATCTATGGTCATCAGTCCCCTAGAACTTAGAACTACTTAAACCTAACTAACCTAAGGACATCACACACATCCATGCCCGAGGCAGGATTCGAACCTGCGACCGTAGCAGTCGCACGGTTCCGGACTGCGCGCCTAGAACCGCGAGACCACCGCGGCCGGCTTATGAGTGGTTTGCAAGTCTGTAGGCTGTGCAATGTGTTATTTTTGACGGTTTACAATTATCAAGACTGTGTGTAGAGCTTTATATATGAGTTATGTAATAGTGGTTTGCGGGTCTGTATGCTGTGGGGCATGTCAGAGCGTGTGTCCTGTGATACATATACCCCATCCCTAAATAAATTGCTCGTAAATAAATAAAGTACACTCCATTCTCTCTCTATCAGTGTAGTGCGTGCTGAATCCTTTTACTACCCGCCCCTAGGAAGAGGTGTTGGTCTGGCGACTTAGGTTAGTGGTGGTGGTGAGCTTCGTTCGCAGCAACTCTCTTACGTTGGTAGTGAAAACGCACGTGAGCTTTGTTTACTGGCAGAATTAAAACTTGACACCGGTCTTAGGAGGAAGTGGCGGTCGTGTGGCTGAGGTTAGTTCAAGTGTCCTTTCTTTCCCCGCAGTTTTCTTAGGTTGGTAGCGAAAGTGCAAGGGAGCTTTCTTTACTGCCAGAATTCAAACTCGGCTTTGGTTCCTAGGAAGAGGTGGCGGTCTGTTCCTTGAAAAGTATTTGAAACTAGGTGGTTGAACACTCATTCATACTTATATGAAATTGTAAATTAAATTACTTTGTATGATTAAAACTCAAATGGAATTAAGTACTAAGGTAACTGATAGGTTAGATGTGTGATGTTGGTGAAGGCATATTTACAGAAGACTGTCCGGCGCGCGTATGCAAGTGGCAGCCTGGGGTGTGTGACGTAAGCGGTCGGGCGCTCGTGGGCCGGCGGCGTGGCACGTGTCCGGTTATAAAGCGCGTGCGAGAGAGAGCAGATGATCATGTGTCATCACGCCACGTCACAGTAGCTTCCTCTGGTGGTCACGATATGAACTAAGCCATTTGAGCTCTGGAGCTCGTGGTAGACACGGTAATGCAGCCATCTTCAATAACTGTACATGTGTCATGTTCTGACCCTCTGCTGGCGAGAATATGAACTAACCCAGTTGGAGTCCGGATCTTGGCGAACACACCTCCATGATATTGTTTAAATAATAATAAAGACAAGTCCGTTTTTCCCGTCATTGTCATGTTGAAATTTGAACTTTGCGTGATTTTTATTGGGGAGGGGATTGGGTTGGTGGAGGTAGGAGAGGTGTGTAATCTTACTACACATGGTGGATACACTGGGTGTTGCCATCTTGATTGACGTCATGGTCGCCATCTTGGATGATGTCATGGTGGCGTCCTCTAGCGTTGGCACTGTGTACTAAGTCAGTTGGAGTCCAGAACGTGTGGTGAACACACCTGCATGGAATTGTTTAAATAAAGTCTTATGTCCAAGTTCTTTTCCCACGAATCCTTAGGAGGTGGTGACAGTCTAGCGACCGAGATTATTAAAGTGTCTTTTCTTTTGCGTCACTCTGTTAGCTTAGTAGAGCGGCTGGTCCCAGCAGAGGTTCGAGTCCTCCCTGGGTCATGGGTGTGTATGTTTGTCCTTAGGATAATTTAGGTTGAGTAGTGTGTATGCTTAGTGACTGATGACCTTAGCAGTTAAGTCCCATAAGATTTCACACACACATTTACCTTAGTAGACATACGGGAACTGAATTTTGTTTACCGCAAAAATTGAAAGTTGGTGTCAGTCCGTAGGAAGAGGTAGCGGTCGGGTGACTTAGGTTAGTGGAGGTAGGCCAGGTGACCTATTTTCCTGCGATTTTCTTTGCTTAGTAGAGATAAGAAAGGTGTGGTACATTATCCTACTGGAATTTGAATTTGCCACCATTTTCTACTGGGTTGGGGGTTAGGTTAGGGGTCGTAGCTCATTTGGTCTATTTTCCCTCCATTTTCGTGGTGTGATGCATTATCCTGCTGGAATTTGAATTGCCCGCTGTGGTGTGCGTATTGTAAGACCTTCGGTACACACACCATCAGATTACTTGACTTGTCGTCTAACGAAGTAGGCGAGTGTCAGCAATATGTCTCGTGGTCTTATCGTGTCGTGTTTATCTTCTGCCGTTAGGTCAGACGATAGAAATGCCACTTGCACGCTTAGAGTAGCAGATTGACGGTGACCAACTTTAAACAGAACTTGATTAATTTTTACACACATTTATTAAAATAAGAACAAGTATAAAAATAACTTAACTTGTTTCTGGATGCTATTTACAATTGAGAATCTGAAGTTCCTTTGATCTTGATACGTTAATCTTATTCTCACGTATCTCTGATACTTGACAAAGTGTCTATACATTTATCTTCATGGCTATGTACAGGAATATGATAATCTTATTAGGCGCAGACTGAAACTTGACTATAGACTAGTACAGACTAATGTACACTGGTACAGACAGGTGCAGATAAATGCAGACTCGTACAGACTTATGCAGACTAATGCAGACTGATGCAGACTGACTAATCGGAGGTCTGTGCACTCGTTATAATACCTCGCGCGTTCAGGTATCACTGCGCGAGTGTGATCCGCGAGGAGAAAAGGTTCTACGTTAGCAGCAATCTCATTGGCTGCGTTAAACATTAATACGCGGATCGGCGGAAGCAGAATTTGATCTGTCTCTAAGACAGCACCATCTCGTAGTGCGGAGATGGACGAGTGCTGCGCCTGCGTTGTTGTGCTTAGCGGGGCGCGCTCTAGTGGGAAAGTTGTGTACGCGCTGACTACGCGGAATTATGTACACAACACTCTCCAGTTTTTTTCTGAAGGGTTAGGTTAGTGGAGATAGCCCAATTGACATATCTTCCCACCAAAATTCATACTTCCCGCCAAAATCCGTCATCTTGGATGACGTGATGCGCTGTTGCTAAGTCTACACGCCGCCATCTTGGATGTCGTCATCGCCGCCATCTTGGATACATCTGGCAACAATGGAATGTGGGGCGACACACAGTTAGTCCCATAACTACCATGGAATGTACTTTTGGCCGACATTGTTGCAATATTGGAGTCAGCATTATCGAAAACGAACTGTGAGAACGAATCATTTGAAGTATTTGGTTTCCATAACGGAACAGCAGAAGCCTCAAATAAAGCCACAGTGCTGCATGAAGAACGGAAACCCATATTCGAGACAACTTCAACAATGTTATTTGATTCCACTTTGCGAAATAAGTACACTGCAAGACCAATTTGTAATGAGGAGATAAATGAACGAGGGCTGGAAGCTGACACAATCACATTGGATACTACTGTACATTTTTTAAAGTGGACTGTTCACTACATTTCTTTTTTGACAAAACTGCACCCTTCACAAATTCGTGTAAACTGTCAGGAACCATCACTTCAGCATTCTCTGTCAAATCATTGATATCTGGATAATTGGAAACACTGTAAAGGCTCATTCTTACATCTTCACGGATGATTCCTGCTGCTGCTTCTAGTATTCTCTTTCTCTCATCTTTTTCATTAACAAGAGATCATTGTACCACTGATTCAAAAATTTGTGGCCACCACCACAAAAAAAATATACAGCTGAGGGATGTCTTGATATTGTGGCAAACAAGACCCCATGACCAAAGTGTTCAGTTTATTTTTCAGAGTTTTTATAGTCATTGCCTCTCCTTCTGGAAGACATTAATTAACTTTCTGGAACAAATCGAGCAGTGAAAATTGACATTCCTCTGAATTGTCTATAAATTTACAAAGTTGTTGGTACACAGCATCAGAGTTAGTATCTTGAGGGCGGCCTCTTTTTCGAACAGAGGAGGGATTCGACAGTAATTTAACATAGCAATCTTGATGATAACGGGCTTCTGCAGCTACCAAACACAAAACACTGTTGATGCGTTTGGCAACCTTTCTACCGAAATCATCACCGCGTTTCTATGCTTTCTCAAGCAGTGTTTGTTTCACTGTTGAAGAGCGAACTTCAAATTCTCCACGGCGTTTGTGGAGTGGTTTTTTTGTTTCCTCCTCTATTTCACACTTTTCAGCACACATGAATCAGTCTTTTCTGAAATTGAATGGATAAGAGGAAGAGGACCTCAAACTTTTACCAACTGCTTGTGCAACATTCTGATTAATTAGTTTTCTTATATTGCGTTCCAAAATGTATTCAATTCGACATACCTTATGCACTTCAGTCAGTACAGCTTTCTTTAGGAGATTATGAGCCTCATCCTTCCTTGGTGACGTTGCACACTTGAGATGAGAGAAAGAGAATACTAGAAGCAGCAGCAGGAATCATCCGTGAAGATGTAAGAATGAGCCTTTACAGTGTTGCCAAGCCCTTCGTCACTATTGATGTCTCTCCTTCCGATACAGATTTAGCAAAAATAAAACAGGTAGTAGAGTCCAGCAATTTTTTTTCTCAGTCCAGAGAAAAGGAATGAGACTAAGAAGAAACATTTCATACCTCCACAAACTGATGAATGTTGTCACAAAAACAGAACTCTCTGGCACTACTTTGACAGTTCACAACATTAACTCAACTGAACTGGACAGTGGGTCGGAAGAAACGGCAGCGACTATAGTGGTAGGGGAGCGCTGAGTGAGTGGGAAGAGGAACGACGTTTCTGTTGTTCGGACGTACTTCTGATTTCAACAATACTGATCGCAAAAGAAATATCATCATGTGGAATATATAGGCTACGAAATACTTCCGTACACTTAATTACGCTTTTCATTTCAATACTTTGCTAAGCAACAAAAACTGCAAACTATAACGTTAACAGAATTCTGTTCCAATTCTCATATCTCATATAACATTCGTATAAATGAAAAATTGGTTCAAATGGCTCTGAGCACTATGGGACTTAACATCTGTGGTCATCAGCCCCCTAGAACTTAGAACTACTTAAACCTAACTAACCTAAGGACATCACACACATCCATGCCCGGGGCAGGATTCGAACCTGCGACCGTAGCGGTGACGTGGTTCCAGACTGAAGCGCCTAGAGCCGCATGGCTAGGAATATACTTACTAATAAGAGCACTGCTTGAAAAATGAGCCTTTTTGTGTATAAATTTAAAATATGGTACAAATTTACTTTTAGAGGGGATAAAAGGGGAACACCCCCCCCCCCCCTTACGAAAGGAAACTTTTCTGATTCGTATTACTGTACCCCATATGAGTATTTTCCCGAAATTTCAAAACTTTATAATTTTTCTCCCCCATTTGCGCTGATTTTCTAACTAATTTGCCTGTGGTATAAAGAATGAATGAGAATCAAGCGGCTGTTAACCTGACAGTATCTAGACTAGCCGTGAGGCTACCGCAGTTCTGGTCAGTTGTGATCCCTTGATGTCTCAGGACGTGTGCTACCAACCGATCCCTTCTTCTAGTCAAGTTGTGCCACAAACTCCTCTTCTCCCCAATCCTTTTCAATAACTCCTCATTAGTTACGTGATCTACCCACCTAATATTCACCATTCTTCTGTAGCATCACATTTCGAAAGCTTCTATTCTCTTCTTGTCCAAACTGTTTATTGTCCATGATTCACTTCCATACATGGCTACACTCCATACAAATACTTTCAGGAACGACTTCCTGACATTTAAATTTATACTCGATGTTAACAAATTTCTCTTCTTCAGAAACGCTTTCCTTGCCATTACCAGTCTACATTTTATATCCTCTCTACTTCGACCATCATCAGTTATTTTGCTCTCCAAATAGCAAAACTCCTTTACTACTTTAAGTGTCTCATTTCCTAATCTAATTCCCTCAGCATCACCCGACTTAATTCGAGTACATTCCATTATCCTCGTTTTGCTTTTGTTGATGTTCATCTTATACCCTCCTTTCAAGACACTGTCCATTCCGTTCAACTACTCTTCCAAGTCCTTTGCTGTCTCTGACAGAATTACAATGTCATCGGCGAACCTCAAAGTTTTTATTTCTTCTCCTTGGATTTTAATACCTACTCCAAGTTTTTCTTTTGTTTCCTTTACTGCTTGCTCAATATACAGATTGAATAACATCGGGGATAGGCTACAACCCTGTCTCACTCCCTTCCCAACCACTACTTCCCTTTTATGCCCCTCGACTCTTATAACTGCCATCTGGTTTCTGTACAAATTATTAATAGCCTTTCACTCTCTGTATTTTACCCCTGCCAAATTTAGAATTTGGAAGAGAGTATTCCAGTCAACATTGTCAAAAGCTTTCTTTAAGTCTACAAATGCTAGAAACGTAGGTTTGCCTTTCCTTAATCTTTCTTCTAAGATAAGTCGTAAGGTCAGTATTGCCTCACGTGTTCCAGTGTTTCTACGGAATCCAAACTGATCTTCCCCGAGGTCAGCTGCTACCAGTTTTTCAATTCGTCTGTAAATAATTAGCGTTAGTATTTTGCAGCTGTGACTTATTAAACTGATAGTTTGGTAATTTTCACATCTGTCAACACCTGCTTTCTTTGGGATTGGAATTATTATATTCTTCTTGAAGTCTGAGGGTATTTCGCCTGTCTCGTACATCTTGCTCACCAGATGGTAGAGTTTTGTCAGGACTGGCTCTCCCAAGGCCGTCAGTAGTTCTAATGGAATGTTGTCTACAACCGGGGCCTTGTTTCGACTCAGGTCTTTCAGTGCTCTGTCAAACTCTTCACGCAGTATCGTATCTCCCATTTCATCTTCATCTACATCCTCTTCCATTTCCATAATATTGTCCTCAAGTACATCGCCGTTGTATAGACCCTATATACACCTACCACCTTCCTGCTTTCCCCTCTTTTCTTAGAACTGGGTTTCCATCTGAGCTCTGAATATTCATACAAGTGGTTCTCTTCTCTCCAAAGGTCTCTTTAATTTTCCTGTAGGCTGTATCTATCTTACCCCTAGTGAGATAAGCCTCTACATCCTTACATTTGTCCTCTAGCCATGCCTGCTTAGCCATTTTGCACTTCCTGTCGATCTCATTTTTGAGACGTTTGTATTCCTTTTTGCCTGCTTCATTTACTGCATTTTTATATTTTTTCCTTTCATCAATTAAATTCAATATTTTTTCTGTCTCCCAAGGATTTCTACTAGCCCTCGTCTTTTTACGTACTTGATCCTCTGCTGCCTTCACTACTTCATCCCTCAAAGCTACCCATTCTTCTTCTACTCTATTTCTTTCCCACATTCTTGTCAGTTGTTTCCTTATGCTCTCCCTGAAACTCTGTACAACCTCTGGCTTAGTCAGTTTATCCGCCTCCTTAAATTCCCATCTTTTTGCAATTTCTTCAGTTTTAATCTACAGTTCATAACCAATAGCTTGTGGTCAGAGTCCACATCTGCCTCTGGAAATGTCCTACAATTTAAAACCTGGTTCCTAAATCTCTGTCTTACCATTATATAATCTGATACCTTCTAGTATCTCCAGGATTCTTCCATGTATACAACCTTTTTTTATGATTCTTGAACCAAATGTTAGCTATGATTAAGTTATGCTCTGTGCAAAATTCTAACAGACGACTTCCTCTTTCATTTCCTAGCCCCAATGCATATTCACCTACTATGTTTCCTTCTCTCCCTTTTCCTACTGTCGAATTCCAGTCACCCATGACTGTTAAATTTTCGTCTCCCTCCACTACCTGAATAATTTATTTTATCTCATCATACATTTCATCAATTTCTTCGTCATCTGCGGAGCTAGTTGGCATATAAACTTGTACTACTGTAGTAGGCATGGGCTTCGTGTCTATCTTGGCCACAATAATGCGTTCACTATGCTGTTTGTAGTAGCTTACCCGCACTCCTACTTTTTTATTCATTATTAAACCTACTCCTGCATTACCCCTATTTGATTTTGTATTTATAGCCCTGTATTCACCTGACCAGAAGTCCCTTTCCTCCTGCCACCGAACTTCACAAATTCCCACTATATCTAACTTTAACCTATCCATTTCCTTTTTAAATTTTCTAACCTACCTGCCCGATTAAGGGATCTGACATTCCACGCTCCGATCCGCAGAATGGCAGTTTTCTTTCTCCACCTATCGAGGCGATTATGGCGACGCGGTTGGAGATGACGTCAGGTGCCGTGGCAGAACTGATCGACAAGGCGGCCGACGACGGCTCATCCGTGCCTAACGCGCTCGCAGCCGCACAGCGCGGGAGTACGGCTATCGCGGTAGCGCGGGCTGAGCACGATGGTGCACAAGCGGCGAAGGTCGATCAAACGACGCAGCAGACTGGTCAGCTGGTAGCGTGCTGCAGAGTCGTGTCAAGTTAGCATCGCCTTTTCGAGAAATATACATTTTTCAGAGTTCTTGATAGATGTAACATAGTTCTAGAGTTCTTTGTACAAAATTGGAATAGTTCTGCAGAATTTAACGAAGAAAACAAACATACTCGAAAAAATTTCGTATCGAAAATATTCTTTGTCAATTACCGCAACATGCAAATTCGTTCAACATTTCTGAACAGAACTCCAAGAGTTCTATCGAAAATCCTAATAACATTTTTTTGTGATTCTTGAGTTTCTCCCGGCGTATTTTATAATCAAAATATCCACGGGTGTGCTGCCGGTCTATAGTGTCCAACGGGCACAATATTTCGGCGATCATACATGTCGCCATCATCAGGTGAACTGACGGACTGAGCTCCTGTGAACGTGCCGGCACGGAGATCCGTACGCTATGGCTGCTCAGAGGGAACTGGTTTCGGTCGCGGCGGAGGCCGATTTAAATACCCTCCGCCCGCGGCGCGCTCCCTCCGCCGTGCGCGCCCCGCGCCACGGTCACGCGGTGGAACAGATATTTTAACATTTTTTTGTACAGCTAATAGTTTACGAGATAACTGCAATTTAAGGAGAAAATCTTTTCACTTACTGAGAAGTTGGCACCCTTTTTTCTGATATGTATATTTTTTCAGAGTTCTTGGTAGATATGCCATAGTTCTAGAGTTCTTTGTACAAAATTTCGATAGTTCTGCAGAATTTAGCGAAGAAAACAACAATACTCGAAAAAATTTCGTATCGAAAACATTCTTTGTTAATTTTCCCTAAAAGTTAATTCGTGCAACAGTTCTGACGACAGTTCAGAACAGAACTCCAAGAGCTCTATCGAAAATCCCAATAACATTTTTTGTGGCGATAAATTTGAAACATCCCCTTAGAAAAATCTATAAATTACTGTGCTGATAAACTTCTTACGTTATTTGATTTTCAAACAGCTGAGCAAAACTGAACGTACTCAGACATTTCTCTCTTTACTTGTTCTGATCATCGCTAAACTGACACACAATATTTCTTCATCGCAACTCAATCTGACTTTCAATAATCCCTACAAAAGAATGGCCCTGTCTAACAATGACGTATACCTTTCATGAATCACTTACCTCACAAAAATCTTCGTTACTCAAACTACTGCAATACAGCATGCGTCAATACTGCCAGGTGAATGAAAGATTCTAACTACTGAAGGCACTAACTACTGATAGGCATATTTAGCAAATGCAAGATTTTGATAGAGAGCAAACAATATATTTAACTTAATAATATATCAATTCATGACCTCCGTCTTTACAAATTTCCTTTTTCTGGCGGACACACGTCCAGGTCGTCTGCTTATAGCAACCTCTCAAAACTCTGCCATCTCTCTCCCCGGATCCACCACTGCTGGCGGCTCACCTCCAACTGCACAACGCTATTCACTGTTCACATCCAAATTGCCCAACACTATAATAGCAAAAATTCCAACAATGCAAACCAGCCACAGACTGCACACAGCTCAGTCAGTGATTTTCATACAGAGCGCTACGTGGCGTTACCAACATAAAAACCTAAACAGCCTACTTACATAGCCTTACATAGCCTCCATGCTCCCCACAAAATATTTTACAAATTGTTTTGGGCAGTGGCCAATAATGATTTGATAAAATTTTTCATAATTACAATAACAAAGACATCAAATGCACACTTATTGATACACTGTTGGCCAAAAGCAAAAATTGTTCTCATAAAGACAGTCCTGATCATTCATCACAGTAATAATTACAGTTTTTTTCCTCAAAGTCTCAGCAGTAAAAGAAAATTCACATGGTAGTAGTGGATTTCTATGCAGTCTTGAAGAAGTAGTGTTGTCCTTCAGACGGAAAGACAGTGTTGTCTCTTGACATGCAGACAGGTAATGGGCCACAACAGAGCAAACTCACCACAGAGTCAGTTGAAGTTTTGAAGAATATTGGTAGGTAGGTCATCACAGAGCAGACCCACTGTAGTCCTGGTAGAGAGTAAGGTATTGGTGGGCCATCAAAGGTGCAGACCTACTGCAGTCCTTGTAGAGATGGTCAGCAGCCATCTGTTGCGACTGTGCAGGTGCACAATCACCATCGAAGAGTCTTGCGGACATTATAGCAAGTCCATAAACCACCACTTGTGCACTCACAAAGTTTTTGGAATTGTCCTTAGAACCAGGAGTGCTGTTAACCAGTCCCTTGCTGAATTAATAACACACATGCAAACGTTAACAGTCCCATCTTCTCACATATTGTGCATATACTATAACCAACAGAAATGTGTACACTGAAATGAATGCTTACAAGTTACCTAATTTGATCAACTCGTGTCAATTACAATTTTATAACATGAGAATACAATTAGAAAGGTACAGAAAACATCATTAAAACATAATAATACTGATAACATTTGTATTATTACTGGCTTTACAAAAGAATCGAAATAACATACACACCAGTGTTACAGAAATTACGACGTAAGTAAATAAATAAAATAATGAGAATAATTTTCGAAACATTAATTTCACACATGAGCATTAAAACAGAACACAATAAATAATGTCTAAACATCTTTACAAAGTAAATAACACATTATTAGAAAAATTCTGCAACATAACTATTATCAGATAAACACATAAAGACAGGAAGAACACAAATACACAAGGGCACACAAACACATAGTGGAATAGCGCAAAAGGAAAGGACAGGGTTTGTTCTACTGCAGTATTTTGCAAACAAAACTTTCTTTACTTCTTGGAGATCTCCCTTCGTTCATCATTATTCCCAAAAAGTCCTATCTATACCTGCTTTCTGTATTCTATTCATATCCTCTTTCAAAATAATTATTCTTCATTGTACAGTACTTTTTCTTTTACAAACTTTTTTCGTATAAATTCTCAATGCGTTTCTTCCAATTCATTGTAACTCATTCTCTTATATAGCGTACCCCCTCTTAAGCTAACTTAAATCTACTGAGCTCAGATGCATAAACTAAGGGACGAGGCAATGCAGCAGCACAAAACAATTAACACAAACAGCAACGACATAAAAATGAGAATTGGCAAAGCTCGCAGCAATAAATATAAATTAGCAAAGTAAATGCAACATTACAACTAATATGAGCCAATGTGCAGCAACAAGAAAAAACATCAGTAGTAAAACTGGCTAAACAGAGTAATACAAAGTGAAATTCAGTAGCACTATGCCTGGAAAACAGCAGCAGCAAATGTAATAACTTACACCTAAATATGACAAACCCACAAGCAGAAAAAATAGTACACTAAAGACAACAATGCAGATAAGGGAAATGTCCATTCACATCTTAATGTCTATGTCATTAAAGTGGTGCACCACTACAAGTTATTCTACAAAAAAAAATACCAAGTACTTGAAAAGAAAATTATGTATGCAGTTACTGTTATTAGTCCCTTCTTATTGTTATTTCCTTTCCAAGGGCTCCTTTTTCGAAGAATGTGGATCATAAAATTATTATTTAATAGATCTGTTGACAAAAAGTGTTCACATTAGCAAATGCATTTAATTTTATTTTATAAAACCAGTGCTGCAACATAGCTGGAAACCAGATATCAAATTAAATAAGCAACTATGTACAAAGCAAAGCATAAAAACATCATTCAATAGCCATGTGGCATTTCATAAGTCAGTAGAGATTCTCTCAACTCTCATAAAAAGACACTTGTCATAATCAGGTGTGCAGATGTAAGAATATTTCCCATCAATTCATAAACATTTCAGCAAGTAGCGCAAAGTACGAGCTCTTCAGTGTAATAATATGTTTGCAAGTAATGAGCGTGCCGTATTTGCGATCCTTTCTACAAAGGAATGTCAATAGCGAGGTTAATGGCCTCTTTTTTCTCCACCTAATGGCTTTTTCTCCAGGCGACTGGCGCAGCTCGGCGCCCATAACATATTACGTCAAGATCACTTAGCTTTCTTACCGAAATATTTACGACAGCAGTTTACGCTACAGTGAGACTCATATAAAAAAATTTCACAGATCGAGAATTTGCATTACGAATGTGTAGAAACTAAATCCTATAAATATATCAATGCCCAAAATATTTTCGCCGGCATTGTGTTACATTCATGCATGTACACACATTTCATAACTCTTAAAGTACCATTCTTAGTTTCCAACATCCTTTTTCACAAATCAGAGACCCTAACCACTACTCATTATTCCTTACTTTATTACACATTACATATTCGTTGACACTTCTTCAATATTTCATCATAATAAATATGTCGCATAATCAAATTCCTCATATAGCATCAGCTTATTGATCATAAACATACCTCAACAGCATAATACACATCGTCATCGTAATAACAACATCATAACAGCTCAGTCAAATCTCAAAAACGTCGTAGCTTTCTGCAATAATTTCAAAACCTAAAAAAAATTCTCTGCTCATTTCAATAGTGTCATCAACCTCAAATGTACTTTAAAAATCATGATCCCATACCAAATACGACATTCAAAGCTCTCATAGTATCACAATGCTTCCGAAAAAATATGAAGAGTTCACGAAGTAAAGCTTAGTAATTCAAAAATCTTTAAAAATAAATGTTTTAAGTACAAAATTAATCACTCAAATACGTGTACTGCAGCGCTAAACTGTGCATCTTGTTGTAAGATAATCTCTGTCATTACTTAAGGGTAAAAAAGTGCCAAATGTCGTAATTATTGTCGTCTGTAAGCAAAGTTCTGTAGAAGTTAATCTACTTACCTCGTAATAAACAAAAGCGAAATACTATGCATATAGATATCGTAGTTATTACGTACAGCACCGTGATCAAGAAAGTACTATACTGTAATGCATTGTTGTGCTACGAAAAAGGCTGTCTCATTGTAGCTATACCACAAAAGTTCATACTAAAACATGTTTTACTTTCCAGAAGCGTTCAGAAAAACTGTGCAGATATAAAGCAAATACAGCGCAAAAGCAATAATATACAGTAAATTGTGTCACTCAATAAGGGGCGCCGTGATATAATCGTGTAGCTGTCAAATAAACTAACCACTGTGTCACCTGGTATCTCTCAGAAAGTACTTTAAATCCAGAATGTACTTGCAAGGAAACCAAAATGTTGCATTAATATCTCATTAGCAGTACTGGTATATGTTCTAAGTATGTGAGCCTTATAGTCGTTACGTAATCATGCAACTAATAAGCAAGAATGTACACACACACAATAACATTGTGTTGTCTGTTCACTATAAAAATGTATTCGTAATTACTGTCTAAATATGTTCCCTAGGTTCTAGACTGGATAGTTAATTACAAAACATTGTTGCATGTTAACAGTTTCTAAGTGTGACAAAGTGTACTAGTAACGTGAAGTGAAAAATTTTATATCAAAGACTAAGTTAAAAAGCAGATTATCTCTCAATAAACGGTTTTATATGTGAAATGTGGTGCAATCCTTTACTCTTCCTAGTACGCAGAGTTTCAGCTTCAAAGCAATTATCATGCTGTATACGTCAGTAAGGAATGCTAAAGGTTAGCGTCTATGTTATTTTGTTATTTTTCTCTGAGCCAGCCGGCGCACGTGGCTGCCTGCGGTGCGAGCCATTGTCTGTCTCTTTGTTTGCACGTGTCGTTATTAGGATTAGGAGACCTAACTTCTACCAATTCACCTTGCTGAGAGTGCCCTGCTCTGTTTGAATCCCGCCAGTTCTGATTGCATTCTGGTCTATTGTCAAGGTTATATCGTCTGTCGTCATGTCGGTAGTTGCTGCAATTTTTTTCTTGTCGGTCACATGATGGAGAATTTCTCCATGTAACTGCGTGGTGGACCGTTGCGCCTGAAGTTATTCTACCCATGCACGACTCACGCCCCGTCCCCACAGCTTTACTTCTGCCAGTACCTCGTCTCCTACCTTCCAAACTTTACACATGCTCTCCTGCGAACCTTGCAGAACTACCACTCCTGAAAGGAAAGATATTGCGGAGACATGGCTTAGCCACAACCTGGAGGATGTTTCCAGAATGAGATTTACACTCTGCAGCGGAGTGTGAGGTGATATGAAACTTCCTGGCAGATTAAAACTGTGTGCCGGACCGAGACTCGAACTCGGGACCTTTGCTATTCGCGGGCAAGTGCTTTACCATGACTCACGCCCCGTCCCCACAGCTTTACTTCTGCCAATACCTCGTCTCCGACCTTCCAAACTTTACAGAAGCTCTCCTGCACAGCTTTACTTCTGCCAGCATCTAGTCTCCTACCTTCTAAACTTGGGCAGCTCAGTTGGTAGAGCACTTGCACGCGAAAGGCACAGGCAAAGGTCCCAAGTTTGAGTCTCTGTCTGGCACACAGTTTTAATCTGCCATGAAGTTTCATACGGGCTGTATGGGTTTGACAGATACTGATTCTTATGCAACATGTCTTCAAAATATTTCATAAGACTGGAAAATTCAAATTGTTCGAAATGTTTCATCATTATGATGCTATGTTTTACTTGGTCTTGTGTAGCTTGAGACCAATATGCTGAGAGGAAGGCACGATAAGACTCTCATTCACTGTGACAATCGTGAATGACCGATCGCATTCTTACAGCTGGTTCATTCTCTAAGTAGCCACACATAAATTCTAATCTGTGCTCCAATGACCATTTGGGAGGACAACAATGAGAGAATTGATGATGCCATGCTTGTGGATGAATGTCCTTGCCAGAATTCGTAAATTTTTTGAATTTACATGTAGTAATGAACAGCTTACAGTCAAAGTCTTCGTGTCGGCGAGTCGCGTATCGGTCATTGTTACGTTGTATCGGCGGTTCCATCTCAAAATTCGGTGCGCCAATTTCTTTCATAGTTTCCGAAATACCCTGTGTTATTATGTTGTGGCTTTTCCTTATTTCTAAGGCCCTCTTCCCGTGTTGGAGCGCGAGTCTCCTCTGAAATACGTGATTCCTGTATTACATGTGCCAACTGATTTTGTACTTCCCGGATTTCTCTTTTGTGTTGAATATCCTAATTTGTTCGTACTCTGTGTCATTAAAGACTACCGGTCTTGTGTCATTCAGATTACCATCTACCTTCATAGATAAATTATTTAGCTGATCCGAAAGTTCGACTACTTTCTCTGATAATGAACTAATTTCCTCCATGTGTCTTTCTGAACCAATTTTCAGAGTATCTACTCTGTCCTTTAGGTTTTCCTGAGTTTTTGCAATCGGTAGATGCAACTGAGTCAATTTTAGACCACAAGGTCTAGTGATTTTCATGAACAACAGGTTGCAGTTCTTTTATGGCTGCTTCGTGATTATGCAATGCATTTTCATGCCTCGAAAAAATAGGTTGAAAATACTCACAAAATTGTGTTTTTACGTCATTACAGACTTTATGGCATTTCTATTCGATGTTATGTAACTCAGTAGTTATGTTTTCACGTGTTTGTTGAAGTGTTTCTTTAATTTGTTTCTGATTTTGTTCCATTTGTTGCTGTGACTGTTTTTGATTTTGTTCCATTGCATCTAACTTTTGAAGCTGTTGCTGTGTTTGTCTCTGATTTTGTTCCATTTTGTCTAACTTTTGAAGCTGTTGTCCCATTTGTTGCATTAATTGTAATAACAATGCACTGGTGTCTGAAACATGTTCCTCTGTACTTTTCAGAACTGTATTTGCACCGGCAACATTCGCATTTTGAAAAGCAGACAATGTGTCTTGACTTGACTGAGAAACGGGTGATGACGCAAAACCTGAATCTATGGTTTTGCAAAATTGTGTCCTGTCATTTCGGATCCCTGTGGCGAGCTGTTGCTGACCGACCGATCGACAATACTACCCTCTTCTCTAGCTGTTTCACTGGCTACATGATTATTTATTGCCTGATCCATTCCCCTATGCACAATTACTAAATTACTATGTTGAACATTAGTTAATTCATTACATGGTGGCGCTAACAAACTACTCTCGTCTTCACTGTCATTTCTCAGTTTACTTTGGAGCCTAGTATTACGTTTTTCACACGCCATTATTGTCACAATATTTCACACGATAACACAGAAAAGCACAATTTGAAGAGCGAAATAAGAAAGCACATTAACATAGCACTGAAAATAATATCTAGTTAATTGCAATTGCAACTGCGAAATACTTGGTGCAAATCTACACGCATGCCACAACTGTTTAACTGTACAACAATGAAAAACTACAACTACAAAGTAAATTCTCTCTACAATTACACTCTAGGAATATACAATAGCTACACTAATTACAGAAACTACAAGAAAAAATCAGAAGATTCCAGTGAGGTATCCTGGCAGGGTCGCCATATGAAACATCCCCTTAGAAAAATTTATAAATTATTCTGCTGATAAGCTTCTAACATTATTTGATTTTCAAACAGCTGAGTAAAACTGAATGTACTCAGACATCTCTCTCTTTACTTATTCTGATCATCACATCACCAACATAAAAACCTAAACAGCCTACTTACAATTTAATGTCGGACACACTTTCTCTACAGAAAATATATACACTACTGGCCATTAAAATTGCTACACCAAGAAGAAATGCAGATGATAAACGGGTATTCATTGGACAAATATATTATATTAGAACTGACATGTGTTTACATTTTCACACAATTTTGGTGCATAGATACTGAGAAATCAGTTCCCAGAACAACCACCTCTGGCCGTAATAACGGCCTTGATAAGCCTGGGCATTGAGTCAGACAGAGCTTGGATGGCAGGTACAGGTACAGCTGCCCATGCAGCTTCAACATGATACCACAGTTCATCAAGAGTAGTGACTGGCGTATTGTGATGAGCCAGTTGCTTGGTCACCATTGACCAGACGTTTTCAATTGGTTAGAGATCTGGAGAATGTGCTGGCCAGGGCAGCAGTCGAACATTTTCTGTATCCAGAAAGGCCCATACAGGACCTGCAAATATGCGGTCGTGCATTATTCTGCTGAAATGTAGGGTTTTGCAGGGATCAAATGAAGGGTAGAGTCACCGTTCGTAACAAATCTGAAATGTAACGTCCACTGTTCAAAGTGCCATCAGTGCGAAAAAGAGGTGACCGAGACGTGTAACCAATGGCACCCCATACCATCACGCCAGGTGATACGCCAGTATGGCGATAACGAATACACGCTTCCAATGTGCGTTCACCGCGATGTCGCCAGACATGGATGCAACCATCATGATGTTGTAAACAGAACCTGGTTCATCCGAAAAAATGACGGTTTGCCTTTCGTGCACCCAGGTTCGTCGTTGAGTACACCATCGCAGGCGCTCCTGTCTGTGATGCAGCGTCAAGGGTAATCACAGCCATGGTCTCCGAGCTGATTGTCCATGCTGCTGCAAACGTCGTCGAACTGTTCGTGCAGATGGTTGTTGTCTTGCAAACGTCCCCTTCTGTTGACTCTGTGGTTGCGCGATCCGTTACAGCCATGCGGATAAGATGCCTGTCATCTCGACTGCTAGTGATACGAGGCCGTTGGGATCCAGCACGGCGTTCCGTATTACCCTCCTGAACTCACCGATTCCATATTTTCCGCAGCTCGTGGTCGTGCGGTACCGTTCTCGCTTCCCGCGCCCGGGTTCGATTCCCGGCGGGGTCGGGGATTTTCTCTGCCGCGTGATGACTGGGTGTTCTGTGATGTCCTTAGGTTAGTTAGGTTTAAGTAGTTCTAAGTTCTAGGGGACTGATGACCATAGATGTTAAGTCCCATAGTGCTCAGAGCCATTTGAACTATTTGATTCCATATTCTGCTAACAGTCATTGGCTCTCGACCAACGTGAGCAGCAATCTCAGGATACGATAAACCGCAGTCGCGATAGGCTACAATCCGACTTTTATCAAAGTCGGAAACGAGATGGTACGCTTTTCTCCTCATTACACGAGGCATCACAATAACGTTTCACCAGGCAACGCTGGTCAACTGCTGTTTGTGTATGAGAAACCGTTTGGAAACTTTCCTCATGTCAGCACGTTGTTGGTGTCGCCACCGGCGCCAACCTTGTGTGAATACTCTGAAAAGCTGATCATTTGCATATCACAGTATCTTCTTCCTGTCGGTTAAATTTCGCGTCTGTAGCACATCATCTTTGCGGTGTAGCAATTTTAATGGCCAGTAGTGTATATATTCGTACAACAGTTCTGATGACGGTTCTGGGCACCATGTGAAGAGTTTTATCGAAAATCCTAGTAGCATTCTTTTGTGCAGGTAATAGTTTATGAGGTCATTGCAACTTAATTAGGAATGCCATAAGAGCTCCTACTGTGAAGCTGGCACCCTTTTTTTCAGAACTACGTTTTTTTCAGAGTTCTTGATAGAAATGCCATAGTTCTGGAGTTCTTTGAACAAAATTTCAATAGTTCTGCAGAATTTAGCGAAGAAAACAACAATACTCGAAAAAATTTTCGTATCAAAAACATTCTTTGTCAATTTCCGCAAAATGCAAATTAGTACAACAGTTCTGAGGACAGTTCTGAACAGAACACCATGAGTTCTATCGAAAATCCTAATAACGTCTTTTTGTGGCGATGTTAGTTTATACGCTAATTGCTTTATGTTAGGCTCACTTTCTCCATAGAAATTCGTACAACAGTTTTGATGAGCAGTTCTGGATAACACCCCTAAGACTTCTATCGATAATCGTAATAACATTTTTTTGTGGTGATAATAGTTTGTAAGATAATTTATTAATCGTGGGGCTCACTTACACTACAAGGAAAAAAATATCTATTCGTACAACAGATCTGATGAAAGCTGTGGATAGCATTGTGAGTTCTATCGAAAATGCTAGTAACATACTTTGTGCGGGTAATTGTTTGCGAAGTAACTGCATTTAATAAAGAATGCTTATGAGCATTTCCCGTGAAGTTTGCACCTTTTTTACGAGAAATATACATTTTTTCATAGTTCTTGATATGTTTGCAATAGTTCTAGAGTTCCCTGCTCAAAGCACGAATAGTTCATCAGAATTTCGGGAATGAAACAATAACACGTCAAAATTTTGGTATAGTAAAAAAATAATTTGTCAGATTGGAAAAAAATAAATTTGTATAACAGTTCTGTTGGCTGTTCTGGATAGCACGCGAAGAGTTGTATTGAAAATGTTAAGAATATTTTTGTGGCGCTAATAGTTTATGCGACAGTTGTTTCAATCTGATACTCACTTTCTTTACGAAAACAAAATTCGTAGAGCAGTTCTGATGACAGTTCTGAATAGCACCCACAGAGTTCTAACGGAAACTATAATAACATTTTTTGTAACGATAACATTATATGAGATAATTTCTTTAATGTGGGACTCACTTTTGTTAAGTAAAAGTAATAAATTCGTACAAAAGGTCTGAAGACATTTCTTAATAGGACCATAAGAGTGTTCCCGAAAACTGTAATAAATTTTTTTTTGGGGACAGTTAATGAGATAATATCATTTACGAGAGAGCCACTTGGTCTACATTATAACAAACTGCCTCAACCCTTTTGTTGACAGTTTTGGATAGCACCGAATGAGTTCTTTTAAAAACTCTCATAACATTTTTATGGTGTCAATAGTTTTGAAGTAGACTGTCTGCTCACTCTGCAGTGGGTGTGCGCCGATGTGAAACTTGCTGGCAGATATAAAGTGTGCGCCGGACCGGGTCTCTAACCCCAGCCTGTGACGAAGCAATATCTTCACATTATCATTTCTTCCAGGAGTGCCACTTCTGCAAGTTTCGTAGGGCAAGTTTGGAACGCAGGAGATGAGGTGTTGCCGGAAGTACAGCTATGAGAACGGATCGTGAATTCTCACTTTAATTTTGGAATTATGTGAGACATAATCAGTGGTACAATGTGCAGTGCAATACACAAGAAGCTCTTTTATCCGGACAAGGTGGGACCGGATGTAATTCAGATTACCTAAAATCAGGATAGTCCGGAAATATTCCACTAAATACAAAAAGTCTAAACGTTTAGCAATGTACAATTGCCGGTACAGCTTCTTAACACTGACATTACAGTAACTGCAGGTGGAAGCGTGGGATGTGTATGCTTAGATGATTCAAAGAGAGAAGGATCGTCAGTGCAAAACAAACAGATGGATGAGAGAGCGGATACATTCACATGCGCCACTAACCAGATTGTGTCACACCTCTCGAGAAACGCACCAGAGGTACAATGAGCTGTGGTGGGAGAACTGTTGGCGTCGTTACTATGCAACTTACTTGATGGGCCCCAATATTAATGTAAAATACTTGAGAAACAATGTCATTCACACAATTTGAGCTTCATCATTCGGTACTAGACTAAATTACCAGCCTAGTGATAAGCAGCCTATGTACCCCACCGACTACACATCTTCGTGCTATAAGAAAAGAAAGAGAAAAAGACCGAGGGATACAAAATATGAATCCGGATAAACTGGAAATCCGAATTAGTGAGGGCCAAGTAAACGAGATTCTTCTTTACAAATTTAGAACTCCTTATTAACGTTAATACTGTATCCCCTCAATATAACACCACCTCTATCAGTCATGTACTGAATCAGGATTTTAACATACTACTTAGTTCGTTTGTACAATATACTCATTTAAATATACTTATGTTACTATACATTGTAAAGACTTTTGACTCTCGCTGTAGTGTAGCTCATCAAACTTCCACACTTCTTTTCTAACTAGAACAAATGTTTGCAATAATATAAACGATAGCAACTTCAAATTTACTTGTTACACACATCACATGTGGTTTTGTATCCTAGAGTCTGTTGATGTTGCCACCTAACTTTCAACCACGAGGGTCGTGGGCATATATTTAGATCTAAGTGGGTCCTGGATGTCATGAGAGCTCAAAAAAATTATTGTTTTGCGTAATAAAATTCTTCTGGTTCTTACCGATTCTAAAAATATACACTTCATGTACAGTACCTCGTCATTCTCGTGCTTAAATATGATTTTGTTAAATGCGGCCGCCGCAATTTCCGTAGAAACTCGTTTATGTAATGTCTTTGAAGAAACTGTCGACTGTCGTATGTGCAGGAAAAATGTTTACATGGCATAAAGCAAAATCAGAATGCGTTTCAACAGTTGCATTTGGGAGCACTAACCGAAATCTGTTTTTGTTCGTATTTCAGCTTTTCACATCGGTGGAATGGATGTCATAATATGTTTTAATGATGGAGTAAAAAGCAGATTAAAAACAATGGGCAGACCAGGCATCAAAACTAGGAACAACATGAAAATTGTGCTGCTATGAGCGGACAGGCAACATGTCACAGAAATTGAAAAAGTTGCTGAAAGCATGAAAATGGAGGCCAGAATAACAAAGAAAAGAAGTAAAACTAAAGAAAATAAAAAGGACACGAAAGGAATCAACAATATTATGGAGCAGGAATGGTTTGAAATGTCGTGATTGATAAGAAAAGACATACAAATCTTTAATTTCAATTTTCTGTAATCAATGTGTTTGCAAACAGAGATATTGTCACCAGTATCTCATCCATTATTAAAGCTACATAAACAATTTAACCTCCCAACAGAAAAAATATAATTATAATATTCACATTTAGTATAATCTCCCAACAGAAAAATCCCGTTTAGGTTCCCACTAGAAAAATTTCTTCCCAAATTTCAAGTTTTAATGTGACCTTCCATTAAAGACTGACTGCATATCGAGATTAATAAGTTTTGATGTCAGCAGCGCTGTGTCACGGCCCTGTGACATCATCCTGCATAAACTGAAAAATTGTTACCTTACAATGATGTCGCCAGGGTACGCTATCTACATATCTGCGCCTATAAGAAATTTTTGTGACATTCCAGTGAAATGCTGGCCACTAGATTTTCATTTGTAGGAAAACAACTGATTTTCTTTTGCTTAATCTACATGAGTATGCATGGGAAGAATTCGTAAAACCTTTAAATTCAGATAAATGACTGGCAAAAGTTTTCTTCAGAACAAAAGTTATTATTGAAACATTTCTGCAAAGAATTACATAGGACTTTAACATTGCAATTGTGGTTAAATCAATTGTGGCAATTAACATATGCGGGCAGCAACAAAGAACTCTATATATATATATAGTGTAATTGTTTAATACAAACCATACAAAAATGCACGGAAGTATGTTTTTTAACACAAACCTACGTTTTTTTAAATGGAACCACGTTAATTTTGTTAGCACATCTGAACATATAAACAAATTCTAATCCGTGCCGTTTGTTGCATTATAAAATGTTAATTACATCCGGAGATATTGTAACCTAAAGTTGACGCTTGAAACTTCCGACGTTCAGTTGCGTGTTGTAACAAACACGGGCCACGGTCGGGGAGCAGCATCTGCAGGGACATGTTTACGATGACGACCGTGTTTACGAGTGTGGCTCTAGTGCACTGTTGTGGTTTGATCTAGCTGTCGCAGTGTCCGCATGTAGCGCTTGCTGCTTTTGTTATTCGGAATTCGTCTCCGCACGCAGACCAACTCTAGTACACCGTGTTATCAGACGTCTGTGATAGTGTAGTGTTGTAGGAACTGTGACCATGGTGTATTCGAACTCTGAAAAGGCAGGGATGATCCTCATCTATGGCGAGTGTCGACGAAATGCAGCTGAAGCCTGCAGGTTGTATGCAGAACGGTACCCGGACAGAGAGCAGCCAACGTGCCGCACATTGCAAAACATCTACCGCCAACTGTATGCAACAGGTACGGTCGTAGCACGCAAACGGGTCCGTAACAGGCCCGTCACAGGAGAAGCGGGTGTAGTTGGTGTGTTAGCTGCTGTTGCCATGAACCCACACATGAGTACACGGGACATTGCGAGAGCCGGTGGACTGAGTCAAAGTAGTGTCATGCGCATACTGCATCGTCACCGCTTTCACCCGTTTCATGTGTCGCTACATCAGCAATTAAATGGTGATGACTTTAATCATCGAGTGCAATTCTGTCAATGTGCATTAACAGAGAATGCGTTGCAGTTCTACCTGTTCACCGATGAAGCGGGTTTCACAAACCACGGGGCAGTGAATCTACGGAACATGAATTACTGGTCCGTGGACAATCCTCGCTGGTAGAGCGACAACGACCGTGGACTGTAAATGTATGGTGCGGAATCATTGGCGACCACCTCATTGGTCCTCACTTCTTCAAACAGCTGCAACATACATCGCGTTTCTACAGAATGATCTGCCAACGTTGCTCGAAAATGTCCCACTGGATACGCGTCGACGTATGTGGTATCAGCATGATGGTGCACCTGGACATTCCGCAATTAACACTAGGCTGACCCTTGACAGGATGTTCGACGGGCGTTTCATAGGACGTGGAGGACGCATAAATTGGCCAGCCCGTTCTCCTGATCTTACACCTCTCGACTTCTTTCTGTGGGGTACGTTAAAGCAGAATGTGTACCGTGATGTGCCTACAACCCCAGAGGATATGAAACAACGTATTGTGGCAGATGTACTGCGGCGTGTACGACATTCGACAGAGATTGCAATTGTGTGCAGCAAATTATGGCCACCACATTGAACATCTATTGGCCTGACATGTCGGGACACACTCTATTCCACTCCGTAATTGAAAACGGAAACCACGTGTGTACGTGTACCTCATCCCTCATGGTAATGTACATGTGCGTCAGTGAAAAAGATCAATAAAAAGGTGTTAGCATGTGGACGTAATGTGCTGTTCCAGTCTCTTCTGTACCTAAGGTCCAGCACCGTTCCCTTTGGATCCCTACGTAATTCAGTGCTCTCCGATACATACGATCGAAGAGCGGAGGAGTGGTACTCAAGCGCCAACTTTAGGTTACAATATCTCCGGATGTAATTAACATTTTACAATGCAACAAACGGCACTTATTACGTATTTGTTTATATGTTCAGATGTGCTAACAAAACTAACGGGGTTCCATTTAAAAAAACGTAGGTTTGTGTTAAAAAACATACTACCGTGCATTTTTTTATGGTTTGTATTAACCAATTACACTAGCCACTCTCCTCACGTTCGGTCTGTGGAATCGATTCGTCAGCATTTGATGTGGTTTACGAAATATATCCAGCGGTAATGTTAGGTGACTCACCCCGTATATATATATACACTCCTGGAAATTGAAATAAGAACACCGTGAATTCATTGTCCCAGGAAGGGGAAACTTTATTGACACATTCCTGGGGTCAGATACATCACATGATCACACTGACAGAACCACAGGCACATAGACACAGGCAACAGAGCATGCACAATGTCGGCACTAGTACAGTGTATATCCACCTTTCGCAGCAATGCAGGCTGCTATTCTCCCATGGAGACGATCGTAGAGATGCTGGATGTAGTCCTGTGGAACGGCTTGCCATGCCATTTCCACCTGGCGCCTCAGTTGGACCAGCGTTCGTGCTGGACGTGCAGACCGCGTGAAACGACGCTTCATCCAGTCCCAAACATGCTCAATGGGGGACAGATCCGGAGATCTTGCAGGCCAGGGTAATTGACTTACACCTTCTAGGGCACGTTGGGTGGCACGGGATACATGCGGACGTGCATTGTCCTGTTGGAACAGCAAGTTCCCTTGCCGGTCTAGGAATGGTAGAACGATGGGTTCGATGACGGTTTGGATGTACCGTGCACTATTCAGTGTCCCCTCGACGATCACCAGTGGTGTACGGCCAGTGTAGGAGATCGCTCCCCACACCATGATGCCGGGTGTTGGCCCTGTGTGCCTTGGTCGTACGCAGTCCTGATTGTGGCGCTCACCTGCACGGCGCCAAACACGCATACGACCATCATTGGCACCAAGGCAGAAGCGACTCTCATCGCTGAAGACGACACGTCTCCATTCGTCCCTCCATTCACGCCTGTCGCGACACCACTGGAGGCGGGCTGCACGATGTTGGGGCGTGAGCGGAAGACGGCTTAACGGTGTGCGGAACCGTAGCCCAGCTTCATGGAGACGGTTGCGAATGGTCCTCGCCAATACCCCAGGAGCAACAGTGTCCCTAATTTGCTGGGAAGTGGCGGTGCGGTCCCCTACGGCACTGCGTAGGATCCTACGGTCTTGGCGTGCATCCGTGCGTCGCTGCGGTCCGGTCCCAGGTCGACGGGCACGTGCACGTTCCGCCGACCACTGGCGACAACATCGATGTACTGTGGAGACCTCACGCCCCACGTGTTGAGCAATTCGGCGGTACGTCCACCCGGCCTCCCGCATGCCCACTATACGCCCTCGCTCAAAGTCCGTCAACTGCACATACGGTTCACGTCCACGCTGTCGCGGCATGCTACCAGTGTTAAAGACTGCGATGGAGCTCCGTATGCCACGGCAAACTGGCTGACACTGACGGCGGCGGTGCACAAATGCTGCGCAGCTAGCGCCATTCGACGGCCAACACCGCGGTTCCTGGTGTGTCCGCTGTGCCGTGCGTGTGATCATTGCTTGTACAGCCCTCTCGCAGTGTCCGGAGCAAGTATGGTGGGTCTGACACACCGGTGTCAATGTGTTCTTTTTTCCATTTCCAGGAGTGTATATATATATATATATATATATATATATATATATATATATATATATATATATATATTACCTTATACTACATTGCTCGTTCTGCATGACTGGCCCAACACAAATCAGCCGCTCGACTGCCCTGTCCGAACTCCAGAACTCAAGTGCTCTGTGCGAGCTACAAAATATGACTGCTATCTGCGAGCTACTAAACTCGACTTAAACTGCCAACACTGCTCTGACCTGCGATTCTGTTGTAGCACAGACATTCCATATCGCAGGCAGCACGTGAGCAATCCATCGAAATTACATCATCTCAAGTGCGCTAACGAATAGTAATGAACCGCTAATGAGCCCCTTACAACAAAGATATGGATGAATAATAATATAGCACTTGCCTACACACTAAACCACATCACTCAACAATGGATTAAATATTTTAAGCTGGAATATGTCATACTATGTTCTTAAATTATTAGGAGAAAAAAATGATTCTTAAAATACATTTTTTTAAAAACTAATTAAAACATGAAACTTGTAAATATTACTGGTTTACTGTTTCAACAATGTAATAATTCAAAGAATAACATTAGTTTTTTATTTTTTATTTGGAATAGTGTGTATGTAAATTGAACCTAGAATAACAATTGCATGTAATTCAGTATGTAAGAAAAACATCAATATTCACAGCACAATGTATTGCACAGATTTACCTTTTTTTTTACCTAGAGCTCACAATATATTAATTGTTTGATAAAAGTTTCATTCATGAATCTACTGACAGTCTTGCATTATTAAATTTCAAAGTACTAGTAAAAATTGTCCTGTCTTGACATACATGAACAGGTGTGGAGAAATTATCGTTTATTTTGAAACTCGCTATACAACTTTATATTGCTTATAGTAGGTTCCATCAAAGATGTATGTCGCGTAGTGTTCGATGGAATTATTATAATGAATGGCACCAACGAGAGTGTACTCTTGATTGTAGACTACGATTTCTTTCGTGATCGTTTGCAACACAAATTTCTTCCTTTGATTTGGAGGAAACTGCTCTTCAGTTAGTGGACAAATTTTTATACTAGTATCCATCATCAAGTAGCGTCCGAATTCCATTTCCTCGACTGCTTCTCCTTTACATTTCTTGCATTTTTTGATAGTCTTGAGACTTCCATTTGTTGCATATACAGCCTCTTGCATGAAGTTATAACTAGTGCTCGGATTTATATGCACTGAAAAGTATGAATATATGCATGCATCTATGCATTAAGATTCTGATAAATATACTCTAAAAACTTTAAAAGATGCATAATAAATAAAATTCATTATTTCAACTTTCTCTCACCTTTTAATCCTCCTAAAGTAATCTGATTATAGAATTATTCTTAAAACATTAATTAACAAAGTTAATATTTATTACTGTCTGTTTGTCTCTTTCTCTTAGTCTATTTTAGCATCAGTTGCTTTTATTGCAATAAACAAGTAAATATTTTTCACAGTTTTCTGGAAGAAATGATTTCCTTCTGTAACTTAAAATGTTTTTATACAAAGAGAAAGCTCTCTCTACATCACACAAAGTCACAGGACAGTACCGAAAAGAGGCTATGTCACTTACAGAATAACCATTAAGCTGTTTTTCATATTCTCCTTGTAACACCTTATTCACATCCCGAAGAAACATTAAACCTGGATTCCTTGCTTCAGTTTTCTCAATTCTGTTGCGAAGACACTTTCCTATTTCTCCTGGTATGTCTCCGAAGACAGCTGTTTCGTAGGCCTCAAGGTCATAAAATAGAGGCATTGATTTTTCTTCCAAACGTGTGATTGTGGCTGAGAGTTTACTGAAATGGGTCCTAATAAACACAAATTTACTCTGGAGACTCTCCTCATTGCAAGCAATAATTGCAGCTGGGATACTTGCTGCTTCGTTTCTGTCCATCACGTCCGGCACCCTTTTCACGTCTACTAAATGCTCACTGTCATATGGAGCTGCTTCTATCCATGGTCCCCACCTCGTGATGATGGCCTGTAGGGGTAAACGAATACCTGGCATCATTTCACAAACACTTTTTTCACAGAGGAAATTAAGGCATTTACTTCTGGAATATACGCTCGAATTTCTTCAGCCAGTCGGTGAAGAGCATGTGCTAATCAAGTTATGTGAACTGCCTTGGGATAAAATATCTGCAAAGCTTTAGCAGCCTAATCATATACGCTGCTGCATCTGTAACTATCACCAGGAGTTTTTCCTCGTTTTCTTTAGCGGACCACAAAACGTGTACTGAATCATGAGCAACCCTAGCAATAGTAGAATTGTCTGTTTTTTTCCAGTACTCTGGAGACAATGCTTCATATTCCGCCATTTATCCGACGACAACGTTGGCAATATATCTCCGACATGAGTCAGTGGTTTCATCTACAGATAACCACACGCTTGAATCCCCAATATCATCTCTGATCTCTTGTATTACCTGAAAAGAATTACTTTATTGAAAATTTGTAAAGAACAGCCATGGTAATATGGGTCTCACTTTTTTTTGGGTGGGGGTGGGGTGGGGGGTGGGGGGGAACACAAGTGTAAAATGGAGGGGAGGGGGGGGGTAAGAATAACAAAATATATTAAAAATGTTTCTTGATCGTAAACTCGTTGACACTACAGGCCATACGAAATTTTATGTTTCGATTTTAAAATATTTTAGTGTAATACATTTAAAATTCTTAAAAATTGAAAAGTTTCAATGAAACGTGAATGGAGGGTGGGGGATATGGGGGTAGCTGACATGCAACCTAATTTCATTAAATAAATGTTTAAACTTACCTCTTTGTAAACTTTGCCGAGATAGATTTTCCTTATTGTTGATTCAACATGAACTTTTCGTTTGGTATATTTTTTGAGAAACCCTCGAAATTCTACATCATTTAATTTATTGAAAGGGATATTGGCTGAAACTAAAGCTTAGCAGAGATCTTTCCAAAAATTGTCATTGCCATTATTTCCACTTCTGCTTGCAGAAAATGCTGCTGGTAAGGTTGTCTAGATGTTGAAGATATTAGCAGCATTTCTATGAGCAGCTGTTTGTAAATATTGTATGATCTGAATTTTTTTATCTCAGGGCACCTATAACAATGGTTTAAAAAATGAAGTGAGTTTATTTTCATTAAGTAAAAAACTAACTCGAAAATCACATTGATTTTTAACTTTGAGAAAGCAAAAATAGAACTTAACGTGCATCTCACACACTTGGCAAAAAAACATTTCCATCTGTTGTTAGAGTCGGATTTCCACAATCCACTGTCGAAGTAAATAAGCCTTACTGTTCTTCTCCTTCGACATTGTGCTAATATGGCCTCCTACTGCGCACACTTCAGACATCACCAAGAACAGCACACTAGTTACTGATTTATAAGTAGCTGACAATGCAACTTTTTCATTCTTGCAAATGACATTGTTGCCGCCGGCGGCTTCGTTTAATACAGAATACAAACCGTCCTGACTTTTATAACGCGATGCCCGATCGAACTTGAAAGGTTTGCCGCATGACTGTTGATCGCTATTTAGTTTTTGTTAAGCTGTTGAGGGACATATTTTTATAGTACAGGAACCGCATATTGGTGTTTGCTATATTCGCCTACGGCATATCCATCAAGAACTCTGAAAAGAATATGTTGTTGTGGTCTTCAGTCCTGAGACTGGTTTGATGCAGTTCTCCATGCTACTCCATCCTGTGCAAGCTTCTTCATCTCACAGTAAATACCGCAGCCTACACCCTTCTGAATCTGCTTAGTGTATTCATCTCTTGGTCTCCCTCTACGATTTTTACCCTCCACGCTGCCCTCTAATACTAAATAGGGTGATCCCTTGATGCCTCAGAACGTGTCCTACCAACCGATCCCTTCTTCTAGTCAGGTTGTGCCACAAACTCCTCTTCTCCCCAATCCTATTCAATACCTCCTCATTAGTTATGTGATCAACCCATCTAATCTTCAGCATTCTTCTGTAGCACCACATTTCGAAAGCTTCTATTCTCTTCTTGTCCAAACTGTTTATCTTCCATGTTTCACTTCCATACAAATACTGTCAGCAAAGAATTCCTGACACTCAAATCTATACTCGATGTTAACAATTGCCTCTTCTTCAGAAACGCTTTCCTTGCCATTGCCAGTCTACATTTTATATCCTCTCTACTTCGACCGTTATCAGTTATTTTGCTCCCCAAATAGCTAAACTCCTTTACTACTTTAAGTGTCTCATTTCCTAATCTAATTCCCTCAGCATCACCCGACTTAATTCGACTACATTCCATTATCCTCGTTTTGCTTTTGTTGATGTTCATCTTATATCCTCCCTCCAAGACACTGTCCATTCCGTTCAACTGCTCTTCCAAGTCCTTTGCTGTCTCTGACAGAATTACAATGTCATCGGTGAACCTCAAAGTTTTTATTTCTTCTCCATGGATTTTAATACCAACTCCGAATTTTTCTTTTGTTTCCTTCACTGCTTGTTCAATATACAGATTGAATAACATTGGGGATAGGCTACAGCCCAGTCTCACTCCCTTCCCAACCACTGCTTCCTTTCATGTCCCTCGAATCTTATAACTGCCAGCTGCTTTCTGTACAAGTTGTAAATAGCCTTTCTATCCCTGTATTTCACCCCTTCCACCTTCAGAATTTGAAAGAGAGTATTCCAGTCAACACTGTCAATCGTTTTCTCTAAGTCTACAAATTCTAGAAACGTAGGTTTGTCTTTCCTTAATCTATTTTCTAAGATAAGTCGTAAGGTCAGTATTGCCTCACGTGTTCCAACATTTCTACGGAATCCCAACTGATCTTCCCCGAGGTCGGCTTCTACCAGTTTTTCCATTAGTTTGTAAAGAATTCGCGTTAGTATTTTGCAGCCGTGCCTTATTAAACTGATAGTTCGGTAATTTTCACATCTGTCAGCGCCTGCTTTCTTTGGGATTGGAATTATTATATTCTTCTTGAAGTCTGAGGGTATTTCGCCTGTCTCATACATTTTGCTCACCAGATGGTAGAGTTTTGCCAGAGCTGGTTCTCTCAAGACTGTCAGTAGTTGTACTATAATGTTGTCTATTCCCGGGGCCTTGTTTCGACTCAGGTCTTTCAGTGCTCTGTCAAACTCTTCACGCAGTATCGTTTCTCCCATTTCATCTTCATCTATTTCCTCTTCCCTTTCTATAACATTGCCCTCAAGTATATTGCCCTTGTATAGTCCCTCTATATACTCCTTCCACATTTCTGCATTTCCTTCTCTGCTTAGAACTGGGTTTCCATCTGAGCTCTTGATGTTCATACGAGTGGTTCTCTTTTCTCCAAGGTCTTTTTAATTTTCCTGTAGGCAGTATCTATCTTACCCCTAGTGAGATAAGCCTCTATATCCTTACATTTGTCCTCTAGCCATGCCTGCTTAGCCATTTTGCACTTCCTGTCGATCTCATTTTTGAGACGTTTGTATTCCTTTTTGCCTGCTTCATTTACTGCATTTTTATATTTTCTCCTTTCATCAATTAAATTCAGTATTTCTTCTGTCGCCCAAGGATTTCTACTAGCCCTCGTCTTTTTACCTAACTGATCCTCTGCTGCCTTCACTACTTCATCCCTCAAAGCTACCCATTCTTCTTCTACTCTATTTCTTTCCCACATTCTTGTCAGTTGTTTCCTTATGCTCTCCCTGAAACTCTGTACAACCTCTGGTTTAGTCAGTTTATCCAGGTCCCATCTCCTTAAATTCCCACCTTTTTGCAGTTTCTTCAGTTTTAATCTACAGTTCATAACCAATAGATTGTGGTCAGAGTCCACATCTGCCCCTGGAAATGTCCTACAATTTAAAACCTGGTTCCTAAATCTCTGTCTTTCCATTATATAATCTATCTGATACCTTCTAGTATCTCCAGGATTCTTCCATGTATATAACCTTTTTTTATGATTCTTGAACCAAGTGTTAGCTATGATTAAGTTATGCTCTGTGCAAAATTCTACCAGGCGGCTTCCTCTTTCATTTCTTCCCCCCAATCCATATTCACCTACTAAGTTTCCTTCTCTCTCTTTTCCTACTCCCGAATTCCAGTCACCCATGAATATTAAATTTTCGTCTCCCCTCACTATCTGAATAATTTCTTTTATCTCATCATACATTTCATCAATTTCTTCGTCAGCTGCAGAACTAGTTGGCATATAGACTTGTACTACTGTCGCAGGCTTGGGCTTCGTGTCTATCTTGGCCACAATAATGCGATCACTATGTTGCTTGTAGTAGCTTACCCGAACTCCTATTTTTAATTCATTATTAAACCTATCCCTATATTACCCCTATTTGATTTTGTATTTATAACCCTGCATTCACCTGACCAAAAGTCTTGTTCCTCCTGCCACCGAACTACGCTAATTCCCACTATATCTAACTTTAACCTATCCATTCTCCTTTTTAAATTTTCTAATCTACCTGCCCGATTAAGGGATCTGACATTCCACGCTTCGATTCGTAGAACGCTAGTATTCTTTCTCTTGGTAACGACGTCCCCTTGAGTAGTCCCCGCCCGGAAATCCGAATGGGCGGACTATTTTACCTCCGGAATATTTTACGCAAGAGGACGCCATCATCATTTATCCATACAGTAAAGCTGCACGCCCTCGGGAAAAATTGAGGCCGTAGTTTCCCCTTGCTTTCAGCCATTAGCAATACCAGCACAGCAAGGCCGTTTTGGTTAGTGTTGCAAGGCCAGATCAGCCAATCATCCAGACTGTTGCCCCTGCAACTATTGAAAAGGCTGCTGCCGCCCTTCAGGAACCATACGTTTGTCTGGCCTCTCAACAGATACCTCTCCGTTGTGGTTGCACCTACGGTACGGCTATCTGTATCGCTGAGGCACACAAGCCTCGCCACCAACGGCAAGGTCTATGGTTCATGGGGGAGGGGGGGGGGGAAGAGAGGGGAAGGGGGGAGGGAAGAACATATATTTCTGAAAAAAAGTGTGCTAACTTCACAGTAAGTGAAAAGGTTTCCTCCTTAAATTGCAATTATCTCGTAAAATTTTAGCTGCACAAAAAATTTTCGATAGAACTCTTGGTGTTTTGTTCTGAACTGTCCACAGAACTGTAGTACGAATTTACTTTTTGTGAACATTAACAAAGAATGTTTTCGATACGAAAATTTTTTCGGGTATCGTTGTTTTCTTCGCCAAATTCTGCAGAACTATTGAAATTTTGTGCAAAGAACTCTAGAACTATGGCATATCTATCAAGAACTCTGAAAAACATATGGGGTTCCTAATTAAGTTGCAATTACGCCATAAACTATTACCTGCACAAAGGAATGCTACTAGGATTTTCGATAGAACTCTTCACATAATATCCAGAACTGTCATCAGAACTGTTGTACGAATATATATATATATATATATATATATATATATATATATATATATATATATATATATATATATATATATATATATATATTCTGTAGAGAAAGTGTGTCCCACATTAAATGAGTGTAGCTCATAAACTATTATCGCCACAAAAAAATGTTATTGGGATTTTCGATAGAGCTCTTGGTGTTCTGTTCTGTACTGCCCTCAGAACTCCTGCACGAATTTACTTTTAGCGAAAATTGACAAAGAATATTTTCGATACGAAAGTTTTTTCGAGTATCGTTGTTTTCTTCGCTAAATTCTGCAGAACTATTGAAATTTTGTGCAAAGAACTATAGAACTATGGCATATCTATCAAGAACTCTGAAAAAAATATATATTTCTCGAAAAAGGGATGCTAACTTCACACGACTGCCGATCTGCCGCCGACCGCGACGAACGGCGCCGGACCGTTTGAAGATAGCCGAGGCCGAGTTCGATAACACGATCGAAGTGGGGATCGTGCGTCCGTCTGGCAGCTCCTGGCCTCCACCGCGTCGAGTGGCGCTCGTGTGTATGATGCGTGGCGCCAGTCGCTTATCTCTATTCATCTAAGATCTCTGCGATCGAGTCTGTATCGCGCGGCCGCGGCTCCCCCCTTTGGTCGCTTTTCGGCTATTTCGGCGCACGTTCGCTGTGCGGAGAGGGCTGGCTTCGGTCGGTCGGTGTGCAGCCTGGTTGTCGGTGGTCGCTCAGCCTCTTTCTGTCACGCGGGCAGTCCGGCTGTGGGCGGGCGGGTGCGAGTGCGCGCGGTCGGCGAGCGTGTACGGCGTCTGATGAGAAAACCTGACAAGTTTATTACTGTTACTATTACCAGAAGAAGATAACCGAGTGTTTGTATTGTTTCAATTAGCGACTCCTTTTCACTATTAAATTCTCGTTCGTCATTGATGAAGTTGTAAATAGAGGAAGGGCAGAGCCAGTGGAATAGTTATAAACTTCAGTATTTTCAACATCATAAAATTGTGAACATTTTAATTATTAATTTACAACAGCGAATAGCGACAGCTTTGTCACAATGTAGCCAATGCTGTCTGAAATGCTGTTATGTACAGTATGCTGCAGAACCGTGGCACTGAGTAGAAGTGCACACAATATAATTGTGTCTGATCGAAAAATTTTGTGGCAGTAATTTATGGGATCGAGAGGAAGAGCAGCGAGCAGATGGATCGATCAAATCGAGATCTCCGGTCTACCACGTCAGCAGGCACTAAGAGAAGCTGGCAACCGTCCGGGATGGAGACGCTTGCTTCGTGGGGTCAAGACGCTCAGCAATGAGCATAACGACTTATGATGATGAATTTGTGTACATCACTATTTCATGTCATTAGGAAGTGCTGATTGTGGATGGCTTGTGGGTCCCTTGTGCCCGTATTCCCGTTTTGAAATTTTTCTAGTGTTTTAAGTATTGTGTTACTTCTGACACTGCCTAGTTGCTGTGTGGTTTTACGTTGTCCTTTCAGTGGTATAATCAGCGGTGCGCGTCGTCCGTTGTAGCTGGTCGTTTAACTGTGGGACGACGCCTTGGCAGCGGTCAGTTTGAACTGTAACAAATAGCGCGGTCGCTCTGTTTATCGATAGACTCCAGTTCTTTGGCGAATTTAAGTTGAGTGTTTTATTATTTGTGCCTGCTGACACCGAGGCGTCCGTCTTTCCTTCTTCACCGTTCCTTTCAGCTTTCACTCAGGCTCGACCTGCGTTCTAGCTTCCGCGCACCTCTGCTGTACCATGACTTGCCACTGACATTTTGTAATACCTGATAGACGCCTTTCATTGTTCTGGGTTTTTAATATCGTATTCAGAGAGAAGAATTATGAGTTGTTTATGGTGTTATGTCCTAAAACGTTTCCTGCTTCTGTAAGAGTTTTTCTCGGCAAATCATTTATTGTTTTTACGGTTCTTAAGATTTATGTAAAGAGGGTTTTAAAGTTATTTATTGTTTGGGGTGGGCTTTGACGCCTGTAGACATTTTGTCTGTTTAGTAATGTTTCAAATTCTAGGGCAATTACGTATATCATTCTGGGGTATTCTTAAATAAAATCTGTTGGAAATTACAAGCCAGAGTTTGTGTTTGACCGGTAGTTATTGCCTCGTCTTTATTGAGTTGAAGTATCGTTGAGCGTCTCATATAGTGTACGTACCAGATTACACCAGATTCCGCTGACCAGCCAAGATAACTTCGAAGACTATCATTATTACCCCATTTGGCTTATTTGAAAGGAAATTTATGACTTTCGGTCTCCGGAATGCGGCGCAAACGTGGCAAAGGTCCGTCGATTCAATGCTGCGAGGCCTGTCGTTCTCTTTCGCTTACCTCGAAGACGTTTTGGTCTGGTCAGCCTCTCCAGAAGAACATCGCCAGCGTCTCGTCGAGGTTTTTCAACGACCGAGTGCGGAATTGTGCTGAACGTCGCGAAGCTTATCTTGGGAAGTCACAAGTTGACGTGCTAGGCCACCGCATCACTCCTTCAGGCTCGCTACCACTGCCGGTCAAAACAGGGGCTGTCCGCCAGCTGTCCTTATTGCGACGTGTCCACGGCCCTGCCTACGAACTTGTGACGGCAAGCATTCGAATCCCTAGACAGCCTGAGCCACCCAGGTACGAGATCCGCTCTCCGTCTGGTTCCAGGTCGCCTCGTGTGGCCGGGAGCGTAGCAGCAAGGTGGAGGAGAGTGGGCCGAGTGTTGTCTCCGGTGCCAACAGACACGTACGTGTGCCACTAGGTAATTTGCCCGACGTCACAGTGCGATTCACACGCGTTCACATTGACTTCGTCGGGCCGCTGCCGCCTTCAAACATCCGGCGCTACCTGGTCACCATCGTCGACAGATTCACTCGGCTGGAAGAAGTACCGATAGATAATATCTCGGCCGAAATGTCGGCGCATCGGATATCGCGGTCTGGCTGCCCGCTCCACGTCACCACCGTCAGAAGTAGACAATTATAGCCCGAAATGTTAGCAAAACTGTCAGTACTTTGCGGTACGAAGTGGACTGGTGCAATGATGGCACCGCACCCTCCGAGCGGCCCCGATTTGCCGTGCCACTTGGACTGAGGCCATACCGATCGTCCTACTGCGACTCCGAAACAAATGCACATCCGGCCTGGGCGGCCCCTCGGCCGACCTAGTGTATGAGGAAGCGCTGAGGCTACCCTGAGATTTCCTGGAAGCAGCTCCGAGACGGGAAGTGGATCCTACGCTCGTTGGGCGTCTCAGAGAGCACACCCACAAGATACGCCACCCACAGCCATGCAGGCACGGCACCGGCCCGCTGGTCGTGCACGACGACCTCTGCTCGTGCTCTCACGTGATGCTACGTAGTGACGGCACGAAACCTGCTCTCCGACCGCCCTACACCGAAACGCACCAGGTTGTCAGAAGAGGAGACCGCGCACTGGACATCCTCCCAAACGGGAAACGTACCTCTGTCACTATGGACAGAGTGAAGCCGTCCTACGTTTCCCACGAGCCGGCCCCAGCGCCGACCCGAACCACAGAAACGAGCCGGCCGCGCCAGCAGCTCCTGCAACACAAAGTACCACCAGATTGCCGTTCTCCCGTCAGCCGGCAGCGCATCTGTCGGCCATTTTGGCGTGCAGCGTAGCTCTTTTAGTCGCAGGCCCGAATTCATTTACACTGCGGCTAAAGAGACGAGTATCGCAGACAGGAAACAGGGACGAAAGCAACTATTGCAAACAAAAATTAAGTACTACAGTTTCATTTTTGAAGCACTTTTATTCTTCTATTACAGACGGTGTGTTCCAGTCTCTGACGTACTTGAAATAAAAAATTGTGCACATTTTCTTAATATACATTGTTCAGAAAAGTGGGCTTTACAAAATGTTATCCCTTCTGGAAATCTGAATAGTGATTAGAATTTATCTTACAATTTTTCGTCTTGCCGATATGTATCTAAAACTGCATACAACTGACTGCAAACATTTGTTAAAAAGGACATTAGGCTGTCGCTTTTGTACAATAATTGTGTGTTCTAGGTGTCAAATTGCCCGGAACTTGGAAACATATGATCATCTGTGGGATTGTTTCACACTCATCATAGTTGGTTTCAGATGTTCCACCCGTGTTTCCCAGACTCTAACCAACTACGCATGCCAATGCTTGCCTAAATTGAGACGCGTACAGCACGTGAGGCGCGACGCTACAGCGCGACGCCCACGTTCCGGACGTGTCGCGCGGGTCCACGTGTTTGCACGCGCCGTTTGACGGCGCTCTGCGCTGACAGAAACGAAGCGCGCGCATACTGTAATCTTTCTCAAACGATTTTACACAAACTATTCATTAAAAATATTCAATTTTTACCTTGCTTGTAGCGTTATATGTCAGCTTCGTGGCCAAGTGCTCATCATCTCGCTAATTGTCATACTTATTGTGATATACACATTTTAATAAGACGCTACGCAAAATTCGAAAAGTTTGCAATGAAAAATATGGGTCGCTATGATTTTGTGTTTGGTGCGTACTACACCATGCGCCACTGCATATAAAATTTAGCTAACATGATGAATTTTTGTTTAGACTAGGGAGAAGGTTTCTATCTGCCTCCGATATCGAGAAAATGGATGCTATGTAGCGCGCTCACTTCTGATCTGACGCCCACGAGAATCTCACATCTCTCATATCTCCCAAACCGCTCGAGACATCGAAACGGAAATTTGACGAATGACGGCACACAAGAGGGAGCGTATTTTGCCAATTCGTACACACAAGGAACTTTCTTATCTATGGCGATATATCAGTACTTATACTTCCCCTTTTTGCCCGCATCTCGTGGTCGTGCGGTAGCGTTCTCGCTTCCCACGCCCGGGTTCCCGGGTTCGATTCCCGGCGGGGTCAGGGATTTTCTCTGCCTCGTGATGGCTGGGTGTTGTGTGCTGTCCTTACGTTAGTTAGGTTTAAGTAGTTCTCAGTTCTAGGGGACTGATGACCATAGCTGTTAAGTCCCATAGTGCTCAGAGCCAGCCACTTCCCTTTTTATTTTTTTCACTCCAGTGACTGTACTTTTTAAGTTATCGACAGCTAGCGAAACAAGAGTTTCCTAGTATGAAAATAAACATTAAATTTCTTCTCTCATAGTACTGCAAACCACACTATGAGTTTTTTCGTAAGCTATTGAGCTCTGTGACTGACAATTACTTGTTTACTGAGGCACTCTGTTTCAGAATTCTGTCGCAATAGCTGCTGTGAGATGAGTTTGTGCAAATTACACTGCGTTTTGACAAAGGAAATACAGTTAAACCTGTCAACAAGAGAAATGTGGCAGTTACTAATAAATGGTGATGCTTCTTCGAGTGAGAAAAGATTAACAACTCACACAAAAACTAATTGCCAATTCTGTTGGAATTTTGGTTGAATCCCCGTAACCCATCGTATTTTTAACACTGAGCGACTGGAATGGAAATTTACCAAAGGATTTTATTCCTTCTCTTGATTTGAGCAGTATTAAAATAACGACGAGCGTTCCTTCAGGCGGAATGATAGGCACATGCCGAATGCTGGTTACTCACCTACGGCTTGCCAAACTGACAATGTGTGATCGTGAATAAAATAGTTGTTACTGAGAAAAATAAACAGTTGATCTATCGCACAACACAATGGTCAGTGAACTGTCATCAGCGGAGGATGATGCTCGAGACAGGAATGCAGAAGCTAACCACGTGTGCCTTGTGAGCTGGAGTTTGAAAAACATTGTCATGAAAGTAAATCTGCCTTTGTCAGCGGTACTTTTCAACAAATTGAATAAACTTAATCGCCACACTCTTTTAGGATATTCCTACTTCCGTAATAATACCGACCATTTCTTTCATTTGTATGAGCAGTTTATTAATACTGATAATGTGCATACAACAATTGAAGTGCTTTTTGTCATCACAGCGAGCCAATTGAAACATTGTTACTTGTGACTGCTTTTCGACTAGTTTCTAGCTTGCAGTGGAAATGTGTGTACATAGTATAATATCTCTTATTACATCCATATCCAAGTAACGATAGTTAAACTTACGTACTTCATATCTTGGACGCTTTTTACTAGAAGCAGAAAGATTGGTTCAAATGGCTCTGAGCACTATGGGACTCAACTGCTGTGGCCATCAGTCCCCTAGAACTTAGAACTACTTAAACATAACTAACCTAAGGACAGCACACACATCCATGCCCGAGGCAGGATTCGAACCTGCGACCGTAGCAGTCGCACGGTTCCGGACTGCGCGCCTAGAACCGCGAGACCACCGCGGCCGGTAGAAGCAGAAAGAGGTCATATCTGTGGAAAGTAAGCCTTTTCGGCTTTTTGCAACAGATCGTAGAGATACGTCAGCATAAGAGGCAGCAAGTAGATAACCTTGTTTTACTTTCCTTCTTGCTTCTAAATCACGTGATTTTATAATATTCCTTACTTCCTTACGTACTACCCTCACGAAGGATCGTCTGTCCCCTTTTTACAACCTGAAAACATTGTGGAGGTAGAAGACATAATCCCAGTGGCTAATGGCTCTCCTGTTACTGAACTGTGCATTGTTCTTGACAAAAGAAGAAACAAAACAAAATAACTGTACTGATATATGAAACTGAAAACTATTATGTAGTAACTAAAATAGATGGAGCGCTTAAACGGTGAGAAACGAAACACTACCAGTCTAGTCCAGTAGAGTATGATGAGAGAATTATACATTGGGAATATTTCTCCAATAAACCTTAGCTTCAACCACATTTAACAAGAACGATGAAATTAGGATTGTCATCCAGCACCAACACGTACTCACACTTCAATGCAAGTGTTTCATATATCTAGTGGGGTCATTCAAGAAAACTGACGGCAGCGACACAGCGGGATCCACGCTTACATGTAAGGCTGTTCCAAGAGGTACGCTATGAACTCATGGGTCTGAGATCGACTGTACATGCAATGTCCGAATAACATCAACCCTTAAAACATACTTCTCTGCATCATCAACGGATTTGCATAGTTTAGAAAATGTGGGATGGTCCATAGACGATCCAGAGGATAGAACAGTTGCACAGTACAAACGATTTACTGCATGCATACCTCTAAAAATGCTTATGGAATACTTTGAGGACACGAGAGAAATTATTATGAATGCTGAACAGGGACTCATTCTGGTGCGGAGTGCGATGGACAATAACTCATACATTCAAGGAGCTAAAGACGAGAATTTGATCACAATCAGCAAGATAATATGAAAAATGCCTCACATTAGTGTATCAGACGAGGAGCGTTTGAAGCTTTTAAAAGTCCTGAATTCAGGTACATTTCTGTCACTAACATTTCGTTCATGGGAGGTTTGCGATTACCCAGTGTTACCAACTGCGAGCAGACAAACATGGGCTATTAAAACCTCCTCCCATCTAGAGACACCTAGATTCATCATACTTGCGTTTCAGACAGACAGAACTGCAAGTTAACTAGTGCCAAAGTATACCTCAATTCAGAATTCTACCCGTATTACAATTTACATCTGCAGTGGAATCAAAATGTATACAGTCTAGCGTATGACATGTATGCAAGGTTTCGTGCTTCTTACTTTGAAATTTTCCAAAGGTGAGGGAGGAGGGTATCTACTCAGTCTGCGTAAGTTCAAGGAGCTTTCACTGATCATCGTAATAGACTGGATCTACAGCTATGCCAATTGAATTTGAACCATCGACAAATTTCCCAGAACACACTGCTGCAGATGCTCTAGTTGTACATGACCGTGTGATCAACTACTGCCGGCTTACTGGTGTTGTGCAATGAGCTGTATAAATGAATAGGTGCTGCACCATACCTACAGCATTTCAGAATGACATCTCAAGGTGCGAACATCATTGCGGATTCTCAGGGTTTCTATGATGGTGAGCATAGACAGTTCATATTTAAAGATGTTGCATTTGTAGCGTACACATAAGATGCTGGAATAATAGAGACATTCTCAGCAAACATTGCATCACCAAGGTCTTTCAAGCATGTGAGGTGTGCTACGACATGGAAGAGTACAAAGACATTAACACATTTCTACCATGGAATTCACTGGGATGATCCTGGAATACCCTATAAAGATATGGTGACTGCGCTTAAATTATTCTATCACATGGATACCACCATGTACGTGAAGGGGAAGAAGAAGATCTCATGGATGCATCGAATCTTTAAGTTTGCTGCTATTCAAGACTGGGAATTCTATGGGTGTCCTTCTCTCCATCGACTCAAGAACATGTATAAAAAAAGTTTTGTTGTATGTGCTTATGAAAATGTAAAATTACTTTTAAGTTGGATTAATGAAAAGAAATCATTTTTTTTCCTAACAATCCATGTACATATTTTTTTGACATCTACGTCCTTAGCATGTAAGTTTAACCAAGATACTATACCTGTTTCCATCTACACCTGCAGTCCACTGGAAGTGTGCAACCTACTTACCACAGCTTTCTGCACTGTCAACAAGGGACTAGTGGTGCCTGTGCTATTAATAGGTAGGCTTCCGCATTCCTGTGCCCTTGCCTGCAGTTAATTCTCTGAAATTGTGTGTTAAAGGCACTATGTCTTGTAGGCGACTGCAGAATGTTCAAAGATATGTTTTAGCAAAAAATTAATGATTAGGTTTTTCAAAAAATAACAACAGCGATGCGCAGTGACGAATGTTTTTCATTTATTCAATTCAATTCAGTTCTTGAGATTACAATTTAGTTAGTGATGTGCAATATATATAGTTCTTGAGATACAGTTCAGTTCTTGATGTGGTTCAACGCAGAGATACTTATAACTTATGACTAGAATCCAACACATGTTGGAGAGTCCTCCAAGGGACTGATTTTTTCCCTTATAGAGCCTTTCTTAAAACTAAAGCAGAGGTATAGACTAACTTACATGCTAATTACTACTACTACTAATGGAATTCCACCCAAACAGACTATATTGAATGGAGCTGCTCTGTGAGTTAACGTTCTCCTACTTAAGTAGATAGCTCTAAATATTTTTGTGAACTAGACATTTTCTGTGAAATACTTCATTAATTGGCTGCCTCCAACTTAACGAGACATAGGTTTGAACTAGACATTTCCCATGAAATACATTAATAACAACATTTAATTGGATGGTTTCAACTTAACTGAGTAGCTCTAAATATTTTTGAACTGGGTGGCTCTAGACATTTTCCACCACAGACAGCTGAAATACTTTAATGATAATAACAATTAATTGGGTGGCTCTAAAGCGTCCAACCCAAACAGCCATACTAAAAAAAAAAATTGATCTGGATGGATTTCAGGCTAGTTATACTGGAAGGCTAGCGTTAGGTGAAGCTTAAACACTACTATTTATGCACACATACACATGAATCACAAAAGAGAGACAATAATAATTTTTTGCAACACATTGTAGTTATATATCTAAATAAAGTGACAATATCTTTTTCCCAGAACATGGTGCTTTTACACAAGAAAATTAAAAGTATTTATTTTTAACTTTTTTTCAGCACATAGTGCTTATATAAACTAGATGCGTGAGATGCCACACGTCGAACACCCTTTGCCCGCCTCTGTGTACACCCATCTATTGTATGATATGCATACATTTTGGACCTCAATCCCACAAACTCTACAATCGGTAAACCATTTGCCTCGTCTTTCATATGCCCAATAACCTTCTTGTTCTTAGGAACAATACCGTAAGGATTATTGGTCTCATAAGAAGAACTCTCGAATTTTTTACCTTGGCACCTAATTACTTCATATGGATCTCAGATCTTCATCCAGTAGTATCCATATAGAGCAATTTTGGTTCTATGAAATAAGGTCTCGCAAACTTGTAGTGATAGTGGTACATGTAGAATTTGGATATGTCCCAAAATAAATAGGCTTCATAAACTCTACTGAAACCTTCGACATCTCCACAGCAACAAAGTTTTCATTGAAGATGGTGGCACGCTTAAAATTTGTCATGGCGATACACTTTCTCACACTATAACGCCCATCCCATGCGGTTATAATCGAAATATCGCGTTCATTTCTTATATTCTGCACAGTTTTCCTGAAAATAGAATTACTCATTGATTTATAAAAATCTATTTCAATATCACTAGTCGCGACCGCCCTCTTTTTGATATTTAGTTCAATATACTCCTTCAACCATGGGGATTGCTTGAAGGAGATAGTCGGGGTGATTCTAACAAGCTGCATCCCTAAGCTAAGTCACTGCTGGAGATTATGATAATGAATAATATACCTCTGCTTATCTCCAACAGTAGCGAACAGTTTAGGGATGGTGCTTCCTCACGGAATCTGTTGCTCTGGACATAACGCCAAGTTATGTGAGGTCTGCCTCAAGTACATACCCTACATCAGAATCAGCTGCAAGATCCATTATTTTTCCACCTAATCCCTTCACTTTGCCTTCGGACACCCATCGAAACCCACCAACTAGCAGTGGGTGCATCATGGTGTGCTCGTATAAGTTGTTCGCATCTAAGTACGTAATGTAACTCAAATCAAGGGATGCGTTAAACACAACACCCATCCATGGGTTATTTGCCTTGGCATGCCTGGGGATGCATTGACAAAGTCCCCCACTGATCAAGCGCTCAAAAAATAGAAGCATTGCAGCATCAGTCAAAAGTTCTATGCTGCACCCTGTTTTTTTTAGCATAGTGTTGCAGGACAAACCAGGTGCCGTGTAATAAAACAATCAGTATTAAACATACCTATGTTTCTTCCTTTGGCTTCACTTGAAATTAATGAAACAAGTGTGAAAATATTGATAGTGTGATGCTCAGAATCATAACACAAACTACCACACTGTTGAGTGGTACTTGAGATAGGTAAATAAATTAGTGAAATCATTGTGAAGTGAAGTAGAAATTAGAAAATAAATGAAAAACTTAGTTTAGTTTAGAAGAATTACACACTGGCAAACAGCGAGCAGAGCAGCAGTGGCAACCGCCGGCGCTTGCAAGTCAGCACATCGGGAGAAGCCAGCGCCCTCCCCACATAAGCAGCAGCTGTCGATTCAGCCGTCAGGGCATCGCCCGACAGGCTCACGTGTTTCTCAATTGTCACATGTGATCAAATGCCCTCGCCTACATTCCTAGAGCCAATGACCGACGTTAAGAAGATTCTTCGAGAAGCTTTTCAACGTGACAGAAGAGGCAATGACCGTGAAGTCGTTCACCTCCAGTGAAATGAAGTAAATAAATACGCAAGACGCAGTGGGCCCGACAGAGTAGTTTTCAGTTCAGTTTCGAGGCTGAAGACCGTCATGCAGGAAGAGACTACATCGTACACAGAAGCACCAAGTCCGCCGCTGTAAAGGAATAGCAAGCAGCAGCCTCGCCGCCAGAAGACAGAAGTTCGAAGGTATTTGAAGACTGATTTTTACATACCCAAGTGACTCGTGAGGACGGGAAGGAAACGGCCTCACATCAGCAGTCACCTGTAAGCTGGTGATGAAGATCTGACAGCCGAAGACTGGCAAGCTGCAGTCCGTTGTTCGAGTCCGGGACACTGGCCTTCCCCGCCGCGCCGCTCCGCTGTCACACGAGGCCTCATAGAGAAGAGAAACACTGGGACGCCACATCCAAGGTATCACCATCATATTCACAACTCCGTTCACAATAATTAAAGGAGCCATCTCGCGATGCGCGTCTCCAGTCAACCGGGCGAGACGGCGACACGAGACACACACCGCCAGGCGTAATCAGACGCCGCTGCTGCCGCAGCAGAAGGCTTCGCAGGTGACACAGCTGCCGCTCTCCCAGCCAGAATAATCCAGTAAGGAAACCGTTGTACAAAACTTTCAATAAAAGTTGTCTTATGTAAAAATGCTGTTTCAATCTACCTCATACACTAGCCAAGGAAGAACCGGCCCTGCCCACATGTTGTTAAGAGAGAAAAAGTAATTTATTTAGTGTTGTTCACCCTGTCATAATGCTTTAGAATCAAATGCCCTTTGCAGTAATGCTCATCCTGACAATTGACTAGCATCAAAAGAAGAAAACCCAGTTACAACACAGTGCCATAAGAGTTCATGTATAGAATACGCATTCTAACCACATTGTTTCGTTCACCGTACCTGAACCATATTTTGTCACTCGATATAGCGATAATTCAATATATCAGTGACAGCAGAATTGGAAAGTTGCCACAGCGTCTTTATACCGTCTTCATCAGAAGTAATGTTAGTTTATAAGTTTCTGAATGAACATAGGGGCATCATTTATGAAAAATGTGAAACCTCCCCCCACTCAGGTGCTTTCTGTACCAGAAGCATTAGCAGTTGTATAACATAAATTATATTGCCAGTAATTAGTAGCAATACAAAATTTTAATAATCCTCGTGATTTTCGAGACACAGTTCCCATTTCGATTACTGGTTGCTCTATGTACCCATCCATATCTAGAAGAGATAGTCATGAATATTCAAAACGACTCTTCAAGAATTCGCAGTGTGAAACAACCATAATTGATAACATAAGTGTGCAAACTGAGTATTGGTACAGCGTGTCATTGAAACCATTATGCGATGTGAAAGGGACGATAAATAAATGTAAACTATAGTGAGTGAATAATGAAAATTCCATTCTCACCTTTCATCCAAAACCCTAACATTTTCTACCATGTATTTAATGATGAAGACTTACTGTGATACTGTGATACTGATCCGTCCACCCCTGCCACCTTGATTGTTGGTTGTGATGACAGATTGACCTGTACCGCAGCCCAAGATCTAGGTTAGGTTGGTAGATTGTGTGTTTTGAGATTGATGATGTGCAAGTGAAAACAGTGGAAGGCACTGATCTTACAGTTACAAGTTGACAATGGGAATACTACTAATACAGTATTTGAGAATGCAGACAAAAGTTTGTGTGTGTATTGTACTGTCGGGAAAATATCCATCTTGTGAATACAGCTGTTAAATATTTGGCAAAAGTTACATAGTGGACACCAGATTGCATTTTTAGTAGTTTATGTACGATGTATGTGTGTAATACGCATCAAAATACACATCGGAGACTTATCTATTACAGTGGAGCTTTAGCTTTTATGACGGAGAATGTCTTTAAACAAGTCACGAAACTTTCTGTCTACACTATAGGTCTGTTTATTGGCAAAACCTTTATTCGGCCTTTACATTCCTCGGCTACACCAGTTCTCAACCGAGTATAAAATTTTTTTTAGAGCAAATTAGTTCCTTGGTTCATTTCTTCTGCCACAAATATGTAATACATCCATATTGAGAGACACAAGACTCTCAGAACGAAGTACGAAGCAGGACAACTGATCGCATAAGGCATCTAATGTTAACTGCGCTTTTTTGTTGCTACTTGGACTTCTACTTGCGATTTATCACTGAAATCGCTGCTAGACCGACTTCTGCTTGCGACTTGTCACTGAAATCGCAGCTAGACAAGAGGTTCACATCTCCCCCAGATCCTTTTCCTTTCCTCTCCATGGCCTTCCCCACTCCTACTCGCGTCCGCCCTGCCTCCCCCCCCCTTTTTTCTGTGTCCTCTCCCTTCTTCGGCTCCCCCCTTTTTGTTTTCCCCACCCTTTTTTCCTCTCATCTATCCGGGTTCTCCCCCCCCCCCCCCCTCCCTCCCGCCATCTTCCATAGGCTGTGGTGAGTTATTTTCGTCTCTAATTTCTGGTGCAGTGTTTGAGTGTTCAGTGCAGTGTGCGCCGTTTTTTAATTGTGCCTGTGTACTTACTGTATGTCTTCGTTAGCATCATCAACGCCGTGGATTTCTATTTTAACTTCTGCACTTTTCCGCCACTTTACTATTTTTAACAAAGTCACCGTTTTATCACCTTTATTATATTGTTTGTTATCTTCCCATTATATTTTTCTTTTAACTCTTATATCGGCTGTAGAGCGGCGTATTAAGCTGCTGACAGCCCCCCTCCCCCCCCCCCCTCTGGTGGGGTAGGGGGGCAATCGAAATTCAATAAAGGAAAAAAAAGGCGGGTTCACAAGAAGAAGAACGAAATTCGACCAACAAATGGCACACAGTGTTGAATGTTAAAGGCTACTTGTGACTTGTAGTTGTGACTGTAATCGCAGCTAGATTATGTAAAGTTGTTATTGTGATACCTGCGACTTCTCAATCACTGTGATTTATAACACACACTCCTAGTTCACTGATTTTTTTTTTCTTTATTGTAATTTCATTCCCTTGCCCCATATGGGACTCTTACATAAAAAAGGGGGGACAAAGAGGGGGACATAAAAAACACTGTAAATGGAGACGATGGGAGTTAAAGTATACACTAATACGGGACATGTACTGGGGGACAGTTAAAAAGTCGACATAAAGGTAAACTAACAGAGCTGGCAATTCAAAGTGCACTTAAAAACACTGGAGGCAAACACAAATTAAAAGTCGACAATTGGATAAAAATCACACAGAGCAAGATAACCCGTGAATTTACTTTCAAAATCTTTTCTTAAAGAATTTACTTTATTTACTAGCGATTCATCAAGAACATTAACACATTTAATCACACTAGGTGAGCGTGGAAGTAGTTGCCAGGAAGTAACTGATGAATATGAAATTACCTTTAACAAATGGGAATTTTATTCATAAAAGCCTTTTCAAAACAGATTTAAAATTTGTAAGCAGAAAAGCACCCTCGAAATATCAAGTTACAATTTTATTTAGAGGCAGAAAGAACTATACTGACAGTATGAGCCTTTGGGCTGAGAAGCTTGCCGCTCCCTTTCAACACGGCCGTAGTCACGACCGCTCACAACAACCTCCGAAAGACTACACGGGTGCAAATCTGCAACTAAAAATTTTAACAACTCACACAAACACATTAACTATGCCCTCTGTAAGAAGGATGGAAATGGTACAAACACACTAAGAAATTATTTGCCACCGAAAGTGCAATTTGTTTTTAAAAGGACTCTTACGGTGGAAGGGTGGCAACTTTATAAAATTGACTATTTAAATAAAACCCATGAAATTCAGACTTACATGAAATGTACAACATGCTCTATATTACACATATACCGCCTCGCAAGATGATAGGCAAGATAAAATATATTTCAGGAATTCGGCCTTACACCTTAATTTTATAAATTGGATAACACCGAATCTGACAAACATGACAGAGGCAGCTATTGACGTATGGCAGACTGACAGACAGATAGACAGACACTAACTGCCTAACAAATGCGAACGAGAGACAAACGAGCAAGCTGGGGACGAGAGACTGACCAAGAGAACAAGTGGAATTTAACAAGTAACTGAAACAACATATCACGAATCACGTAACTTTTAATGACTGCGACTTCTGGCGAAGACCTGCCAGCCGCTTCAACCGACGCAGGAAGGCGCGCCGATCTCCCATCTCACGGCGTCGCAGCTCGCCACGGCCAGACCGATGTCGTGGGTTGGCACCTGTTGCTTTCGTGTCGGCCGCGAAGCCACTACCCCTTGCTATACGGCGCGGCCCAATGGACTGACGTGGCGACCTCACATGCGCCGACGCTCAAGACGGACAAGTCATCTTGTGTCCCAGTGCGCGACCGACCAATCGATCGATCCAACCGCCAATGCCCATTGCCTGAACAAACTCGAGCAGACTGGCGGCCTAACACATACTAGTTCTCCGGACGACAGACAGACGCTGACTGCCCATACTGAGCCGGCTGACCAACTGACTAGCCTCGCCCGGGCTGCACCAACTCAGACTGAGCCTTGTGGCACGCCACAGAGGGGTAAAAAGTACAGGTGTTGCAATTGTGGATAGTGTCATAGGAGGGACGATGGGAGAGGAAGGAAGCAACAAGATGGACGAGCATATGTCTGGACTTTGAAGAGGAGCCCAGAATACCAGAAAAGGTCTTTCCGGAGGGCAAGGGAAACAAAGATAGTGGAGCGATGGGAGTAAAGTTGGAGGGAAAGAAGATGGGTAAGGTTAAGGAGCTGGTTGTCAGCTAAGAAGGAGGGCTGGAAGCCACATTGGGTAAGGGGAAGCATGTGGAGCTGGTCAAGGTGGTGGTGAATATGGCAGGAGAGGATGATCTCAAAGACCTTACTGAACATGGAGTAAGGCAGATGAGACGATAGGAGGAGGTGTCAGAGGGGGGTTTGTTGGGTTTAGGGTACAGAAGGACACAAGAAGTCTTCCACAGGTCAGGGTAAAAGCCAATGGAGAGGCGGACGTTGTACAGCATAGAAAGGACAACCATGAAGGATGGGCGGATTGCTTGAAGTGGCGAGAGGTGACACCATCGTACCAGGGGCGGTGTTGCGTTTGGAGTGGATGAGGGTGATGTCATGTGTGGTGATGAGTATATTGATGTCTGAAGGGGGTAACCAATTCAAGCACTGGAAACTACGGGTGAGCGGTGGGACTGAGGTATCGGTGCAGTGAAGGATGGTGGGGAAGAGGGAGGATCGTCAGGAATGGAGATGGCCTTGGATAGGTGGGAAGCAAAATGGTTAGCCTTACTGAGGTTGTCAGGGAAGGGGCGATTGTCTTGGAGAATAGGGTAATGTGAGATGGGATGGCTACTAGTAAGGCGGTGGAAGGCTGACTGGTACCTGGAGGAGTTGACAAGGAGAGTGGAGTTGAGGTGTGTACATATCTGGAGCTAGTCCCATCGTTTCTTTGCTGTAAGGATGTTCCAGATGTGTCGCTGTCATTGCCGGTTACAGATGAGTGTACCTCGATCATGGCTGCCAAGGAAGGAGCAGTAGAGCCTGTGGGATTCATGAAGGAGAAGGACCGCCTGTGGAGGAAGCATAGGGCGGTGGGGTTGGATGAGTTTGGTAGGAACATGGAGCTCCACAGTGTCAGTGACAGTCTTCTGAAGGAAGGAAGAGGCATGAGTGATTTCAGTGGGATGGTGAAGGGGTGAGGCGTTGGCTTTCAACCAGTAAGGCACTGGATTCCCGGTAGGCATCCTAGTTGGTGTGGCAGTAGTCGTGGACGGATTTTGGATGGGCAGCTGGGTGGGGGGCTGCAGGGGGGCCACAGGCAGAGGAGACGGTGAGAAGGAAGAGGCATGGGTGATATCAGTGGGATGGTGGTCACTACCAATGGGATCCAGAACATCCATGGCGATACAGCCAACGAGATTGGGGGAAGTGAGGATGGAGTTACTTTCAGGACAGGTGTGTTTTGGGAGAGGTACAAGGTCACCATGGGGGGAGTGAAGGAGCTGATGCCACCGCCGAAGGGTGGCAGGGTCACAGCTGTGGATGTTGAGGTCAGTGGCGATCGCATAGGCGGAGAATGTACAGTCAACATGGGAAATGAACTCATAGGGGGAAGGTGCTGCAGGACAGATATAGACAGTGGCACAGGTGATGGTGAGGGACGGAAAAAAAGATGCTGAGGAGAAGGTGTTAAGACGGGTCACTGAGTAGGGGTTGTGGCCGGACAGGGAGATGCTTGAGGTGGCCGATAATGACCCCGAGGCGGGCGAGGGGAAGGGATTTGTCGGTGTGAGAAAGGAGATAGGGAGCAGCGGACAACATGGTGAGATTGGAAGAGGATTTCATTAAGGATGAAGGAATTGTCCCAGTGCTGAGATAGGGTATTAATGAACAGGTATTTGTTGGCAGGGATGGAGCGAATGTTGAGATAGAGGAGACGATATCCTAGTTCACTGAATGCACTGGAGGGTAGAGAAAGAACATGAAAGGGAAAGGATTATCGATCTCAGCTGCACTGGGACATTTGGGACATTTTGCGCAATCAGCGACGACGGGTGAAAATATGCGCCAGATCAGAACCCATGATATCTTGCTCACTTGCCAGTTCCGTTGACCATTGTGCCGTCCACAACACGATGCTTATCACAAATATCTCGGCACGACTGTCGACCTACCGACACTCCCATCTAGCGCCATCAGTCCACAGTTCTCGTCCGTGTCCTGAGAAATTCCTACAGGCGGTCGGACGTATTTGTGCATCCTTATTGGAGAAAGTGGATTCGTTGCCCATACAGGCGAATCAAGTACATAAATGCTTCGTGTCTGTTCTTTCCGACATGAGTGCTAAAAGGAATTCGTTAAACTTCGGTTACACGATAAATCAGTGAAATCTGAAGGCCGTAAATTCAACTAAATACCTAGGAATTACAATTACGAACTACTTAAATTTGAAGGAACACGTAGAAAATGTTGTGGGGAAGGCTAACCCAAGACTGCGTTTTATTGGCAGGACACTTAGAAAATGTAACAGTCCTACTAAGGAGACGGCCTACACTACGCTTGTCCATCGTCTTTTAGAATACTGCTGCGCGGTGTGGGATTCTTACCAGATAAGACTGACGGAGTACATCGAAAAAGTTCAGAGAAAGACAGCACGTTTTTTATTATCTCGAAATGTGGGAGAATGTGTCACAGAAATGATACAGAATTTGGGTTGGATATCATTAAAAGAAAGGCGTTAGTTCGTTGCGACGGAATCTTCTCACGAAATTCCAATCACCAACTTTCTCCTCCAAATGAGAAACTATTTTGTTGATATCGACCTACATAGGGAGAAACGATAACCACTATAAAATAAGAAAAATCAGAGCTCGTAGGGAGAGACAAAGGTATTCATTCTTTCCGCGGGCTATACGAGATTGGAATTATAGATAATTGTGATTTGCAGAGTATCGATGTAGATGTAGATGTAGATGTAGAAAGGTGTGCCTCAGAGACTTTTACAAAACGGTGACCACAACATTCTTAAAAAACTTACTTGAAATTTTTTTGCCTCGCTAAGGCTCCGAAATTGAAGGATATGCCCTAAAGGTTTTATATACAACAGGTTTCACAGCATTTTAAAATTTCATGAATCAGTAATGCTATCGAACTGAGTGAAGGAAAAAAAAAAAAAAAAAAAAAATAATTCTAACTTAACCGTGAACGGGCAAATGACTCGCTACCAGTGGTCACATACTAAAAAAGGGATTGCGACAGAGGACAAACAGTAAAAAATGGGCTTCGCAATGGAGAACACGTTCTCATACAGCGGAAGTACTGTATCAACTACACAACTACTCAAACGTACATCTACACCTCCTGAGATGTGACTTACCCAAACACATGGCTCACTAGAGTAAGTAGCTACCCTTCGTATCACCTTCCATTATTACAACATCATAAACACATACTGCCAACTGCCTTACCGCAGTGGTAACACCGGTTTCCGTCAGATTACCGACGTTAAGCGCTGTTGGGTTGGGCTAGCACTTGGATGGATGACCATCCGGTCTGCCGAGCGCAGTTGGTCAACTGGGTGCACTCAGCCCTTGTGAGGCAAACTGAGGAGCTACTCGATTGAGAAGTAGCGGCTCCGGTCTTGGAAAGTGACACAGAGCCGGGAGAGCGGTGTGCTGACCATATGCCCCACCACATCCGCATCCAGTGACGCCTATGGGCGGCCGGTCGGTACCGTTGGGCCTTCATGGCCTGTTCGGGAGGAGTTTAGTTTTAGTTTTATAAACACATACTACTACTTACGACAACAACAGAAACAGTTCTATTAATACAAACATGTACCATGACATAAGATATAACACAAATAGTTCTATTACTTCAAAATACAAATTTCGTCTGTATTCCTCCGTGCTTCACATCGCTCCCTATCTTTCTCACGCTAGACGCCGCACCTTCCTGTGGTCTCACACCTGTCACGAGAGGGTATGCCATATCCAGAACATAGTTCCATCGACCGGTATCATCGGGTCGAAGCATGCACATCTACCAAATGAGAACATGTACTCGGAAATCGTCAACTTTTATTACTTTCTTTTGACACTTCAACTTGATTTTATCCATAGAGTAAACTATTCATCACGTACTTGTTCAATAAATCCATTGGTTACTTACAACATATCACTAATAGAACATTAGACAATGAAACGGAATATACGTACTACTTGTTTCCACATACTGATTACCGCTTAATGTCGTTGTCTCGTTCACTCGACTATCGGCTTGATATTGGAGATGTGATGTAATCGCCTTGATATGCGCGATCGAACTGTCTGGAGCTCCACCGCCTTGGGGTGTGGAATGCGGCGTATTCGATGCGGACCACTGTAAACACTAAAGAATTTCTTACATACTCCATTTCGCTTGTTTGACAGTTTATGAGAGTGAACAAGGACATTTTGACCGATATGAAGCTCGATCATCTTTACTTTCTTTTGATAGCTCTTATTCTATCACCCTCCCCCTCACGAACCATGGACCATGCCGTTGGTGGAGAGGCTTGCGTGCCTCAGCGATACAGATGGCCGTACCGTAGGTGCAACCACAACAGAGAGGCCAGACATATGTGTAGATCCTGAAGAGAGGCAGCAGCCTTTTCAGTCTGGATGATTGACTGATCTGGCCTTGTAACACTAACCAAAACGGCCTTGCTGTTCTGGTACTGCGAACAGCTGAAAGCAAGGGGAAACTACAGCCGTAATTTTTCCCGAGGGCATGCAGCTTTACTGTATGGTTAAATGATGATGGCGTCCTCTTGGGTACAATATTCCGGAGGTAAAATAGTCCCCCATTCGGATCTCCGGGCGGGGACTACTCAAGAGGATGTCGTTATCAGGAGAAAGAAAACTGGCGTTCTACGGATCGGAGCGTGGAATGTCAGATCAATTAATCGGGCAGGTAGGTTAGAAAATTTAATAAGGGAAATGGACAGATTATAGTTAGATATAGTGGGAATTAGTGAAGTTCTGTGGCAGGAGGAACAAGACTTTTGGTCAGGGGAATACATGGTTATAAATACAAAATCAAATAGGGGTAATGCAGGAGTAGGGTTAATAATGAATAAAAAAATAGGAGTGCGGGTAAGCTACTAGAAACAGCATAGTGAACGCATTATTGTGGCCAAGATATATACAAAGCCCATGCCTACTACAGTAGTACAAGTTTCTATGCCAACTAGCTCTGCAGATGAAGAAACTGATGAAATGTATGAGGAGATAAAAGAAACTATTCAGGTATTGAAGGCAAACGAAAATTTAATAGTCATGGGTGACTGGAATTCGAGAATAGGAAAAGGGAGAGAAGGAAACTTAGTAGGTGAATATGGATTGGGGGGAAGAAATGAAAGAGGAAGCCGCCTGGTAGAATTTTACACAGAGCATAACTTAATCATAGCTAACACTTGGTTCAAGAATCATGAAAGAAGGTTGCATACATGGAAGAATCCTGGAGATACTAGAAGGTATCAGATAGGTTATATAATGGTAAGACAGAGATTTAGGAACCAGGTTTTAAATTGTAGGACATTTCCAGGGGCAGATGTGGACTCTGACCACAATCTATTGGTTATGAACTGTAGATTAAAACTGAATAAACTGCAAAAAGGTGGGAATTTATGGAGATGGGACCTGGAGAAACTGACTAAACCAGAGGTTGTACAGAGTTTCAGGGAGAGCGTAAGGGGACAAATGGCAGGAATGGGGGAAAGAAGTACAGTAGAAGAAGAATGGGTAGCTTTGAGGGATGAGGTAGTGAAGGCAGCAGAGGATCAAGTAGGTAAAAAGACGAGGGCGAGTAGAAACCCTTGGGTAACAGAAGAAATATTGAATTTAATTGATGAAAGGAGAAAATATAAAAATGGAATAAAAAAGGAATACAAACGTCTCAAAAATGAGATCGACAGGAATTGCAAAATGGCTAAGCAGGGATAGACAAATGTAAGAATGTAGAGGCTTATCTCACTAGGGGTATGATAGATACTGCCTACAGGAAAATTAAAGAGACCTTTGGAGATAAGAGAGCCACTTGTATGAATATCACGAACTCAGATGGAAACCCAGTTCTAAGCAAAGAAGGGAAAGCAGAAAGGTGGAAGGAGTATATAGAGGGACTATACAAGGGCAATGTACTTGAGGGCACTGTTATAGAAAGAAAAGAGGAAATAGATGAAGATGAAATGGGAGATACGATACTGCGTGAAGAGTTTGACAGAGCACTGAATGACCTGAGTCGAAACAAGGCCCTGGGAATAGAGAACATTCCATTAGAACTACTGAGCCTTGGGAGATCCAGTCCTGACAAAAATCTACCATCTGGTGAGCAAGATGTATGAGACAGGCGAAATATCCTCAGACTTCAAGAAGAATATAATAATTCCAATTCCAAAGAAAGCAGATGTTGACAGATGAGAAAATTACTGGACTATCAGTTTAATAAGTCACAGCTGCAAAATACTAACGCGGATTCTTTACAGGCGAATGGAAAAACTGGTAGAAGCCGACCTCAGGGAAGATCAATTTGGATTCCGTAGAAATGTTGGAACACGTGAGGCAATACTGACCTTACGACTTATCTTAGGATAAAGATTAAGGAAAGGCAAACCTACGTTTCTAGCATTTGTAGACTTAGAGAAAGCTTTTGACAGTGTTAACTGGAATACTCTCTTACAAATTCTGAAGGTGGCAGGGGTAAAATACAGGGAGCGAGAGGGTATTTACAATTTGTACAGAAACCAGATGGCAGTTATAAGAGTCGAGCGGCACGAAACGGAAGCAGTGGTTGGGAAGGGAGTGAGACAGGGTTGTTGCCTCTCCCCGATGTTATTCAATATGTATATTGAGCAAGCAGTAAAGGAAACAAAAGAAAAATCTGGAGTAGGAATTAAAATCCATGGAGAAGAAATAAAAACTTTGAGGTTCACCGATGACATTGTATTTCTGTTAGAGACAGCAAAGGACTTGGAAGAGCAGTTGAACGGAATGGACAGTGTCTTGAAAGTAGGATATAACATCAACAAAAGCAAAACGAGGATAATGGAATGTACTCGAATTAAGTCGGGTGATGCTGAGGGAATTAGATTAGGAAATGAGACACTTAAAGTAGTAAAGGAGTTTTGCTATTTGGGGAGCAAAATAGCTGATGATGCTCGAAGTAGAGAGGATATAAAATGTAGACTGGCAATGGCAAGGAAAGCGTTTCTGAAGAAGGGAAATTTGTTAACATCGAGTATAGATTTAAGTGTAAGGAAGTCGTTACTGAAAGTATTTGTATGGCGTGTAGCCATGTATGGAAGTGAAACATAGACGATCAATAGTTTGGACAAGAAGAGAATAGAACCTTTCGAAATGTGGTGCTACAGAAGAATGCTGAAGATTAGGCGGGTAGATCACATAACTAACGAGGAGGTATTGAATAGAATTGGGGAGAAGAGGAGTTTGTGGCACAACTTGACAAGAAGAAGGGCCCGGTTGGTAGAACATGTTCTGAGGCATAAGGGGATCACAAATTTAGCATTAGAGGGAAGCGTGGAGGGTGAAAATCGTAGAGGGAGACCAAGAGATGAATACACTAAGCAGATTCAGAAGGATGTAGGTTGCAGTAAGTACTGGGAGATGAAGAAGCTTGCACAGGCACAGGATAGAGTAGCATGGAGAGCTGCATCAAACCAGTCTCAGGACTGAAGGCAACAACAACAACAGCAAGCCCTTCTATCTTACTTTGGCTGCATGTTTAATACACTGAAGAGCCAAAGAAACGGGTACACCTACCTAATATAGTGTAGGGCTCCCGCGAGCACGCAGGAGTTCCACAGCACGACCTGGCGTGTGGTCGGCTAATGTCTGAAGTAGTGCCGAGGGAACTGACACCGTGAATCCTACAGGACTCTCCATAAATCCGCGAGAGTACGAGCGGATAAATATCTCTTCTGAACAGCATGTTGCAAGGCATCCTAAATATGCTCAATATTGTTCATGTCTGGGGAGTTTGGTAGCAAGCGGATGTGTTCAAACTCAGAAGAGTTTTCCAGGAGCAACTCTGTAGCAGTTCTGGAACTTTGCGGTGTCGCATTGTCCTTCTGGAATTGCCCGCGTCCGTCGGAATGCACAACGGACATGAACGGATGCAGCGGTCAGACAGGATGCTTTCGTACGTGTCACCTGTCAGAGTCGTATCTAGCGATGTCAGCCGTATCGTACCATATTACTCCAACTGCACACGCCTCACACCATTGCAGAGCCTCCACCACTTTGAAAAGTCTCCTGCTGACATGCAGGGTCAATGGATTTACGAGGTTGTCTCCATACCCGTACACGTCAATTCGCTCGATGCAACTTGAATCGAGACTCGTCGGACCTGCAACATGTTTCCAGTCGTCAACAGTCCAATGTCGGTGTTGACAGACCCAGGCGAGGCTTAAAGCTTTTCGTTGTGCAGTTATCAAGGGGACACGAGTGGGTCTTGGGGTCCGAAAACCCATATCGATAATGTTTTGTTGAATGGTTCGCTCGCTGAAACTTGTCGATGGGTCAGCATTGAACGATTCTCTTCAGTCGTCATTGGTCCCGTTCTTCCAGGATTTTTTTCTGACCGCAGCGATGTCGTAGATTTGATGTTTTACCGTATTCCTGATATTTACGGTACACTCGTGAAATGGTCGTACGGAAAAATCCTCACTTCATTGCTACGTCAGAGATGCTGTGTCCCACCGCTGGTGCGCCGACTATAAAACCACGTTCAAACTCACTTAAATCTTGATAACCTGCCATTGTAGCAGCAGTAACCGATCTAACCACTGCGCCCGACACTTGTCTTATATCGGAGTTGCCGGCCGCATGGCCGTATTGTGCCTGTTTACATATGTCTGTATTTGAATACGCAAGCCTATATCAGTTTCTTTGGCGCTTCAGTGTATTATTCAACGCCACTTGAACGATAGCCTTGTGTCGGAGTCTTGACTCTGTTGCCTGGGCACGGCCTCGTTTATCTTAATGGCTGGCTCCTTATTTTTCAATACCGAGACTGGAGGTAACATCAAAATAGGCGCGTTAGACAGTACAACCTGTGGAAGCGTTGTAAGGACTCATCTAGGCTCTCGGGCCTGTATGTTCTGCCCTTGTCTGTCTAGGCTCCAAAACCAACCGTACAGATTCACATCTTTTCGGAACGACCGAGACAGGAGATTACAGGCCCGCTCAGTCACACCCTGTTTCAGCATCTTGGCAATGTCAGCCTTCACTTTCGTCTTGTGAGCTAATGGAATTGGGTATGGTTTGACAAAGAACTGTTGCTGTTCCTGTACTTGGAACCCTTTAATAGCACCAGGCGTATCGGCAAATATTTGCTCATGGCTCTTCAATATATCATACTGTCTCATTCGGTTGGCCTCTGACGCATTCCCGATACTAGCCATGCCCTCTTATACAATTTTCGCGAAAGCTTCATTTCTTTTACCCTCGGGAATAGGAGAACTTGCAGGACCTGTGTAATCGATAAGGATTTCCGGTTCTGATCGCAACTCTGTACAATCGAGAATTCGCAGGCAGCTCACTTCTGATGCGTCCCTCAGAATCCAAACATAGGATGGAGAGAGGATAGGACACGCGGAAGGGCTGAACCCGGTTGAGGACATCATTCTTCCTGAAAAAATTACAAATTTATTTCAAAATATGCCAACAGTCAGAATGATAATTAACAGCACAATCTCCTCTTGCATCTGATATACAGGGTGATTTTCTATGCCGTGTAGAAACTCTATGGATTGATCGGTGAGAAGATATGGAACAAAAGAGATCTAGTTAACTTACGTCCGTAAATACAGGGTTTCCATGCTAGGGGACCATTTATGCAATAATACATTGTTACAGAGTCTAAAACACGCTGTACCATGCAGACACAGTTACATTATGAGTTGAAAATCGTTTCCATGTGCCTGAAAGCATGCGTGTACGCGCCGTAGCATGTTCTGTCTCACACGTTCACATCAGCCACGCTCCATCCGAACAGTGTCAAAGGCAGCACGAATACACTGCTCCAGTGTCTCCACTGCTGGAATGGCCTCTGCATACACGATACATTTGAGATGGCCCAGTAACCAGAAATCACACGGGATGAGATTCGATGAACGAGAGGCCACGCATCTTTACACCCTCGTCCGATTCACAGACCAGGGACTGCGATGCGTCCGCACGTTAAGGGCGACTTGGGCTGGAGCACCGTGGCGTAGCAGCCACGCAACCCTCCGAATCATCACTGGCACTTCCTCAAGCAGGGGAGGCAAAGTCATCCGCAAGAAACGCCGATACTTACGGCCTGTTACGCGACTGGTCCCAAAACACGGTCGCTAGTTATCCCGGCCCACACATTCCGGCTGCACCGATGCTGATGATTCGCTGTCACCATACCGTGGGGGTTGTGCATACTATCACACAGATGACTGTTATGCAAGTTGGAGATACCACTATTAGTGAAGGTGGCCTCATCTTTGAATAGGATGGATGACGCAAGTACCGGAACCGTGGTTACCAGGTGAAAATCCTGCTCTCGATGTGGAACGTCTGTCGCTTGTAAGCCCTGCACACGCTGTAAGTGATAAAGGTAACAACAATCGTCATGGAGAGTGTCCCACACGGTCGTCTGGTTTCCCCTGTACTGTCGGGCCAACAGCCTGGTTCTGACAAGGCCGTCGCCTTCCACACTGTTAAGCACGTTTTCTACCAAGTCTGGTATCCTAACATACCGGGTTCATCCTTCAAGATTTCCTCCTTCCTGAAACGACCCTGTCCAAGACAAATGGGGACGCACTGTTGCAAACATTGAATGCTGTGGAGGTTGTCGGCGGGGACAGGTCTTCTGATACAACCTTGCTTCCCGCCGCCTGACGACATTTGCCTTTCCGTAAGGAAACACTACAAGTAAACACCGTGTCGACAAGCTCTCGATTCCAATACTGAACCATTGTGTACAACGCCGTATCACATCCGCTACAAGGTGAGACAGCAAGAGAAGCGAATCGGACACAACACTACCAATTACTATGGCAGGAGAGGGGGCTAAGGCGTGACGTATGAGGAAAAGTACCACCCTCTAGGAGTATCCGTGCATGCTGTTACCTGTGGCTGCGCGGAACAGTGCGTATTAGACCGTAGTCTCGGTACGAAAGTATGATTGAATAAATGGTCTTTAGGGCTAAAACCACGCATATCCAGATGTAAGTTCATTAGGCCTTATTTGTTACATATCCTCTCATCGATGAATCGAGTTTGTATAAGGTGCAAAAAATCGCGCTGTATAATAATTAACAGCAAGTTTCTCTTACATAAGCAGTCTTTATGACAAGAGAAATATCAATTTAAACAACAAGCTTTACTTACACAAGCAGATTTAAAATGGAGAAACAGTAATTGCAATAACTACTGTTTATCAAAATAAGTAGGCGAAAGCCACCCTTAAAACCGAGAACAAGTTGAAGTCATACAAAATAAAAAATGTCCATAAGGTGTTTAAGTGAAACACACACAAGAATAACCGTAGAATTAAGTAAATATGCCTAAATCAAATCACACAACAACCAACAACAATAATCAATCCTCCGAGAAAGAGGGCAAATTTTCAACTATAAATTTGGTAATCTTGCAGTGAGTTGCAAGAAGAGTGGAACCAAGTTAGGCCAAGCTGACTATCAAGAGCAGTTAATTACACGTGGCTTGAAAAGTCTAAGTACAGTAAATGTTCGTAAACTCAAGTATAGGAAATGGATTCTCAGCTCCGTTACGTTAGATCCTAAGAGTGGGAAAGCTCGAAAAGGCAGGTACTTACAGCCACCCGTCAAACAGCTTACCAGGAGTACTGAACTCGTTCACCAGCCGCAGCTGCTCCAGAGAGCGACGCTGCGTGCCCGCACACGCCGAAACACACGCGAGCCAGCGCCGCGCCCGCCGAGTTCCACGTCACGGCGCAGAGGCCGCGCCTGTCAACAAGTAGTGTACACACTACGAAAATAGGGTCGAGTGCTCCGGCAATAACGTGTTCAGGTCTTTCGAGACTTAATAAAGCCCTTAAAGTAACGTAATATTCGCCGAGCAATTACTTAACTCTAAGTTAAGTGAATAAGGCTCAAACCTTTTAATTATACGCAGAAGTGCAAAATTCCTCTACTAAAACTACTAACGTAAAAGGATATGAGACCAGTGATAACCCGTGCGCTAAAGAATTCGCTCTCGTGCGCCCATACGAACACGTTCGTGCACCAGTGATAACCGATAGCAGGTTTACCAACAAACATCGAATGCACTTTTGAAACTACAGAATGGTAGGTACGCGCTTACCCGCCTTGCGCGGACTGTAGGCTCTTAGAGATAAGATTGAGGTTGCAGACCCTCACTATTAAAACCCATCTAAAACCAATTTAAAAGAACGTTAGTTTAATACATCAAAAGCTGATTCGACAGTGCTCAGAACCCACAACAAATAAGGACTGACTTAAAGCTAAGGAACGAACACGGATACACCAGTGGACATCAAGTACCGCCGGAAGAATCGGAGCAGAACACTTCAAACACGAGTTTACTATTTCAGTCAGTGGCCCATTTAAGTAAACATTCACGTAACCAGAGACTAAATCGGAAATTCTAACAGACCAGCTGCCCGTAACACTTCTTATACACATATACACTATATGATCAAAAGTGTCCGGACAACCCAAAAAAAACATACGTTTTTTCTTATTAGTTTCATTGTGCTGCCGCCTACTGCCAAGTACTCCATATTAGCGACCTCAATACTCATTAGACATCTTGACAGAGCAGAATCTGGACTCCGCGGAACTCTCGGCCTTCGAACGTGGTCGGGTAATTGGGTGTCATTGTGTCATACGTCTGTACGTACGCGAGATTTCCACACTCCTAACATCCCTAGGTCCACTGTTTCCGATGTGATAGTAAAGTGGAAACGTGAAGGGACACGTACAGCACAAAAGGGTAGAGTCCAACGTCGTCTCTTGACTGACAGAGACCGCCGACGGTTGAAGTGGGTCTAATGTGTAATATGTATCTAGACCATCACACACGAATTCCAAACTGCATCAGGATCCACTGCAAGTACTATGACAGCTAGGCCGCAGGTGAGAAAACTTGGATTTCATAGTCGACCGGCTGCTCATAAGTCACACATCACGCCAGTAAATGCCAAACGACGCCTCGCCTGGTGTAAGGAGAGTAAACATTGGACATTGAACAGTGGAAAAACGTTGTGTGGAGTGACGAATTAGGTACACAATGTGGCGATCCGATGGCAGGGTGTGGGTGCGACGAATGATTCTTTCATATGACGACCATGCCACTTGGGACCTGTGGAATGGTACATTAGCTTATTTGTTTGAGTTGTAAATATTTATCATGTATTGTTGTTTTTCTGACATGTTCTACATCCTGGAGGACCTCCTCACTACGGATCAATTGGAATGAAAGTAAATCTAATCGAATCCAATGCCCGGTGAACGTCATCTTCCAGCGTGTGTAGTCCCAGCATTTTTGCGTTTTGCATGGCACCATCACAGCACAGGCCTACACTGTTGAAGAGCAATTCGGGGATGGCGATTAGATTATATTAGATTAGATTAGAGCATCTGTCGACACGATCGAGCACGTGTTCATAATGCACGGGCTGTGACGGAGTGGTTACACGACAATAACATCCCTGTAGTGGACTGGCCTGCACAGTGTCCTTACCTGAATCCTATAGAACACCTTTGGGATGTTTTGGAACGCCGACTTCGTGCCAGACCTCACCGACCGACATCGATACCTCTTCTCAGTGCAGCACTCCGTGAAGAATGGCCTGCCGTTCCTCAAGAAACCTTCCAGCACCTGATTCAAAGTATGCCTGCGAGAGTGGAAGCTGTCATCAAGGCTAAGGGTGGGCCGACACCATACGGAATTCCAGCATTAACGATGGAGGGCGCCACGAACTTGAAAGTCAGTTTCAGTCAGGTGTCCGGATACTTTTGATCACATAGTGTAAATAGAAATCACTAACCAACTCAGCAAGTTCACTCGCGGTTTCAAATAAGTTACAACAATTGCAAGAAAACCTCATCTTTCAAATTCCACAGGCGAGGAATGTACTCGAACCGAACATAGAACTTAAAATGGTACAGGCCAAGTGAGTTTGGAACTCACGACCCTCCATTCAACAGCTTAGTATTGAAACCACATTTTTTTTTTTTTTTTTTTTTATTAGACGTCTTCCACTTCAGGAATTGGCTCCTATCACCCATACCACACCCAAAATCCTATCTAAACTAAGAATTAAAAAAAAAAAAAATTCTAGTGCCACCGCCACTTTCACCGCAACCTACATTTTTTATTTTTTATTTTATTTAAGAAACTAAATAAATCTTATTTTCGTGACAAACTGTACAATACTCGTAAAACAGAATAAAACTAAATCAATCAGCACTTCTGATTTGTTTTATGTATATTTATTTATTTTTCATGTTACGGCTTCTGGCAAAATTAGTTTTCCTGAGCCACTCTGACTTGCCTTACCAAAAAAAAAAAAAAAAGCCAACTTAATGAAAATGATGCACACTTAGTAGAAGAGACTCGCTGTAGTTTTTTTATTTACTTACACGTCAAGTTACGTAGGACCAAATTGAGGAGCAAATCTCCAAGGTCATGGAACGTGTCAGTACACGAAATTACAACATAAAAGTATTAACAGATTAAAATAAATGTTCATGAACCTGAAAAAGTCAGTCCATATGTTTAAGTAATCGCTATCAGCAATACAATAAGAATCAGCTTAATTTTTCAAGGAACTCCTCGACAGAATAGTAGGAGTGAGTGGCTGATGAGGAAACTCTTTAGTTTCGATTTGAAAGCGCGTGGATTACTGTTAAGATTTTTGAATTCGAGTGGCAGCTTATTGAAAATGGATGCAGCACTATACTGCACACCTTTTTGCACAAGAGTTAAGGAAGTCCGATCCAAATGCAGGTTTGATTTCTGCCGCGTATTAACGGAGTGAAAGCTGCTTATTCTTGGGAATAAACTAATATTGGTAACAAGAAACGACAATAAGGAATATAAATATTGAGAGGCCAATGTCAAGATACCCAGACCCGTGAACAGAGGGCGAGAAGAGGTTCGTGAACTCACACCACTTATTGCCCAAACCGCCCGTTTCTGAGCCAAAAATATCATTTTGGAATGGGAAGAGTTACCCCAAAATATAATACCATAAGCATTTAGCATTGGAGGGCAGCGTGGAGGGTAAAAATCGTAGAGGGATACCAAGAGATGAATACACTAAGCAGATTCAGAAGGATGTAGGTTGCAGTAGGTACTGGGAGATGAAGAAACTTGCACAGGTTAGGGTAGCATAGAGAGCTGCATCAAACCAGTCTCAGGACTGAAGACCACAACAACAACAACAACAACAACAACGACATAAGCGAATGAAAATAAGATAATTAGACTAATTTTTGTGTCGAACGAGCACTCACTTCTGATACCGTTCGAATAGTAAAAATGGCAGTATTAAGTCTTTGAACAAGATCCTGAATGTGGGCTTTCAACAACAGCTTACTATCTGAACACCTAGAAATTTGAACTGTTCATTTTCACTAATCATATGCCTGTTCTGTGAAATTAAAAGTTAGGTTTTGTTGAACTGTGTGTTAGAAACTGTAAAAACTGAGTCTTACTGTGATTCAGCATTAGTTTATTTTCTATGAGCCATGAACTTAGGTCATGTACTGCACTATTTGAAACTGAACCAATGTTGCACACAACATCCTTTACTACCAAGCTAGTGTCATCAGCAAACAGAAATATTTTAGAGTTACCCATAATACTATAGCACTTATTTATATAAATAAGGAACGGGAGTGGCCCCAATACTGATCCCTGGGGCACCCCCCACTTGACAGTACCCCACTCAGACCCCACATCACAGCCGTTATCAACATTGTGAATAATGACCTTTTGCTGCCTGTTACTAAAGTAAGAGGTGAACCAATTGTGAGTTACTCCCTATATTCCGTAATGGTCCAACTTCCGGAGCAATCTTTTGTGATCAACACAATCAAATGCCTTAGTTAAATAAAAAAAAAAAAATACCAAGCGTTCGAAACCTTTTGTTTTGCCCATCCAGTACCTCACAGATAAAAGAGAATATAGCATTTTCAGTTGTTAAACGACTTCTAAAGCCGAACTGTACATTTGATAGCAAATCGTGTGATATAAAATGATCAATTATTTTTACATACACAGCCTTTTCAATAACTTTTGCAAACACTGATGGCATAGAAATAGGTCTAAAATTATCTACATTATCCCTTGCTCTCTTTTTAAAAAGCGGCTTTACTACTTGAGTACTTTAATCACTCAGGAAACTGACCATTCCTAAAGGAAAAATTACAAACGTGGCTAACTATAGGGCTAACATGTGCAGCACAGTACTTTAAATTCTGCTAGACAGTCCATCACAACCATGAGAGTCCTTAGTTTTTAGTGATTTAATTATTGACTCAATCTCCCTCTTGTCTGTATCACAGAGGAGTATTTCAGACATCAATCTCGGAAAGGCATTTGCCAAGAAAGTTACCGTATATGATTTCTCGTAGAAACTAAATTTTTATTTAGTTAACCGGCAATGCTCAGAAAATGATTGTTAAATACTGTACATATATCTGATTTATCAGTAACAGAAATATTTTTACTGTGAACTGACTTCATATTGTCGACCTTGGACTGCTGGCCAGACTCTTCCTTCACAACTGACCATATGGTTTTAATTTTATCCTCTGAATTAGCTATCCTATTTGCATACCACATACTCTTTGCCTTCCTAATAACATTTTTAAACACCTTACACTAATGTTTGTAATGGGCTACTGTAGCTTGATTGTGACTACTTCTAACATTTTGATATAGTTCCCGCTTTGTTCTACATGATATCCTTATCCCACTAGTCAGCCAACCAGGCTGCCGTCACTGCTAGTACCCCGTTTAGAACGTTCTAATGGAAAGCAACTCTCAAAGAGCACAAGAAATGTGTTAAGGAAAGCGTTGTATTTATCATCTATGTTATTGGTGCTATAAACATTCTGCCACTCTTGTTCCTTGACTAGGTTTAAAAAACTCTCTATTGCTGCTGGATTAACTTTCCTATATAGTTTGCAATTAAATATGACATTGGTTTGAGTACAAAAGCCTTTTAGTGTTAAAATTTGTGCATCATGGTCTGAAAGGCCATTCACGCGTTTACGAACAGAATGCCCATCTAGTAATGAAGAATGAATAAAAATATTGTCTATGGCTGTGCTACTGTTCCCTGCACCCTAGTTGGAAGAAACACAGTCTACATCAGATCATATGAATTTAGGAGATCTACCAACATCCTTTTTCTTGCACCATTATATACAAAATTTATACTGAAGTCACCACATATAACTAGTTTATGGTACTTCCTACAAAGTGAATCAAGAACCCTTTCTAGCATGAGCAGAAATGCTCTGGAGTCGGAGTTAGGGGACCTATAAACAACAACAATTAGAAATTTAGTTTCACTAAAGTCAACTACCGCTACACAACATTCAAATATCTGTTCAGTGCAGTGTCGTGATATGTCTATGGACTCAAATGGAGTACTGTTTTTTACGTACATAGCCACTCTCCCACCCTGCAGGGAATTCCTTGAGAAACAGCCAGCTGTGCAGCGAGCTACCTTAATTTAAGTATTAACTGTATTTTTCTTACTTGTCACTTCTTCTTTCCTTTTCTAGATTGTCGCACAGATGACAGCTTTTAGGAAGCTTTAATTGTCGAGTGCTATTAATAGTTCCATAGATTTCGTGTTTGTTTTGAATGCAGTCATAGAGAGTCCCTTTAGTCAACCGTAGGGCCAGTAGTGCTAGTGTTTGTTTGCAATACAGTCCAGAGACAGGTAGTGCTATTTTCGTTGTTTTCTACAAGAAGTGCCTAGCAACCACAGTTTAGTAAATAAACAGCCGCCTTTAGGGAATTAGCAGTCTAGTTAAAGGTTGATTAACTCTCTTCCGTAAATTGATTCCTTAGGATGGATAGGATGTGTGACTGCTGTGTACGGACGCAGGAGGAGCTGGCCACTGTTCGCGAACAGCTGAGCGTGTTGATGGCCGCGGTCAGCCGTCTTCAGGCTGCTGCCTCGGAGTGTAGCGGCAGTGGGGAGTCTGGTGCGTCGCAAGGTACACCCCAGGTGTTACATGCTTCACCCACTGTCCCTGCTGTCGAGACATCTTCGCGTGTACTGGGCGCGGTTGGGCCACCCTCTCCCCAAGGGGAGTGGCGGGTTCAGCGGCGTTCGCGGCGCACGAGGCGGAGGGTCAATCTGGAGGCTGGCCGTGTGGCATCGCCCGCTCTGCCTGTGAGTGGACATGTGGCTGCTCCTTCAGCAAGGTCCGAGCAGGCACACGGGGGGAGGGGTTTATTAGTTATTGGGAGCTCCAACGTTAGGCGGGTGATGGAGCCCCTTAGGGAAATAGCGGAAAGGTCGGGGAAGAAGGCCAGTGTTCACTCTGTCTGCTTGCCGGGGGGTCTCATCCGAGATGTGGAGGAGGCCCTACCGGCGGCGATAGAGAGCACTGGGTGCACCCGACTGCAAATTGTTGCTCATGTCGGCACCAATGACTCCTGCCGTCTGGGTTCAGAGGTCATCCTCAGTTCGTACAGGCGGTTGGCGGAATTGGTGAAGGCGGAAAGCCTCACTCGCGGGGTGAAATCAGAGCTAACTATTTGTAGTATCGTTCCCAGAACCGATCGCGGTCCTCTGATTTGAAGCCGAGTGGAAGGCTTAAACCAGAGGCTCAGACGATTATGCGGAGATCTGGGGTGCAAATTTCTCGACCTCCGCTATCGGGTGGAGAAATGTAGGGTCATCCTGAATAGGTCAGGCGTGCACTACACGCCGGAAGCGGCTACAAGGGTAGCGGAGTACGTGTGGAGTGCACATGGGGGTTTTTTAGGTTAGAGAATCCCCTCCCTAGGCCCGACAAGACGCCTCCTGAGACGCAGCAAGGTAGGAGTAGGCAAAATGCAACAGGGAATAACAATATTAATGTGCTAATAGTAAACTGCAGGAGCGTCTACAGAAAGGTCCCAGAACTGCTCTCATTAATAAACGGTCACAACGCTCATATAGTACTAGGGACAGAAAGTTGGCTGAAACCAGACGTAAATAGTAATGAAATCCTAAACTCAGATTGGAATGTATACCGCAGAGACAGGCTGGACAGTGAAGGGGGAGGCGTGTTTATAGCGATAAGAAGTGCAACAGTATCGAAGGAAATTGACGGAGATCCGAAATGTGAAATGATTTGGGTGAAGGTCACGGTTAAAGCAGGCTCAGACATGATAAATGGATGTCTCTATAGGCCCCCTGGCTCAGCAGCTGTTGTGGCTGAGCACCTGAAGGATAATTTGGAAAATATTTCGAGTAGATTTCCCCACCATGTTATAGTTCTGGGTGGAGATTTTAATTTGCCGGATATAGACTGGGAGACTCAGACGTTCATAACGGGTGACAGGGACAAAGAATCCAGTGAAATTTTTTTAAGTGCTTTATCTGAAAACTACCTTGAGCAGTTAAACAGAGAACCGACTCATGGCGATAACATATTAGACCTTCTGGTGACAAACAGACCCGAACTATTTGAAAAAGTTAACGCAGAACAGGGAATCAGCGATCATAAAGCGGTTACGGCATCGATGATTTCAGCCGTAAATAGGAATATTAAAAAGGGTAGGAAGATTTTTCTGTTTAGAAAAAGTGACAAAAAGCAGATTTCAGAGTACCTGTTGGCTCAACACAAAAGTTTTGTCTCAAGTACAGATAGTGTTGAGGATCAGTGGACAAAGTTCAAAACCGTCGTACATAATGCGTTAGATGAGTATGTGCCAAGCAAGATCGTAAGAGATGGAAAAGAGCCACCGTGGTAAAACAACCGAGTTAGAAAACTGCTGCGGCAGCAAAGGGAACTTCACAGCAAACATAAACATAGCCAAAGCCCTGCAGACAAACAAAAATTACGTGAAGCGAAATGTAGTGTGAGGAGGGCTATGCGAGAGGCGTTCAATGAATTCGAAAGTAAAGTTCTATGTACTGACTTGGCAGAAAATCCTAAGAAACTTTGGTCTTATGTCAAAGCGGTAGGTGGATCAAAACAAAATGTCCAGACACTCGGTGACCAAAATGGTACTGAAACAGAGGATAACAGACTAAAGGCCGAAATACTAAATGTCTTTTTCCAAAGTTGTTTCACAGAGGAAGATTGCACTGTAGTTCCTTTTCTAGATTGTCGCACAGATGACAAAATGGTAGATATCGAAATAGACGACAGAGGGATAGAGAAACAATTAAAATCGCTCAAAAGAGGAAAGGCCTCTGGACCTGATGGGATACCAGTTCAATTTTACACAGAGTACGCGAAGGAACTTGCCCCCCTTCTTGCAGCGGTGTACCGTAGGTCTCTAGAAGAGCGTAGCGTTCCAAAGGATTGGAAAAGGGCACAGGTCATCCCCGTTTTCAAGAAGGGACGTCGAGCAGATGTGCAGAACTATAGACCTATATCTCTAACGTCGATCAGTTGTAGAATTTTGGAACACGTATTGTGTTCGAGTATAATGACTTTTCTGGAGACTAGAAATCTACTCTGTAGGAATCAGCATGGGTTTCGAAAAAGACGGTCATGTGAAACCCAGCGCGCGCTATTCGTCCACGAGACTCAGAGGGCCATAGACACGGGTTCACAGGTAGATGCCGTGTTTCTTGACTTCCACAAGGCGTTCGATACAGTTCCCCACAGTCGTTTAATGAACAAAGTAAGAGCATATGGACTATCAGACCAATTGTGTGATTGGATTGAGGAGTTCCTAGGTAACAGGACGCAGCATGTCATTCTCAATGGAGAGAAGTCTTCCGAAGTAAGAGTGATTTCAGGTGTGCCGCAGGGGAGTGTCATAGGACCGTTGCTATTCACAATATACATAAATGACCTTGTGGATGACATCGGAAGTTCACTGAGGCTTTTTGCAGATGATGCTGTGGTGTATCGAGAGGTTGTAACAATGGAAAATTGTACTGAAATGCAGGAGGATCTGCAGCGAATTGACGCATGGTGCAGGGAATGGCAATTGAATCTCAATGTAGACAAGTGTAATGTGCTGCGAACACACAGAAAGATAGATCCTTTATCGTTTAGCTACAAAATAGCAGGTCAGCAACTGGAAGCAGTTAATACCATAAATTATCTGGGAGTACGCATTAGGAGTGATTTAAAATGGAATGATCATGTAAAGTTGATCGTCGGTGAAGCAGATGCCAGACTGAGATTCATTGGAAGAATCCTAAGGAAATGCAATCCGAAAACAAAGGAAGTAGGTTACAGCACGCTTGTTCGCCCACTGCTTGAATACTGCTCAGCAGTGTGGGATCCGTACCAGATAGGGTTGATAGAAGATATAGAGAAGATCCAACGGAGAGCAGCGCGCTTCGTTACAGGATCATTTTGTAATCGCGAAAGCGTTACGGAGGTGATAGATAAACTCCAGTGGAAGACTCTGCAGGAGAGACGCTCAGTAGCTCGGTACGGGCTTTTGTCAAAGTTCCGAGAACATACCTTCACCGAAGAGTCAAGCAGTATATTGCTCCCTCCTACGTATATCTCGCGAAGATACCATGAGGATAAAATCAGAGAGATTAGAGCCCAAACAGAGGCATACCGACAATCCTTCTTTCCACGAACAATACGAGACTGGAATAGAAGGGAGAACCGATAGAGGTACTCAAGGTACCCTCCGCCACACACCTTCAGGTGGCTTGCGGAGTATGGATGTAGATGTAGATGTAGATGTAGTCTGTAGCTTGGTAAAGGAAGCCTCTGAATTGTCAAATTATTTAAGTGGTGCTCTGATATACCAATAATTTCAGAGTCAACATTTATAAGCAGTTCACTAACTTTATCTCCAAAACCTCTTATATTTTAATGAAATATGCTAATTCTTTCTCTACTTGGAAACATTACATCCTCGGAAGGTGAGCCCTTAGTTAGAGGGACTTGTTTTAAGCAGGTATACCTATCAGCTGTCTTCAATCTAAAACAGTTGCAGCTCTAACACCAACTACTAAAGGAATTTTTCCATGAGTGACACCACCACCACCACCATCCCCCACTACACTGTCACCTATAAGCTTAGCCAGCCTCCCCTTCCCATACCTATTGAGGTGAAGGCCATGTCTAGTGAAACTCGATGTACTAATAGACCCAAATGGCACCACTGAGATGTGACCCATGCCCTCCGCCATCAGCGCCCTCCCCAGCCCCACGTTAACGCGCCTAACAGCCGCATCAAGGTGGGGCCGATCGTGACGCTGGAACAGTTGCACGAAATGCACGTTAGTGGCACCAGTTTCAGTAGCTATCTTAACCAGGTCACCACCTACATCATATTCGCCGTCCCTATCAAGACTGTTCCCTGCTCCACCCACTATCACTACCTGATCTTGTTGTACATCAACCAAAAGTTACCACTTTATTGTGGCAAAGTGTGAAGTAAGAAATTTTGAAACAAAGCTTTGTATTTCCGACTCGTTTTAAGGTTGTGGTACTCTTCCATTATATACTGTATGTACTCGTCTAAGCTCCCATGTTTATTCGTAACTGCAAAATACCCAAACTGGCCGATAATCCCAGTGTAGCTATTGTTCTTCGTTTCAGGAAAGAAATGCCAGTCTGGTTGAAGTACATCTTTAAGTGTTATAGCAGAGTCTTTAGTTCTAGTAATTATTGCGAGTCTTTTTCTAGTCCAGTTCCATATGTGGTATTGGTCTCAGCAGATGAGGATGTGTGCCAAGGTATCTACAGTATGGCAATGACTGCAGTACGGACTCTGCTTCAGTTTGATACTGTGCAGTTTTTCACCTGTGGGGACCTTCTCGTTTACAATATCATACCATGTGGACACTACTTTGGAGTGGAGGATGGGATTGTTAATATTTTTCCAGACGTTACTCCAGTTGACCGCTGGATATATCGCTTCCTTTGGGTTTTGCCTCTGGTGTCTCGTGAGGTCCTTCTGGTGTTAAGTACCTGTGGAGTATCTTGAATATAGTTCATTTCCAGGTAGTAAGTCCGGACGTAGTCGAGTTGAGCGCTGATGCGACTGGGGCCTTTTTGCTCATTGGGGCTAACCTGTTGAATAACGTTTTCGTAATTGTCGGATGGGGTGTTTGCAGTATTTTACAGATACGGTCCATGTATATGGCAGTGCATTGTTTCTTGGTGTTCTTGACGCCCAAACCACCAGCGGGGTGGGTTAACACTTTGGTTGCCATGGTGCCGTTAAAGATGTTTCCGCTCCATATGAACCAATGCACTGCAGCTAAAAGTTTGTGCGCTATTTCCTTGGGTACTGGCAACACTGCTGCGATGTGATATATTTCGCTTAGGACATAGCTGTTAACCAAGAGAGCTCTCTGTATCCGATTGAGCGTTCTAGTTTTGTGTTCACGGAGAGTCAACCTGAATATATTTAGTTTATGGTCCCAGTTGGCAACCGTCATCTCTCGCGGGTTGGACATTAAAATCATACCTAAGTGGTTCGTCTTCTCTGTCCTTTGAAGCCATGTTATTTGAATGTTCTCCATATGGGGCCCGACAGGTAAAATTTTCGATTTGTGTTGAGTCTGGCTCCGGAAGAAATGGCGTAAGCGTGGATTATTTGTTGAACGACTTCAACTTCTGAGTGCGTATTAACAATCACACTGATGCCATCAGCATAAGCGTGACATACGGTTTTTGTACCCAACAGCTGTACACCGTGTAACCTGTGATGCGGGCTTAACAGTAACAGTTCTAAGGCGATTGCGTATAGTGTCATAGAAAGGTGGCATCCTTGTCTCACTGATCGCTTGATCGGGACTGGTGAACTTAGCTGACCATTAATTTTGGTTTGAGGGGAAGTTCCGACTATACATTCGCGTTTGAACTAAATAAAATGAGCACTGAATGCTATCCGTTGCATTACAATTAGTAGAAAGTGGTGGTTGATGCGGTCAAAAGCCTTACCGAAGTCTGAAAACATGAGACCAACATTGCATTTACACAGCCACGACAAATATATAATATCCCTATGTTCACGTAATGCATTCGACATAGATCTCCCTGGGACAGCACCCATTTGATAAGTTCCAAATACTTTCGGCAGTACCGTCTTCATTCTACAATTAATGAGTATGGTGAAGATTTTACAGTCGGAATTGAACAGAGTTAGTGATCGAAAATCCTTCAGCGTAGTGCTACGTGGTTTTTTGGGGATCTGGACAATCAGTCCTTCCGTAAACTGAGATGGGATCTGGACGTCTCCCAATAATTCATTGCATATTTTGGTGAATTCCGGTCCTATGATGTGCCAAAAACAAGAATAAAATTCTGTGGATAGGCCATCTAAACCAGCCGATTTTTTTGTAGGCGAATCTTTGATTATGGTAAATACTTCTTCCTCAGTTATGTTAGCTACAAGGTCGGCGTTGCCAGTTGGATGGACCGGGGGTTGAACGTAGGATAAAAGCGGCTCATTTCCGTCGAATCAATCGCCGACGCGGCGTAAAAATCTGTATAATGTTGCACCACGTAGTTTTTTACTGTGACTTGTTGATCGTATTCGTTCCCCTGTTCATCACTGAGACTATGGAGTAACTTTTGTTTACGTCTCTTGGCTTCCCGTACCACGTGATTCTACTGACTGCTCATACGGGCGTATTCTCCTGCTTCAGTTCAATCGGAGGACGCGATCGAACTTTTTTCTCCTCTAGCGATTGTCGTACCAACGCTGTTACTCTTGCTTCAGTGCGTTTTATTCTGGAGCTGTTTGCTACTGATCCCATGGGGTCATCATATAGTTCGTGGAGGCAAAGAAAGTGATACTTCAAGGTGAGTTTTCGCCACCATAATGATCTATGCATTTTTTCATCTGCGGTTTCGCAGACTGTAGCCGCCACACGATGCGTGTTGGATATCTGGATTGCGTCCGAAGGCAACGCTGCCTTGTATCATGAGACTCCTGTTTCAGTTCTGCGTCCTCCAAAAGTGGCACGTTTAGCTGCCATACACCCCTTCCCAGGAATGTTTTTTGTTTAGTGTGCTGCGCGGTTATATGAAATGCGCAGTGATCCGATAAGTTTAGAGACCAAATTTCGCAGTCAATTACATTATGGATAAAGTCTTTCGTTACATATAGCCTGTCAAGTCTGCTTGCCGAAGTACTGGACACGTTACGTGTATCCTCGGATGTGCGGGCTATGGTGGCACCAAGCATCTATCATATCTAGTCCGATAGTTAACAACAATAGCTCCTCACAAAAGTTGAAGTTCGGGACTTGATACTCTGGACGCAATACGCAGTTAAAATCTCCACACAAAATTATGTGCAGTCGAGGATCAGTTATTAATGGGACAATTTCGTCTCGGGGCAGGTTGCCCCTTGCTCCTTTTCCGCTGGATCCAGAGGGAGCATATACATTAACAAGAAGTAGATCATATATTTGTGCAGTTATGCCTCGTCCAGATTCAAGTATAGCTTTTTCTGTACATGGTATGCCGTGTTTGAACAATATTCCCGTTCCACATTCATAGCCTATATTTAAGATCGCCTCATATCCGTGCACATCCTCTATTTCGGTCGTAACTACCTCTTGTATCATCGCTATGTCAATGTTGGCGGCATAAAAGTGGCACAGATTGTAACTTTACGTCCGAAACTATTCTGTTTACATTGAGCGTGGCAATTTTATACGCCTGCTTCATTCGGTAGTCCTACTAATCGCATTCAGTGTCGTCAGACCATGCTGTCCCCGTATGCGTCGTCATTCGGGTTTGGGATGTCTGGTTTTCCGACGTCTCCACCTCTTGCTTTCCGCTTCGATCTATTTTGAAAATTTTTTTGGTACGTGGGAGTTTTTGCTCCAGTTCTTGAATCTCTTCAGGGCCCTGTTTTTGTGCTTGCCGTTAAGGCTTTACTAGCTGCTGTCTGATGTTGTCTTTATCAGTATTCATCAAATCTTCTAAGAGGGTGGTGTTTCGAACCAAATTGTCGACCGTGCTCTTAGTGGATGATGGTGTCAATAGAGAAATCGGTTCATTGTGAGGTTACTCATTCTGTCTTGCAAGTCATTCTCAACAGCGGAGGAATCGGAGAATTTGCGGTGGTTCCTAATGTCTTTCGGTGTCTGCTGTGTTGAAACCGTTACAGCTGTGACGATTTCCTTAGGTTCGGGTGGTCTCGCTTCTGTTGTATCAGTGGCGGCAGTCTGGGCTTCTGCTCTGGTTGGCTCAGGACTTGGCCGCGGGCAGCCGTAGCATAAGTCGTTGGCCTCGCCCGCCGGCAGCTGCGCCACTCGCCGCCGCAAACACTCAGCGCGGACGTGGCCGGGAGAGTTGCGCGCCGCGCACCTCCTCGGCTGGCCGTCGTATATAACGATACCTCGGTATCCACAGGCGCTGATGTATGGCAATGCATGCTTGTGCAAATCGACCTTTAATTGTCTCACTCCGTTAAGAACTTGGAATTTGCGTGCGTGGGACCACCGTTAAGGAATATAACTGGGAACTTTCCCGTACGGCGATATCACTGCGTTTATCTGTTCCGCTGGTGCTTCGAATGGCAGTTCGAATATCCTGATCGTCCGTATTCCAAACCCTGCATGTGTTATGAGGACTTCGCCTACGTTTCCATCACAACGTTTAAACTTCATAATTTCTCCGCAAGACTCAACTATTTTGTCACATAAGTTGGCATTCCTCAATTTTACAAATACAACGCTGCTCACTATCGAAAGATGCATTCCAGTGACATCCTCTGAATCAAGTTTCACTTCGTATTCCAACCAATATTCGATTTCGCGTAGGTTACGTCGGGCGTAATTACGATCAAACGAGAATTTCAAAGTATCTTTTCTGTTCAAATTGGCCATCACGGAATCATGTTTCAAATTTCAATAAGCGTAGAATTTCTGCAACGGTGCAAGAAGCACTGCGACTTACCACGCCAAAGCACAGCAGACCACGGCGCACGAAACTCAGCACACGTCCGCACAGCACGGCTGACGCGGCGAGACTGTACATCACGCTAATACTCAGTTTCTCCTGCGGCACTGCTCCCTTCTTAAGTGGAGAGTGTCTCGGTGTTACGTCCAGGAACGAGTCATCGGTCCTGCATACTCCAACTCCCGATGACTGATGCTCGCCCTACGCTCTTCGTCACCTTTTCGCTTGTTGCCTGTCGCCGGAGCTTCGAATTTACCATGGGTGGCAGGATCCTTGTCGGGCGTGGACCGTATCTCTGACCTTTCGTCGTCTTGCGTTGGGATCGAAATCTTCAACTTCATAAGTAACATCAGACAACTGTCTTACAATCTTATAAGGTCCAAAGTAGCGTCTGACGAGCTTCTCAGAGAGACCATCCTTCTGAACAGTAGTGAAGATCCAGACGAGGTCACCGGGCTAGTGGACAACAGGGCGGTGGCTCGCCTCATACGATCAGCGGTCGTTTTCTTGAGCCTGCAGCGTGCGGAGTCGAGCTAACTGCCGAGCTTCCTCAGCTCTGGTCAACACCTGGCCGATGTAGTCGTCGTCCACGTCACCAGGATGTAACGGAAACACAGTGTCCATCTTCGTAGTCGCCTCATGCCCATGCCCCAGGAAAAATGGCGTCAATCCTGTAGTGTCTTGTTTCGCGGTGTTGTAGGCAAATGTCACGAAAGGTAGAACCTCATCCCAGTTTCTCTGCTCAACACTGACGAACGTTGATAGCATGTCGGCCAAGGTCTTATTAAGGCATTCAGTAAGCCCGTTAGTTTGCGGATGGCAGGCAGTCGTCATGTGATGAGTAATGTTGTACTGACGGTTTATCTCTGTCACAAGATTCGATTGAAAAACTTTCCCTCAATCCCTAATTAACGACCTTGGTGCACCGCCTTCTAATAATATGTCTTTTACGATGAATTTGGCTACCTCGAATGCTTCGGCTGTTTTTACGGCTTTTGTAATGGCATAGCGTGTCAGATAATCAGTGCAAAGAATAATCCATCTATTGCCACTAGCAGACGTTGGAAATCGTCCGAGGAGGTCAATCCCAGCACGATGGAAAGGCGTTTCGGCCAGTGGAATTGGTACGAGTCGGCCAGGTGGTTTCTGAGCAACTGCCTTTCTCCTCTGGCACTCTCGACAGTGCGACACATGGTGACGGACACTCCTAAATAAACCTGGCCAGAAAAATCTCTTGCGGATTCTATCGTAGGTCTTAATAAATCCTAGATGTCTGGCCTCAGGTGTGTCATGGAATTTCTGTAGAACAACTAAGCGCATGTGTTTAGGAATCGCTACAAGCCACCTCGTTCCAAACGGATCAAAGTTTTTCTTGCGAAGTAATCCATTAACTAGCTTAAATTGTCATTTCATATCCTCTGACCGATTTAAGGCAAGCATAATTTGACATATTTTGGCGCCCTTCTGCTCAGAAGAGAGACCCTGGAGTGCAGCGAGACAGCCACTATCTTCACCAAAGTCTTGATGGTCTTGCACAGGGTTTCTTGAGAGACAGTCGGCATCTTGGTGTTTTCTTCCACTTTTGTACACTATGGTAATGTCATACTCTTGAAGACGTAGTGCCCACCTGGCGAGTCGTCCTTTTGGATCCTTAAGACCTATCAACCAACAAAGTGAATGATGGTCTGTAATAAGAACATAATCCGAGGAAGCTTCTCATGTCTCGAATACTTTTAGGAATAAGAAATTCCGTTATATACCTCACCTTTCCTGGGTCTGGCCGCACACCTTCGTTTGACACAAGCTGTCCAAGTATTTTCATTTCGTTTGCTCCAAAGAGACTTTCTTGGATTAAGTTTCAGTCCGCCTTGTTGGAGACACCTAAGAACAGCCCTCAGTTTTTTTTATATGTTCATCAAATATCTCTGAGAAAACTATAATGTCATCTAAATAACACTCAGGTGACTTAGAAGATTATCCACCATCCGTTCAAAAGTTGCTGGTGCATTACACAAACCGAACGGCATTACCTTAAACTCATAAAGGCCGTCAGGGGTGATGAATGCAGTTTTCTCACAATCAGCCTCATCTACTTCGATTTGCCAGTACCCCGCGTACGTGTCCATGGTTGAGAAAAATTTAGCCCCTCTCACGCAATCTAGTGTATCGTCAATTCGTGGAAGAGGGTAAACATCCATTTTAGTTATTTTATTAATCTTCCTGTAATCAACACAAAAGCGCCAACTGCCATCCTTCTTCCTGATGAGGACCACTGGTGACGATCGTGGGCTCTGCGAAGGCTGAATGATGTCATTCTTCGTCATTTTCTCTACCTCGTCACGAATTATTCGACGTTCCGTTTCTGACACATGATATGTTCTCTGGTTTATTGGTTGATGGTCTCCAGTGATAACCCGGTGCTTCAGCGTCCATTTGTCTAATTTGCTCTTCGCCTGTGGATCGAAGCAGTCAGAGAACTCTTGAAGAATGGCAAGTACTTTCTTCTGTTGTTCCTTAGTGAGATCTGGTGATAGTCGAGCTAGAAGATCTTGTCTCGTAGTGGTAGCGCTAATTTCGCCCACAGACTCGGCATGGCAGGTTTCTATGACGCTCAGCTGTTCTTCAATTAACGGCTCAGCGTTTGCTACACACATGCGTCTTGGAAGGATCTACGGTTCTCGTCGATGGTTAACTATCCACAATTCAGCGAATCTGTTCTTCAAGGAGACGACAGAGGTTGGGATGACCAAGTTATTCTTCAGTGGTATGCTTCTCTTACATTCCACTACAAGATCCATGGGTCGATGTGTGGCATGACACGTGACAGTTACCTTTCTAGCGCTGACTGCAGGGATGATCGATCACTTCATCCAGCACAAATAGTCCCCATATACTCAGATGCGCATCTTCCTGTTCACAGTATCTCATCTCGTCTAGCATAATCTTCGAGCGACCACAATGTATGATCGTCTGAGAGGCTTTCAAAAAGTCCCATTCGAGAATGACGTCATGAATATACTCTTGTAAGACGATAAATTCTAAGGGCTGTGTATGGTCACTTATACCCCCACGAATGACACATCTTCCTGTAAGTTTTACATATTTCCCATTATCCACCTTTAGCAGAGATGTTTTTCTGTCGACGAGTATGGTTTTCTGCAACTGGTGACGGTACTTCTCCGAAATAAGTGAATATGATGCTCCAGAGTCCACAAGAGCTTGGGCTGGTCGGCAATCCATGAGGATATCAACGTAGTTTCCTATGATTTTTGTAGTGATCGCCGGCGGAGGATTTTTCTCTTCGGCGGCCTCACCTCCAAGGAAGGTCGCACTCATTAGTTTTCCAGGTTGCATCGGCTAGGTGATCGGCTGGAGCTTCTAAACGGCGATGGAGACCTTGATTGGCGTGTTGGAGAGCGTCCTCTCCAGCGGCTAGCTTGCGGCGATGGTGACCTACGTCGTCCTGCACTCACATCTTCTTGTTCATCTTCGTCGTCCCGGAGTTGGAGTCGGCTAAGATCGGTTTACTGTCTTCTGGCGCGGGCGTCATCATACATCCGCCGCCTTTCTCGACAAAAGCGCACCACATGTCCCGGTCGTCCGCAGTGGAAACATACTGGTTGGTTATACTGGCTCCTCCAGACGTCAGTCTTCCTTGGTGCCCAAACAGGTTCCTCACGCAGCATTGTAGGAACGTACCTCCACCAGGGTCTCGACTTTTTCGCCGTTTTAAAGGGAGATGAAGGACGATAGATTGGGTTGAATGTCTGTTCCACTTCCTCCCTTATGACCTCTTGAAGTGTCTCTGTTTTTTGGTCGCCGTGCCGTCCAAGTGTCTTCTGAACTTCTTCTCTCACTATCTGACGAAGAACACTTGTGAAATCAGTTGCTTCCTCCATGACAGACATCGATACGACGTTTGGAAGCCGTTCAAACTTCTTGCGTGTAATTCCTTTTTGATGCATTGTCTCGATACACTGGCACGATTTTATGAAGTCGTCTGCCGTCGAAACCTCCTTCATACATGTCCTCAGCAACATCCTTCATGAGCTGTGCAGCCTCAGCTTCCTCCTCCATTCTAGGATCCACTATTTTACACAGCTCCAAGACGTCTTGAATGTAGGATGCTGTAGTTTCTCCTCGACGCTGTGCCCTGCACTTTAATTTATCTTCAGCCTTGCACTTCTGTCATTGTGTGTCGCCGAAATACTTGCTCAGTTCCGCCTGAAATACTTCCCAGGTTGTGAACTTCTCCTGGTTGTTCTCATACCATTGCTTGGTAGTACCCTCCAAGTAGAAAAATACGTTAGCCAAACTCACGGTGTCATCCCATTTGTTAAATTTGGCTATACACTTGTATACCTTCAGCCACTCGTTTGGGTCTTGGCCATCGTCGCCAGAGAACCCGGAAGGGTGTCTCATGTGGTGGCACACAGTTGCTGTCATCGTAACGTCCTCTTCTTCTTCTGTATCCAATAGATTGCGATCTGTTGAATATGGCTTGAACTCGGGTTTCTCGCCACGTGAACGGCGGCTCTGTCGTGGCCTGATGGGAGCCACTGTATCGTCGATAATGTGCACTATCACAAGTTCCAGTACCAAGCACCTCCACAAGAGCAATGTCATGTAGAAGAAGGTGTAATTAGATGAATGACGAACACTAACTTCACTTAACGAAGGTTTATTCAACACTTGCACATACAAGAGCGCTGAGCGAACTGCCTCCGGCCAGAACACACACAGTATGTATACAGCTACAGAACATTCCAGTACAAGAAGTCTTGACATTTGTGGGCACTTCTGGAATGTACTCGAACCGAATAGAGAACTTAAAATGGTACAGTCCAGTTGAGTTCGGAACTCATGACCTCTCCATTCAACAGCTTAGTATCATAACCATGCTACTACTCAGATTCTTCTGTGACAATATTTGTGTAAACATGTTTTTCAGATGTCAATTTACCACAGCTCATTTCTTTTGCCTATTTATTATAGAAACATTTCACTAATGGCCAGTGGGAGAAAGTGAGGGTCGATGGCAAGAGGAAGCTCAAATCTAACGCCATACCATCAGTTTTTTCTCACGTAGTACCGATGGTTAAAAGAAGGATAATTAAACTACGCCATCAGCATCCAACTCAAGAAAATGAAAGCAGCAATCCCACAGCAGAGACTGTTGCAGAAATCCAGCAGCAGTGTGACAAAGATCCCATATGTAGTGTGCAAGACAGTGATATAAGTGAACCAGTAGAATGTGAACTCACAGAAAAATTACATAAACTAGAAAGTTACATTCATGTTCAAGAGAGGCATATTTGAGCTCTCAAGAAGAAGGAAAGTTGTCTTACTTTGAGGAATACAAGACTAAAAAAGAAACTCCACAGTGTGTGTCACTCAGTTCCACAAAAACTAAAAACATTGTTTAATGACAATCAAATGGAGAGTTTAAATAAGAAAAAAATGAAATGGACAGCGAGTAGTGTGAAAAAAGCTCTTCATTTGAAATCTGCTTGTGGTAGCAAAGGATATTTCCCATTGCCATTACAGCATACACTAAGGAGGAAACTTCAAAATTTGAACTTCAGTTCTGGTATTCTATATCAAATCTTCACACTTCCCAAAGAAAAGTTTGAAAGTATGAGCGAAAAAGAACGTTACTGTTTTCGATTGCTTGATGAAATGTCAATTACTCCAAGCAGGAAATTTGATCTGGGAACATCTGAGTTTACTGGTCATGTTACCCTTCCAATCCATGAAGGTGTTGCCACACATGCTTGTGTTATTCTTTTGGGTAGTATCTTTTCCAAATGGAAGCAAGTAGTGGCACGTCATTTTGATGGAAGCAATTTAAGTGGTAAAGTTTTGTGTGACATCGTTTTACAAATTAAATGCAGTGAACATATAGGACTACGTGTAAAGTGTGTGACATCAGATATGAGTGCTGCAAAGCAAAGTATGTGGAGACATTTTGGAATTGTTTCTGAAAAAAATTCTGTCCTTCAGAATTACATTTTAAATTCTGAAGATCAAGGTAGAAGAAAATACTTGCTTGCAGATGTGCCACATCTTTTAAAAAACATTAGACAATGTTTACTGTCCAACACTGTTATAAACACTGAGAGGTTAAGGGACAAGTAAAAGTTGCCATCCACAGTTATTGACTGTAATCATATTAAGGAGCTACATTATTTTGATACGGATAATGATTTGAAACTTGCTCCCAAGCTCACAAGAGATGGAATAGAAACAAATAAGTTCAGCAAAATGAAAGTACTTTTCTCAGTCACGAAACCAGTTGTTGTCTGAAGTTTATGTCCATTGAAACTGATGCTGCTGAATGGAGAACGACAGCATGGTTTGTTGAGATAGTTGACAAGTGGTTTTCAACAATGACTTCTAGGCATCCAATTACTGCCCTCAGCACCTTCAATCAAGAAAGATGCAAGGAAGCTGCCACGTTGCTGAATGAAGTTATGACGATATTTGAGCAGATTGAAATTGGAAAATTTGGTCACTGGAAAACAGTTCAAAGTGGTGTGAGACAATCCACCCAAAGTGTACTTGATGTGCAGGAAATCTTTTTACACAAAAATAATTACAAATTTTTGCTGACAGCTAGATTAACACAAGATTTCCTAGAAAATTTGTTCTCCTGTGTTAGAAGTATTCAGAGGGTTCCCACAGCACTCCAGTTCAGAAACAATTTGAAAACTGTTTGTGTTGCTCAGTATTTCTCAGATGAGGGAAAGGACCCTACTACAAGAGTGATTCTGTCTACCTTTCAGGTTTTCTTGCCCAACATTCCATTACACACCCCACACTCAGCCTGTATTTACACTTCCAAAAGGCTGGAAAGAGCATGAAATCAGTTTTGAGGATGATTTAAGTAACACCGAATGAAATGCATTATATCATATTGCCGGATATGTTATAGGGAGGGCAATGAAATTTGATAAGCTATGTGAGAAGTGCCTGAATGTGGTAACTTCATATACCAGGCAAACCAAAGACTATTGCACTTTTGTGAACTTTAAACAGTTCAGACAGGAAAAAGGCAGCCTTATCTATGCCTCAGAGAAGCGTTTTTCATTTTTTTGTTTTTTGAAAATTGAAGTGATTTTTAGAAATATTGCCCCTACACTTGAAAACTCACAGAATTTGAACGGTTTTCATTTTGTCATTGATAAATTTCATAGTGATGATCAAATTCAAGGAGTTCAGTTTACTGATTGCCACAAAATTAAGTTGAAATTGGTGAAATGGTTTGTCAGATTTCGCCTGAACATATTCTGTCAGAAAATGAAGAAGAATATGTGCTTGAAATTTGGCCATGCTATGACCAGCAAAACCTCTGCTGTACATGCCCTGGCTCAAAATGTTAGATAGTTGTAGTGAACCTGGTCTGTATTATGTGACAGTTATAAGAAATTGTTTCTTGAGCTTCAGTTCTGAAACTTTTCTGTGCTGAAGGACTATGTTTCAGTTGTATCTAATGACCAGCGCAAGTTTCATGTCCCATCAGATCTCAAAATGATAACATCATTTCCACCAAACAAGTAAACTGTTTTTAACTCTGAGGACTCACATAAATAGTCCAGTATTTGTAGTGATACACTATATTGTCAAGGTATTTGATGTATTAGTCCTATATCAGTTGTTCATCAACATACACAGCAGAGAATTTAATGTTTGGGGCTCCGATAATTTATGTTCAGATTTACAAGGTCAGATTTCTTTGTTATCCTGAAGTTTATTGTTTTCAGTTTATCTTTGTAGCTCTGTTATTTATTGCCTATGTTTGTGCTACAATAGGTATAATTATTACTTCAGTATTTCTGGTGACCGAGTAGTAAATAAAATGTTTCTTTCATCTGCGAACAGTATTTTTTTTTTGCTAGTGTGGTACATTATGTGTAAGCGTTAATGTAAACTTGGAATAGTATTGTACCCAAAACATAGCATCCCCCGTGTTTACGTACTCTTGTTCTGAGACATGCTTACCAGTCCAGTTAAATGTTTCAGTAATCCATTCCATTCTGTTTTGCAGGTAGGGTAGAAGCCATTTCCTCACTATCCTCAACATTTTAATCATGTCAAGTTTCTTTAACAAATAAAATGGTTAAATGGTGCCACCACATATGTTTTACATTTTCTAAATCTGAAGTCAAATCGTTCTTTACCGAGAAGTCTGCTGTAAGTGTTTCATAAGTATGTTTTTTGAATAGTTTTTACTATCTTTGTGAAAGACAGTGCTGGGAATTGTTGTAATTTCCTATATTTTGACTGCCACCTAATCTGTGTGTATAGGAAGCAACTTACTATGTTTGAAATGTAGTGGGTTTGTAATTGGGTATCAGTGGTATATTAACATTGCCGAATACAGCCCTTCCATCCTGTTAATGCATTCTCTTGGCAAGTACCCTGTTGTTTAAAGCTCTAGGGTTTTTATTTTTAACACTGAACACTAAATTACTGACTGCCTGTTGCTAGGCAACAGCAAAAACACCAAGCGAGGTGGCTGTGGCTGTGGTCAGCGCACTCGACGCGCGTTCCGTAGGACGACGCTTCAATCCCGCGTCCGGCCATCGTCTCTTAGGTTTTCCGTGATTTCCCTAAATCGCTCCAGGCAAATGCCGGGTTGGTTCCTTAAAAGCACACGGCTGACTCCCTTCCTCGTCCTTCCCTAATCCGATGAGACCGATGGCCTCGCTGTCTGGTCTCCTCCCCCACAACAACCCAGCAATAGTAGCATTGAGTTATATGGTGTACAGTGGCTTGTGTTAGGTAAATTCCATCACTGCTAAAGCATTTGTTTATAAAATATACCAGATTCTTAGGATTAAGTATCACACTAAACTTTTTTTAATATTTAGCTACTTTTTAGTTTCTTGTTATGAGTGGCCTCCTGGACATTATTCCATAGTGTTAATTGAGAAATATTATGAAAATGAATTTAAATTGCTGTGCCCAACAAATCTGTATGGCTATATTGTTTATGCACTGTATGTTGGATTTTGTTTCTGCTGTTTATTTAAAGCCTTAATAAGGGTAATGAAGCCTGTTGTTAATTAGTGACAAATAGAGATATTGCATTCTATGTTACTCACTAGCTTTAATTGCCTACATTCTTACTGATATACACTTTGTTCTACAGCTAATTGTTATGCTAAAAATAAAGTAACGAGTTTGGGTCAATCAGTCATTTATTCGGAACGGAGGATAGGTTACCTGCAACACCGATTACGAAGCATCACACACCAACGGAGGATAATACACCAGTGTTTAGGAAACCATATAGGGTAGTACGTCATATGCAACCGCTACTAGAGTAGTTTATAGAACAACAACTACGGTATGTAATCATAGAACATAGCGATAGTCCGTATTCAAGTAATGTAGTTCTCGTACCTAAGAAGTCGGTGGATGGTAAAAGGAAATATGGATTTTGTTGTGATTATAGGTTTCTGAATGCGAAACCCATTTCGGACGCATATACGATTCCGAATATCATGAATACATTGGACAATCTGGGACAACGTAAGTATTTTACGACGATGGATTTACCGAGTGGAACCCACCAGTTGGAAGAAGCGCCAGGGGATAGGGCAAAGACAGCTTTTACTGTTCCTCGGGGGCACTATCAGTATATATAAATGCCGTTCGGGTTGAAGAATGCACCGGCAACTTTTCAGCGATTATTAGATGGGATTTTAAGGGGATTGAAATGGTTTACCTATATGACATTACAGTATTTTCAAAGGATATACCAGAACATGTATCGCGTTCAAGAGAAGTCTGTAGAAAATTGCGGTCGGCACGGTTGACATTAAGTTTAGAAAAATGTAATTTTGTGCAGACGCAGGTCAAATATTTAGGTCATGTAATCAGTGAACAAGGGGTTCAAACCGATCCTCGGTTAACAGAGGCAGTTCAAAACCTTCCGACACCACGTACAACGAAGCAGTTACAATCTTATGTTCATATTATCGTAAATTTGTAAAGGATTTTGCTAAAATAGCCGAGCCTTTAACAAAGATTTTGAAGAAACGGGGTTGAATTTCAATGGACGGAGGAATGCCAGCAAGCTTTCGATGAATTAAAAATGGTCCGGTGTTGGTGTTTCCGACTTTTGAAGAAGACTCCATCTTATCATGTGACGCTTGAAATGGCGCAGTAGGATGTGTTCTGAGGCAAATGGTGAATGGACAGGAGCATCCGGTAGCGTATGCTTCCAGACAGTTAAATAGAGCAGAGCGGAATTATGGCACAACGAAATAGGAGATATTGGATGTAATATATGGAGTAACGTATTTTCGTTGTTACCTTTATGGTAGGAAGTTTAAGGTCGTAACAGATCTGGCAGCGTTGAGGTGGTTACTGGGACTCAAAGATCCTTCTAGTCGGTTAACACGGTGGCCTCTAAAATTAAGTGAGTTTGACTTTGAAGTAATTCATAAGCCAGGGAGGAAACACGGGAATGCAGATACATTAAGTCGCAGGTTAGACGCATTAGAAGTAATGGGTAAGAGTGTCGCGGAATGGCAAAGGGCACAAGCAGAGGATGAGGAGTGCCAGGGTTTTAGAACTCAGCCACATTTCATTGTGGAGGGAAATTTGTTGTTGTGTAGAGTTACCAGGTGTGGACCACGGGTAGTGAGTGGTACGAAAGAGTTTGAGAGAGGAAGTCTTAAAGCAGGCCCGTGATCATGTGCTTTCAGGGCATGGGGTCGTCGAGCAACGGAAATACGAGTAGCAGAACGATTTCAGTGGCGCACTCGGAGAAGGGATGTTGAACAGTACGTAGCAAATTGTGTGCCGTGTGCGCAGCGAGCGGATGTGACGCGCGCAAGAATTCCATTGCAACCGTTACCAGAAGCTTAAAAACCTTTCGAGTTTATCGGGCTGGATGTCTGCGGACATATAACAAAACACCGGTAGGAATTCGTTACGTTTTAATTACAATTGATCACTTTTCGCGGTTTCTAGCCATGGTCGCAATACTTGACCAACAGGCAAGTACGGTAGCACAAGCATTAGTCAGTAACTGGTTATTGAAGTTTGGGGTACCTGATACCGTAATCACGGATCAGGGAACGAACTTCATGTCCGAATTAATGACACAGTTGTGTCGACTACTGAGAATTAAAAAATTACGAACCAGTCCATTTCACCCGCAGGCGAATGGGAGAACAGAGCGAGTACACAAGACAATTTCAAAAATGCTAAGTTATTATGTGAATGGAAACCATGATAACTGGGACGTTTATCTTCCGTACGTGGTATCGAGTTATAACACCAAAATACATTCGGGGGTCGGAATGTGACCGTTCGAGGTGGTATATGGAAGAAAGATGTCATCACCGTTTGTCCTATGTTCGAAATCGGGAGCTAAAGGGGACGCGGTGAGGAAATTTGCATGGACATTACGGGAAGTCAAGAAGAGGGAACAGAAGGCCAATACGAAAGCGTTGCAGAGGCAGGAAGAACAGAATAAGCTGTTGGAGCCTTTACCACAATACAGGGTAGGTCAATGGGTACTGAATACTTGACGAAATACCATGGACCATATCAGGTCGTGGAGATGTTAAAGAGCAGCTGCCAACAAAAACATCCGTTATCCACGTAGGTAGAGTAAAGCCTTTTAAAGGAATGGTGGAAGGAGAACCTCAACTACAAGGAAGTGAGCCAGCTGCAGAGGCTGGGCAAAGCAAACGAAAGAAGAAGGTCGCGGCGGAGGGACAACAGCGGACGCATAACGTTCCGTATGCATTACGGTCAAAGAGGGAGTAAATTATTATATGTGTAATATTGTATGGCATATTTACATTTTGTGTTTATGTATCAAGGGATGGTTTGCGTTTTTCTTGTTTGTTGTTTTAGTTTGTTTTTTTTTTCATTTACGGAGGAGACTATTTTCAGAGAATTCGATAGGAGCAGAGTGAACTATAGGGAATTTTTGAGGATGTCGTAACTTGTAGTGGAAAAGAGGCGGTACAAGCATGTTCGTTCCTTCTCTTCGCAGGGTCAGTACGTATGTGGACGTGCTGGATGACAGCCATTGGGATAGCTATCCGGAAGGTGTTCTGGAGATATTACCAATGCAGAATCTGACGTATTTGAACTCCACGTTAAATCCAGAGTTTTTGGAAACTTTGCAGTCCATTACTAATGCACAGGAAGGATCTATCACGGTTAATAAAGTATTAGAACACGTTCGAACGTTACAACAGCATCGGAGCAACAGAATAATGACAGTGAGCATTTCAGCCACAGGTTGTGCCGTTTTTCTATTTTTCTTGAGTATAGCTTCGTGGAGAGTGTGGAAACGTGCACAGGAGGTGCCAACACATCAGTTGCCTACGGCGTGGGTAACAAGTGTGAACAGTGTATAGGTGTACAATTAATATTTTGATGTTCGCGTTAGTTTTAGTCTGTAGAATGTAAGTTTTGTGAACAAGGTATGCAAGGCAGCCACAGGCCACGTCTGTTATATTTCGATTCGGGACGAATCTTGTTCAAAGGAGGGAGGTGTGCTGCACTAGTATTAGTCTTAGTCGTAGAAAAGAAGAAATTTTATTAAAAGTCAATGAAGGCGCGGTTGGGCGATGGAATCTGGGGCCGCTGCCAGATTGTTGTTAACAGGCGACAGCCAGTAGGCTAAACAATGCAAACATGGCACTCGCGAGCGCGGTTCTGCGACGGCGCTATTGCGCGCTCGATTTGCTTTGTGTGAAGCAACAACGAGGCAGCAAACCGCAGCGTTGCTTGAAGTTATTGGGATAGTTTCTGTCTCTCTCTGACACTACGTCAGAAGCGAGGGGAAAAGCAGTTTGTATAGTCAGGTACTTATAGCTTGTGACAGAATGAGCCAGGTCAGTCGAGGGTCGGGTCGAGCCTGTGCTGGTCTACGCTTATAGGAGGCAGTCTGGCGGTGATGTTGTAAATATTCTATTAACCTGTACTTTATTTCTGTGTACTTGTTCGGGCTGTATTCCGCCTCCGGGGCACAACACCGGAGCGGAACGGAACGGCAGCCGGGTACTTGGAGATTGGACGGTCTGTCTAAAGGAGGGCAGTGACAGCGGTCTGCAGCGGGTCCAGGGTGGCTTCAAATGGCTCTGAGCACTATGGGACTCAACTTCTGAGGTCATCAGTCCCCTAGAACTTAGAACTACTTAAACCTAACGAACCTAAGGACATCACACACATCCACGCCCGAGGCAGGATTCGAACCTGCGACCGCAGCGGTCGCGCTGCCCCAGACTGTAGCGGTCCAGGATGGGCCTCGTTCGCTGCTCTCATCAAAGCACTGTAAGTTGTGAGAGTTGAAGTAACGGCACCAATTACCGCTGTATCACTCTGCACTGCCCCTTGACGCTCTCCAACTTGCTCGGCTTCCTGACGGGAAGCGGCGCGGTGTGTCCCGGCCTCAGCTCGGCCATCTGGAGTACCGGGTTCGACCATCGACGCCCCCCGCAACACCACATACCGCTCCCTTCATTTACATTCCCCGCAACGGCAAAGTCGGCCGAGCCTCCACCTCCGAGCATTTCCGAAATGCCGCAGCCTCGCTTGTTATAGAAAAAGGGCTACCAGTGTCGACGACGCAGTACAGGGATACCTCCCCAATGCAGGTCGTAATAGTAGGACTAACCGCTGAAATTCTGTTAGTAGCTGATTCCTGCAGCCACGTTTCTCTTACAACTGACCACCGTACTGCACGTTATGTGTTTATGTTATTTCGGGCCGTGCAACAACGCCTCTCTCGTCAGATAGCAGTCATAACTGAGCTTGCCCGCTGTTCTCCGGTGGATCATTTTGTAACCGCTCTTTACACAGTGGTCATACAGAAACTTGTATTAGATTAAATTCTGTAATACGAAATGACCTAAGAACCAAAAACGGTAGTAGTATCTGGAAGTAATAGTTAGTTAAAATTTTACAAAGAGTACATAGTCGAAATATAGTAACGCAAAGTAGTACAAAGGTAATCCAAGGAAGACATAACAGAGCGGCCTTTGGTTTTGAATGTAATATATGAACCAATGCGTACCATTGTTACATCTCTTGAGTTCTTATTACAGCGGTGGCGAGTGTATTCGCAGTTCTTCCGTGGTAGTCGGAATTTTGGGATTAGAAGCCCAATTAAATTGCATCCTTAGAACGGGATTAGACTTTGGAGTCGTGAAGAATAGATTATTTTGCGATAAATTCAGAGAGAAATCAATTAGAGGTGACTGGGTGTACGAAAATTGATATTCAAGTGAATGGTCATTGTACGTCTTAAACGAAACGTTACGATAGTATACATACGATTGTGATGAACTTTATTGACAATCCGGAAACTTCTATGTTGAATTAGGACTTTATTCGCTGTATACGAATTATTAAAGAGTACTGGGACCGAAAGTAGTTTGGACCTTGAACAGTCCACGGGTGTACTGCCGATCCATAGTGTCAAACGGGCACAATGTTTCGGCGATTAGACGTGTCGCCATCGTCAGGTGCTGACGTACTGATCTCCTAAGGGCGGGCGGCCGTCTTAAAACTCTCCCCCCTCGCGAGGCGTTCTCTCCGTGGTTCACGCCCATGCGTCAGCGGTCGGTGAGACGCTGGCGTCGGCGTCTGTGGTGGAGTCGGTGTAATTGCCTCGTCCGCCATAGTCGCCCGTTCGTTTCCTTTGCTGAGCGTCTTTTTAATTAGTCTCAATGCTGGTTCCCATGGCCTGCTAAGGTTGTGGCCGCAATCTGTGTTGATGAGTCCGTCCCCGCTACGTATTTCGGTAGCCTCTCTAACGACGCTGCCCCAGTATTTAGATGTCTGTGCCAAGACCCTGGTATGTTTGTAGTCCATTTCGTGATTTTCGGACAAACAGTGCTCTGCGACCGCCGACTTGTTGGGGTACCCAGTTCGAGTGTGCCTCTGATGTTCTCGGCAACGATCTTCGATGGTGCGCACCGCCTGTCCAATATAAGTCCTCTCACATTGACACGGAATCTGGTATATGCCGGCCTTCCGCAAACCGAGAACGTCTTTGACACTTCTCAATGATGTTTGGTCTCGAATGGCTGCCCTCTCCCTGCTGGTAATATTCGAATTGATCGGTTTAGTTCTCGTCAGAGCACGGCAGGTTTCCTGGTGTACTTCTTCAGCTGCTTCAGGTGGTAGTAGCGCAGCAACCTGTTCGACTGCAGTGACAATGCCTGCTACCGGCGTGAACCTAGGTGTGGGAGCCAAATTAAGTCCCTTCTCCAGAACAAAAACTGCATCCCCAGTGAGCCCAATGTCCGTGAGATTGATGACCGTCTTGCGTGGAGACTCCAGCGATGGTTTGTCAGAGATACGAGAGAATTTAGATATCTGACGTCCCGAGGTCTTCTTATGTGCAGAATCGGCGGTCACCCAGGTACCAGTCCCAGGTCCCAGAATTAAAATGACTTGCTACTTGTAGATGTAGTTTAAGTAGTTCCTGGGAGATGTATTCAAGGCTGCGTCTGGTAAAGTGTACCCTCTCACGACCTCAGGCTAGGATAGCACGCTTCATAATTCAATTAGGTGCTGCAGAATCGATGTGATGCGTGACGGTAGCAGCTGGACCTGAGACAGAGCCCTGAGATTGTTGTCTTACCGGCTGACAAAGACAATGCTACGGTTGTTCTTTCGCATAAGGACTTTATTGAGAAGATGCAGAGCCTACTAAATGACAAATCATACAGGAAGATCAACACTGGCCCCACAAAGAAGGTGGAGAACAAGACTAGAGCTCTTCTTAAGGACGCAGATTTAGCAGATGGTGTCACCAAGAAATTGACGCCTCAAGGACCTGTACCGCCAAGACTTTATGGACTCCCTGAAGTCCACAAAGAAGTGTTGCCGTTACGCCCAATTGCCAGCAACATTAGGGCACCTACATATTTGCTGACCAAATACCTGGCAGAATTACTAAGCCCTTATGTGGGTAAATGCCCTCATCACGTTCGTAAAACGTCTCGACAACTTCAAGCTGAAAGACTCAGATATCCTGGTGAGTTTTGACGTTGTTTCATTATTCACCAGGGCGCCTCTTCGATAGTCAACTGAGCTTATTGCACAAAAATTTGACGAGATGACGACCGACATTTTCAAGCAAGTTCAGAGCTCCACGAGAATACTATGAACAAACAGAAGGAGTCGCAATGGGGAGCCCACTCTCGCCTGTGGTCGCGAATTTCTATATCGAGTACTTCGAGGAGGAAGCTTTGGCGTCAACCAAATGGAAACCTACATGTTTTCTACGTTATGTGGATGACATGTTCGTGATCTGGCCCCATGGAAGGCTCAAGCTCCTACACTTCCTTACACACCTGAACTTCATACATCCCAACATCAAATTCACTATGGAGGCCGAAGCAGAAGGAAGATTACCATTCCTGAACGTCATGGTCAGAAGAAAAGCGGATGGCAACCTGGACTACGGGGTATAAAGGAAGAAAACGCAAGCGGATAGCTGCCACCACCCTGCACAGAGGAATGGGGTGCTAAAAACACTGGTGCACAGGGCGCGCACCATCTCTGACGCAGAGAGTCTGCCCCAATAGCTGGCGTGTGGAGACGGAAGAAGTCACGGTGAAACAGATAGCCACGGCCTAGATACCAATTGCTGGCGCACTATCGGGGGAAATAGGACGAATATTGAGGAATCACCGAGTAGCAACTGTCTTTTGCCCACCAAATAAAACGCGAGCATTATTGGGAAGTGTCAAAGACGATCTCGGTTTGCGGAAGGCTGGCATATACCAGATTCCGCGTCAATGTGGGAAAACTTATATTGGACAGGCAGTGCGCACCATCGAAGATCGTTGCCGAGAACATCAGAGGCACACTCGACCTGGGTACCCCAACAAGTCGGCGGTCGCAGAGCTTTGTTTGTCCGAAAGTCACGAAATGGACTACAAACATACCAGGGTCTTGGCACAGACATCTAAATACTGGGACAGCGTCGTTAGAGAGGCTACCGAAATTCGTACCAGGGACGGACTCACATTGACGATAAATCACAGAAACTGCGTCGTGACTGAATACAACAGGCTCCACGTCGACTACTGTCCAGGCGAGTAAGGCTTCAAACAGACTGTGCTTCTAACCTTTCCTGTGAGCCAGAAGTAGTTTTCCGATGCACCACTGCAGGTTTACTGTATCCCTTGGACCTTCACATTGACGATAAATCACAGAAATTGCGTCGGGATTGAATACAACAGGCACTCTGATTGCGGCTACAACCTCTGCAGGGCATGGGAACCAGCATTGAGACTAATTAAAAAGACGCTTAGCAAATGAAACGAACGGGCGGCTAGGGCAGACGAGGCAATTACACCGACTCCACCACAGACGCCAACGCCAGCGTCTCACGGACCGCTGACGCATGGGCGTGAACCACGGAGAGAACGCCTCGCGAGGGGAGAGAGTTTTAAGACGGCCGCCCGCCCTCAGGAGATCAGTACGTCTGCGCACCTGACGATGGCGACACGTCTCATCGCCGAAACATTGTGCCCGTTGGACACTATGGATCGGCAGTACACCCGTGGACTGTTCGAGCAAGAAATACGGTAGGAGAAAATGAAGAAAGATCTCATCACACTAGTATCTTTGCCGCTCGTTATCAAGGTGATTACACTAATAAACGAGAATTTAAAAACTAGAGCGCGTTAAAAGACTCAACTTGTGCTACACAGACGTTGAAAGGATTTGAACCCAAAATTAATATCGTGCAGTGAGAATTGATAGGCTTAGACCTTGTAAGGCCCAGAGACACATTTATAATTTGTTGGACATTAATGGCAAAGGACCTTTCATGGGAAATCATATCTTTGGTGATAGGTACACGAAGCAATGTAGTATTGACTGACTGTTATCATACCGAAACAATACACACTAGGATCGACTCCTTTCATTGATCCCCCAGTGAATCTCTCATTAATTTAAGAACTTAATTGTGTCAATAAAACAGAAATATACGAGACATTCCCAGTGTTTACTAAATTCCATAAACAGCTAGTACATAGATAATAATACCTGTGAACATTCAAGGGTTATTGAAGGAAGCTGATAAAGTTTTTACAAACATATTTAATAGGATTCAACGAATGCATAAAAATTACTCATGGAAACAAATTAGTAAAAATAGACTGGAAATCAATTGAAATCTTACTCCAGAGTAATAAAAAACAAAACTGTCTTTGCATCCGTCGTGGTTGAAAGTATATGAATTATCTCTGGAAAAACGTATCAATAGTCAACTCCTAGTTCACACGACTAGATTCACAACGTGATTCAGAGATGTTTTATGCCCAACCCACACGGCAGGGAATGGTTTTTAACTAGCCGGGACAATATATACACAGACTTTTGAGATCAGCTCCGCTTCCGGTGGGGAAACGTCGAAGCGATATCTGTGCAGTCGCGACGAAGATGGGTGTGCGGGCATAAACGCGGGCAGCCAACGTGGGGTCCTAAAATGGATATAAAGGCACTAGAAAATCAGGAATATCTACGTTACCATCGACGAGAGTAACTGGAGTTACTACCAAGGAGGACCATCAACCAGCGTGCTGTCTTCTGCTGGCACTGTCGTCTCTGCTATGGGCTGCTGACGACGCGGCGCTGTCTCTAGAGTCGTTGCGAAGTGACGTCGGAGGCCGTGAAGAAACTAATGTAGGAAACAGTTCACGTCACTTCCTATGGCACGGATTTTAGTTCGATTCATAAAATCATTGTGATTCATAAAGCAGTTCTTCATCGTGCTTACTACTACAGTAGTACAAAATGGTTCAAATGGCTCTGAGCACTATGCGACTTAACTTCTGAGGTCATCAGTCGCCTAGAAGTTAGAACTAATTAAACCTAACTAACCTAAGAACATCACACACATCCATGCCCGAGGCAGGATTCGAACATGCGACCGTAGCGGCCGCTCGGGTCCAGACTGTAGCGCCTAGAACCGCACGGCCACTCCCGCCGGCACATTCGTACAAGTTTATATGCCAACTAGCTCTGCAGATAATGAAGAAATTGGAAAAATGTATGATGAGATAAAAGAAAATATCCAGGTAGTGAAGGGAGACGAAAATTTAATAGTCATGGGTGACTGCAATTCGAGAGTAGGAAAAGGGAGAGAAGGAAACATAGTAGGTGAATACGGATTGGTGGTAAGAAATGAAAGAGGGAGACGTCTAGTAGAATTTTGCACAGAGCACCACTTAATGAAAGCTAACACTTGGTTCAAGAATCATAAAAGAAGGTTGTATACATGGAAGAATCCTGGAGATACTAGAAGATATTCAGATAGATTTCATAATGGTAAGACAGAGATTTAGGAACCAGGTTTTAAATTGTAAGACATTTCCAGGGGCAGATGTGGACTCTGACCACAATCTATTCCTTAAGAACTGTAGATTAAAACTGAAGAAACAGCAAAAAGGTGGGAATTTAAGGAGATGAGGCCTGGATAAGCTAACCAAACCAGAGGTTGTACGGAGTTTCAGGGACAGCATAAGGGAACAATTGACAGGAATGGGGGAAAAATACAGTAGAAGAAGAATTGGTAGCTCTGGGGGATGAAGTAGTGAAGGCAGCAGAGGATCAAGTAGGTAAAAAGACGAGGGCTAGTAGAAATCCTTGGGTAACAGAAGAGATATTGAATTTAATTGATGAAAGGAGAAACTATAAAAATGAAATAAATGAAGCAGGCAAAAAGGAACACAAACGTCTCAAAAATGAGATGGACAGGAAGTGCAAAATGGCTAAGCAGGCATGGCTAGAGGACAAATGTAAGGATGTAGAGGCGTATCTTACTAGGGGTGAGATAGATACTGCCTACCGGAAAACTAAAGAGATCTTTGGAGAAAAGAGAACCACTTGTATGAATATCAAGAGCTCAGATGGAAACCCAGTTCTAAGCAAAGAAGGGAAAGCAGAAAGGTGGAAGGAGTATATAGAGGGTCTATACAAGGGCGATGTACTTGAGGACAATATTATGGAAATGGAAGAGGATGTAGATGAAGATGAAATGGGAGATACGATACTGCGTGAAGAGTTTGACAGAGCACTGAAAGACCTGAGTCGAAACAAGGCCCCGGGAGTAGACAACATTCCATTAGAACTACTGAGGGCCTTGGGAGAACCAGTCCTGACAAAACTCTACCATCTGGTGAGCAAGATTAATGAGACAGGCGAAATACCCTCAGACATCAAGCAGAATATAATAATTCCAATCCCAAAGAAAGCAGGTGTTGAGAGATGAGAAAATTACCGAACTATCAGTGTAATAAGTCACAGCTGCAAAATACTGAAAGGGTACAGTACCGCCCGACATTGAAAATAGGTACAACATACTTCATTATTTTTGTCAGAACAACACTTTTTTTTGTAAAATAACTCAATTTCAATTAATGCAGCGAAGCCGGATACTAGTGTGGGAAAGAATGACAATTTATTTATTTAATTGATCACATGTGCACTCCCACAAAATAAATCCCTACATCCAGTTGCCGGCCGCGGTGGTCTAGTGGTTCTAGGCGCGCAGTCCGGAACCGCAGGGCTGCTACGGTCGCAGGTTCGAATCCTGCCTCGGGCATGGATGTGTGTGATGTCCCTAGGTTAGTTAGGTTTAAGTAGTTCTAAGTTCTAGGGGACTGATGACCACAGAAGCTAAGTCCCATACTGCTCAGAGCCAGCCATTACATCCAGTTTGGTGAGATCTGTGAAACGAATGAATGTATGGTCGACTGCTAACCGCAGATAGTGAATGTGAATATATCATCATCTTTGAGACGATCCTTTGGCCACCTTTGGTGGGACCAAAGAGGTGAAATTTACCTGAGCTTTGAGCGCCTGAAATGTGGCTGACCAATACGGTAGCAAGGTGCTCCCCCACTTCAGCAGAGGTGCGAGAGGACCTGGAGAACGGCCATGTTTCAGCACTCTGCCGCTGGATCTTGTGCTGTTAATACCTGTCTTAGTTGTGCTCCGTAGAGACAAAAGAGTGGAGACATGGTATGCATGTGGAATATTTAAGAGTGGTTTGAAATAATAATTTCTCTATTTCAGGAACTTTTGTGGGGAGAATTAAATGTCAGGCAGGTAATATTAATGGGATCGTAGTAATCTTCGGAAGTGACCAACAGTCACAATGAAACGACGTGTAGCAATAATCTGAAATACTTCCGTGTGCTTAAGTTAAGCTGAATTACTAGCGTGTGTACAATAAGTTGAAATATTTAAGAAATAGCGTGTGTACCATAAGTTGAAATATTTAAGAAATGGCGTGTGCAGGACTTGAAATTAGAGACGAGTACTTGCATGTGGTGAGTACTGTGTGAGTCTCAAACTGTGTATGAGACAAAAGATAAAGAGAAGTACTCGTCCATGGTATCAGTTGAGGACTCACGTGTGTGATGAATACGTTCTTAATATTACTTTGCGTGATATGATTCCGTGTGACGCTAGATTCAAAGTCTGAGAAAGAAGCAAGGTGAGTCGGCCGTCTATCCAGCAACGCCACTTGGGCTGCATTGCACAGGAAGACGTGCATATACACTCCTGGAAATGGAAAAAAGAACACATTCACACCGGTGTGTCAGACCCACCATACTTGCTCCGGACACTGCGAGAGGGCTGTACAAGCAATGATCACACGCACGGCACAGCGGACACACCAGGAACCGCGGTGTTGGCCGTCGACTGGCGCTAGCTGCGCAGCATTTGTGCACCGCCGCCGTCAGTGTCAGCCAGTTTGCCGTGGCATACGGAGCTCCATCGCAGTCTTTAACACTGGTAGCATGCCGCGACAGCGTGGACGTGAACCGTATGTGCAGTTGACGGACTTTGAGCGAGGGCGTATAGTGGGCATGCGGGAGGCCGGGTGGACGTACCGCCGAATTGCTCAACACGTGGGGCGTGAGGTCTCCACAGTACATCGATGTTGTCGCCAGTGGTCGGCGGAATGTGCACGTGCCCGTCGACCTGGGACCGGACCGCAGCGACGCACGGATGCACGCCAAGACCGTAGGATCCTACGCAGTGCCGTAGGGGACCGCACCGCCACTTCCCAGCAAATTAGGGACACTGTTGCTCCTGGGGTATCGGCGAGGACCATTCGCAACCGTCTCCATGAAGCTGGGCTACAGTCCCGCACACCGTTAGGCCGTCTTCTGCTCACACCCCAACATCGTGCAGCCCGCCTCCAGTGGTGTCGCGACAGGCGTGAATGGAGGGACGAATGGAGACGTGTCGTCTTCAGCGATGAGAGTCGCTTCTGCCTTGGGGCCAATGATGGTCGTATGCGTGTTTGGCGCCGTGCAGGTGAGCGCCACAATCAGGACTGCATACGACCGAGGCACACAGGGCCAACACCCGGCATCATGGTGTGGGGAGCGATCTCCTACACTGGCCGTACACCACTGGTGATCGTCGAGGGGACACTGAATAGTGCACGGTACATCCAAACCGTCATCGAACCCATCGTTCTACCATTCCTAGACCGGCAAGGGAACTTGCTGTTCCAACAGGACAATGCACGTCCGCATGTATCCCGTGCCACCCAACGTGCTCTAGAAGGTGTAAGTCAACTACCCTGGCCAGCAAGATCTCCGGATCTGTCCCCCATTGAGCATGTTTGGGACTGGATGAAGCGTCGTCTCACGCGGTCTGCACGTCCAGCACGAACGCTGGTCCAACTGAGGCGCCAGGTGGAAATGGCATGGCAAGCCGTTCCACAGGACTACATCCAGCATCTCTACGATTGTCTCCATGGGAGAATAGCAGCCTGCATTGCTGCGAAAGGTGGATATACACTGTACTAGTGCCGACATTGTGCATGCTCTGTTGCCTGTGTCTATGTGCCTGTGGTTCTGTCAGTGTGATCATGTGATGTATCTGACCCCAGGAATGTGTCAATAAAGTTTCCCCTTCCTGGGACAATGAATTCACGGTGTTCTTATTTCAATTTCCAGGAGTGTATCTCCAGAGTTTATAGTAGGAAAGTAGAATTACGAAGTGGGGCAGTGTCGTGTGAAACTGGGAAAAAAATTAATTGAAGTGGGAAAGCTGAAAGTGATAATGTTGTGACTATTCCCTGTGTAGTATTTCATATTGTAGTGTGGTGTATGTCATGTAATTTGGGTATGTGTGGTTTGCATGGGAGAGTAGCGCGGTAGTTTCAAAAGATTAGTGGGTTATGCTTGTTCCTTCGGTACCGCTCGGTCTGGAGGAAAGTTTCGTGATGATGATTGTGAGAGTCGAAGTGTGAGGTAGAATAAAAGATCCACCATCCTTTCCAGAAAGTGCACTGTAGCGTTAAATAATTACGAGACCATAAGGTAGAGAATCACCAATGTCAAGCCATGCCCACTGGCCGGAATTTCTCATGTGTTATTGTTGTAGGTTATAGGATTTGTGTGTTTAGGTTATAGAATTTATCGGAATAAATAAGATAGTGAAAAGAAAAAGATTGGTGGCCTTTTCCTTCGAATTGTATGTTGTCATGATATCCAGAATTTATAATGTGTGCGCCACTCATATTCAGTGCGATGGCCACGTGTTGATAAAAGCCGTTAAATAAAAAGGTAAGGAAACGTGGTATTGCCAGTGCGTAGTGAACAGTCAGAGTTCTGTAAATTACTGATAGTCAGATGCGTGTTTCCGTTGCGTATTATTCATACCGGAGGTTGATTAGTGACTTAATTGTGAGTACGAGAGTTCATGTTACTCGATAAATAAGAATGAATCCACTCGCTTGGCAGACCACTCATCTTGCAGGCCTGACTGCTTGATGCCATAGTATGAGCAAGGCATGTGGGTGCCTCTCAATACTAACGCGAATTCTTTACATACGAATGGAAAAAGTGCTAGAAGCCGATCTCTGGGAAGATCAGTTTGGATTCCGTAGAAATATTGGAACACAGACCTTACGATTTATCTTAAAAGATAGATTAAGGAAAGGCAAACCTACATTTCTAGCATTTGTAGACTTAGAGAAAGCTTTTGACAATGTTGACTGAAATACTCTCTTTCAAATTCTAAAGGTGGCAGGGGTAAAATACAAGGAGCGAAAGGCTATTCACAATTTGTACAGAAACCAAATGGCAGTTATAAGAGTCGAGGGGCATGAAAGGGAGGTAGTGGTTGGGAAGGGAGTGAGACAGGGTTGTAGCCTATCCCCGATGTTATTCAATCTGTATATTGAGCAAGCAGTAAAGGAAACAAAAGAAAGATCTGGAGTAGGAATTAAAATCCATGGAGAAGAAATAAAAACTTTGAAGTTCGCCGATGACATTGTAATTCTGTCAGAGACAGCAAAGGACTTGGAAGAGCAGTTGAACGGAATAGACAGTGTCTTGAAAGGAGGGTATAAGATGAACATCAACAAAAGCAAAACGAGGATAAAGGAATGTACTCGAATTAAGTCGGGTGATGCTGAGGGAATTAGATTAGGAAATGAGAGTAGTAGAGTTTTGCTATTTGGGGAGCAAAATAACTGATGATGGTCGAAGTAGAGAGGATATAAAATGTAGACTGGCAATGGCAAGAAAAGCGTTTCTAAAGAAGAGAAATTTTATTAACATCCAGTATAGATTTACGTGTCAGGAAGTCGTTTCTGAAAGTGTTTGTATGGAGTGTAGCCATGTATCGAAGTGAATCATGGACGATAAGTTGTTTGGACAAGAAGAGAATAGAAGCTTTCGAAATGTGGTGCTACAGTAGAATACTGAAGATTAGATGGATAGATCACATAACTAATGAGTAGGTATTGAATAGAATTGGGGAGAAGAGGAGTTTGTGGCACAACTTGGCAAGAAGAATGGACTGGTTGGTAGGACATGTTCTGAGGCATCAAGGGATCACAAATTGGAGGGCTCCGTGGAGGGTAAAAATCGTATAGTGAACTAAGAGATGAATACACTATGCAGATTCAGAATTATGTAGGTTGCCGTAAGTACTGGGAGATGAAGAAGCTTGCTCAGGATAGAGTAGCATGGAGAGCTGCATCAAACCAGTCTCAGGACTGAAGACCACAACAACAACAACAACAACAACATTGTGTTTGAGCTAGGCATATCAGCGGCTCTGGAGTCTCATAAGTAGTTAGTGCTGTAGTAATAGTGGTTTTCATACTTGTGTTCTGTGTAGAGTAACCCATCAAAATGAAGCGTACTTATCAGCTGAGGTCCAATCTTGACGTCAACACGTCAGATGTCGAATCCGACGAGGATCACAGTGGTGAGCGTTGTATAGAAAATGTGGTTAATGGTAATACCAGGGAGATTGAGGAATCTGAATTGATTAATAGAGATTCGGCTAGTGCAAGGGAGACTAGATCTCAGAATGAACATGATGAGCTAGATACTATATGTGTGCCTAGCGCGAATCAAACTGTGGGTGTAGACGTTGTGTCCTTTGCACCAATAAGTATGAAAGTTTTGTTTCAGTTTTTAGTTAAACCTAATAACGAACAAATGGGTCGAGATAACACTTAAAACGAACAGAATTTAGAAATAAAGAAATCTATTGGTGAACCAGAACGCAGACATAAAGCTTTATGGGAACAGGATTTAGAGATTTTTTAATGAACAAGTATGTAGGGAGAATGTCTTTATGAAGGAAATGCTCGACTTAGTTAATAAGTTTGAAAATACCAATCGAGAAAAAGTTAAGCAATTGTCAGATGCTTTAAATAAGCTATCATTAACTGTAGAATGAACTCAATGTGTAACCAATTCCTTGAAAACTTCTGTAACTAATCTAGAAGAGAAAGTAAATGACATTAAAAAGATCATGATAAAATGACCACACAAAGCAAACAGGTTTGTGATCACGTTAAGAATTTGCAGGTAGTCAATCAGGAGTATATTGATAAACATCTGACCAAACAAACTAAAAAATGAGAAGACGATGTATCTGAGTGGTTGGAAGCAAAATCCGGGGATGCTCGGACTCAGGTTAATAGCGCTATGAATAATGTGATGCAAGAATGTAGAACGGACGCACCACAGCACGATGAATCTGAAACGGCAGCTAAGCTTAAAGAAGAATTCAATTTAATAAGGGAAAACGTTATGTTTGAACTGCCTATGTGGCAAGAAAGTGTCGATAGACTGTTAAATAATGGCTATATTCCGTGTAGGAAACAGTATTATAGAGAAAAACATTCAGATATCAGTTATCATGAACAGTCACCTATAAGAAAACGGTAAATGGTGTGAAGGATATAATGATAATGAACGTAATAGCGATGAAATGGATGATGATGAACAAAGCTATGTAAATCGGGGGGCTACTGCGCCATGAACGGTTGAACATAGTGTATTTAAATCTAGACAGTTTCAGGCGTTTTCTAATGATAAAAATTCCATACACCCCATGGTTTTCATAAAAAGTTTTAACAATTTATTCCCGTGTCCATGGAGAGAACGAGATAAAATTCAGTTCATTGTATCAAAAACGAGTGTTGAAGTATCTTTGTGGGCGTCTGAAGCTGCTGAGAAATGTCGATCGTGTAAAGATTTTGAAAGATTGTTTGTAGCGAAATATTGATCGAAAAGCAAGCAAAATAGGCTTAGGAATGAAATTTAAAGCCCAGAATTTTTTAATCCCAAGAAGGGTACACCCAGGAAATATTTTGAAAAATACATTAACAAAACCAGACACTGGGATAATCGTATCAGCCATAGTGAGGTTCTTAGCACACTGACCGAAAAATTGCCCATAATTTTAAGAGAAAAGTTGGTAAATATACCTGTATATGACGTAGATAACTTTCTATCAGTAATTGATTCATTGGATGTCATTGTGGAAGGCACAAAAAGCATGGGAAACCAATTTTATACCAATGGAGAACGCTATTCGCAACATAGTAACGGTAAAAATTACAACGGAAAATCAAAAATGATGGGAATGGCGACTATGATAGGAGGAATCTCGAGGAAATCTACAATGATCGTAAAAATAATGATCCGGGAAACCGAAATTATTGGCCTAATGATTCTAATCAAAATAAAGATGAGAACAGGAAATATACTTAGGAATGTAACAATAGCAATTTGCAAAATACATAGAGAGACAGTTCCGAGGTATTTAATAGAAAAGGAAAATATGATGAACAGCAGGAAAGTCATGGACCAGCAAATGATAGACGTGGTAATTGGGAAAATAGCCGGAATGTAAAGTGGGGGGCTTCTGCGAATGTGATAACGGCAAACAGTCAATATGTACCAATACTGGTGCTCCCTAGACCAGAGTCTACTACTCACAATGAACGCACTAAATGGAACGGGCAAGGTTCGGAAGTTCGGGTGGTGGTGTTCGACGAGACGGTTAGCCCTCATCCAAATAATACAACAAACTAGAACCAGCTGCCCTGAGCCTTCCCAGTGTGGCTGGTGGAGTGCTGGAAGACCCTGAGAACATTAATCTTTATGTTTTGAGGTATAATGAGGGAGCATAAATCCGAGATGAACTGTTAGACAACCCAGGAAAACTATGTAATAGCCCCGTGGAAGTGGTAGGGGCTGTTGTTAAGGTCAAAATCATTGACGAAGATGTTGAAATTCTGTTAGACACCGGCTCTGCCTTCGGTGCGATGAATATTGAGTTGTTTAAATATTTAGCCACCAAACAGAAGATACCCGTATTTACTGTAAATGACTGCACCTTGTCTGGAGCGTTTGGATCACACTCCATTGTCTTTAAAACCCAAGTATTAGTGGATGTAGAAGGACAAGGTGTATTAATAGAATGTACCTTCTTGTTGGCTCCTCATCTCTCTTTTCCTTGTACTTGGGGGATTGACTTTATGTGTGGACGAGACGTGATGCTCGACATCGCGAAAGGAATGTGAATTCTGAACAATCAGGGCTATTCACAATTGTGTAGCGGCACCACCGTTTAGGATAGGGAAAGTTAGTTTGATGCAGTATTCTGAGCACAAGTTACAGCCAGGTGCCGTGCGGGATTAGGCGGTGTAAGGCGCTGCAGTCATGGACAGTGCGGTTGGTACCGGCAGAGGTTCGAGTCCACCCTCGGGCATGGGTGTGTGTGTTTGTCCTTAGGATGATTTAGGTTAAGTAGTGCGTAAGCGTAGGGACTGATGACCTTAGCAGTTGTCCCATAAGATTTCACATACATTTGAACATTTTTTGAACAGCCAGGTGTGGGCCAGATTGCAGTAAGTTATGCAAACCAACAGTTGTGAAGTAGAATAGAGGCCACAGGGCCGTCAAATTGCTGAAAGACTATACATAGCGGTTTTGCATGCCGCAAGTCTCAGGCAGAAGAGGTCCACTAGCCAACCTAGCGAGTTATGAGTACGTGTCACGAAGCAGTGCGTATGGCAAAACAGAGGTGTGCAGATGCATATCAATAGGTGCTAGTTTCTAACGAGATTCATTCAAGTGTGGCAGCTCTCTTGGACAGTGGGGCGTGTCACACCTCCAGCTACGAGCAGCAGCAGACCCTCTGAGGCCAACGCGGGGTCCGCAGCCAGCCAGCGGCAGGCCGCTCCGTGGCTCGCTACAGTGGGCAGTCGTCCTGGCTTCCAACATGCACCAGTGACATCCAAGGAGAGGGCCACAGATTAGGACTCAAAATCGCAGGCGCTTGTTGTCGCCACATCCTAAGCCACGCTGGCGAGTGAACACGGAGCGGACCATCTTGCAGTTGTCAGCGGGCTGCTCGGTAGCTCCTCGGAGCGGCACTGAGGCGACGAGGACGGGGCAGCTGAGTTGGCAGCCGGCGCATCCTGACGCCGTCGGAACTCCGCAGCTGGCCGAAGCTGGGCCAGCCGCAGTGGCCGAGTGGCTCTAGGCGCTTCAGTCCGGAACTGCACTCCTCCTACGGTCACAGGTTCGAATCCTGCCTCGGGCGTGGATGTGTGTGTTGTCCTTAGGTTAGTTTGGTTTAAGTAGTTCTAAGTCTAGGGGGCTGATGACCTTAGGTGTTAAGTCCCATAGTGCTTAGAGCCATTTGAACCATTTTTGCCAAGGCTGGCTCAGCACGGTATTGCATTGCATGGGTCGCTGGGATGCTTCCTCAGCATTGCGGGGCCCTGTGATGCGGACAGAGGTATATGAGGGCACTGTGGTTGGAAACAGTGAATCATTTGGGAAGCTCAGACTAATCTTAATACAGCACCTCCTGGCACCAGCCACTACATTTGGTGTCAGAATAGCGGATGTCGTTTGTCTAGTCGACATTCGAGCCCACTGTCCGCATTACAGTCACAAGATGTGGTGAGTTTTGACTAGTTTTCTTTTGAGTGTTGGACGTTTTTTTTTCTTTTCTGTGTTTTTGAGAATGGCTTCTGCAAGGCCATTGTAGATGTTTTGCGAGTAAGTGTTAGTGTATTTGGGGCAGTAAGATTTTTTTGTGTGGCATTTCATTGCTTTTGGATTGGTCTGAGTATGATGTTACTGAGTATGATGATACTGAGGTGTAGGGAGTCGGGTTATTCTTGTACTTAAATGTTTTGTTTTGGGACTAACTGGGAACGAAAGCAACACAATGGCAGACTTAGAGATGTGAGGTGTGTCAGAACCAGAAGTGGTACGGATTTTGTAAAAAAAAGTAGCACAATTGACAGCAGACAATACGCAGTTGAGAAATGAATTAACATCTAGAAGTGAGCGGGAAACTGCATCTGATCAGTCACTGTTGCCTAGGGTGCAGGAGATTGATCCAGCTGCCGCGAGTTTGTTGATTATTCCATTTTCTGGAAAGGCATCTGAGGATGTGCATTCGTTTGTGGAGGACTTGGAGACTTCAGCAGTGATGAATGGTTGGTCTGATGAACGGTTGTTACATGTAGCCAAGATTAGATTAATGGGTGAAGCGAAATCACATGTAAGGTGTTCTGTGGCCTTAAGGAAGGCAGGACAGTTTAAGCAGTTAAAGGAAGTTTAAAGGAGGGGCTTTTACAGAGGTACAAAAAGCAGAATACTGCTCGGCACTCTAGAGAGAGGTTAAGTACAATGTCAGACATGGGGAGACGATGGAGAAATTTACTGACAGGATAAGGGAAATTAATGAGTAAACATATGAGTTGGGTCAGAGCGATGAAGCGAATAGTGTTCTGTTGCAGGAGGCCGAGCAGAGGGCACTTGATGTATCTTTGAGAGGGTTGCCGGCACATATGGCACAGAAAGTGCGGGAAGGGACTCCGAAATATTTGTATTCGGCCATTCAGCTGGCAATTCAATGTGAGGAAATAGATGTGGCAACAGGGTACGCGAGAGGCCATCAGTGTTTACAGCGGGTGTGAAATGTTTTAAGTGTAGTCGTATGGGACATGTGCAGAGGCAATGTACCCAGTCACCAAGGAATAAAGGAAAGGGTGGAAATAGTCAGCGGGGAGGAGGAAGAAGTGGAGATAAGAGAGGTGGACAAGCGTTAAACGGTAGAGGGGCCCAAGACCCACCTAAGGGAGCTCCCGTTTAATTTCAATGCCACGAATACGTATGCAGAGGTGAAATGTTCAGTGGTAGGATCCACAGGAACTAAAAAGGTTAAGATTTTGTTGGACACAGGGGCCCAAGTGTCAGTGGCTACTAGGAATGTAATGGTCGAAGTAAGCTAGATCCACTACGTTATAGATTGCGTGGAGTGGGGGATAAGGAGATCACACTTTTGGGGTCGGTGATAATTGACTTTCGAACAGAGGAAGTCCGATTTTATGCATGCGTGGAGGTAGCATCATGGGTAAGCAAGGGCTACGACACGATCCTAGGAGTAGATTTCTTGCATCAACATCATCCCAATATTGACCTTGGACAACGAACTGTGGAACTTGGTGGAATGTTATTTCAGCTAGGGGAAACTTTGTCAATGCAGATCTGTCGAAAGATGCGTTCAACGTAATGAACAAACCAAATGAACCGCGTACATTAGCATTAGGGCTCAATTCGCACGAGTGTGTGTCTAGTGGCATCGGGAAGTCGCTTTGGGTAATTGTGGAGTCAAATCTTCTTGTGGGTACAGTATGTGTTATGGAACCATTGCAGGATAATGAAGTTTTGGGTCCATTGGGTTATTTTGTGAAACGTAGTGTTGTACGCATACAGGAAGTAAACGACGGGCGAGTAGTTCCCATGAACGTGGATAATTTTAGTGATGTAGACGCAAATTTGAGCAAAGAAGTTTTAGTAGCAAATTTGGTTGTGTCAGATGATGAAGACTGGTGTTCGAGAGGTAGGCGAAGCTATCAACCAGTAACTGCCGATAGAACTGCATTACGAGACAAAATTAAGCATTTGAAAGGAGGAGAAAGAGAGCATATGGAAGAATTATTGTGGAAATTTAAGGATTTATTTTTTCCACATGGGCGGTTGCCAGCAACTCCATTAGTTCAACATAGGATACCAACAGGGAATGAAGCACCTGTTTACCGTAAACCATACAGAATACCGAGGTATTTGCAGCCGATTGTGGAGGCTTTCATTGATAAGCAAATAGCGGACGGTATTATAGAGCATAGTAATAGTTGCTGGGGAGCGGGCATTGTCGTTGTGCCTAAAAAATCTATGGATGGAACTAAGAAATACAGGTTCTGTTGCGACTACCGATACCTCAATAATAAGACAGTAACGGACGCATACCCCATTCTAAACATATCGGAGACTCTGGATCACTTAAGACAGTGCCAGTACTTTTCTACGATGTATTCGACGAGTGGTTATCAGTTAGAGATGGCTCCAGAGGATCGTCCAAAAACCGCTTTCACTACTCCTGGAGGCCATTTCCAGTACATTAGAATGCCATTCGGTTTGAAAACCGCTCCGTCAACGTTTCAGAGGTTGCTAGACAGTGTCTTGAGGGGTTTGAAACCAGGGCAGTGTCTGGTCTATTAGGATGACATCATAGTGTTTTCGAGTAGTGTGGAGCAACATAGACAGCGGTTAAGGGAAGTCTTTATGAGGTTAAGAGCAGTTCGTTTGACGTTGAGCCTGGAGAAGTGTCATTTTGCATTAGAAGACGCAAAATATTTGGGTCATATTATCAGTAAGAATGGATTGCGAACAGATCGGAGGTTGGTACCGGCTGTAAGGAATTTTCGGGAACCGAAAACAGTTAAGGAAGTGCAGTCATTCATCGGAATTTGCAATTTCTATCGAAAGTCCGTGAAGCGTTTTGCAGATTTAGCACAGCTGTTGACGCGATTGTTACGGAAGGGTGTGAAATTTGAGTGGACAGAAGAATGTCAGAAAGCGTTTGACAAACTCAAAGAAGTGTTAAAATCAAGTCCGGTTCTTGTGTTTCCAGATTTTGAAAAGGAGTTCATACTAGCATGCGATGCATCGAATCGAGCATTAGGGTGCGTTCTCATCAGGAAATTGATGGGAAAGAACATCCTGTAGGCTATGCGTCTAGGCAGATGAGTGCAGCAGAGAGGAATTACTCAACAACCGAGAGGGAGATGCTTAATGTAATCTATGGAATCAAATATTTTAAATGTTATTTATATGGGAGAAGATTTCAGTTAGTGACAAATCATGCTGCGTTGAAGTGGTTTTTGGGGCTTTAAGATCCGTCCACGAGACTCGCTAGGTGGGCTGAGAGGCTCAGTGAAGTCGACTACGAGGTGGTGCACAAGCCTGGGAAGAAGCACGGTAATGCGGATGCACTAAGCAAGAAGGTGGAAAAAGTACAAGTCATAGGTTGTGACCTAGAAGTATGGCAAGATTTACAGGACTCGGACAACGATTGTAAATTGTATCGGACACAGCCACAATTTAATATGTTCGACGGTCTTCTGTGCAGGGAAACAAAGTTAGGGCCAAAGGTAGTAGTGCCAGCGAAGTTGAAGGATGAGGTTTTAAAGGAGGCACATGATCACGTGTTATCTGGTTATGGAGGGTGTAGAGCGAAGAATAGGAGAGTGGCGGAGAGGTATTGGTGGAGAGGTAGGAAAGTAGATGTGGATCAGTATGTCAAGAATTGTATACCATGTGCGCATATAGCAGATTTGAGTCGGAAACAGATACAGCTACAACGATTACCGGAAGTGACATGTCCATTTTCTTTGTTGGAGATTGATGTCTCACGACCTTTTAGGCGAACGCCACCGGGGAACAGATTCGATCTCACAATAATAGACCATTTTTTGAGGTATGTGGAGATGGTGGCTATGCCAAATCAACAGGCAGCAATGGTAGCGCAAGCGTTGGTAAACAACTGGAGTTTGAAGTTTGGTGTACCGGAGACAAGGGACCTACTTCAGGACACACTTAATGAAGCAGCTGTGTAAATTGTTGAACGTACAGAAGTTGAGGATGAGCGAGTTACATCCACAGGCGAACGGAAGGACAGAACGGGTACACAGAACAATCGAATAGATGCTGAGTTTTTATGTGGATTCTCATCACCGATATTGGGACGAGTATTTGAAGCATATTGTATGCGCATACAATGCAAAATTCCATACAAATACCGGTTTGTCTCCATATGAGGTAGTTTACGGGCGAAATATGCCGTCACCGTTTGATCTGGTGAGGCTACAGAAAGGAAGGTCCGATGAATCTGTACGTCAATTCGCGAGAACAATTCGGGATGTTTGGAAACGGGTACAAAAGGTGAATACAAAGGCTTTCGAAAGGCAAGAAGATGCAGTAAGGCGGAAAGGAAGTTTACCGCGGTATAGAGTGGGGCAATGGGTAATGCTGTCCAGCCCCTATACGCAAAAAGGGAAAACGAAGAATTTCCTTACGAGGTATCAAGGACCATACCTAGTTGCTGAAACCACATCCCCCGTTAATGTTAAGCTTCAGCTGCCAACTAGAACAACGATAGTACACATTGGGCGGTTACGGCCATTTAAGGGTTGCCCAGATGTGATTCCCGGCATGTCACAGGAAGAAAAAAGAGAGTGAAGAGAGGTGCTAAGCACAGAGAAAACCAGGAAGATAGAGTACAGCTTGTAGTACCGTATGCTTTGTGATCCAGAAAGTAGTAGAGTATATGCAGTTTTTTGTTGTTGTTTTCATGTCATGTATCATTGGGTTTGCGTAGAGTAATTAGGCATCGTATTTTCATATGTTGTATGTATTTTCGAATATTGGCTGCTGCGGACAGCAGTCCTTTTGAAGAGGGAGGAAGGGTAATGGTGATCTCTGTCCTCAGGCCACTGAAAAGGGAAGTGTAGCGTCTGACGTATGTGGAGTGTTGTTGGAGAGAAGTCGAACACAGTTCTGGAGAAATAAATGCTTCGGAGTAAATTTTGCGTCAAAGCCGTAATAAATAGGTGTTGAACGATGTCAGAGTCGTACGATATCCTGTTTAAATTTTTAGTTATCGACAGTGCTGGGTCAGGGAAGTCGTGTTTATTGCACCAGTTCATAGAATGCAAATTTAAGGATGAAAGTAATCACACAATCGGTGTTGAGTTTGGATCAAAAATAGAGAATGTTGGAGGAAACTCTGCGAAGCTACAAATATGGGACACACGCAAGATGCAGTTATTTTTAACCAGGGGAAAAGGAATAGACTGTCCAAGGGACATCGTGGAGCCAAAATTGAGCTTGAAATGGGTCAGAATGCATTGGATCTTTCCCACCTACGAGAATTTGGTAGTAGTAGCAAGTTGTTTTGAGTGGGGAGTATTTGCAGAAGCGAAACATATAGTGCTCGAGGGGAGCGGAATTTTGATCAATGGAACTAAGTGTAACATAATAGAACCAACGTTCCACCTGCCAGCGTCAATTTCAGGAGTCACACAGTTGAATGATACGCAGCCACAGCTGTACTGGCTGGAAGTCACATTAGAGTTTTTCCAAGGCAGAATCTGGCCTTGTTAAATCAAACTCTGGAGCCAGGTCTGTTGAGATCCATAAACCAGTTCATTTTAGAGCAAGAGGGGAGCATATCAGCTGAACAGCTTGTGCAATATGTCGCTCAGTATAGGGAAAGGCAACGGCAAATAACGATCATTTTGAGCACCTCTGTGCCAAGTGTCATCGCAGCCTTAACTTTTTTATGTGTTGTTACCTTCCTGATCAGGTGGAGAGCTAATTCCAAGAGGGAACCAAGGGTAGTCCAAGTCCAGTGGGTAGGATACTGAGGGACTGGGACGAGTAGGTAAGGGGTTGATCGAGCAGTGATCATCCAGTAAGGAATTTTTACGTTTTGTTTCATGTCATGGTTTTAAGGGGCCCTAGACCACATTTAAGTTTTCTAATAGTAAGGAAATATGCCATAGGTGCTGACCCAAACAAGTTAAGAGCTAGTTTAAGGGTCGACCTGGGGACCGTGTCTTTTTGAAGAGGGGACTAATGTAGTGGCACCACTGTTTCGGATAGGGAAAGTTAGTTTGATGCAATATTCTGAGCGGAAGTTACAGCCAGATGTGGGCCAGATTGCAGTAAGTTACGCATAGGTGCGGATTTCTAACGAGATTGATTCACGTGTGGCAGCTCTCCTGGAGGATGGGGCGTGTCACATCTCCAGCTACACGCAACAGCAGAAGGGACGCCAGCATTCCAGTCCATGGCGGGTTGCTGGTTCGACCCTCTGAGACCGACGTGGAGTCCGTAGCCAGCCAGCAGTGAGCCACTCCACTGCTCACTACTGCAGACAGTCGCCCTGGATTCCAACACGCACCGGTGACATCCAAGACTCTGGATTGTGGACGCTTGTTGTCGCCATGTCCTAAGCTATGCCAGCAAGGGAACATGGCGCAGACCATCTTGCAGTTGTCAGCGGGCCACTCGGCAGCTCCTCAGAATGGCGCTGAGGCAACGAGGACGGGGACAGCTAAGTCAGCAGCCAGCGCATCCTGATGCTGTCGGAACTCCGCAGCTGGCCAAGGCCGGCTCGTCACAGCATTGCATTGCACAGGCCACTGGGGTGCTTCCTCAGCATCGGGGGGCCCTGTGACACAGACTGAAGTGTACAAGGACACTGTGGTTGGAAATAATAAATCATTTGGAAAGCTCGGATGAGTCTTCATACGGTGCCTTCTACCTCTTCCCGCTACATTTCGTCATGCTGATACAGTTGCAACTAGTAGGGAAACTTGTATACATGGAAAATATATGTAATAGAATAAGAGTTCGGAGTAAAGAAGTATAACTACTTTACTTGAATAATGATTATCACCTATATTCATTAACTGATAATTCTGTGTTGGAAATAAAAGAATTAGTACCTCAAAAAGCTTTAGAGTCCAAATGTCTGTCAGATCAACAGAGAAGTAATTTAGCAGTTGTACTTAATGGGTATCTTAATGTATTTGATAATAAAACAGCGTTGTTAAAGATTATGAATATGTTATGGATGTCTATCTGCATCAAACCTATTGTAAATCCTCATACTCAATACCTTGGGCGCTTAAAGAGAAAGTGGCCAAAGAGATTAAAACGATGTTGGATTAGGGCATAATTGAACCATCACTGCCCTTGGTGGCAGTGGGTGGATAGAAAATAATTTTGTGATTCTATTCAAGGTTTGGTTATTTTCAAGTCTACATAGTGAAGAGAGTCTTTTCATCGTCGTTGTTTAGTAGTAATAAGTTCTCTTGGAATTTATGTATTATAGTTTTAAGTATGCCTCTTTTGTAAAGTCAATTCACGAGGAGTGTTTATGTAAAAGCACTGTGATGGACTGGGGTTTTATGGGGGTTTAAAAAGTGTGTAGCGAGGAAGACTTTTATCCTACAATGAGAAGTTAACTGTTTCCAAGCCACAATATTGAGTTGATAAAAAAAAGATAATTGATATACACAGTGAAGTGTACGATCGTGTGGACTGGAAAATACCAGTGTTTAAATGAAAATGCAAAATTTTGATGTATGATGGTAGAATCTAATGGTTGTAAATATGTTTCATGATTCGGAACTGACAATGGACAGAATCTGGACTCGATGCCAATTGTGAATATGTATCATGTGATCACATTGCTGGTTCGGAACTGCTAAAGACAAAATCTGAGCTTGTAGTGAAAACCTGAAGTTATGACAATATAAATGTCTAATTATGTGTGTGGAATAAAACGTAATAATTCATGAAAATATCATTAGAATGATTTTATCTGTGATGAATGATAAATGCACTGAGTGTTGACAAGGACATGGTTCGAAATGGTTTAAGTGTCACAGGACTTATTCTAATTATATATATATATATATATATATATATATATATATATATATATATATATATAGTTTCTTCTTTATCCTGAGGTGATACCCAGCTGTTGGCAAAATATATGCACTTCTTTATGTCATCCTGAGGCAACATGCTGTCGCTGCCCAAACAATCCGATGGGGCGAGAATCTGCGTCCACGACGATCTTAACAGATACGCCCTGGCTGAGTGTGGTGGGATGCAGTCGACGTCGCATCAACTGACGGAGCTGTACACCAGCCGGTGGATCACCACGAGACCCAGCTGCCAGATTTATGCAGACTGTGAACGGGTACGAGGGCTGTGGACAACATTTTATCCACAGCACGGCGAGAAAACTTGAATTTTGAACTTACGATCAACTGCATGTACTTTAAAAGCGAACATTTTTAGGTTAGGCTTTACCGTGACTGTTACTGACATTAAATGAAACAACAAGTTCACTGTTACCAGTCACCGTTTTATTTATTTCCACGACGCGTTTCGAAGGTTTAAACCTCCATCATCAGCTGGATTTACGTTAGTAAGTATTACATTGTGTGTGTGTTGTGTTACGATTTTTGGAGGAACTTGTGGCACTGCCTAGTGGAGAAACGAGACACTATTTCAGAATGTGGTTTAGGATTACTTTTGACGAAAAATTAAACTGATATCTTATGGTAAAAATTAAATAAGTAAACTACAGTACCTTCAGTGATCACAGGTTCCTTTTGCTGTCGTAACACATCACATGTATACTGCCACATATGTAAACAAATATGGCGTCTGGAATCAGCTGGGTGCAAGGTTCGTATAGCAGAAGTGAAGACATAATCGCAAAGTGCAAAGAATATACATCATAACAATATTATTACAGAATAATTGCTTTAAGCATTTGGCGGTGTTTGTTTTGAAGTGTCAAATATATGTGTGAGTACTTTAGGTGGTATATAAATCCAATTCTGACAAGTTAAAACAGCAAACATTCGTACTCGTTTATACAATCAGGCGAAATGTTAAAATGGCTTAAACTTCATACTTATTGATAACAATTAGGTGAAATGTTACAGACTATAATTACAATGATCATATTTGCTACAACAGTAAAATCATACATACATTACACTCTTTGATTGGGGTTAATAAACAGATGTGAAATGAGGGGCTGGAGGCAGAAGGAGAGGTAGAGAGAGAGAAAAAGTGTGTGTGTGTGTGTGTGTGTGTGTGTGTGTGAGTGAGTGAAAGGGAGAGGGAGAGAGAGAGATAGAGAGAGAGAGAGAGAGAACTACTTCAACTTAACTAACCTAAGGACATCACACACATCCATGCCCGAGGGAGGATTCGAACCCGCGACCGTAGCGGTCGTGCGTTTCCGGACTGTAGCGCCTAGAACCGCTCGACCGCCCCGGCCGGCTGGCGGAAACAGTTCCACTGAATTTTTTCTTCTCTGGGAAGTGGCAATGGCCCCATTCCATCGACTGTCGTTCTGTTTCAGGCTTCAAAACGTTACAACAAATCGAGACAAATGTTTTTTTCTGGGCGATTTGTGATCCACCGCTAGAGACCGCGGGAGACATCTTGCACACTTTTGAATATTGAAGAGTGCGGATAACTACATCCACACTTCTTTTGCCGACTGACAGAGCAGCGCCAAATGCCGAGCCTTAATGTGTGTGTCCTCGTGAATGACAACACCAGCTCGCTGCAACATGTCACGTGTGACAGCCGTGGATTGTCTCCCCGACTGCTGCAAATCGTGGAGCTCCGCCCAACCCCCTTCTGGTGACCTCATCCACCGCGCCCAGCTACTAACTGTACTTCTACCGACAGCAGACGCTCCACAGACTTTGCACAAGCGTTTGTGAATACTGCCCATAGTTTCTTTCTCTGCAGTGAGACATTAAATGACGGCACGTTGCTTCTAAAGTACCTACAGACGCCATTTTGAAACTGTCATGCAGTTACACAGTCTGTCGGAAGTGACGGAAACTTGGAGCACTCGCTCAGGAGACTTCAAATAATACATGCCCAGAGTTTCTCATTCGTAGCGTTGTTTCCGGCTGAGAAAAAAAAAAAAAGAAAAACCGGCGCACTACTTTGTGGGCAACCCCTTGTACAAATCCTAATCAACTCGCCCGGACTGCAGACACTGCATAAAAACTGGTTGCTTTGAAGCATGTGCTCGGAGTGCTGTACTGGACGAGCAAATCTTGACTCATTTAAATTAGGCTGAATCATTACTCCGTGCTTCACCCGGTCTTGAGCGGCCTCGGACCAATATGCCGATAGAAACGAGAGGTGGAAATCATGTACTCTGCCTGGCACACGTGCGTGCTATCGACCCCATTCTAACGGCTCGTTCTCGCTGTGCTGTCCCAGCGACAATTGTGTCATAAAGACATCTAAAACAAAAGAAACAAAAACTTGGAACGAGAAGTGTATCTCGTGTCGAAATAAATGTACATGAATCTTATGTGTTTCACCAACCGCATAGGTGGAGTAAAATATTACTGTTTTTATAGTAAATATCAAATTTAATCTCTATGCAATTAATAAGGCAGAAGGACGCTCCTAGATTGTTGTTCTCCCCCTCTCTCTTTGCTTGTTTCTAGTAGTAAGAAGCAGATATATTGTACCACGAAAATAATGTAAGCACTTGTACTGTTAACCTTGTTAATATAGTACGTTAAATTTTATATGAAAGTTATTTCGACGTACAGTGAGCCCTCTGTCACGTTCCTTGCATTGAATTATTTTTTCTTAAGACATTTACAGCTCCACAATTTTAGCGGCCGTCATTTCAACGGACGCCATTACGCGTCGTCCTACAAAGCGAAATCATAGCGGAAGCGCAGACATCGACCATTTTAACATTTAACAAAACTTTTTTCACAGCAATGAGCTGCAGCGGAGAGCAACACTGGTTTTAAGATATTACTTTTCAGCTTACGCTGAGAGCCAGGATTCGACTACCACAGCCTGAATATGATGGTAAGATGAGTTTACTTCGACTGTTGTGTGGGTTCACAGTGATTTCACTATTTGAACCCATGCTATTAAAGTACAAGTACACCGAGGATAATTATGTTATATTTTCATTTTCAAGTAACGTTCTTGGGAGTAAGTCAGTCCATTATGTTTGATGATTTTGCTGCTCAGTTGCGACTTACGTAAAAGTAAAGCCAATTTTGAAGTAATTTCCTAAAATAGTTATATAACTCAAAAGTCAAAAATGAAAGTGTATATTTAAACATCTTTGAATGATAGATTTCAAATATAAATCATTTAACAGTTTTTGCCTATTGGACCACTCAATTACACTCACGCGTGTTTTTAAAGACATCGAACAAGTGAGAAAAATATAAATAAATAAATATACTCCTCCAGAAGAGCCATTTCATGTGGCACCCAACCTCGGCGTCTGAAAATATTGCCGCAGAAGAAGCTCAGTAGCACAGTCACCGCGGTGTGGTGGTTACAATTCTATACTGTTGCGTGGAGGGTCCTGAGATCAAAACTCACCTCAACTGTAAAACTTTAATTTCTATATGTGGTTCGAGTATATTCCAGAAGCATCCACAAATGTGAAGAATCACTGCACTGGAAATTTCTGTAACTCTATATACGTGGTGTTACAAAAAGGTACGGCCAAACTTTCAGGAAACATTCCTCACACACAAATAAAGAAAAGATGTTATGTGGACATGTGTCCGAAAACGCTTAATTTCCATGTTAGAGCTCATTTTAGTTTCGTCAGTATGTACGGTACTTCCTCGATTCACCGCCAGTTGGCCCAATTGAAGGAAGGTAATGTTGACATCGGTGCTTGTGTTGACATGCGACTCATTGCTCTACAGTACTAGCATCAAGCACATCAGTACGTAGCATCAACAGGTTAATGTTCATCACGAATTTGGTTTTGCAGTCAGTGCAATGTTTACAGATGCGGCGTTGGCAGATGCCCATTTGATGTATGGATTAGCACGGGGCAATAGCCGTGGCGCGGCACGTTTGTATCGAGACAGATTTCCAGAACGAAGGTGTCCCGACAGGAAGACGTTCGAAGCAATTGATCGGCGTTAGGGAGCACGGAACATTCCAGCCTATGACTCGCGACTGGGGAAGACCTAGAACGACGAGGACACCTGCAATGGACGAGGCAATTCTTCGTGCAGTTGACGATAACCCTAATGTCAGCGTCAGAGTAGTTGCTGGTGTACAAGGTAACGTTGACCACGTCGCTGTATGGAGAGTGCTACGGGAGAACCAGTTGTTTCCGTACCATGCACAGCGTGTGCAGGCACTATCAACAGCTGATTGGCCTCCACGGGTACACTTCTGCGAATGGTTCATCCAACAATGTGTCAATCCTCATTTCAGTGCAAATGTTCTCTTTACGGATGAGGCTTCATTCCAACGTGATCAAATTGCAAATTTTCACAATCAACATGTGTGGGCTGACGAGAATCCGCACGCAATTGTGCAATCGCGTCATCAACACAGATTTTCTGTGAACGTTTAGGCAGGCATTGTTGGTGATGTCTTGATTGGGCCCCATGTTCTTCCACCTACGCTCAATGGAGCACGTTATCATGATTTCATACGGAATACTCTACCTGTGCTGCTAGAACATGTGCCTTTACAAGTACGACACAACATGTGGTGCATGCACAATGGAGCTCCTGCACATTTCCGTCGAAGTATTCGTACGCTTCTCAACAACAGAATCGGTAACCAATAGATTGGTAGAGGCGGACCAATTCCATGGCCTCCAGGCTCTCCTGACCCCAACCCTCTTGACGTTCATTTATGTGGGCATTTGAAAGCTCTTGTCTACGCAATCCCGGTACCAAATGTAGAGACTCTTCGTGCTCGTATTGTGGACGGCTGTGATACAATACGCCATTCTCCAGGGCTGCATCAGCGCATCAGGGATTCCATGCGACGGAGGGTGGATGCAGGTATCCTCGCTAACGGAGGACATTTTGAACATTTCTTGTAACAAAGTGTTTGAGGTCACGCTGGTACGTTATGATTTTCCATTCCATGATTAAAGTGATTTGAAGAGAAGTAATAAAATGATCTCTAACATGGAAAGTAAGCGTTTCCGGATACATGTCCGCATAACATATTTTCTTTCTTTGTGTGTGAGGAATGTTTCCTGAAAGTTTGGCCGTACCTTTTTGTAATACCCTGTATAGTGTATGCGTTCTGGCCAGAGGCAGTTCTCTCCGCGCTCTTGTATGTGCAAGTGCTGAATAAATCTTCGTTAAGTGAAGTTAGTGGTCGTCACTCATCTAATTACCCCTTTATATATATATATATATATATATATATATATATATATATATATATATATATGTGTGTGTGTGTGTGTATTATCGTTAATTCCCCATTAAGGAGAGTGTTAAAACACAAACAATATTCACAATGACAATATGGTACATAAATTGGTACATTTCAAATTCATGGGACTTCTTTGTGTCTTTCTTTTCTCTTCCCAAAAACCTCTCATAAATTCACTGTGTTTCTTCTTCCTCTCTTCTGTCCACTTCTTTCCTGATTTCTTCTGTTTTGGTGTTTCTTCGAATTTCTGTTTGTTGATTTTTTCTTTGTATTTTCCTCTGTTTGATATTTCTTCTGTGGAGATGTTTAGATTTTTGAGGTCTTCCATGGTTCCCTTTACCCAGTTAGTTTTCACCTTATTCGTCACCACTATGTTAAAAATCTTCTTGGTCAGCCTATTTTCATTCATCCTATGAATGTGCCCATAGAATTTTGCCCTTCTTTTTCTGATATTTATCGAAATTATGTGAGATCCTTCGTGATTTCACCACCAATACCTCAACACAAACCAATATATATATATATATATATATATATATATATATATATATATATATATATATATAGGGTTATTACAAATGATTGAAGCGATTTCACAGCTCTACAATAACTTTATTATTTGAGATATTTTCACAATGCTTTGCACACGCATACAAAAACTCAAAAAGTTTTTTTAGGCATTCACAAAAGTTCGATATGTGCCCCTTTAATGATTCGGCAGACATCAAGCCGATAATCAAGTTCCTCCCACACTCGGCGCAGCATGTCCCCATCAATGAGTTCGAAGGCATCGTTGATGCGAGCTCGCAGTTCTGGCACGCTTCTTGGTATAGGAGGTTTAAACACTGAATCTTTCACATAACCCCACAGAAAGAAATCGCATGGGATTAAGTCGGGAGAGCGTGGAGGCCATGACATGAATTGCTGATCATGATCTCCACCACGACCGATCAATCGGTTTTCCAATCTTCTGTTTAAGAAATGCCGAACATCATGATGGAAGTGCGGTGGAGCACTATCCTGTTGAAAGATGAAGTCGCCGCTGTCGGTCTCCAGTTGTGGCATGAGCCAATTTTCCAGCATGTCCAGATGCACGTCTCCTGTAACGTTTTTTTCGCAGAAGAAAAAGGGGCCGTAAAATTTAAACCGTGAGATTGCACAAAACACATTAACTTTTGGTGAATTGCGAATTTGCTGCGCGAATGCGTGAGGATTCTCTACCGCCCAGATTCGCACATTGTGTCTGTTCACTTCACCATTAAGAAAAAATGTTGCTTCATCATTGAAAATAAGTTTCGCACTCAACGCATCCTCTTCCATGAGCTGTTGCAATCGCGCCGAAAATTCAAAGCGTTTGACTTTGTCATCGGGTGTCAGGGCTTGTAGCAATTGTAAACGGTAAAGCTTCTGCTTTAGCCTTTTCCGTAAGATTTTCCAAACCGTCGGCTGTGGTACGTTTAGCTCCCTGCTTGCTTTATTCGTCGATTTCCGCGGGCTACGCGTGAAACTTGCCCGCACGCGTTCAACCGTTTCTTCGCTCACTGCAGGCCGACCCGTTGATTTCCCCTTACAGAGGCATCCAGAAGCTTTAAACTGTGCATACCATCGCCGAATGGAGTTAGCAGTTGGTGGATCTTTGTTGAACTTC